>NC_045609.1:42591762-43216762 GCF_009762305.2 Zalophus californianus
ACAAGGAAGAAAAGTTAAACCCCATGGAGTGGAAATGAAGGAATGGCCAGATACTAAGTATCATTTGTAAATGACCAGGCAGTGAAATCTGGGCTGTAAAGGTCAATGAACATATACCCACAGTTCAATTATTCTTTTCTTCTCCATTATAAAGACTGATTTAAGCCTTTATCACCTCATGCCTGCAATGCTGCCAGCATCCTTCTGTTCTCCTTGCTTCCTGGCTCACCTCCTTCCACTCTTAACATTGCTTCCAGAAGAGCCTCTCTAAAAACAAGTCTGATTATGTCACTTCCCTGTGCCATACCTGTTCATACCTCTCTGAAGCAAGAGTAGCATCCAGTGTCTCGACATGACAGGCAAAGCCTTCCATGACTTGGCCCATCTACATAGTTGGTGCTTAGTAAATAAAACCTTACACGGTGGATGACCAGTGGTTTTTTACCAAGGGAAAGAAAGAAACAGCAAGCATAATATGGATAGGTTTACCCATATCTTCTGAGCATTGTGTCTGTGAAGGACACTGAGAGGGGGAAGGGAAATATATTCAAACTTCAAATATGTGCTGCTGCTTCTGCCATGTGTCTTGCCTCAGCGTTTAAGGACCTGAGAGTCTATCAGGGAATACTAGGCTTGCTCAGAAACTGCCATGTGGTTAGGATTTGATAAATGTGCTGAAGCAATTCAATAGGAAGAGATTCATTTTTTCACCTTGGGGACTCAGAGAAAGCTATGGACAGTTGGTCTGGGTCTTGATGAAGGAACAGGGCAGGTAAGAAGAGACAGATCTCCAAACCCTGGGGAAAGGCCCTCCAGCGTGTGAAGGTCAGGGAAGACGCACATATTTTCATGCTACTTGGCTATGACACAGGGCATGTGAGACTTAGCAATATGGTTGGAACACCAGTGTGGCTAGCTTTGGAGGGTCTTCATTGCTAGTGAGAGGATTGTAAGTTGAGCCTTCTCTATGAAGACTCTTAGGCCCCAGCTAATTCTCTACAAAGTCTGATCCCTGACTGCTTTCTCTCCCAGTCTGCCCTCTCTACCTGTAACTCATTCAGACTCACCGTCTGCTCCTTCTCCATGCCCCTGCCTCCAACTCTGTGACAACACGCTTCAGTCAGCTTTCAGTCAGCTTCTTGCTACCATAGGAAACTAGCTCCCAAATTATTCTTCATGTTGCCTTATACTTCCCTAAGCCTGGGTTTTTCTCCCCAGTAGGCTAGGAAACAGAAAAAAAGATCACTGGCCTGTAGAGAGATCTGCATTCTATTCATGGCTCTTCTAGTCTTAGATATGTGACCCCGGGGAAATTACTTAACCTCTCTGAGCCATCTGTGAAATGCTGATTATAATTCTTAACATAGAGAGATGCCGTGAGGGTAAAAAAAAATGTTTAAGCCTCTAGTTCTTAGATGCTCCCTAAAGTGTTAGTTGGCTTCCCACTCCAGTCTCCAGGTCCAAGCAGGTCAAATTTGGGGCCCTCACTTCCCTCTCACCCCAGCCCTCAATTAGGACAGCTTAATGAATTCTCCACTGTGATCATTACTAACTCTCCTGGTTTCTTGCTCAGAGGCCAGGAGACAGCATTATGCGGCAAGGCTTAAAGGCTTCTTTTTTTTTAAACTTAAACTAGGCTCTTTGGGGAGGCTAAAAGCTAAAGATTTGACCTGGTCTGGCATTTGAGCTGATTCACATTAAAATTGCCTGTGTAACAACTGGAGGGGAAAGAAGAATGCTCTAATCAGTCTAAGCCTGGAGGAAAAGTAATTGCAAATTTACAGAGACAAAAACAGGTGTGTGAAATGGTGTGTAACTCGGAGATTGCTACAATCTCTCAGGACATAGTTCCTGGTTGGGAGTCCTCATGCTAGAAAAGAATTAGGAGCATGTTGGCAAAGTTTGTGTCACAGAAAGTGCAATATTTACTCAGCATGGAGGTAGCCATGGATGCCCTGACAACTGCCATCCAGGCTTTCTGATTTGATTTTGGCTGCAGTATTATGTAGAGAATCACATAATGCCCAGTGGCACCAAGTACCCATGTGGATTTGATTGAAGTCTTTGCTCCTGCTAGTTTCAGGGTACAGATAACTGAGAGCGGCTGGTAAAAGAGCATGTGCTTCCTCGAATCAGGAAAAGGGGCCAGCTCCTGGCTTCTGAGATTTGAACTACAACACAAACCTCCTTGCATCCAGGCACAGAAAAGTTGTTGGATACTGCAAATCTCATCATCCTTTGTGGCAACTGGTTATGAATCCGCCAGAGCCTAGGATGACACTACTCTTTCCTGTCCAGGTTTGCTTAGGTACTCTTGAATCCCACACTATTTCACAGACCCACAGAATGTGTTGAGAAAATGAGTTTAATCTCATTTCAGAGTTGAAAAAAATGAGAGCCCCCAAAGGTATAGCTTATTGAGATCATAAAGATAGTTATAAAAAAGGCCTGTGTGAGAACATGGGTCTCTTGATTCCCAGAGTTTATAATTAATGAAATCTGGTAGACAATAATGCCAAATTTATTCATTTTTCTGCCACTGAAACAGACAGTAGAACTATTTGCCTATTTACTCTAAAGTGCTAAGCCAAGTGTGCATAAAGCCATAATATCATTTTCTAATTTCGCCTGTACTTTAAAATTTCAATCCCTCAATGGTCAGTTGGTCCTTTATAGCTTAACTTAAATGGAGTTAATAAGAATTAAAGGACATGAGAGGGTTTTGATATTTACTGAGGGAGTAAGCATAGGACTCTGTCACTGACACACCTTAATTCATAAAATGGTCAAAAGCAGGCCCAGAAATATGACTAAAGTCTCGGCACAATAAAATATATAAGAAATCAATTTTAATTATTTTTCAAGTAATTGAAATTCAAAGTCTTTCGTTATTTCCCTAACCTTCTACTTCCATACTATATTCAAGCTTTCAAAAGGTGAGGGGCTCTTCCTGGTCTATTCCGATGAACAGACAATTGTTTTTAATGATTCTTTGGCCAGATAACTCTGAAATCCTTCCTTTTACATTCATCAAATGCTTCTGGCTTGCCCAAGCTATTTCTCCTCAAATTACTTTTTAGTATAGCCAAAGAAAAATCCAATACCTTTGAATATGCTTAGGTATGAAGAGCTCCTAGGTATTAAAATCCCACATGGCTTCAGAGATGGGCAGCAGTCTATTCCAATCCTCCTTTCTCCTTGACTTCTGCACATTGAGTACACGTCTAGGTGTCCATTTAGCTATTTACCTCTACTTATTTTGCTAATATATTTCTATCTAACAAGAAACTGTGGACAGAGAAGGAAGGAAGTAGCTGACTTCCTGTAGTCATGTCCATCCATGGTCCCAAGGAAGGGTATTCCCAAATAGCAGGCACCTGTACTTAGTGTGAATGCAATAAAGAGACTATTTGTAGATCATTTGTTGCCTACTGCTCTGCTTCCGGATCAGCTGCTTTCACAAGACAAGCTGCTGAGACAGATATTAATGCATATTTCAAACCAGCTGGATATATGGCAGGAGTCCTGTCTTTGGGTAGTCTGTCTTATTGTGTTCTCATGCTTCCATTTCACCCCACCCATCATTAGAAGCCAAGAACTATTCCATACTGGTTCAGCTTTTCCAAGGAGGTAACACTATACTTGCTTACATATCCCTTCCTCGTGTTGCTACATCAGAACTGGAAGCTTATTTCTCCTAAATTTTAGCAAATAGTAATTGGATATCAACACAATTTATAGTTCTGTGAGAATTACTTTTGCTTAGAAAGTTACTTTTATAGCTTTTGTATAAATATGCCCTGTGTCTTTCTTGGTGCCTGGCAAGTGGTAAATGCTCATTCACTGAATGAAGGCTTGCTATGTACTCACATTTTCCCATTTGCCAAGTTGAGGTTATTGTAGCAGAATTACTTTCCTCTATGAAAATTACATTATTTTATAACTTTTGATTAAATAACATCACTTAGTCTTCCCACTCGAAATGTTCTTCCTCATCTCCAGCACATCCTCACCCCAGTGCCATGGCATTCACTGTCATTTATATGACATTTGGGTCATTATCTCTAGCCAAAACTTCAGTCTTCATCTCCATGACTGTGTATCGAGCTGCTTGCTCTATATCTCTGCATAAAGGATCCACAAGTATCTAAAACTAACATGTCCAAAGGTGAACTCAGCATCTTCTCCCTCATATACCTTCTCCCTCATAAGCACAAGCACATACTCTCAATTAATCCTCCTTCCATGCTTCCCATCTCAAAGTATGGCACCATAATCCATCTCGCTGAACAAGTTAGAAGTCAGAAGGCTTGCCTATCCTCCATCTGTCTCTCAAAATCTAAGGAAGGCTTTTCTCTTAGTGGCCCCAGTCTCTATTCCTTCAGAACAGAGTTTCATCTTCTAAGTATGACTTCTTAAGCTGATGCTTACCTCTCCCTTCAGGCATTTCCCCCAAAAGTGAATTCTATTTTTTTTTAATTTTATTTATTTGAGAGAGAAAGAGAGAGAGAGTGAGCTGGGGGGTGGAGGGGCAGGGGGAAAGAGAGAATCTCAAGCGGACTCCCTGCTGAGGATGGAGCCCGATACAGGGCTCAATCCCACAACTCTGAGATCATGACCTGAGCCAAAATCAAAAGCCGCACAACCAACAGACTGAGCCATCCAGGCACCCCATGAGTTCTATTTCTTAAGCATATTATGTTTGAGCACATCTCTTCTCTTCCATAAATGTTTTCTTTCCACCTTCCAAGTGTTGCCCTATGAACACTTAAGATTAAACTCAAATATCATTTTCTGAGACTTTCTGTCTTCAATTGTCTTATGTGTTTTGCATGCATCTCTCTTGTAGCACTTCACATGCTATATAGTGATCGCTCATTAATTTTTCTTTCTCTTGCATGTGTGTAAGAAGTGGAAACATGTAATCAAGCTCCCCCCCTCCAATTTCTACAGCACCTAGCCTGTTTGCAGTAGGTATTCAGTAAGTATTTACTGATAATCAAATTAATAAATGACATAAGGTAAGAACAAAGCCCTTGGAAGAATACCCTGGTGGGTGGTCACTGAGGCAAAGAGTAGGGAGCCATCTTCTTAGGATGAAAGCTCTGATACACTGAGGGGCAGAATTAATTGGAAACAATATGCCCCAGAGGATCACTCACTCCTGCGGTCACCTAATAAATGGTAGATCTGCCCTACTTAAATGAATTCTAGTAAAATAAGAAAAAGTATTTGGCACCAAATGTGGACTAAAATACTACACACTGGTAAGTTGTAAATTAACACATTGCATCAAATATATATATATTTTTTATTTTTTTAAAGATTTTTATTTATTTATTTGCCAGAGAGAGAGAGAACACAAGCAGGGGGAGCTGCAGGCAGAGGGAGAAGCATACTCCCTGCTGAGCAGGGAGCCCGATGCAGGACTCCATCCCGGGACCCTGGGATCATGACCTGGGCCGAAGGCAGATGCTTAACTGACTGAGCCACCCAGGAGTCTGTTTTTTTTTTTTTTTTTTTTTTTTAAGATTTTAAAATATGTGTTTAATCTATGACATGAACATGATTTAAAGAGAAGCATGTCTTTGATCTAGGACATCTACTTAAGATGCTAAATGATAGCTACCCAATGACCTCATTCCATTTAGGATACCATAATATTAATATCCATGAGTTTATATCAATTCTCTAAAATGTATCTCTATTTTAAAATTTGTTACTTTATTTCCCTTCAGTGTAATGTGTAATTCTTTAAAGTTTCAAAGCTGTGGGTTGGGAAGACTTCCTCCCAGTTTATTATTCTAGGATTGGGTGAACTAGTCGCCATTCACCTCATTCACATAATTATGATTTTATGACATACATCATGTGGCCCTTCCAATTAAATAATGGGCCCAGTGGTTTCTCAGTTTCATCCCTGAGTACCTTCTTAATTCTTGGGTGGATGCTAGTTCACTTTCCCCAGTAATTTTTCCATAATTTCTTTATTGGTTAGATCCAGAATATCTGGAATGCTAACGTCAGATGAACAAGTATTATTTGAAAAATCAAAAAGAGGGTGAAAATCTTATATAAGGAATGAGAGTCATCCACTTAATTCCTGCTTATTCTTTTATTATCCTTGTGCAACTTTTATTTGTTGTTCCTTGTTTTGTTTTAATTATGGCTTCATGTTGTTCTATAATTTTTGTTGTCATCTAAAGAATAGGTTGTTTAAATGTCTTGCATTTTTTTGGAGGAAGAAATTGGGGAGAAAGGAATAAGGACATTTAGAAAGGATGAAGAAGTTGAATCCTTGACTTTGTTATTTAATTCATTTCCACTCCCTTCAAGTAACTGTGTGAAATTTTGGATATAAAGTGTAAAAATAGAGGCATGGACCCTTTCCTTGTTAAAAGAAACCCATAATAACAAACATGCACATAAGGATACAACTACTAATTGTATTAAGAATAATGAAAAAGCAGGGTATTCAGCAAAAGAATTAAGTGTGTCTACTTGAGACTAAGTAACCCAGGAAAGCCTCTATGTAGAAATGACATTAATTCAGGTATGCATCGTATTAACAAATGTAAGGATAGAAAGGAAAACATTCCATCCAGGAGACCCCATGGGAAAATACCCTGGAGTGGGAAAATTCTTGGTCCAGCCAAGTTACAAAGAGAATTTCAATGTGGCTAAAGCCTCATAACTGAAGAAGGATGAGGCATGAGCTGACATTACAAAGTAGTTGTGCCCAGAAATGCCTTTTTGGCATTTTAAGTACAACGGAAATCTCACAAAGGATTTAAACATGAGAATGACATAATTAAATTGTGTTTTGAAAGATTAGTCCAGATGCCTTGTAAACTGATGTGTTGGTAAATAAGGGCAGAAAAAGACCAGTAAAAAGACTATTGCAGTAACCAGGAAATTAGCCATGGTAGCCTAGACCACACCAAAAAAAAGGCCCAGGAGAGATGGCTGTGAGGCCTTTAACAAACTACTCAGCTGTATAACATGGATATTAAAAGTAGCCACCTCATGAGATAAAAAAGAATCATATGAAATTGTACCTTTAAAGCACAAAGGATAGTCCTGACACATAGAGAATGTATTACATGTTTTTATTATTATTACTTCTGCTAATATGACTGTAAGTGTTATTTGGTTATTTGGTTTGGTTTTAGGGGTCGTGTTTGGATGGCAGTGAGGGAGAGCTGGTTCATTTGGTGTGTTATAATTTATTGATCAAGAAAGAAATTTGGTAGGATTACATTATGGTGTACTGTCATAGAGGGTGGTATTTAGAATAATGATAGAGGTGAGGTTTAATGGGTATTAAAGAGAAGAATGAAACAGTTGACTTTTTTTTAAATCAAATGATTAACTGACTCAGGGTCCAACAGGGCCTCACCATATGTTTCTTTACCTCTCTTCCCTCCAAGAAGTTTCTTTGGTATTTCTGAGTCTTGAAGCCTCATTTTCTAAGAATAGTACAAGTACAGTGACAAATCTCTGCTGAGTTAGAACCATCCCTTTCATGGAAATTGTTAGAACCTCTTGGTATGTCAGAGCTAGAAGGGAACTGGGAGGTAATTTGGCCTAATTCTCTTGATTATGCATGTAGAGATAGACACTGAGAGATGAGTCATTTCTCCTCTTCAGAGGTACCAGGGTGTGTGTTGAAAATGCCCTGCACTGGGTATCATATCGAACAAGGTTCAAGTTCTGTATCTATCAACACCATGTGACGTTGGGCAAATAGCTTAGCTTTCTGAGGCTTGATTTCCTCACTGTAAAAGGAAGATCCTAATATCTGTCCTGCCTAGCTAAAGAGTTGGCATGGAGAATGAATAAAATAATGCACGTAAAAGCATATCATGAACTATAAAATATATTTGTTATCATCCCTTTGCCATGTTTACAATCACCAAAAGAACAGTTGGGCATATTGATTCGATTGTTTGCCTAGATGTAGTAAATGTAGTGCATGGTTATGGTGCTCAAACATTCCTGAGGCAGCTTTACTTAGGGAGCTATGTTCTGGGTGTATGTGTAACTTACACAGGTTAAGCCGAAAATCTTCAAGTACTTGTTTCATAAATTCTTAAGATGTTGAAACTTCAACACAACCTTGGGCTATAGTGTCATGATTTATGTTTTTCTATAAAAAATAGGCCCAGCATAATTAACAAAACTCCTAAAAGGCTACACAGCCATTACATAGCAGAGCCTGATTTCAAACCTTGATCTGCCTTGTTCAAAAAGCCATAAAATTTTAACTACTAACAGGGAGGCTATACCACAGTCACACAGGTAAATTGACATCAGTTCTGCAAAAAAGAATCCTTAAATTGACCAAACTTGATTAGGAAACCAAAGGCACATTTTTGTTCTCCAGCCTGTATTGAAATGCAGTTGATTTGATATTGCAATTGAGCAATTGGGTGTAAAAACCACTGGTAAAAACACACTGCAGATGGCAGTTAATTAGCACACAGGCCCTGCTCTATCACGCGGTGAAAGATTGACAAAGATACTGCAGCAAGACTGAACCAGGAAATGACAACATATATAAGCAACCGCCCTCTGCTGGTCAAGTCTGTGCCCTGTCCTTGTTAAACAGGGACGTTATTCAAAGAGGCAAATGAGATATTTTGAGCACTTTTATATTTATGACTTTATTACTCTGAGACGGTTGGGAGTTTTAATTTTGTGGTTAGCCCACCTGCTGTTTCTTTATTAAAATCTTAGTTCCGATTAATCAAAAATGCTTTTTGCAGTCAGGTCACAGCTTCTATAAAACAGGATGCACTTATTCGCCCTGGATTTGGTGTGAGATTTATCTTTTAAAGATGCGCACTCATTTATATGTGTGCTCACAAGTATGGCAGAGAATTAAGATACGATAGTAAGTGGGAAAGGTTCATGGCTTTCTGAATGTGACCATACATAAGGGATTTCACGACCGAGTTGCTATGTGTAATAGCCATGTCTCTTCTCACCCATGGGCATGATGGGGTCACTCTATAGGTGGCAACCATGGTAAATTAGCACTGGATTTACATAGTTCATAAAACTGGCATCAAAACCCACAATTCAATTAGCTGCTCATCTTTTATATACATGGCACTAAAGCATGAGACTTCTTTGAAGCAACAGAAATGGTGATTATCTTTCCACCATCACCCAGATTTTGCCCTCCGGCAGTGGCCAAGAGAGCCAGCTTTGAGTTTTCTTCTATGGAGCTTCAAAAAGCAGCAGAGACAGAGCCTAGATAGGAGATTGAGAGACAGGATAGCACAGCATTGAAGCTGTTCAATAGAGAGAAGGGGAGAGAATAGCTAAAGGAGATATAAGTGGTATTCTGAGATACATACATATATCTCAAAATATACTTTGGATTCCATTGTACCCTCAAATATTACTTATTAAAGACCCACCACATGAAAACGATATTCTCTTTGATACTGACATGCCAATTTAATATGCAAGGCCCTTTCTGTAACAGCTTCTAATATCCCCCCGGAACTAATACTATTTCAGACATATACATAATGAAATGTAATTTAATATCTAGAACTATGAAACAGATGAGACAGCCAAGGTCAAAAGAGTGCTGCTATTTACACTGAATGCAAGAATTTCTTTATGAAATAACCTTCACGGCCAAGATGACAGCAGAATCTCTTAGGGAAGGGACTTCTGTGATTACAGAAAGCAGCAAAGCAGAGGAGACTAACGTTGCTCAGGAACCGTATCTCTGTCTACTGTGTATCTTTGGGCAACTTCTTGACCTGTTTGAGCCTCGGGTATTATTGGAATAACACCTATCTCACTGGATTCTTTTGACAATTAAACTTCACATGTATAATGCCTAGCACACAATACACATCACAAAATGCTAGTTCAAGTCTCCTCTTTCCCTAGCAAACTCAGCTGGTATTTTTACTCTAAGTGGCAATTCCTCCAGCCAACTGACTTCATTTCTTCCCTATCCCCTTTCCCAAGTATGTGTATCTTTAAGAACCTCTGGTGTCAAAACAAAACAAAACCCTCTGGTGTCAAACAGTTAGACTGTAGAACCTCTCCACTACACCCTAAAGACTAGTGAGAAGTATCCTGGCTTCTGGTCTCTCATGTAACTTGTTTTCTGGGGGATCCAAATCCCTGCAAGAACTAGCCCTGTCCCAAAATAGTCCAGAAGGTCCCTGGGAATGTTTCCCAAGTGCTCTGATAATGTTGGTCTTGATGGAGTTGCTGTCATTCCCCTCTGGGAACCAGCATTGGTCTGCGGCTCACTGCGGTCTCCAACGGGCCCCCTGCCACTTTCTCTCTGAGTGCCTCCTTTTGCATAGACTGCAGCCCTCAAAGCTGCAAGGCACCGTGGAGTAGAAGAGGCTGAAGAGATCTAATAATAAATGGTCCTCTTATCTTTGGTTCATACTGTATTAGTGAGGTCCCCAAACATGGCTTTTTGTGCCATCTTTTGCAGAAGCTCCTGGGAATCTTAGAGTAAGCTTAAAATCTTAAAATTTTCTCCCTTCTCTGAATGAAAACTGAGTTTGAGTATCAGGCTTCATGCTGTGTTACTGTAATACATGGTATTAACAACAAGTAATCTTTTAACGACAGGGGCTTTCCCTCTGGCCCAGCTCATTGTGCCTATGTGATGAGGCTTTTCCTTAGAGCTGTCCTGAGCCAATACTGCCCTTATGCCCTGGCAGAAAGGGCTTTGACCCTCCACCTCATATTTTAGGGGTCCCCACTCTGGCTCTTTGCTGGGCAACCACATTCCTTAGCCATGGTGTTAAAGGGATGTGCACAACCAAACCCGACCTTGACCCTCTAAACTAGACTTTGGGTAGCTGGCTACCCAGAATTCCCTGTCCTGTGGCCTAAGACTACTTCCGTTTGATCCTCTTTCCCATGTCTGTCCAGCTGAGATAAGATCAGGCTATGACCACATGTGACCTCGAGGCCCTAGGAGGGTCTGAGGGGCAGTTGCAATGAGCAAGGTAAATGGACATGCTCACCACATTGTCTATGTCCTCAAGACCCTTGTCACATGGGAGAGAGCTGGTACTGAGAAGAGAAAGGGGCAGGCCACTGACTTTATTTCTCCATTTGCTAGCTCCCACAGAATTCTGAAGAGTCCAGTTAAAAGCTGGCTTTCCAGGTCATTGGGAAGGTGTATTTGTCAAGACAGAAGGAAAGATCATATTTCATTAGGCAGTATTTTAGTTGGATTTATAGCTTCAGGTATTTAGACCCAGGTCTATGGACATCTATATAGTATAAGAGAGTATAAGGGGCAAGCTTGTCTTAAGCCCTAAGTAGAGTTTGGTTTCACGTTTCCCAACATTTTTGCAAGTGTACCAAGGCCATCATAATTATAAATTTTTGATGATTAAGAATCTCTTTAGTTTTGTGTTTTTTCTTCAGCCAAGTTAAGCTGCTCTAATGCAAGCACAAGGAAGATGGATGCTAGCCAAGGACTTGTAAGAATATGATTTGTGAGGATGAGCCATGGGATCCAAACTGTGTGAGGGAACCCAAGAGCCATCCTGTGGAAAGTAGAGCCATGAAAGGAGGGGTTGCTATGAAGTTGAAGAGGAGTTTCATGCGGGACACTGCAGCAAGGGAGCCCGAAGGCAGGAGTCTGTGGGATGAGATTATAGCTTGGAAAATGTAATCATGGAATTGGTGGCTGAGATGGGCAGGGGGGGAGATTGTTGACCATTTGCAACAAAGTTCCAGATTTCCAGAATGACTGTGCACCTGTATGTTGAAATCACCCCAAATGAGGATAAAGGTTAGGGCTGAGAGGAAGCTGGTGAGCTAGGTGGTAATGTGTATGAAAAAATGAGAAGCAGCAATCAGGAGCTTGGTAAGTGACAACTATCTCAAAAAAAAAAAAAAAAAAAAAGAAAAAAGAACAAAAGAAGAGAGTGACACAGAGATGTGAGCTACAAAGGAATAAAACTATGAGATGGGAGGAAGATGCTTTAAAAGCAGCACACGGTAGTCACAATCCATCTTTATGCTGTTTTTTTCTTCCCATGTTTTTGGGACACCTTTTGCACCCTAAAGTCTACACTTCCTTTAAGCCCAAATCAAATCCCCATTTCTCAGGCTTCCTTGTCTTCTTCAGCCTACTCTGGTTTCACTTTCTTGACTCCTTAAAATGTTTATTTTCTGTAATACTTGGGTCGGACCTCAATGGTATAAAGTTTGCCTCCTGCCTGGGTAGTTCTCATTTAGTTCTGTCTCCTCAAATAGGCTACCAACTCTATGAGGATGGCAATCTTAGCTTCCTGTCCATTTATATCTCGTAGTTCTAAGCACAATTTAAAGCATGTTTGTGAGATCACAGATACAATACATTACCAAATTCTCTTTTCTTAGGCAAGATCTCCCTTAATTTTGAATGTGACCTGCATAACCACCACTAGTTTGGAGTATACAGTATATAGGTGATCTAGTTACACACTTGGGGCCCTCCTTTCTAAAGAAGTAGACAGAGCAAGAGTTGTGGCATCTTCTCGCATCCTTAGTTGCCCTTCATAATTTGTCCTAAAACCTTCAAGGTAAAACCTCAACTGGCAAAATGTTTTTTGAAAAATTGGAAGCCTTAAGTTTTACTTAATTTTACTTAAGTTTGTAAAATCTAAAAATCTACAATTCTGGAAGCAATCTTGAAATTCTGATTCTGAAGAGGAGGAGGATAAAAGTCCAATAAACCAAATGATATAACATGAAGTCTTTCTTCTCCTCTTTCTCAAGGGACATAACTAAGGATACTATGCTGGTGTGTTTAAAACAAGCTTGTCTTTGTTCTGCATACAGCAAGAAACATTCCTGAAGCAGAACATTCAACAAGAGCAACAGCCTACTTTACTCTGGCTTTCTCTCCCCAACTATCCCTCCCATTACTCCTTGTATCTGATAACTCTTTTGGTCAAGGGAATGCACATAACAATGCCTGGTCTTCAAATGTTATGCTGATGTGTGAAACTACATTTAAAATATGCCTTAACTAACATTGGAAATCAATTTATACAACCTATCCTACCAACAAACTAAATCAGAAAAAGAAAACATGATAATATAGATAAATGCAGAAAAAATATTTGACAAATTCCAAACCTCATTCATGATAAAAATTTTCAGCAAACTAGGAATAGAAGGAGAGTTCCTCAAATGGATAACATCTACAAAAAAACTATAGGTAATATATTTAGTTGTGAGAAATTAGATGCTATAACCCTAAGATCAGGAACAAGGCAGGGATGTAGTCTCTCACTAGTACTATCAGATATCATACTGAAAGTTCTAACTAGTACCATAAGAAAAGGAAATGAAGAACATACAGATGGGGAAGGAAGAAATAAAATCTTCTTTTTCACAGATTACATGAAGAAAAATACTCCTGAAATTAATAGATGATTATAGTAATATAGTAATTATAGAAATTTGTAGGATGTATATTAACATACAGAAAACAATTGCTTTTCTATGTACCAGCAATGAACATTTGGAATTTAAAATTAGAAACCTAATACCATTTACATTAGTACCAAAAATTAAAAACTTGGGTATAAATCTAACAAAATATGTACAGGATCTATATGAAGAAAACAACAATACTCTGAATAAATAAATCAAAGAAGATCTAATAAATGGGAGAGATATTCCATGTTCATGGACAGGAAGATTCAATGCTGTTAAAACGTCATTTCTTTCCAGCTTGGTCCAAGGTATGAGAAAATCCTATTCAAAATCCATGAAATTATTTTGTGGATAGTGATAAACTAATTCTAAAGTTTAGATGGAGAGTCAAAAGACCAAGAACAGCCAACACAATACTGAAGAAGAACCAAGTCAGAGGATTGACATTGTTCAGTTTCAAGACCTCCTGTAAAGCTACAGTAATCAAGGCAGTGTGATACAGGTGAAAGAATAGGCAAATAGATCAATGCAATAGAATATAGAGCCTAGAAATAGCCCCAAAGAAATACAGTCAACTGATCTTTGACAAAGGAGAAAAGGCAATTTAATGGAGACAGGAAGATATTTTAAACAAATGGCGCTAAAACGACAGTATATCCACATGCAAAAACATGAATCTGGACACAGACGTTATAGCATTTATAAGAATTAACTCCAAATGAATCAGACCTAAATGTAATACACGAAACTTCTAGAAAATAACATAGGAGCTTATCTAGGCAACTTTGGATTTAGCAATCAGTTTTTAAATTCAACATCAAAAGCATGATCCATGAGAGAAAAAACTGGTAAGTTGGATCTCATTAAAATTTAAAATTCTGCTCTATGGAAGACACACCTAAGAGAAACAAAAGTCAAAGAGTGGGAGAAAATATTTGCAAAACACATATCCGATAAAAAACTTTTCCAAACTCAACAATTAAGAATATAAGTAACCCAATTAAAAATAGGCAAAAGATCTGGACACCTCACCAAAGAAGATGTACAGATAAAAAAAATGAGCATATATTATATGTCATTGCAGAACTGTAAATTAAAACAATGATATACCACTATATATCTATTACAGGGACTAAAATTAAAAACGTTGACAACACCAAACGTTGATAAGTGTGTGGAGCAATAGAAACTGCAATTCATTGCTAATGGGAATGCAAAATGGCACAGCCATTTTGGAAGACATTTTGGCAATTTTTACAAAGTTAAACATGGGCTTACTATATGATCTAGTAACTATGCTCTGAGGTATTTGCCCATATGAGTTGAAAACTTATGTCTACACAAAAACCCGTACATGAATATTTATAGTTTTCTTCATAACTGTAAAGAACTGGGAAGTAACAAAGATGTCCTTCACTAGCTGAAATGAGATAATAAATGAGATAGCTCATTTTTATTGCTGAAAAATATTCTATCGTTTGTGTGTACCACAGTTTGTTTATGATTTCAGCTAGTGAAAAGACATCTTTGTTACTTCCCAGGTCCTTACAGTTATGAAGAAAACTACTATAAATATTCATATACAGGTTTTTGTGTAGACACAAGTCTTCAACTCATAAGGGCAAAAGGAATTCTTAATCTTAGGTAACAAACTGAGGGTTGCTGGAGTGGTGGGGCGTGGGAGGGATGGGGTGGCTGGGTGATAGACATTGGGGAGGGTATGTGCTATGGTGAGCGTTGTGAATTGTGCAAGACTGTTGAACGACAGACCTGTACCTGTGAAACAAATAATACGGTATATGTTAAAAAAAAAAAAAGATAGTAGGAAGGGAAACATTAATGGGGGGAAATCGGAGGGGGAGACGAGCCATGAGAGACTATGGACTCTGAGAAACAAACTGAGGATTCTGGAGGGGGATGGGTTAGCCCGGTGATGGGTATTAAGGAGGGCACGTACTGAATGGAGCACTAGGTGTCATAGGCAAACAATGAATCATGGAACACTACATCAAAAACTAATGATGTAATGTATGGTGATTAACATACCATAATAAAATAAAAAATGTAAAAAAATAAAATAAAATAAATGAGCTATCTAGCCATGAAAAGACAACAGAGAATCTTAAATGCCTGTTGCTAAATGAAAGAAGCTAGCCTAAAAAGGTTGCATTTTATATAATTCTAACTATAAGACAAAGGCAAAACTATAGAGACAATAAAAAGATCAGTGGTTGCTAGGAGTCATGTGGAGATGAAGGATGAAAAGGTAATGCACAGAGGATTTTTAGGGCAGCAAAACTTAGGTAAGATACTGTACTAGTGAACATGTCACAATATGTGTTTGTCAAAACAAAAAGAAATGTACAACACAAAAAATGAAATTTAATGTAAAGTATGGATTTTAGTTAGTAAAAATGTATTATTATTGGTTCATCAGTTGTAACAAACGTACCACACCAATGGAGATGTAATTATTAATGGAGAAAACTGGGGGGAGGGTGGTAACTGGGCGAGAGTATATGCAAACTCTGTATTGCCTGCTCAGTTTTTCTTTAAACCTAAAACTGCTTTAAAATGAAGCCTATTTAAAAAAGAAAATGGCTTATCTCAAATGATCCTCTGAAAATCTCTGGCAAATAAGGTTTCTAATATCATATTACAGATGGTGATACTGAACTAAAGCTCAAATATTAGTCAGGAGTAGAAGAAAGAAATGAACTTCTGACTTGTGCTGAAGTACCCATTTGAGTTATAACATCTCAGAGAGGGTTATCCAGTAAAGGATAAAAGCCTTGTAGTATATGGGCAAGCATGTCCTGAGATTCTAGAGATGCTCTGTCCAATATGGTAGCCACTAGCCACATCCTTATGACCTTTCCTAGGGTGGTATCAGATTGCAGAGGTTAGAGAGGTCTCTTAGGAATACGGTTGGAAGGAAGAAACTTATAAAAGAGATAAGAACATAGATGGAGGATACTAGCTACAAGGCTTTGAAAGATTAAGGGCATTTGTAACTTCCCCATTATGCTATTTCTGTTATCCCTCTAATTGCAGTATTTCTCAGTTCTGAAAATAACTTGAATTAAATCTTTCCACAGTACTTGTAAAATATGTATATTTCTGAGTCCCAAATGAAGACCAACATAGTCTCATTCTCTGGGGGCAGATTCTATTAATCTGTTGTCTTAACAAGTTCCTCAAGTGATTCTTACATATAGCTTAAAAATTTCTCCTTTAACTGAAGACAAAAAAACTTAAAAAGAGTACATTTATTTGTTTTCAAAGTCATTTTGGTAATGGAAAGGTGCCCATACACCAATGAGTATAGTAAATGATAGTAGCATTAATGAGTTAAAAAAAAATGCCTGGGTCCCTAGGTCCTGCCATAATGAAAGAGCACGTTCCATTTTGTGGTTGTGGGGATGAGTGTGGATGTACAAAATAAGTGAAAAGGACAAAAGCCTTTGGAATTATATATTAATACATGCCACTGGGTTGTCCAACATTTCTTTATAATGTATTATTTTTCACACTGAATTCTATACTCATCATAATGTGGAAGAAAAAAAAACAGAAAAGAACCCTGTTCTAGCTTTTCAAATTAAGGTAATAATGGCCCAATGATTTAACTTTACTAAGTGTCAACTTGAAATGTAGTATTGGTAAGGGATAAGCTTCACTGACTCATTGGGTTCGACTACTGAGTTCAGGTTAGGTAACTGGTGGAATACTATTTTAAAAAGTGTAAAGTGATCCCTGAGTATAAGCTTTCATGATATTTTCAGTGCTGAAATAATGCTTTGGGTTGGGAAATGGCAGATAGCAGCAGAATTTGAAAGATGATGGAGAGTAAATTTTCAGCATTAACACATCCTTCCATCTTTGGCTCTGTTGGTGACTTCTAACTTAATAGCCATATTACAGGGAATAAAATTATGTCTCTAATTACCTCAGACTTAATAATGCAATCAAATCATCTGCCTCCATTCCTAATTACCATTTGTTTCCAAGGCAATGACTCTACCGTGTCATAACGCCTTCAGTTACAGTGGGGTAAGTGAAGCCTGGAGAAGACATCCTGCAAAGTTGCTTTTCTTTCCACACTTTCCATGGGCCTGAAGCTTTCTAAGAAGAATTCAATAGAAAGCATCTAATCAGCACTTCTCACTTACAAAATTGTGGATTTCTTCTAAATGACCCATGAAGTGACTTTACATTAACTGCTCTCTTCTGTAGAATCTGTTAGAGGACACATTATGGGACCATTTACATACACTTATTTCTAGTCAGGTGTAAACAGCAACCTCTTGTCTATGTTAGGGAGCTATGTGAGCTGCACTGCATTCCCCCAACCACCAGCACCCCTGAACGTGCATGTGCCCTGGAAGAGTTACTACCTCAACACACGGATACTTTGCATGATAAAAGTTTGGAGAGCCATGACTGTCTTTGAAGGAAGAAAGAAATGGTGTCCCCAGATAGGAGCCTGCTCATTGTAGGGTCAGGTGGTGTCTCAAATATTTTTCAAATGTATTAGCCCCTACCCTCCCTGGGGCTCACAGCAGACACTGAGGATCTTCCATGGCACCTTTTTATCCCTAGGAAGAAGTGTGGCCTCAGAATCCTCCTCAAGACTGTATTCTATTCAGCCACTAATAGCCAATCAACGTTGGCATGAGAGCTGAATTGTGGAAATATTATAGGCTTTAGAATTAGGCAAATCTCTTTTAAATAATGGCTTTGAATACCTATATAACTACTTTTATTTATAAGATGGATAATATCTATCACATATAGATTTTGTGAAGAGCTGATGTGTGCACATGTACACACATGCACACACACACACACACACACACACGCCCATACAGAAACAGACTCCTACATGTTGAACCATGTGTAACAGTAAGTACTCCGATGTTATTTCATTTTAAGTATGTGTATCAGCAGGACTCTGCTGCCAGGATGGTCACTGAAGAAGAGGCCAATACATTCCTAACATACTCAATATAATCAGGGCCTGATGCCAGCCATTGTGACAGGTACCAAAGACAATCTCATATTTTAAGGTGTTATCCATTCTACTTAAGGATAAAGAAGCAACACCATTTTTTAAAATGAGTGTTTCCTTGGTAAATGACTTCATTCCCGGAGCTTAAAGAAGAGGACAAGCGACTTAGATAAAACCCAGGCTTTATAGAAGACCCATTTACATACCACCATGAGAAAATGAGACAAATCCAGGATGTGGGAAATTCAATAAAACAACTGGCATGACTGCTTCTAAAAGTCAATATTGTGAGAAAAGAAAAAGATGGAACATTTTTCTATTTAAAAAAAGACTAAGGAGACATAAGATCTAACATAATGTGCAAACATTCAATGAATCTTGATAAGAAAAAAACAGCTATAAAATATATTTTTAAAAGCAATTGGGAAATTTTGGATATGGATTGAATATTGGTTATGTGATACAGTCTTAATTTTCTTAGGTATGATAGTGGCATCATTCCTATATGTAGGAGCAAACCCTCATATTTAGAGGTGAAATGTCATTATGGCTGAAACTTATTTTCAAATTATTCAGCAGAATTATACAAAACATCTCCACATGGGTATATGGATGTTCATTGTAGGAACGCTTCAACTTTTCTAAGTGAAATTTCTCATAACAAATTGAAAAAAAAATGTTGGACTCATACTGCCCTACTTTGAATGCTACATTTATATCTTCTTATGTACATGGCCTTGGCCAAATGACTTCACCATTTTGTGCCTCTCTGACTCATCATGCATAAGGTGGAAATAATAATGATGCCTTCCTCAAATCATTACTGCAAATGTCAATGATCTGGTACATGTGTAGTTCTTAGAACAGTACCTGACATACAGTGAGTACTTAAGAAAATGTCAGCTCTTACTACAGCACAGAGAAGAACTGCAAGACCTGGTCTAGAGTGGAAAAGTAGCCATGGGGCATTGTGAATATAAGAGCTTCCCCTTCCTCTCTACCCTGTTTACCCTAAACCCCAAGTCATTATGATATCCACCACAAACAATCTACATTTTTCAAAATTTGTTAGTAATGCCTTAGGTAAGTTTGATTCCAACACTCCTCTTTATAAAAGGTCCTCTCCTATCCACATAAGACTGTTAGATCCCAGCTCCTTTGTTAGTGAGATTGGCAACAATCTCCCCAGCCCCATACTGCCAGATGTGTTGCCTATTCCTGTACTGCTCTGGTTTTCTGTCTTCTTTGCTTTTTACCCCTGGAGTTTTTCATTTTATTGGGAATTCAGCTATGTATTTAATTCGACTATGCATTTGTTTACAAAGTTTTCAATGTGTTTGTAGAGTAAGCATATCTCACCTGCCCCATTGCTAGAAATGGAATATGTGAGCATTAAATAGTAGGAAAATTTCTGATATCTCATTATCTGAGACCTGAAAGATAAAAACAGGGACTCAATATATATGTAACCAAAGTCACATCAAGTCCTAAAACAGGATAAATCAAAGAGCTTTGGCAATCAAAAAAGTAAGAATATTAAGGAAAATGCTCCTGGCAGTGGGAAAATATCTATTAAAGGAAATGTAGAGATAAAGATTGGAACAGTATCAGATTATAAAACATAGATAAGGTCGCGAGGATGGGTAAAATTAGGCTGAAAAAACCATCTAGAGAGGAAAAGAAAATATGGGGATAATTTTGGAAAATCCAAATTTAATTAACAGGAAGGGTAGCTGCTATTGAGGTTGGAAAGGAAATATATACATACACACATAAGTTCATATATACATTATACACACAAAATAAACCTTAATATAGAAGAGGAAATTTAAAGTTAAAGCCAAAAGTGTCTTGTATTTCATTAATGAGGGACACCTCAACATTTTCAAATGCAAAAGAGGCATTAAGATAAAAATTGAGAAGCAGTCATTGAATTTAATCAATAGGAATTGATAATCTTTACAAAATGGATTTCAGTAGAGTGATGGATAGAATCAAGAGTACAGTGGATTGATGTGAGTAGAAATATAATGTTACAGAAAATGTGGGTTTCATGCCTCTTCTTGCCTGTAATCAAGAAACATGTGTACAAACCTTACTATCATCTTTGAAGTCCATATAAACACCTCAAAAATCAATATATCCCAAAACAAACTCATCATCTTTGCCTTTCTCCCCTCCTCTCCTACCAAATTTCCTTTCCCTCATATTCCATACCTTAGTTGATATCAGTACTGTATATTCAGTTTTTCATACAAAAATTGTTCAGTCAGAGGGGTGCCTGGGTGGCTCAGTTGTCTGACTCTTGATTTCGGCTTAGGTTATGATCTCAAGGTCCTGGCACTGAGCCCCAAGTCAGGCTCTACACTCAACACAGAGTCTGCTTGAGGATTTCTCTCCCTCTCCCTCTTCCCCTCCCCCAGCTCGCACTCATGTGTGCACTCTCTAATAAATAAATAAATCTTAAAAAAAAAATAACAACAACCATTCAGTCAGAGGTGAGAGTAGGCAGTGAGGTTTTGATAGCCTTTAAAGCTGGGTCATTCAGACAAGTAGGGAAACAGCTGTTCCATTTTCTGGGTGGTAGAAGCCCTAAATTTCTGGATATAAAACAACTCGTGGGGGCAGAGAAGGGAAAATAAATTATTTTGTTGCATTTTTCAAGCTAGCGTTTTTGCCACACAAAACTAGTATGAGACAACAATTGCAATCCTCAGCTCAGTTTCACAACTCGTAGAGTCAATACTCTGGCCAGATTTAGGCAAGCAGTTAGGTCTTACTCTTGGGGACTGTTTTATTTTTATTCTTCTCTGGTTTTTCATAAATATTGGAGTAGAATGTACATCTGTGGTCAGCTAGCTAAATGTCATTTCAAACTAGAAGCCATATCTTTGATTTATTCTTTGTTTCAAATGGAATTGATATATTTCTTTTCAGGTTCCCAAATAGATTAATTAGAATATGGATTGGGATTGTACTGTATCCTAATTTTGGAATGTGTAGTTATCAAAACAGACTGATGATTTCATTGAAAAAAATCAACAGTCCATATATAATGCCCTCTTCTTCATGGTAATAGGATAAGGCAAGGTATGGAATCACTTGCATAAAGCAGAAGAAAGCACAGTACGGTCTACAGAAGGACACATTTTCCTGGGTCCCCACCTACAGAGTGGCAATTCTACCACCTGGCCACCCTCCTTCCTGGCTGTCCTGGAGACTCAATACCTGCCTGTCTGCTCAGCAGTTTTAAGAAATAGGTTCACAGCAACCCCAGCTCATCACCCCTCAGTGTTCCCTGGGAGCCAGGGAGGGAAGATGGATTCCCTGGAGCACCATCAGCAGCCCCAACTCCAATTCAAGCCAAGATCCATTCCTGAAGGAATCATGTCCAGTTTAAAACATTCAGTTTTCCTCTTAGATCTCTACATTATTTCATATCTTCTGTCAACTTTGTCCTTGCAGTGGTCTGTTTTTGCCCTCTCATAGGCCATTTCTCATAATAATTGAAATTGGAGAATGTACGTTTTTGTTGCAATTTCCAAGGGATTATCTTTTTCTAAATATCTTGTAACAGAATACTGGCTTTGTTTATAAGTGCTTATCAAGTATAAATACCCCCTTAGCTATCATTATATGACATATGAAATTATGAACAACCCACCCTCCCCTGAGTCAAAAATCTTCACTATAACTGTTTTTACGATCTCTCCTCCTAACATTGGAGGTAAGACAGAAACAAGAATAAGCAGTAAAAATGGGAACTGTTTCTTATCATTACCTATTTCTTAATAACATATTTTTAAATCTTATATAAGGTTTTTC
The DNA here is from genome assembly GCF_009762305.2 of Zalophus californianus. Taxonomy (NCBI): domain Eukaryota; kingdom Metazoa; phylum Chordata; class Mammalia; order Carnivora; family Otariidae; genus Zalophus; species Zalophus californianus. Next base: position 42,614,036 of record NC_045609.1, read on the forward strand.
CTAGAATTTTTAAAAATAAATAGCAGGGGAGAATTTTATTTGCAAACTGCTGCAAACTGTGTCATTCTGGTACTTCGTTTTTAATAAAAATGATTGCTTAGGAACAAAAAATGGGAACTGTTTCTTGACTAAAAAGGGGATCCAGATGGTTTAAATAATTGGATGACAGTGGCAGTGAGGTATTTAAAGAGGGGGGAAATAATAAAGGAAAAAGCTTGAGTGCTGTTAGAATTTTTTCCAGTTATGTTTTTTCTTCTTAAATTTACTCTCATGAATTTTTAACATTGAGGTATATGTATTTTAAACAACAGCTATCAAATATTTTGAAGTTTTAAATGCTATAGAGTCTCTCTCACATAAATTACGTCTTTCCAATTAGACACAATAATCTGATTCTAGAAATATTCCAGAATTATGTCTAAGCCCAAATTAAGAATACTTGTTTTAAAACTTCACCTTTTCAGGGTGCCTGCTGGCTCAGTTGGACGAGACTCTTAATCTCAGGGTCGTGAGTTCAAACTCCACATTGGGTGTAGAGCCTACTTAAAATAATAAAAAAATAATAAAACTTTACCTTCTCTTTACCCTGTTACTGATACCTTCTAGCTAATCTTTCTGGTTCTGCCCTCTCAAGCTACTAAGAGAAACCTGATTCATTTTTTTCTAGCATTTATATATTCTGAGGCAATGATCGTGGCCTCTGGGCTTTCCCATATCCCAGTGACACCCCTGCAGTCTATTTTAAATGGTCTTAACAACACTTTGACTTGAGTGTCTGCCTTGCAAGTCTATGGATGTTAAATGGACAATAGAAAGCTATTTTAATATGTTCAAAGAGCTAAAGAAAATTATTTCTAAAGAATTAATGGAAAGTGTGAAAAAGATGTCTCCCCACATAGAGAAAACAACGAAGTAATTGAAATTTAAGAGGAGGTGGAGGAGAAAAAGAAGAGGAAAATAACTGGAAATAAGAATTCACTACAGTTATGTAGAGTGATTACATTAAGAATCAGCAGCTTCCAAATGATAAGAGGAAGAAAAATAAAATCAAAGAAACTACCAAATGACCAACTGTGAGGATACTGAAATTTAGTGAGATGAGTAAAGATGAGGATATTAAATTTCCAAGCCTAAGAGTCAGATTTAGAAATATGGGTATATCACTGACCAACTAAAATTGGAAAAGTACTACGTACAAATTCCAAGGTCTGTAGGTAGATTGATCCGCATGTAGGAGACATACATGAGCAGTAGCAGATGCGGTTTTTCCCAGACGAGAGTGGTAGCTGAGTTTATGTGTGGAGTTGCTCAGTCCAATTTTGGATATCTCAAATTCAGTGGCAGAAGAACATTTGCCACTATTATAGCCATACTAATGGGGGTTGTCTGTGAAACTTGGAGGCTATGACCAACAAAAATGAGGTCCTGAAGTTAACTATACATCCATTGTCTGCACATTCTCCAGCAGAGGCCTCAAAACACTTGCTTGGACTAATTAGTAGTGTAGGTGACCTATTTGTCATTTACAGCTTATCATTATATCCTAATATATGGGTCTTAATGCATGGCTGAATTTTATTGTTTATACATCACACTGAAGTCCCTTCAAAATTTGAAACGAATGCTAGAGGAATATATATAGTTATAAAGGAAACATGGAAAACACGTTGAATAGCCTTCAACTTTAAAATTGTTTCTGGCTAAAGCAGCTAGAATTATGTCATCCACCCTGCCTTTAAAACACCTGGTAAGTTAAAGATAATAATGAAAACTCAGAACAAAATCAGAAATACTGAGACTGTCCATGTCAGAACCTGGGAGGAATTTCCACTAAATTTAGCCAATGAAGTTGAATTCAGGAAAAAATACTGGCCAAAAAAAAAAAAGAAAAGAAAAAGAAAAAAAATGCTGGCTTTACTTTAAGGTATAATTAGAATTTAAGAACTAAATTTAAAAATTAGGAAGGAATATGTTTTTAATTTTATTCTTTTCAATTATTAAAAAGTTAATATTTCTATTTTAAAATTATCTTAAATTTATAGAAAAAACATTTTAATATTAGAGGATGCATAATAAATATGATCCCACCCATTTCTTCCAGTTACAATTTCCAAGGGGCAAACCCCCAACTTTTCAGTTTGTGTGTATGAGAGTATGAGAGTATGAGAGAGAGAGACAGAGAGACAGACAGAAAGACAGAGTCAGAGAGAAAGAGAAGAAATTCAAGAGAATATTTGTTACTCATTTTTGTCAGAAATATTTCCCAAATTCCATACTGTCAAAAATAAATGTAACAATATATTAAAGTAATTCCTTGTAGGAGTTATGGATCCACTTTATTTATTTTAATAATTGTATATTATTCATCACATGAGCAGATTTAATTAACCATTGCTATTGATTTTTATTATCAATATTAATGCAGTGTCTATCTATGCACATAAAGTCTGAAACTGCACTTTTAAATCTTGAGATGTATTGCAAAATTGCTTTCTAAACCAGTTTCCATTTCCATCTATATGTATCATCCACATTCTTACCTACAGGGAATCATGTAGCTTGAGAAAATCTTTAAAAATTGTCAATATTAGAAGATTTTCTTGATGCTAGGAATTAGAAAAGAGTGCTTGTTCAAATATGTTTATTTAACATTGTACTAGAGATCCTGACTGCTGCATAGAAGAAGCTAGAGAAATAAATAGGAGGCATTGGAAAATAAAAGGAAGAATAAGACTATCATTATCAGCAGATAACATGATTTTATCATAATTAAATCCACAAAAATCTACAGAAAGTTTAATAGAATTAATACATGAATGTAACAAGATCCCTGAATAAAATGTCAACATAAAACAAAACAAAGTGAATCTATTTGGCAGAAAATTTAAAAACTGAAATATAAAAGCTTACACTTTCAGAAAGCATCCTCAAAAAAAAGTCTAAGATTAAATCTAACAAAGTTATGCCACATATCAACACTAAAAAAAATAAAATGTAATTGAGAAAAGTTCAACAGTCCATGAATAAATGGAGGCATGCACTATTTTCATCATTGGAAAACTGAACATCTTCAAGTTTTCAATTCTTCTCAACTTTACTTATAGATTCAACATAATTACAATCAAAATCCCAGCAGATGTTTTAAAGTCAAAATTGACAGTTAATACTAAAATTTACATGAAAATGCAAGGTCCCAGAGGAGCCTAAATAATATCCTGCATTCAAGGAGCAAATTTGGAGAATTTACATTACGTTACTACTATCAATATGTTCATAAAGCTATAGTAATGAAGACAGTATGGAATTGGAAAAGAATAAACAAATAGGCCAATGGAAAAGAATAGTCTGGAAACACACACATATAGTTACCTGACACTGAAATACAATGAAGAAAGGTTGGATTTTTCAGTAACTTGTGCTTGGTCAACTGGCCACCCGTATGAGGAAGAGAAAGTACTTTTTATCCCAATCTCACACCATAAGCATAAATCATTTGCAATGGAATTTCAGAGCAAAGGGTGAAAGGTAATACAATAATGCTTTTAGAAGAAAACATAGAAATTACTTTTAAATGGGTATACATTTCCTGTTCAGGACACAAAAAAGTACAAACTACGAAGAAAAAATGATAAATTGTACTCTATCAAATTTAAGGGCTTGTGTTCATCAAACACATGATAAGAGAATGAAAAAGTGAGCCACAGAGCGGGTATAGACATTTAAAGTGCAAAGAGTTTGTATCCATGACTTATTTAAAAGCCCTGATGCTGGGGTACCTGCATGATTCAGTCCATTAAGCCACTGATTCTTGATTTCTGCTCAGGTCGTGATCTCAGTCTTGAGATCAAGGCTCGTGTGGGGTTCTGCTGTCAGGGTGGAGTCTGCTTGTCCCTCTCCCTCTGCTCCTCCCTCACTCATGCTCTCTAAAAAATAAATACAAACTTTAAAAAATAAAAGTCCTGATGCCAATAGGAAAAAGACAAGATAACTTGAGTATGGACTGAAAGATGTGTATAGAGATGTATGTAATATAGTTTTTTGAATGGGGTACTGTTTACATGTGTGTGTTCACTTTGTGAAAATTAAAGGCTGTAAACTGTGATCTGTGCTTTTCTTATGTATACTTCATTTTAATACAATGCTTATATAAAAATATAAAAATAAGTTCACTTTGCCCCTTTTGAAAAAGAACATGAAAGGTACTTAAACACCCCTTTGGTTTTTATTTGCCATTAGCTGAAATAGAATGTATTCTCATATTTTTCTTATCAATTTGTATTTTTTCTTCTAGAAATTGTAACCATGTCCTTTGTTCACCGGAATAATTATCCTTTTCTTATGAATTTATAGAAGTTATGGATGGATATATATGATAAGTGTATATATCCATAGGCATAATAAGATTAGTACTTTCCATTAAGAGTTGATGTGAAGCTAAATTGGGAAAATTTTGTTAAACACTTAGCATTTCTATTATCCCTTATAATAATAAATGCCAGATCTTACTGTTAATATTATTACTCATTTAAAAAATATATATATACACACACAAATCAGTCTAAAATGCTACATACATTTCAGTGTTAAAATGGAGGTCTCAAGGGGGTTATGTTACATGAGATTATATATTTTGTTTATCTACATTTTCTTCTCATTCTAAAATGCATACTGCCTGAATTTATAAATAACGGTATAAACATCCTAAAAAATGAGACTCCAAGAAAAAATAAAAGTTTTAACAAAATTTACATTTATATGAGAAGGGTATGGTGATTTTGTTTATACTTTAATATTTATCCTTTTGCATTTATGGTACATAAAATGGATATATATATCTATTTCCAAAAATATGTTTGATACAGTATTTTATAATTAAGAAAACAGTGTTATTATACTTTGTATAGAAAAAATAGTATAACCCATCCTCTTCAGAATTACTGTTACATTAACTGTGATTCCAATTTCCCAAAAGGACCATTTTATAAAACTAGACAATGTAATTATAAAATCTGTCTGAAAGAAAATATTGTTTAATTTGGTCAAGAAAAAAATTTTAAACATATCCAATGAGAAGGATTTTTCCATATCATATGTGAAAATTTACTACACAACTATGGAAATAAAAACAGAAATAGGAATACATCAATGGAACAGAATAGACAGTTCGAAAATAGACCCTTTCTATTATGGGGTTCAGTATATGACGCAGAAGGTTTTTCAATGCAAGAATGGACAGATTTTTCAGTAAGTGGTTGGAGACAACTGGATAAATATTTGGAAAATATAAAATGAGTAATTCACAAAATAAAAACTAACTCTCAGAAGTATTAAAAATATCTATGTAAAAAATTAAACTTAATGATGATTGGGTACAAAGGATGATCTGAATTGAGAAAACCCAGAAACCAGTAAAGACTGATAAATTAATTGTGCTAACATTTCAAAAATTTCCAGAATAAAATCTATTTCAACAGAATTATAAAATTAAGCAACCAGCTTGAAGAAAATATGTGCAACATATAACTGGCAATCCAGAATTTGTACATCATAATAAAAAATACCCATAAACAAATAATAGGAAAAAAAGGGGAGGAAATTATAAATGTTTAATTCAGGAAGTAAAACAAATAGCTCATAAACATAACAAAAGATGTTCAATCTACTAGCAATCAAGTAAATAAAAAGTTAAAATAGCCTGGCAAAAGTTACAAAGTGATATTACTCACATGAAGAATAGCTATCAGTATTTAAGATATACATATGATTCTTGAGGATAAGTGTTATTCAAACTTTAATATGAATCACTGAATTAGTTGTTAAAATGAAGATTCTGAAACAGCTGGTCTGGACTGGGACCTTTACTTTCTGGAAACTCCCATGTGATGTCAGTGCCACTAGTCCACAAACCACAATTTGGTAAAACTCTTAAGATATACTTCTAAGCACATATCCTGGAATGTCAATTTTGACAGGTACATAAAGATATATTTACTAGAATGTCTAGAGTGGGATATTTTTAATTGTGAAAAGCTGGAAACCACTCAAATATTTATCAAAAATGAATGTCTCTATAAGGAATAATCTCATTCTACTGGGATATTATGCTGAAATATCAAAGGATGAAAAAGATCTACCTATAATGATATGAAAAGAGATTTTTCATTACAGGAAAAGACAAAGTTGCAATAGAAAGTGTGATGCATAATCCCACATATATTTTCTGCTTCAAAGGGGGAAATGCAAAGGTGTACATATCAGAAAGGATACCTGTGTTGTATGTGAGTGTTGAGGAAAGAAGGCGGTAAGGGCTTAGGGAAGCTTCTCTGACCACTGCTGTCAATTTCCAAGTCCGGAAACACAATTGCTGGTATAACAAGGAACTTACTCAATTTGGACTAATATAAATAATTGCAAAATCACTTGAGTGATGTGCTCTATGCCACAACCTCCTAGAGTTCATATTTTATGTCTCATTCCCCCCTTTCTTCTTGGTATAGTTTTCGATTGTTGTTAATAACTCATGCTACAAAGAAAGTATGTGTGATATAGTAGATCTGCTCTTGAAATTTAAAATTTTTCCTGCAGTAAAGTAATTATTATAAAAATATTGACTTCACTCAGACTGTATTAGATCTTAATCACACTGATACATGCTCTGTGATGAATCGAATTTCAAGTTGAACATTCTGAGAAATCAGAGAGAGTAAGAAGTGAAATTGAATAAAAGTTAATATTTTTCTTATTCTAAAAGATAATCATTTTTAGAATCTCAAAAAATTAGTTTCTTAAAACTAAAGAGGAGCTTGAGGACTGTCCACACTAGTCCTATATAGGATATGACCAACCAAAACAAAACATCATTGTTCCTGCATTTCTAAACAGATGATAGATGAAAATTTATGGTCATCAAGATATTTGCACGCCTGATGATTAATAATGGCACTGTGCATATATCACATTTTCACATGTAAAGGATAATACGTATGGAAACATATTAAAGTTATATACAACAAAGATAGATAAGTGCATTAAAACTGCAAGATTGGAGAGTCATTCTAAATGTGATATTAACACAAATTAATGGCTTACATTTATCCTGATAAAGCGAATGTAAAGTTATATTTAGCATAAAATTGAATCTAATAATGTGGATACTTAAGTTAGTGCTCTCTGATGTAGCTTCTAATAAGAAAAACAACAAATGAATGAGACATGTGGGTGAGGCCATAACACTGGCAAATATCTTTGAAGTACTAGACTACACAAAGTACTTAAAAGTACTTTAAGGGATGGTAATCTAGTTTATATTCAGTTTATTTCATTCCCCTACAAAGCCCTGAGGAACATATTCCATTTGTTGCACAAAAGCCAATTACAGTAATGGGCTGTTCACAAGAGTTTCCAGCTCTCAGAATTAGTTCTTACTATTTAACAGTACATTTTCAGATGGCTGTGAGGCTAATCATTTCTAATTCTTTAGTAACTATGTTTATAGGACTGGCATAAAAACTATACCATTCTCTTAGTATTTAGTGTAGACCAACTTGAACAAACTAACAGAAAAGGAGAACAAAAAGACTTCGGTTTATCATGAAAACAGAATCACAAAGAATAATTTCATGGTAACAAGTTCCCCTGGTGGGAATATAAATTGTTCAAATGTTTTTATAACACATCCATTGGAAGAACAGCTCTAATTCAAAGGTAGTTCACATAGTCAAGAAAACATAGTCCAATGATAAGTTCTTAGCTCTGGGGTTCCCTTACTAATTTAAATCCAACTGACCAAGAAATGCAATTTGTTAAGTGGGGCTGCTCTGGTTGAAATTGGACGGGGATGTTCCTAGAATTCTGCCCCTACGTCTTATCCTTTCATCACCCTAGGTATGATAGGATGTCTTTGTTTTATACATGACCCAAATCTTTGTTTTATATTTCTTTTATCCAAAATATTTAGGCATCTGACATTTTCAACCAAACCTTCAATTATATATTGTAATTTTTATTTGTTGCAATTCACTAAAATTTCAGAGGTAATCTGGGACTCAAAAGCTAGAATTTCTAAGTTATTCTGTGCATTTCACATAATAAAACTGTTAATGGGAAGCAAAGTACTGTATATGAACTAGATTTTTCCATATCTGTATAGTGAGATTATAGAAAGTTTACTGTCAAACATGCACTTAATGTGTATTTTTAAATAAGTTTATTGCAATTAAAATATTTGGAAACAAGGGTACCACATTTCAACTTGTAAAAGACTTTTTAACTCTATTATGTCATGAAGATGCTTTGTATAATGTCAAACCACAGCTAGGGAAGCTAAGTTTAATAAATATCAAATAGAAAAAAAAAAGAGGTATTTATTAACTCTGTGCCCTTGGGCAAGTTACTCTCTTTACTGACTTCAGTTTTCTTGACCATAAAAGAGGGCTATCCCCCTTTTCTCATAAAGTTGTTGAACAGATGGAACTGTTCAAGGTGGAAAAGTCACTCAATATATGTCCAGTAGATGTTCATTAGATGTTCCTTTCTTTTCCTTAAGCCTGGGTCCCTGAAGCCCCAGATGTAGATGTTTTTCTTTCTAGGCCCAATAATTTCTTGTCTTGGTCTTTGGGCCATAATCTTCTATTATGATCTGATCAAATGAAGCACTTCTTCAGCCCCTGAGTTTTCTTAAAGCTCCCAGTATTTCTCAGTGGGGGCACTATGCACATTTGAGGCAGGAAAATTAATTGTATAGAGCTGTCCCAAACACACAGGATGCATGTAAATCTAAAGATTTCCCACTAAATGTCAAAAGCAAATCAGTCATTGTAAAGACCCCAAACAAGCAAATCAACAAAATAACACATACACAATTTCCAATAATCCACAATTTCTCCCATAAAAGACCACTGGACGCTTCAAAATCCTACAAGAGTCTTTCCCACTTTACCCATGCTCTCAAACAGTTGAATAAAATCTTTGCTAGTTTTGTAGGTGAGATTCATTCAAAGTTTATTTAAAATAAAATTCATCTTCTTCACCTATTATTACTACAGTCAAGATTTGGTCCAGGTTAACTTGAAGGTGTGTGAGCCTGTAGCTATCATCAATTCTTCCAGCTATTGATATTTAATTAGCTTTGAGAATAAAAATTTTTTTTAATCACATGACCCACACCTGGGAGAAAGCGGTAAATTTTTCTCTTTTGCAGGAAGCGATCCACCTGAACAGAATTGCCACCATCCACATGTCTCTTTGAAATGTCTGTCAAATTTAACCAATCAGTTTTTTTTTGTTAGAATATAACCAGAACCTTTAAAATTATATAGTGACTAAATTTTACCCTCCTTCACCCCAAATAACCCTGCACTTCATTTTATTTAAAGGGTGCCTGCATTTTTTTTTTTTCACTAAGTTTCTCAATTCTTGCAGCAAGAAGTTGGAATAAATTCAGTTTGGGGCTCTTCAGATTGAGTAATTAGTGTTTTCCTTTTAGCAGCTTCCTCCTCCCCGCTGAAGCTGATTCCTGTGTCTTTCTGTTTCAGAGTCCAAGTGACCTCTTTTGCTGGTGCCTAATTTTCTATTTCTGATCTTGAGCCACCTCTATTTTCCAGCTAATCTGCAGAGTGAATGACTGACAAGCCTCCCCGAAAGCAGTGAATACGCACAATTTCCTGACTCGGTTTATCAGCCCCACCACCTCCCCTTGCCGTCTCTGAACACCTACGGGCCCTATCCCCCAGGCACTTTGATGTTCCTGAACTGAACTCTTTGTATTCGAATAACCATTTTGTTTTCACATACCTTGGCAGTCACGATGGAAATTTTCACCTATAAGATGTGGGTGGTTGGTGTGAGGAATATGGTCCCTGCACTTGACAAAGGAGTCTGCCTCTCTCCTAGTAACCCCAGATCAGAAGACAGAAGACGGGGCGGTCTGACTCAGGAGAAGCAGCAGAACCGCCGCCCAGCAGCCTGAGGTAATCACTAACAGCTGTCAGAGGCAAGCGCAGGTGCTTTCTCTTTATTGTTCTGCTTAACAGTGGCTACTCTTGGATTCGGCTTTTGGTAACACAGAACCGTGGCGAACTTTTCGACAGATCTCCAAACCTCCACAAAGGAGTCCCCGTTGACTCAAGTAGGATGAACTCCTACAGTTCCTAATCTAGACAGACAGGAAATGAGGAGGCCTATGGCTGGTACGGTGGCCCAGCAATTCCGTGGGCCCAGAGAATGGCATTTGCTTCCTCCGTCAGGTGGCTCCCTGCTTCTCAAGGAGAAAGAGGGAGGCTATTATTAAAGCAAAGGAATGTGAACAGGCAAAACAAAAACAGAGCCTACCACATAGAATATGATGTTAAATAATTTCTAACACGGGTTAGGACGGAACGCATAAATTTCCCTCTCTACCATGATTCATGCTCAGATATATTCTGTTGATAACTATGTTCTCAAAGAGAAATTTTGTGGACAAAGTATTGATATTTCTCCCCCCCTTTGGGGGGAAGAATATTAATATGCCTCATGTCATTTCCAGGTTTTTATGTTCCATAGGCCTTAATGAATTTTGCATTTGCATGCATTTGCATCAGTTGCCTTTCTCCTCCATGAGTGGGTTTTCTTTTTTAAACCTGGAGATTTTGATGTTGATCTATTTAAAAGGTAACAAGTAAAGGGAGTCCCATGATCTGTGGGAAAATATAACTCAGGATTGTCCTTTCAGCTATTTGAATAACTGCTCCTCTCATCCAGTGAACCTGCCATAAAAACCCTATACTAACTAGCAGGCCCTTGCCCTGTGAGGGAGGTCCAGCAGGTATTATTGACATTAGTCTGATGATAGGAAGCCACGGATCAGAGAGAGGGAGTAATGTGGTGTCTCACTCACGGTACTCACAGCACTCTGTCTCTCATCCCGGACTGTGCAGACAGTAGCAATACAGCCTATATCCTTGGGGCTCACATAAAATGATTGTTCAGATCTAACAAGGATCAACAGAATTAACACCTGGCCAGGCCCCATTTCATCTCAGGTCTCCAGGTTCCCAGTGCTGCTCACTGTCTATCATGTCCTTGGACCAGAATATACTCCCAGCAAGAATTCCAGTGTCCTGGCTATTAATCTCTTGCCTTAATTTTCCAGGCTCTTCAACTATTGTTTATCCCATCCCCACTTTAGCACAAATCCTTGTCAGATTAGTAAATGGTAACATTCCTTCATCTCTACATCTGTCAAACCTATAGCATCCCCATGGCCTGCCCTGATGGGACATAGTTCAGTCATGCATTCTAATCTGGAACAATTATTGTGCAGAGAGGTGTGTGATAACTCACATATGGACAGAGAGCTACTGACCTTACATTTAGAAAGATTCTGAATTCTCTTCCTAGCAGGAAGAAGGATTTTTCATTTAATCAACATTCTCAGTCCTGTTTCCCCTTGTTAGCAAGAGACTATATATGGAAAATGGTAAAGGAAAGAAAAATTATACACATTTATCTATAACATAATATTTTTACTACACTTGGGTTTTTTTCACCTTTATTCTTATTCCAAGACCTAGCACTATGCATGAGAGACAAATATACCTTGGAAAAGCTACTCTAGGTTTCTGATAAACCCTACCCATTCCTGTGTGAAAATCATTCTACTACAACATACTGCCTTTTGTTGATGTTTTTCTCCACAGATTATTTGTGAAAATATGATTTAATGTTTCAATGAAACAGAAACATGTTGTATTTTTCTAAAATTATTCTTGGAGAACTTTTTTCATAATTGACCAAAATGTGATTTTTTATAATTTGAAGTTTACATGAAATTAGATCAATGCTGAACTCAAAATGACTTTGAAACTCAAAAATTAACTTCAGTTGTCAGAGTAACACTGAAGAACCAGCTTGTAAAGATCATATCATTTCTATTGCTATCTTTTAAATGATTTATAGATTATTTTAAGAAAATATTTTAATTTATCACCATGGCATTTTACAAAAATACACAGAGAAGGAAAATGTTAATTTTGTATATAATTTGTATATAATATAAAATTTTACTGTCATTAACAAATTTAAAGGGACTAAATTGAATGGGAAAACAAAATATCACCATCTTTCAATTTAATGAATCTCCAGCACATAGTAGGTATTTAAAAACAATTTTTAAAATTTGCCTAAACTAGACTATGTGCATATGCATTGTTCTAGCTGCTGGCTACACTTTTTTGAGAAACAGCATTTTTCTGGGATAGTCTCTCAAGCAGCTCTTGGAAATTAGTCCCATAAACTAAATATTCTCACATATTAAGACATGTTTTCCCAAAATTCAACAGACATGTTGGCTATACTGCTTAAACGCTTCTAACTCTAGAGCTCGGTTAACTTTGACCTCCTCCATAATTCCCACCTAATTTAATCTCATTAACTCTAATTATGTTCCCGTATACAATGCCACCCACTTTCATCCACTTGTTGTTTATATCAACATAGTGTTTGGATCCCTTAACAGGTTCCTCTTTTGGTTGACTCATAGGAAAATGTTCATTTTGTAATACTAAATGTTGCTTATAACTCATTTCCTACTAAATTGGCTTATGCTTTATTTATTTATTTATCAATCCATGGAAACTCTGAAATGCTAAAAGTGTCATTTCTACATATGTCTTTGATAAATGATTCACTATTAACTTCATTATCCTAATACAGGGAAAATAATTTCTATCTTGCAAATGTTTTTGTTGCAAAAGGGTGTGATAATATGTTTGAAAGAACTCTATAAATGAAATGTCACTGCCACAAACAATGCAAAGTATTAATATCATTATGATCATTCTTGCTTCTGATAGAAATTCAAAGTATACAAAAAATAACCTAGTTCCCTGAATGTTAAAAACTTCTCTTAACCTCTAATCTTAGTGTAAGCCACTCCAGCAAGGTTGTCTAAAGCATATGAACAGAGAATCAAGCTGGATAAATAAATGTGCATTTCAACCTCAATCTTTGGCCCAATCCTCAAGGCCATCTCCTGCCTGTGGAGCTGATTTGTACCATATGCTAACACTAAAGAACGCAGTGTCTTCCCAACAGCTAAAAAGTGTCCTTAAGTATTTATCCTAGTACTTCTTTATATTCCTGTTATGTTTCCTGTGTAGAGGAGTGGATTAACACTACCTGATTTCAAGAAAATACAAGCCAACAGTAAATCAAGACTGTGTTGTATTGGAGATGAAATGATAAAACAGAGGAAAATTTCCAAAAAAATCACACAAATATGGTAGATTAACTTCTGACAAGGTAGCAATGTCAATAAAATGGAGAAAGGACAGTCTTTCAACAAATGGTGCTGAAACAACTTGACATTCATAAACAAATAAACAAACAAAAAATCAATTAATAAACCTCATCACATACTCCTTATCATATACAAATACAGTTCAAAATGGATCATAGATATAAATATAAATCCTAAAACTATAAAATTTATAACAGGTTTTCTCAGTCCCTGTGCAGTTGATTTTTTAGGAGGAATGATTCTTTGTTCTGTGGAGCTATCCTGTGCATTGTAGGATGTTCAACAGAATCCATGGCCTCTACCCACTAGATGCCAAGAGCACCCCTAGATTTTGCCCTCTTTTGAAAATGACTGTTCTGAAGAATAACACATAGGAGAAAATCTGTGTGACCTTGCATTAGATAGAGTTCTTAGATAAACCAAAAGCACAATCTATTTGAAAATAAAGTTGAACTTCATTGAAATTAAAATGTTTGCAACTAAAATGATTGCCCTGGTAAAGACACGTATAGAGGTAGAGAAGATAAAAACACATATGACAGACTAGAAGAAAATAGTTAAAAATCATATATGTGGGCAAGACTTGCATCCAGACTGTATAGACTTCTCAAAACTCAATAGTAAGAAAGAAAACATCCATATAAAAATAAGCTCATACTGGCTAAAGCACAAGAAGCAAAAAGGCACAAGTTTAGTTTTAGAAAACTAACTATAGGCAGATAATGCTGGGTCTTATCCTTGGTTTAGGTTTTCATTGTTTTAAGGACAATCAGAAATCATTTGTGACCTCAAAGAAGGGAATGTAACATGAAATTTGGGTTTAGAAATATGTCTCCAGTTTCAAGGAACTAGAGGAAAACAAAATGTGTTAGAAACCAAATAGAAAACTATACCCATAGTTCTAAAGAGAAATGATGGCTTGTGGAAATAGTGAGGTGGTTGCAGTAGATATTGAGAGAAGTGGACTGACCAAAGGTGCATTTGGGAAGAGAAACTCACAAAGTATGAGTATAGCAGAATGGTTAAGAGTTCTGTGTCTCTAGTAAAACAGAGTAGGGTTTTCTTTCACTTGTGGGTCATGATACTTGAAAGAGTATGTTAGAACCTCTCCCTGGTGAAACAGACATTTAACTGCTGGAAATTATTATTTTAAAAATTTAATTCTCCAGCAATTCTCCTAAGGGCATACAGCAAAAGGAAAACTATTCAAGAAATCTAGCAAGTTTTTTTTTTTTTCTTTCAGATTAGAACATTGAGAGCCTATGTTTTTTGAGCCACAACCCACACTTATCTCCTCTTTTGGCCAATTCAGTGTGATTGGCATTATACTCTGGGGCTATAGTTTCACCCTGGGAGTGTCTAGGCCACCTGTATCTCTCAACAACAACCTCAGGTTATTATTACAGAAGCTCTATTCTAGGAAAGTTCCAAGAGGACTGGTCAACCTTCTCCCACCTAGCTCTCATTCATAGAGTGGAAGGTCTACCATAGGCATGGTAGGCCTAGAATACTGGTTTGGAAGCTTCCAAACATGCTTACTTGTAGGGCAGAGGTTTCACTAGGAAGAGCAAACCAAGAGGACCAGCAGCTTACCATCCCTACCCAGAGTCTTGTTCTTAGAGTAGGGGTATCACTCTAGAAGAAGAACCTGCTATCTTCACCCCGAGCAAATTTCAGTGGCAGTTTCTTCCCAGGGAAGGAGGAAGCCTTAAGAGCACATTGCTTCACTTTGGTTCCTAAGGAGACTAACTTTATTTGAAACAGACTGTGAGGAAGTTCATGCCTAAGGATGTTGTCAAAAACAATGGAGTTTTTGATGCTGAACAATTACAAGGAGACTGGTAGCTCCCTCACACTCATAATAACAAGTGAAATGGTAGACTGACTAGAAGTTTAACAGAGAGAACCAAGAAAAGAGACAGCTACGAAGAGACCTCTTGGTGTCAAGCCAACCTCAATATTGGTAATACTATACCCCTGCAAAAGGAATCTACTTTAATCAGATCATGCTAAGGGACAATTTATGCCCAAGATCATTGCTGAAAACACTAGAGTGAGTGGAGGCTAATATCTGGGTATGATACCAATAGAAATAGACGAACCCAGGCACTCTGGGAGACTGAGCACATACTGTAGGATATGCCCTCTGAGGAGTGACATTAGAGGCTAGACACTGCAGGGTAAACAAACTTCAATGAATTTGTCACTAAAAAAATATAAAAGCATATTAAACCAACAACAAATCACAAAGGAGAATCAGTATCTATAGTTGCTAAAATGTATAGTTTTTTAACAAAAAAAAAATGAAATCCAAAGAAACATTAACAAGGGACCCATACACAGGAAAAAGATCAGGGAATAAAGCCAGTCTTTGAGAAGCCCAAATGTTGGACTTAGCAGATAATGAGTTTAAAGTAGATATTATAAATATTTAAAAGAACTAAAGGAGGCCATTTCAAAGGATTAAAGAAAGGCATGATACATAGTTCATCAAATATATAATATTAATAAATATATAGAAATTATAAAATATAACCAAATGGAAATCCTGAAGTTGAAAAGTGCATAATTGAAATGAAAATTTCACTAGAGGGACTCAACAGAAGATTTGAGTTGGCAGAAGTAACCAGCACATCTGAAGACAGATCAATAGAAGTTATGCAATCAGAAAAAAAAGAGTGAAGATAAATGAAGAGATACTGAGAACTATATGGGACATCAAGCATATAAAGATATGTATAATGGAGAGACACTTTGGAGTCACCATCCTTTCTTTTTTAAGTCAGTATGTGAAGCCTAGTACACAGGGCATTACTCTGAGTCTGGCCTC
Source organism: Zalophus californianus (assembly GCF_009762305.2). Lineage (NCBI taxonomy): Eukaryota > Metazoa > Chordata > Mammalia > Carnivora > Otariidae > Zalophus > Zalophus californianus. The sequence goes on from NC_045609.1 coordinate 42,630,145, forward strand.
CTCAACTCTAGGCAAATGAGTAGGTCTCAAACTTTAGAAGACTTAAGAAATAACTAGGGAGATAGTTTAAATGTCAGAAATGCAGATTCCTAGGCCCACGTTTTGAGGGACACTGCACTGGGCTCTTCACAGATCAACTTGATCATTGAAACTGGCTTGATATTGCTACCGTGTCCTTGGCCCAGGGACTGAACTTTCCCTGCTTCTGAGGAATTGATCCCAGTTAGCCCTAAATTTCAGTCTCTCATGATCTGCTGCACAGCCAATGTATACCATTATCTGTTCCTGCCAGATATTTCCTCGATGCTCACTCCCCCAACAACATACTAATTTCCATCTCCTTGCTTTGGCTAGTTCCTGAGTCTGAAATGCTTTCTTTAAACAAAATTGAAATTAAAAAATAAAATTAAAAAAAAAAAAAGAGATATGTATAATGGAGACTCCAGAAGGAGAGGAGAAAGGAACAGGAAAAAATATATTTAAAAAATAATGGCTGAAAATTCTCGTTTAATTAAACTGTTAATCCACACATTAAAGAACCTCAGTGAATTCCAAGTAGGATAAATGCATAGAGATTTACAGCCAGACATGTCATAGTCCAAGTACCAAAAGAAAAAGAAAACACTTTGAATGCAACAAGGAAAATGATTCATCATGCACAAGGGAACCTGAATGAGACTAACAGCTTACTCCACATCAGAAACAATCAACCCAGAAGGCAGTGAGATAAAATATTCAAAGTGCTGAAAAAAACCCTATCAACCAAGAATCTTATATCCAATAAAACTCTCTTTCCAAAGTAAAGATATACTAAGGACATTTCCAAATAAATAAAAAATTGAGAGAATCTGTTAGAAGAAGAACTACTTTGCAAAAAATACTAAAGGCAGTTCTTCAGGCTGAAAGCAAGTGACAGCAGACAGTAATTTGAATCTGTATGAAAAAATAAAGAGTACCAGAAGGTAACTTTGTAGAGAATAACATATCACTTCTTTCTTCTCTTAACTAATTTAAAAAGTAATAGCATAAAATAATATGTACATAATTGTATTGTTGGGACTAAAACATACAAAAGTCTAATATGTTTAAAATTAACAGCAGAGAAGGCAGGTGGGAGAAAGCTGTCCTCCAGTAAGGAAATGACATTAATAATCTAAATCCAGAGGAAGAAATAACCAGAAATGGCAAATAGTGAGGGTACTAAAACAAACTCTATAAGCATATACTATTTCTGTTTTCTTCTCTCCCCTTCATTAAAAAAAAAAACATGAAAATAATAATTATGAGAATCACATTGTTAAATTTGTAACATATATAGGTATAATATTTGTAACAATAATACCAAAAACAATACAGGAAAGGAAAGAAAGGAATAGAGAAATACAAGTAAAATTTCTATACTCCAGTGGAATTAATTAGTTATAAATCTGAAATAGATTCTGATAGATTAATATTAATAATGTAATCTCTAGAGAAACGATAAAAACCTCTTTAAATATTAAAATTATTCAAGTTAAATTATTAAATGTTATACTAGAAAATATTCATTCAGTATAAGAGAAGGTAGTAAAGGAGAAACAGAGGAACCAGACGTGACATGTGTAACATAACAAAGAAGAGATACCTATTCAACAATATCAATAATAACAGTAAATGTGAATGAGTTAAACAATCCAATCAAAAGCAAAATACTGTCAAACTGGATTTTTTAAAAATATCCAACTAAATGCTGTCTAAAGGAGATACACCTCTGTTTCAAAGATACATATGGATTGAAAATAAAAGGACAGAAGATATACCATACAAACATCAACCTTAAAAGAGCTGGAGTGCCTGTACAAATAGCAGAAAAAAATAGATGTTGAAATTTTAAAAAATAAACCTAGAGATAAAGAGGGACATTTTGTAATGATAGAAGTATCAATCCATCAGGAAAACATACAGTTATAAGCAGATATGTACCTAATGGAGCACTAATGTACATGAGAAAAGATTGTCAAAATTGAAAGCAGAAATAGCAATGTCAACCATAACAGTTGGAGACTTTATTACCACACATTTAATAATGGATAGAACAGTGAGACAAAAGATTAACAAGGATATAGAAGATGTAAATGAAGCTCAGTAAATTTAAAAAGATTGAAATCATTCTGACCACAGTTAAATTAGTAATCAATAACAAGGAAATTTGGAAAATTCACACATATGTAGAAATTGAACTGTATCCTTATAAATCTCAAATGGGTCAAAAATAAGTAACAGGAGAAATTACTTGAGATGATTGGAAACAAAACACAACATTCTTGAAAGAATCAAGTTGAAGGACTCACACTTTTTTATTGTTATGTTAATCACCATACATTACATCATTAGTTTTTGATGTAGTGTTCCATGATTCATTGTTTGTGTATAACACCCAGTGCTCCATGCAGAACGTGCCCTCTTTAATACCTATCACCAGGCTAACCCATCCTCCCACTCCCCTCCCCTCTAGAACCCTCAGTTTGTTTCTCAGAGTCCATAGTCTCTCATGGTTCGTCTCCCCCTCCGATTTCCCCCCCTTCATTCTTCCCCTCCTGCTATCTTCTTTTTTTTTCCTAACATATAATGTATTATTTGTTTCAGAGGTACAGATCTGTGATTCAACAGTCTTGCATAATTCACAGCACTCACCATAGCACATACCCTCCCCATGTCTATCACCCAGCCGCCCCATCCCTCCCACCCACCCCCACGACAGCAACCCTCAGTTTGTTTCCTGAGATTGAGAATTCCTCATATCAGTGAGGTCATATGAGGTCTTTCTCTGATTGACTTACTTCACTCAGCATAACACCCTCCAGTTCCATCCACGTTGTTGCAAATGGCAAGATTTCATTCCTTTTGATGGCTGCATAATATTCCAGTGTGTGTGTGTGTGTGTGTGTGTGTGTGTGTATACATATATATATGTATATATATATACATATATATGTGTGTGTATATATATATATATATATATATATACACATATATATATGTGTATATACCACTCTTCTTTATCCATTCATCTGTCAATGGATATCTTGGCTCTCACACTTCTTAATATCAACATTTGCCACAAAGCTACAGTAATCATGACAGTGTGGTATTGGCCTAATGATAAACATATCAATCAATTGAATAGAATTGAAAGTTCAGAAATAAATTCATACATTTCTGGTAAATTGTATTTCAACAAGAGTGTCAAGACAATTCAATCAGGAAAGCATTCCTCGCCCCCCCACTGAGATGCTCTATATCCACATGCAAAAGAGTTAATTTTTTTTAAGATTTTATTTATTTATTTGACAGAGAGAGACAGCCGGAGAACACAAGCAGGGTAAGTGGGAGAGAGAGAAGCAGGCTTCCTACGGAGCCTGGAGCCTGATGAGGGGCTCAATCCCAGAACCCTGGGATCATGACATGAGCCGAAGGCAGACGCTTAATGACTCAGCCACCCAGGCACCCCCAAAAGAGTTAATTTGTGCTGTTCCCTTACATCATTACTCCACCAATAAAACCATAAAATAGATCATAGACAAGTGTAAGAGCTAAAATTTTAAAAATTGTAGAAAAAAATTCTAGCAGTGAAATCTTGTGACTTTGAGGAGGCAATGGTTTCTTTTTTTTAGGACATCAGAAGTGTAAGTGACAAAATGAAAAAGAAATACATTGGACTTCATTAAATTTAAAAACTTTCATGCTTCAAAGTATACATGAAGGACATGAAAGACAACCCACAAAGTGGAAGAAAATATTTGCAAGTCATATCTGATAGGAGTCATGTACCCAGAACACATAGAGAACTCTAACAACTCAATAATAAAAGAACAACCACAGTTTAAAATGGGCAAAAGTTCTGAATAGGAATCTCCAAAGATTATATACAAATCATCAATTAGCACATGAGAAGATGTGCAACATCATTAGTCATTAGGTAAATGGAAATCAAAACCACAATAAAATACTATTTCATAAACACCAAAATAACTATAATTAAAAGCTTTGAGAATAGCATGTGTTGACAGAGATGTGGAGAGGTCAGAACCCTCATATATTGTTAATAGGAATGTAAAATGAATTTGGCAGTTCCTCAAATTACTAAACATAGAGTTACCATATGACCCAGCCTTTTCACTCCTAGGTATATACCTAAGCGAAATAGAAACATACATTCACACAAAAACTTGAACACAAATGTTCATGGAAGCCTTATTCACAGTAGCCCAAAAGTGGCAACAAGTCAAATGTCCATCAACTGATGAACGCATGAAGAAAATCTAGTAAATACACACAACAGAATATTATCTGGCAATAAAAATAATGGAGTAATAATATGTTACAATAGGGATATACCTTGAAAACATCAGGCTTAATGAAAAAGGCAAGTCACAAAATCTCTCATATTGTAAGATTTCATTAATGTGAAATTGCCAGAACAGGAAAATCTAGAGATGCAGAAAGTGGATTAGTATTTGCCTAGGGCTGTTGGGGGAGGGTGGGGGATGTGGCAGGGGCAGTGACTGATAATGGGCACTGAGTTTCCAAAATGAGGTAATCAAATTGTTACAAGATTTTTTGTGATAATTCACATCTCAATGAATATACAAAAAAAAGCATTTAATTATAAACACTTTTAAGTTGGTGAACCATAGGTGATTTAATTATATCTACGCAAGTTGTTTAAAGACAAATTGATATTAACTGTGTGAAATAATTCATACAAGGGGGTGGTTATATAACTCTCCCTAATATCTAGAATAGTAGTATGTACTACATAAATGTAGACACAAAATTTGTACCAAAGAAAATAGTAAAATTATATAATTTTTTAAAAATTTTACAAGTCTTCCACATTGTGTTATTGCTGGGAGGCAGCTTTCTAGATAGGAAATGCATTTCCCAACTTCTGGGGTATGTTCTTGTGATTAATATAGGCCAATACAGTCAACTGAAGTGATGTTTGCTACCTTAGAGCAAGGTGTCTAAAATGTAAGTATAATCATTGGTCTCTGTTTTCACTTCAAACAGTGGAAATGAAGCATTTGACTGTTATATGCCTTCAGAAATTCTCTTGCAGAAAATGTCTGAAATTTTAGATTTTTTAAAATATCAGCTAATGTTATTTTGAAACAAGAGATAACAATAAATTATTATGAGTGGCAAATGATGAGAGATTGCTGGTTTCTATTGAATTCATGGTAGCTTAGCCATATAGCTATTTTTCATTTTAATGGATATGTAGAATCAAAGTCGTGGATCATATGAGAAAATGGATGCACAGAAAGCTACCTTGGGGTTTCCCTGTTCCCAGCTTCCTCTAAGGACACAGGACAGATTATATAGTTGTAAAAATACTGAATTTAATCTCAAATGTATCCTAAAATGTTATCATGCAGTCCCCCAGATTTCTCTTCTCTTGCTCATTTTCTTAGTCAAACTGCTCTAAGAATTTTCTCAAAAACAAAATAAACACTTTCAAAAAGAAGACCGGATTTGCTCATGTGTAACCTTATTACAGAAAAAACTTTTGGTTTTATAGTTTCAAAATTTTTAAAAGAGTGTATGAAAGGCATTACATGGATATTCTCTTTTGTGTAGTATTTTTCTGTATAAGTCACAAATACATGATAGTATTTCTGTTAAGAACAGAAAATTAGTCAACTACTAGTGATAGTATAAATATTTACAATATTCTAATTACAGAGTATATCATGGTATTTTAACTTTTTTTTTTTTTTGGTTGGAATAAAAACTTTTCATTTCCTATTAGAACTCACACATGTTGGATCTGGATACTTGGTATGTGGTTAGTGCCATGTCTCATCTACATTAAGTGTACCCATTCATCTGCTTTTCTAACTACAGTTAAACTTTCACCAGTACGGCTGCAAGAGATGGAGCCAATAGCCCAGAGGATCCTGGAAATCACAAGATTTTGTTTCCCTTGTTAGTCTTGGGACAGTTCTGTTCTCCAGGGTCTCTGAGGACTTTTAAGGAAATCTTTAATTCTCTACAAATGAGTTCTCTAAGACACAAGCGAAAAGGTAGGTGGATTCCTAAGTTTTACAGACTGGAGACAGGAAAACATGTATCATTAAACATATTGACCCTACAACCCATGAACTGATTAAGCATTAGATAGAGACTAAGGAATAATTTATTTTGAGAGTTGGAGTTTTCATGCAATTTATCTAGTCAGTAATTTAGAAAATCACTCATCAAAGAAGGAAAATATCCCATATCTGTCAAACAAAGATGAAACAAATGATAGTTTTTTAGGAACTGGGAATTCTGCCAGGAACTATGTTCATCAACCTACTTCTCAGATGCATATATGAGAAAATATTTTGCCCACTATTTTGTTCAAATAATGCACTGTATTACATCAAATCTCTTGATACATTTTAAGTGTAGGTGATATTCATCACATTATATATACATATGCATGTATATGTACATTCATACATATACATACATATAAAAATGTATATATTACATACATACTAGTATGTATATAAAACAGAATGAAACAAATAAAAATGCATCTTAAAATATATTCACCTTATCCCGAAGATTCAAATATTATCACTCCAGGGGCGCCTGCATGGTTCAGTCGGTTAAGTGTCCGACTGAATTTCAGCTCAGGTCATGATCGCAGGGTTCTGGAATCAAGCCCTGTCAGGCTCCACACTGTGCACAGAGTCTGCTATCCCTCTTCCTACCCCGGCTTGTGCTCTCTCTCTAAAATAAATAAATAAAATCTAAACATTAAAAAAAAAAATCACTCCAAATTTTCTACCAGTAGTAACTCAAAATACATCTTAAAAAATTGTTTGATATCCTTAATAACAGTTTAAAACACCGTATGAAAAAAGTTGAGATTTTAAAAAATAAACGAAAATGAAAGAAAAATGAATAATGAAAAAAGAAAAGGAAATTTAAAATGGTTTAGGAGAAGTAAAATCTATATTGTGGTTGGTAAATTATGTACACAGCACTATGGAAATTTGAATAAGTGACATGAAAGATATTCTTGAGGTGTTCTTCCATACTATAAAGGGACAAAAACTTATAGGAAGATTAAAAAATGTTTAAAGGGGTGCCTGGGTGGCTCAGTTGTTAAGCGTCTGCCTTTGGTTCAGGTCATGATCCCCAGGTCCTGGGATTCTTCAGCAGGAAGCCTGCTTCTCCCTCTCCCACTTCCCCTGCTTGTGTTCCCTCTCTCACTTTCTCTCTCTCTCTCTCTCTCTGTCAAACAAATAAATAAAATCTTAAAAAAAAAAGTTTAAAAATCTAGGACAACCATTCAATCTATAAATTATATGGAATCCTTTGGAAGGAACCACAGGAAGTTAGCAAAAGAAATGATCACAAACATAATAGAGTATAAGTTAAAATACAAGACATAAATAGCAGATTTGAATAAAATAAATGAATAAGGGATGCCTGGGTGGCTCATTTGGTTAAGCCTCTGCCTTCGGCTCAGGTCATGATTGCAGGGTCCTGGGATCGAGCCCGCACTGGGCCCCCTGCTCAGTGAGAAGCCTGCTTCTCCCTCACCCTCTCCCCCTGCTTGTTTTCTCTCTCTTTCTGTCAAATAAATAAAATCTTCAAAAAAAAGTGCCTAGGGAAAAATACACATATAAGAGAACAATGACTTAATAAGAGCAAACTTCTCAGAAACCATAAAAGATAGAAAAAGATAAATTCAGTATTCTATATTCAGCATAAATATACTTAAAGAATGAAATTGATATGAAGACATTTTCAGTTTAAAGAAAACAGAGAATTCATTGCCAGGAGATCTACACCATGATATGCTCAAGGAATTCCTTCAGACTGAAGGAAAATGATACCTAATAGAAACATGAATCATCAAAAAGAAACAAAGAGTATTAGAAATGGTAAATATTTGAGTAAATGCAAAATAATATTATTTTTATTTCTTCTTAAAGAAGAGGGAAGATACAAATTGTCAATATCATGTATGAAAGTATTTTACCACTACAGATGCTAGAAATATTAAAAGAATAACAAAAAATATTATGGATAATTTTATGCCCATACATTTGACAACCTAGATGAAATGGACATATTTCTTGAAATATGCAAATTACCAAAACTGGTGCAAGGAGGAATAGAAAATTCTAATGGCCTGATATAAATTAAAGAAATATGATTCACAATGAAACCCTTTCCAGAATGAAAAATATACGCCCAGATGGCTTCACTGGTTTAATTCAATAATTTAGGTAACAATGAAATAATACAAATCCCATATAAACTCTGTCATTAAAATGAGGAGGAGGAAAGGCATTTCAACTTGTCCTTTGGCACCAGTATTGCCCTTTAACAAAAGTCAAAGAAATCACAAGAAAAAAAGCTACAGCTCAATATCCTGCAGGAGCATACAAACAAAAATGTTCAATAAACTTTATCAAGTAGAATCCAACAAAATAAAAGTGATAATGCATCATACCCAAGTGTTGCTGTTTCTGGAAATAAATGGTTGCTCAACATTTGAAAACCAATGATGTAATTCAGAATATTAAGATAAAAAAGAAAAACCAAACAGTCTTAAGTAGATCTAGGAAAACACCTAACAAAATCCAACACTCATTTATGCTAAAAATTCTCAGTTAACTAGGAAATTTCCTCAATCAAATTAAGGACATCTATAAAAACTCTGCAACTAAGATTATACTCAATGGTGAAATAATGCTTTCTGCATAAGATCAGGATCAAAGCTTAATGTTCACTCTCACTGTTTCATTTAACATTGCATTAGAGATCCCAGACTGTACAATAAAGCAGAAAAATTAAATAAAAGGCATACAGAAAGTAAAGAATAAAACTGTCTTTACTTAGTTACATGATTATGTACACAGACAGTCCTAAGGAATCTACCAAGAAGCTATTAGAACTAATCAGTGAATTTAGCAAGGCCTAAAGATACAAGATCAATATCAAAAGTTCGACTGTATTTTTATGTACAGTTAAACAAATCAAAAATGACATTTTTAACAGAGTGTATTTACAAGAGCATCACAAAGTACCTAGGAATAATTTTTTTAAATGTATAAGACCCATACCCTGAAATGCAGGAAACACTAAAAAGGAATATCAGAGAGGACCCATTTATAAATAGAGAGATATAAAATGGTCATGAATTGGAAGACTGCATGTGATTAAGATGGCAGTTCACTTCAGATTGATCTATTGATTGATGTAATCCCAAACAACATCTTAGCCAGCTTTTTTGAAGAAACTGACAAGGTCATGCTAAAATACATATGGTAAGGCAAAAGACCCAGAATAACCAATTTCTTTCTTTTTTTTTTTAAAGATTTTATTTATTTATTTGAGAGACAGAGAGAGTGCACAAATGGGGAGAGGGGCAGAGGGAGAGGGAGAAGCAAACTCCCCACTGAGCAAGGAGCCAGATGCAGGGCTTGATCCCAGGACCCTGAGATCATGACCTAAGCCAAAATCAGCCACTTAACCAACTGAGCCACCCAGGCACCCCTAACCAAACAATTTTGTAAAATAAAAACAGCTTAAAGGACTTACACTATGTTATTTTAAGACTTACTATAAACTTCAAACGTCAAGAGAGTATAGTGCTACTATAAGAATAGACATATAGAACAATGGAGCATAACGAACAATTAAGAAATAGACTTTCCACTTAAATGATCACTTGATTTCCTAGAAAGCCATTAAGATAATTTAATGAGGGGAAGATGGTCTATTCAACATAATGTTGGAGCAAATAGCAACCCATATAGAAAGAGTAAACATTGACCCCTACTTCATTCCAAATAGAAAATTAACTTGGAATGGATAATAGACTTAAATGTAATTGCCTAAGCTTCTAGAAGAAAAGAGATGATTTCTAGATATTGGATTAGGAAAAGATTTTTAAGCAGGATATAAAAAGCATGGACCACTGGGCGCCTGGGTGGCTCAGATGGTTAAGCGTCTGCCTTCGGCTCAGGTCATGATCCCAATGTCCTGGGATCGAGTCCTGCATCAGGCTCCCTGCTCCTTGGGAGCCTGCTTCTCCCTCTGCCTCTCTCTCTGTCTCTCATGAGTAAGTAAATAAAATCTTAAAAAAAAAAAAAAGCATGGACCATAAAGTCTTTAAAAAATGACAAAAATAAACTTTATCAAAATTAAAAATTTTTCACTTTGAAAGATAGTTATGAAAATGAAAAGTCAAGCTACAGACTGGGAAAAATATATATATGCATTGAGATTATTATAAAGAAAACTATTATAATTTAAGAATAAGAAGATAATCCAATTTTAAAAGTGGATAAAAAGTAGAAGCATACACTTTATTAAAGACACACAATAATAAATAAGCCCATGAAAATAGGTGTAACATCCCCAGTCATCAGAAAAATAAAAATTAAAACAATAAGGCACCATTACCCACTCACTAGAACGGCTAAAGTTAAAAAGACTGACAATACCAAGTGTTGATGAGGATATAGAGCAATAATAACACTCATAACTTGCTGTAGGAATATAAAATTGTGTAGTCATTTTGGAAAATAGTTTCACAGTATCATTTAAAGTTCAACATAGATTTACCATCAGACCTAGAAACACTACTCCTAATTATTTTCTCGAGGGAAATGAAACCAGATGTTCACACAAAAACTTGTACATAAATGACCACAGCAACACTTTCATAAAAGTCAGAAAATGGGCACCATCAAATATCCATCAACTGGTGAGTGAATAAACACAGTGTAGAATATCCATACTGTGGAAGCTACTCAGCAATAAAAATAGACAAAATGTTAATACATGTGACAACATGGATGAATCTGTGATATAGTAAGTTTTAACTATGAATGTAAGAATGAGACAGTTTGTGTAATATATTTTCAACTATTGTATTAATTTAAACAAAATGATGGTGTGGAAAGTATCCAATTAAAACATTATTGAGTTTCATGGCTGACATGCTAATGGTAGTGAAGTATGAATCAACTCTATTAAATGCTGGAATGTATATTTTATTTGACAAGAATATGTGTCAGTAATTCTGGACCTTATGGAACTCTTTAAAAGTTTTTTGTATATAAGGAGCTCTTTAAAATGCCATTATTGTGGCATTTAATGTAAAGTCTATCAAAACCCCAAATATATTTTTCTTTGATGACAAGAATTGTCCATATCAATAATTCTGCTTAATCTTTTAAGAGAGAGCACTGTCTGAAGTGGCTGTTGGTTGGCTCTCTGACAAATGGCCTATGCCTATACAGAACAATAAACTGCAAAATATCTGATTGTTCATTCACTGCTAAAAATCTCTCCAACAGGTAGCACCAAAACAACATCAGGGGCCAAACAGGAATAGACATGTCTTTAATAAGCTGTGGGAGAAGCCATGATTCACATCCAAGGTCTTTCTGCATCTTGCCTCTTTCTCTAACAAGGCCCAGGACTTGAGCTACCCCTCCAGAATACCAAATGCATGAGGATGGAGGACCTGCTGCACCTCTCATCCCTATGCTTAGATTAAAGCTGATCTCAGTTGTCTTGATGTATTTATACAGGAGGGCCAGCTGCAAGGCAGCCTACCTGGTAGATGTTAAATAATAGGCATCTTTAAACATCTATTTCAAAAGAAGAAATATTTTCCACAATACCACGGTTGAAGGACAAACAGTATCATTGTAAAACTGTTGTTTGAACAGGCACCTTTCCTAAGCCTGATGGTCACTCTGCAGCAAAGGTAAAAGCTAAACAAAAGCAGGTGTTACAGAGGCGCTTGGGTGGCTCAGTCGTTAAGTGTCTGCCTTCGGCTCAGGTCATGATCCCAGGGTCCTGGGATTGAGCCCCACGTCGAGCCCAGCATGGGGCTCCCTGCTTGGCGGGGGGGCTGCTTCTACCTCTCCCACTCCCCCTGCTTGTGTTCCCTCTCTTGCTATAGCTCTCTGTTAAATAAATAAATAATAAATAAATAAATAAATAAATAAACAAACAAATAAATAAATAAATAAAAGCAGGTGTTACAATCTGGGATCTCTTGCTGCTATATTGCTTTATATTCATCCCACAGTGTGGGGGAAATGTCTGTGAGCTGCTTTGTGGTTGAAATGGAAAATCATCAGGGTAATAGGTTGGAAAAATAACTTGTAGTGAGATTAAAATCCTGAGCCTATAACTTTGGAGACTTCGGCAAGATTCAAGTTTCTCCCTCTTCAAAATGGGGGTGTTAATATGAATCTATATATTGATCCTAGAAGGCTGTTGGAGGAATTAAGTAAAAGATTTGGTGTAACATCCTTATCAAATAGAACAACTTCAGTGTTATGACAATTTCCTTCTCCTTTTCTTTTTCTCAGGAGGACAATCTCTAAGCCCCAGATAGTCAAGTTGCAATTCTTCCTTGGTTACATAATTTAGCACCATTGTTTTTTTTTGTCTCATCCACTTGATCGCTTTAATCTTTTATATCTCTTTTTATCCCATTCCCATCCTCCATTCTCATATACACAAAAGTAGCTACCATACACATATCAACACATATGCACCTACCAACACATAACAACACACAAATATGTCTAGGACACTTGACTTAAAGGTTCATCTTTCCTGGGGTACCTGGCTGGCTCAGTTGGTAGAGCTTGCAACTCTTGGTCTTGGGATTGTGAGTTCGAGCCCCATGATGGGTGTAGAAATTACTTAAAGTCTTAAAAGAAGTTCATCTTTCCCATTTTCTAGGCTGACACCTATTATAGTTGGAAAGTAGATAAAGAGTTCATACTTGACGAGTTCCTACATTCTATTGGCTCAAAATCAAGTTACATTATAACCAGGTGCAGAGCACTCAAATCATTATTCACATCTTTCCAGTTCTACTTTCTCTATGATAATTACATGTCCCCCACCGTGTTGAACTTAGGCCTGCTGTATGACATGTTTTGACTAATGAAATTTGAGAAGAAATGATATATTTCACTTCTTGGCAGAGGTTATAAGAGCCAATGCTTATGTCATGATTTTTTTTCTTTCCTTCTTATGACTAAAAATGTTCCAGAAGGTGGCTGCTCTGTTAGCCTGGGTCCCCAAAAGAGGGCAATAATGATAATACAGATCATGGCTCCCAGCCAACTTTTGATGGAAATGTGGTAGGCAGTTAGATAGTTGTGTAAGTCCTGGGTCCCACAGGAGTGGTGGTGGGGGTAGGGGGGTAGATGTTTGGTGGGAGACATTTGTGACCTGCAATTAGGCATATCCTGCCCAGTTGGCCAAGAGGAATTCCAATACAGAAGGCACTGGATGTGCATTAATCAGCATTGTGGTTTGGCACACACCTGAGCGCTTTCTTAGGGGATGGAGGTAATAAGTAAGACAAAAGAAATTCACTCAGATGCACCCCAACAAGGAAGGAATCTTCCTTCTTGGCCAGCTGTAGGAAGATCAGAGGCGGATTCTGGCAATGCTCCACAAGAAGCTGGATTGAACCAGACTGGCCCAAGATGGTGAATGCCATGACAGGAAACCCCTGACCAAATTCAAAAGAAAAGACAGGAAATCCTGCTTCCTACCCCCAGTAGTGAATATTCCATCCCCTAGTTAATAAAAACCCTGGGACCAATTATGTTCAGGGCACTTGAGTCTGTCTCTCATACTGCCTGCTCATCCCTCTTATGAGTATACTCAATAAACTCTGCTTGCTTGTGCTTTCTGGTCTCTTGACTGAATTCTTTACTGCAAGAAGACCAAAGGCCTAGGCCATATCACTCCAGGTGGAAACCAAAATGTATCATAAACAGGAAATAAGTATTTCTAGTGAGGTTTGAGAGATTTTATTACTACAGTTTAATCTACCCTCTCATGGCTAATATACTGCTCCATCCTGTACTAGGTTATTTTAAGTAAATAGACTTCAGCTTTTTTTTTGTTCTTGAATATAATTTTTGTAAACCTTTCTAATACGATAGTAATTTCATTTGGCTGGATCAGTTTATATACTCCAACTCCACAGTAAGAGACAATAACTCTGTGCTTGAGTCTCTAGTACCTACTCTAACTTGATAATAATTTCTTAGATTTCCATATAGCATTTTCTCTGAGTTTCCCATTAATATAATCCTCCCATCTGTTGCAAAAAATAATTTTTATCTTTAGCACCTTACTGATGATTGCTTTCATGAATTGTGATCTGATAATCGCCATTCCTCCTTGTGCATCAAGCCTTATGTCTTTGGTGTCTTTTTTCAGTATCAGTGCCTAGATATAGTCCCCTTGTCATCTATTCAGGTGTGGCAAAATTTGGTTTCTACATTACTCTCAGGCTATAATATGAATAATTTTGATCAAGCCATACTTTGATCAATAATGGAATACCCACTCTGCGAGCTACTGACTTTGTGGCATTATCATTTTAATTCTGACTCAGCTTATGATTTTTGTGAAAATTTAATAAAACATGTTACCAAAGATAGTTTGACTAATTGTGAGTGCCAAGTTCACTTATCTATGGGACTGGGAAAATGATTCAGAAAAGTAAATCTGAATTTTCTACCACTCCTATGTGTATGAATACACACATACATACATTCATTGCTTAGAGCTAAGTGAATTGCCTTTTATATTTTTTCATAGATCCTGAAGTTGTTAAGAAAAAAAATTTTTTTAAAGAATGCTATCACATGAAACTCACTGTATAGTTCTCTAGTGAGCAAGTTTGGACAGAGGACTTGGCACAAATTTGAAGTGAGCAATAGAATGCTAGAGGAATATTTGGCCTAGCATACACATTAGGCTTGAAATTAATTCAAATGCTGGCTGTCTGACATATTTCATATTTCCGCATCTGACTAGTTGGAGGCGATATGAAATGAACAAGTGACACACACAGTGGAAACAGCCTTACTTCTGATCTCATCACCTCAGTGGTCAGCTGCTACTCCGACTGATCAGACTTAGATGGTGACACCGGTGAGTTAAAAGAAAACAAATCAACAAAATAGGGCAGCACATAAAAAGGATAAGTTTTTTGGAGTGCCTGGCTGGCTCAGGTGGTAGAACATGTGACTCTTGATCTCGGGGTTGTAAATTTAAGGCCCATGTTGGGGTTAGAGATTACTTTAAAAAAATAAAATCTTAAAAAAAAGAAAAGGATAAGGGCGCCTGGGTGACTCAGTCGTTAAGGGTCTGCCCTTGGCTCAGGTCATGGTCTCAGGGTCCCGGGACTGAGCCCTGTGTTGGCCTCCCTGCTCAGCGGGGAGTCCGCTTCTCCCTCTCCCTCTGCTTCTGCCCCTGACTCATGTGCTCTCTCTCATGCTTTCTCTCTAATAGATAAATGAAATCTTAAAAAAAAAAAAAAGGATAAGTTTTTTAAAGAACCATCTGGGTTCAAACATTTTTATTCCTATTTATCAGCTGTGTGACCTAGAGTAAATCGCTTAATCTTGGTAAGTCACACTTTACAATCTTTACAATTGTGATATATAGTAGCGCTTAACTCAAAGGATGGTTGTAAGAGTAAAATGGCTTAAGATATGAAAAGTATTTATCCTAGCGTCTGATCCATAGTACGAGCAAAGTGAGCTGTCACTATCATTATTATTATTAAGCTCGGTATACAGTCGTGCATTTTACTCATCCTCTACTCTTGTCTTATCTCACTTTCCTTACAGCCAAATTATCCCAACTATCCCAATTTTCTGCATAGCACACTCAGGATTCTGTTAATTCCTGTTCCTCCATTCCTTCAAATCTTTCCAGCTCTGCATGTCCGTGTTTGTGTAGGAAAATGGCACTCCGCGAATGTAAACTCCTTACCTCTTCCCTCATCTGTGCTCCCTTTGCCTCGCCAGATGGCCCATCCTTTCAGTGCCCAGCAGGTCATTAATTACCGGGTAAGGGTAGTGCCACGCTAACCTACCTCTCCAATAATTATAATAAAATATTAATGCCAAAGCTACTGAAAAATTAAACTGTGTGTGATCTTCCTGAAAATTATGCAGCAGTAACTCTGAGAGTAAACTGTTGTTGCCCAAACAAACTGTTAAAGTAAACTGTTGTGGCAGCTCAGAGAGGCAACCATACTGAGGGCACATATTCTTCATGTCCCTTCTTTTTTGTTATTCGGCAGGAGATGCTCTTAGCATCCAGCTCTGGCTGGTGAAAAAAAAAAAACTGTAGCAGGGAGTTGTTTAAGGATTTCTTTCTCCTGTGAGAGAAGGGAGAGGGTCTGAACAAGGTCAGTTTTAAGGCGGGGTACATCAAGTGATCTTCCCACCCCTTTGCTTGCTCTTTGATTTTACAAATGAGAAAACGGAATCCCAGAAACATTGTCGCTTGCCCCAAATCTTGTATTGAGTACCATATTCAGTGTGTTTCTCAAAATCATCCATTTTCCTCTTTATTCTTTAGTTTCGCCAAGTGTTCCTCCTGCTAGGCCCTAGCTGTCCCAAGCATGGTCATTTTTGAATTACCCTGTTGGTGTCAGAAAAAAGGGGTGGTGGGGGGATGGGGAGAAAGGCTGGTATCACAAGGGCAACAGATGTGGCCAAAGCATCATCTCTGCTTAATTCAAATTAGTGCCCTGTGAACGTCAGCTAGCACCTGATGGTACTTGCCTTTATTTTTATGACTTGGCAGAGTGACCTCCTATTTTTCCCTCATCTTTACTGTGTCGGAATCCTCTTTCATGACTTTATTTTGGTGATTTGTATTTCTATTCTGATCCAAACCACAGGGTGTTGCTCCTGTCTAGCTTCTTTTTTTTTCTTATGATTTTATTCATTTATTTCAGAGAGAGAGAGAAAGCGCACACTCACAAGCAGTGGGGGGAAGGGGGGCAGAGAGAGAAGTAGGCTCCCAGCTGAGCAGGGAGCCTGATGCAGCGCTCTATCCCAGGATGCCGGGATCATGACCTGAACTGAAGGCAGCTGCTTAACTGACTGAGCCACCCGGGTGCCCCTCCTGTCTAGGCTTCTCCTCCTGCAAGATCAAGGCTAGACCTGTCTCTCTGCTTAAGATACTGTCACTCTGTTTCTGACTTCTCTAGGTTTTTCTCACTATTTTATCACCTTACCAAATGGTTATGGTTTAGTCAAAAATCCTAGGTGATAATAAGTGGAATGAAAGAAAGAAAAAAAAGCAGTCCAGGGGCACCTGTGTGGCTTAGTTGTTAAGCGTCTGCCTTCGGCTCAGGTCATGATCCCAGGGTCCTGGGATAGAGACCTGCGTCAGGCTCCCTGCTCAGCGGGAAGCCTGCTTCTCCCTCTCCCACTCCCCCTGCTTGTGTTCCCTCTCTCGCTGTGTCTCTCTCTGTTGAAATAAATAAATAAAATCTTTAAAAAGAAAAGAAAAGAAAAAAGCAGTCCATTTGAAAATTGTGATTTTAGAATTTAGAAAAGGAATGTTAACATCTAGTTGCTATCACTTAGGAGCTGTGTCTTCTTGATCAAATCATTTACCTTATGTGTAATGGAGGATAGATAATATTTGCTTTACATGGTTACTGTGTTTTTTCTTTTTTTTTGGATGACATGGTCGAATGACCTGTTTAAGCTCTAAATGTCTAAACAATTATAAGTCTTTTTAAAAAATAATTCTTAGGACCTGAAAAAGATTGGAAAAGTGTGTATTTAGTGTGAGGTTGTTGACACTATCATTTTAAATGATAATTTTCTTGTAAAAATGAATGTACATGTAAGTGAACGATACATTCTAAATGCGGAGGAACAAAATATATTAAAAGGACCTGAGAGGTAGTGAAAAAACAGAACGAATATATTATTGCAAAAGTTTACCTTTAATTTTCAGGTAGCTAATCAAAATATACTGGGTTCTTTGTCTTTTTTATATGAAAGCAGTCTTACAAGTATGTCTAGAGAGATTTGATTCAGGGACACATGCCAAAATTTCTAGTAGTTATAAAAATCTCCCTTTTTGTTAATATCATAATCATGCTTCATGTAAAGTTAATCATTTCCTACCAATCTCTTTGTCACACTTCCTGTAAATTTCTACACACTTAAATATATATATAGCAATATGCAAATATTTTAGTGTCTTTCACACTAAGATCACTTGTCTACCATTTTACAATGGCAAAGTACAATAGAGGAAAAACCCAAATGTCAAAATCCTGAGCTCTTTCAGCTAGGATATTGACTACTCCAGTGCCACTGGGAACAAATTTGCTCAAAATTGTTCAACAAGGCCAGGAAGGGCATGGTGTTGACCATGTCATGTAAATAAAAATGGCTATTTTTCTCTCAGTCCAGTTACTTCATAATATAATTTTCATTTGAAAATACTGAATTACTTTTGGAGTATTTATCCACGGTAAATCATCGTCATTTTATTTTTTTTTTTCAGAAGCTATTTTTTTTCTGTTACTCTTATGATACCTATGTGAATTCACCTTGCATTTGTCAAAATACTTTGAAAGTGTTGACAAAATCTGCCTCCTCTAATGAAGCAGCTTATTCTATTGAAACGCTTGTTCCTCATGACTTTATATTCTCTTTCTCCTTTTGCTCCGTGGAAATCTTATCTTTTTCTACATTTAAGTTTCTTTTTAAGTCTATGATTCTAAAAATAATTTATAACACACCTAGTTTAAATATCTTCTTGGGACTACTGTTTTGAAGTAGGTTTAATGGAATTTGTTCTGTCCCTTGAGAAATCTTTTCTTCCTACCAACTGCTTAATTTATTCTCTCTTTCCCTGTGTGTGTACACACACACACACACACACACACACACACACACACACACACAATTTATCTACTTTATATTCCCAGAAAATTAAAGCATCTTTACTCATGGAAAAAAATGGTTAAAAAATGCTTCTTGCTAGTAATTCCTGATGCAGCTTTCCCTACTTTTCATATAATGATGACAACAGAAAAATAGGCAAAGTTATCCACCTCATGCTAGAAACTGAGAGGTATTTTCACTAACTGAAGGACTATGGATTACATACGGGAACTCCATGTACAGAGCCATGAGAAAGAACATGGCCTGGTCTGAAAGAACATGAGAATATATTTCATTCTTTCTTCGGTCTTCTCCCTATGCTCAGACATGCAAGATTCCACTGAACAGAAGGCATGGTGGCTGTAATTGTATTTACTGCAAGGCTGTTCCTCTGTGAAGTGGACTGAGGGCTCTTCTCCCAAAGTATCCCTCAGTACCTCTCTGTACATGTCCATATAGTGACCATGAGATCCAAAAACAAACCAGAGCAGTGGGACCTGGTTATGGCAAACCTAATGTCAGGAAAGAGTCTCCCCATCATTAAAACGTGGCAAAATAGTATGGACAGAAGGAGCCTCAGATGCTGCGAACTAGGAGTTTTAGTTTGTCATATGTTTAAAACGAATTCAGAAAGCCAGAGAACTAAGCACAAAATGTAGGAGAAATCTCTTCCCAGTCCAACAGAGCTGCATATTATGAAAACACAAATCTGCTTATATGCAGAAGAAAGGAGTTCATTAATGAGCTAATTGACCTCTAGATTTATAAAGGAGAGCTGACCATCACTCCAGTGAATTGCACAGACAAAGGCAACTCACCCATGTAGCCGCGAGAAGATATCTAGGTTGATTTTATATCTTTCAAAATGATTAACCAAAAACAAAAGCAGCATTTGCTATATAAAATTTATGCATCTACTAAATATGTGTTGTGCCAATATTTGTTCTTGGCTCTCAGGATACCTTTAGGGAAATAGGAAGCAAAAATGACAAGGCAAGAAGATAAGATTAAAAAACCACTATTGAAGATAGAGAATAGATTAAGAAAAGATGACCTAGAATAAAAATTTAAAAAACATTAACAGGAATAGGAGCTTCATTAAAGGAATAGAGTGTTCATTAAAGACAATAAATAGAAGGCATGACAGGATTCTCTTCGCTGTTATTCCTTCCAGTTGCCCTTTTGCTCTATGTATTTGCTATCTTTCTTCCATACAAGTTGTTCCTGTGGAAAACTGTCCCAACTCTCATTTCTGGAGAGAACATTAACTCCACCAATGACACTTTCTCAAGACACTTTCTCAATGACTATCTCCATTCAAGATCAGCAGGGAAATGCCTCTGTTTTATGATCAGCTTGTTAAGGGGGTTTCCTTCAGCAGAATTTTTGGGATCTTAGCAATGAGAGAGAATCTTTCCTTACATATTAGAGTTCCTTCTTTAAATTACATTAGCTTTTTGGGAAGGGGATGTGTTATGGGTTGGACTGTGTCCTCCTCAAAAAAGATATGTTGGAATTCTAACCCCTAATGCTTCACAACATGACCCTTATTTGGAAATAAGATCATCATAGATGTAATCAGTTAAGATGAGTTCATACTGGAGTAGGTTGTGTCCTTAATCCAATATGATTCGTATCCTATAAGAAGAGAAATGATACACAGAAGCAAGGTGGTTATGTGAAACAAGGAGAATGCCATGTGAGGATGGAGGCAGAGGTTGGAGTGATGCATTTACAAACCAAGGAACACCAGGGATTGCCAGCCACCATCAGAAGCTAGGAGACAGGCATGGAATAAATTCTCTCTCAGAACTCTCAGAAGGAATCAACCTTGCTGTCTCCTTGATTTCAGACTTCTAGCCTCCAGGACTATAAGATAATAAGTGTCTATTATTTTAAGCCACCTGGTTTGTGGGACTTTGTTACAGAAGCCCTAGGAAATGAATACAAGCACTATACCTGGAACAATGGCTCCTTCCTACCTGAGGTCTCTAGTGATCAGTCTTCACTACTTTTCCAAATTTTTTGCTCACAGTAATCTCCTTTCAAGGATTCCAGTGTCTTTTCTTCTCGACTTCACACAGCAGTTTAACAGAGACACATCCCTGATGCAGCCAAAGGATTTATTATATGTATTCTTAAAATATGTGTACATACAATATGCATAATACTTTTTCTTTTCATATGTTTTCACTATAATATATATTCAAAGATAGTTTGATTCCTGTTTTCCATCATGCTTAGAAAAAGGAAATTATAATAAATAAATATCCCAGAAATAAGAGAAAGTTTCATGGTTTCATCTGTGAGGGTTTAACTAATTTTTTTCTTAACTTCTACATTGAATTTTGAATGTGTTCGGTTTTCTTAAGTATCCCAAAAACTGAGACACATAATCTTATCATTTTTCTCCAAAAGTGATATCTAAACAAGACATGATATTAAAAAATTATAGATTATCCCTCCAGAAATTTACCTCACTTGAAATTGGATAGAGCACACTAACCCTACAAATGCTAAGATTTCACAGTAACAGGAAGGAGGGAGAAATGTTCGCTACAAGGCTGCAGATGTGAGCTATGGCCTAGGTGATGGAAGAAATCCCTTCCTACATGTGTAGCCTAACAAGTTTTATTTCTATCCTGGGTCTTTCTGTTTTAGCTTTGTCTCTTATTCCATCTCATATAATTAATTCTGCATAAGCCAATGACACTTATTGTGATTTCAATCACAAATTTATGGACTCAAATATAGAAGCCCAACAGTATATAATGGCACCTACATGTAATTTGTGTGTGTGTGTTCAAGTATCTTGCTCACATCCCAAGGGATTCAAATGTTATCCTGCAGATGCTGAATATTCATTGAGGATTTTGCAGTACAAAATAAAATAATATCAGATTTCTAGTTCTAAAAAAGTCTTTAGCGAATGGTGACCTAGAGAGTATGAATTGGAGAGAGACAATACTAGCTGTTAGCAATGAATAATTGCAGTTAGTTTCAAAGTAAAAATTACACTGGACAAAGTGAAACAAGCAAAGAAGACTTTATTCAAGCCCATTGCAATAAAGGGAGAAAGACTAAGCTAAACTATGGTGAAACAAAAGGTGAGTTAGTGAAAAAGTCCTTGAGCATGTTAGGGTGGAGGCTGATCAATGGAATGCGTCAAGCGCGTTGTATTATTCCTGAGGTTGTGATTTTTTCTGTGATTAGACCATCTGTGTTTGCTAATTGGTGTGTCCATCAAAGTAAGTTTCCTACCCTCCCTCCCACAGAGACTGCAAAATAGAGGTGCTATCTCTTTTATGTTCTCATTTCAAAGAGATGGTTTCCAGGTCCTTGCAAAACACATTTGCTGGACTGTAAAACTGGCAAGAGGCTAGGAGACGATTTAAATATATTTCAAAAGGGCAAAGAAAGAATTTACATTTTGCAAGTTTTTTAAAATAAATGCTCTAAGCAAAGGGAGGCCTGGGACCTAGGGGCAGAAAGAAGGCTGTTTAAAGTTTGTTAAGGGGGGCCTGGGTTACTCAGTTGGTTAGGCGGCTGCCTTTGGCTCAGGTCATGATCCCAGCATCCTGGGATCAAGCCCCTCATCGGGCTCCCTGCTCAATAGGAAGTCTGCATCTCCCGCTCCCTCTGGCCCTTCCACCCACTCATGCTCTCTCTGCTCTCTCTCAAATAAATAAATGAAATCTTGAAAAAATAAAGTTTGTCAATCTGAGGGAGTCGCTAAGGACATCTTAGTCATTAATCATTAACTTTAATTATATTCCTGTAATTCTGTTAAGTTCTTTATTCAAATAATCCCACTAAACCTTCAAGCAGTATTATAAAGAAAGTATATATTTATCCTTATTTTATAGGTAAAGAAACTAAATCTTATCAGGGTTAAGTCATTTGCAAAGGTCATTCAGCTGATAAAGGGCACAGTTATGATTTCAAGTCATATCCATCTGTCCTCTGAAATTCATACTCTTCATCACTAAGATACATTGTCTCGAGACATGAAGACCACTATGATTCTATTGTTGTATGTAAGCTGAACAACAACAACAAAATTTTGAGGTTGTGGCAGTAAAGATGAAGAGGTAAGAAAAGACTTAAGGGTCATTTGGTACTTAGAGTCAATAGGTCTTTGTGATCACTTATGTGTACTAGATGAAGCTTCTATTCAATTCCGGGTTTCTGAATTAAAAAAAAAAAATGAATAGCTCATGGTAACTCTCATGAAGACAGGAAAGACCTAAACAACAGTCTGGAATATCAGATGAATTAGGTTTGGGACAATGTGAATCCAGCTGTGATACTGAAGATTAAAAAACAAAAGCAAAAAAGAATAAGGGATGAAAATATGGTATATAGTCTCTACAGTCAGTAACACAGAGTTGTATATTGAAGCCATTAGGGTAGAAGCAATCATTCAGAAATAGTGAATAGTGGGAAGAGGAAAGGATAAGAAAGGGTATTTTAATCAGGAACAAGAGATGCTTGAATTAGTTAGGTTAGCTCTGATGAAGGATGTTGTCAACTATGGAAAGTGCTATTGGTCTTACAGAAATAGACATAATCACAGTGACATGACTCGAGGTAAAGGGAGACTATAAAGTGTGACACAGCTTTGCACTAAGGAGGAAAATAAAATGGGTTCTCTGTGTCAAACAACTTCTAGAGAAATTCAAATACATGTGCCGAAGAAAATCTATACAAGATTTCTGTTGCAACATTGTTTATGTAAGAAAACCAACAAGAAAAAAAAGAAACAAATTATATCTATTAACAGGGGAATAGATTTAAAAATTTATCATTTAGTCACAGGGTGAAATATTATACATATTTTCAAATGAGTGAATTAAATATGCCCATATCAACTTGTCAGAAAAACATAAGGCCTGTAAGAAAAGGATATTACAAAATTGTAGGTAGAGTTTTATAACATTTATGTAAACAAAAAAGCACAATTAAACCCTATGTATGTGTTCTAAATGGATGATTAAAAAGCATCAAGATATGAATGGGAAAGACACACACGTAAAGCTGCCTATGAGATAGGAAGCAAAAGAATGACTGGGAAAGGTTAAAAGAACATTTGGACTTGCCCTAATATTTTACTGCTGATAATAAGAAATTATTAATTCAGACCAAATCTGAAGCTGATGATAAAACAATGTCTGGAGGAAATTGACCAAAAAAAAAGTTTACAAAGCATCACGCAGCTACCAAGGTAATGAGGAATGACGGGACAAAGATCTGAGATGATAAAAGTACAACAAATGATGGGAACTGAGAGAACCCAACCACTCAGAGCCGCTCTTGCTCTGGGAGCATTTCCCAATAAGGAAGAAGTGGTAAAGGGGCTGAGTTGCAATTCTGGTAATGTGTG
This sequence comes from Zalophus californianus, assembly GCF_009762305.2. NCBI lineage: Eukaryota > Metazoa > Chordata > Mammalia > Carnivora > Otariidae > Zalophus > Zalophus californianus. Next base: position 42,654,298 of record NC_045609.1, read on the forward strand.
AAGCCAGTGAGGCAAAAGATAGAATCCAGGGCCTGCCTCAGTTAGGAACACTGGTTAACACCTCCCTCAATGAGCTGCACTTGAGAAACAAGGGTAAACTGGATGAACTCTGGATGAATGGTTGAGCTACATATTATTTATATCATGTTAACTATAAATTCTTAAATTTAGATTAAGTGGATCCAAGTTGCTAGCACAATAAACACCCAAGCCCTTTACTTTCTCTGAAGGAAGATGTAATCATCAGAGATTGAATTATTTCTGAAAATAATTTTCAAACACAATGTCCCCCAAAACTAAAGTTTCTCTGGGCACATGTGGAGATAAGCCATTGTCAGCAGGAAACAACATAAACAAAAGACAATTAAAACAGTTGATTTATCAAAATTATGAGATAGACTTTAAAAATACTAGACTTCTCTTGTTCAAGGAAACTAGAGCCAATCCTATCAGGAGGCAACAGGAAATAGTAATGTATCTTAAAAAAAAAACTAAATAGAAATTTTAGAACTAAATAATAAGCAATATAAGAATTCAATAGATGGGTTAAATCAAGAGTTAGCAAATGATGGCCTGGGCTAAATCTAGCCAACAATTTGTTTTTGTATGGCACATGAGCCAAGAATGGTGTTTACATATTAAATGGCTTACAAATTAAATGTTTATGTGATAATCTACATAATATCCTCAATCTTGCTCCTTGAATGGCAAAGCCTAAAACATTCACTACATGGACCCTTAAGACAAAGTTTCCCAGCTCCTGGGAATGAATTATCTCCAGATATATCTCATTAAATTTGAGTTTAGATTTAAAAATATATTTTAAGGACAGAAAGTTCAAAAGTATTCTGGAGTATGAACTTATCTGGAATGAAGCCAGAAAGACAAAAAGAGAATAAAGAATATAAGTAAGAAACACAAAGGATACCTTAGGGAAAAAAATGACTAGCGAATAGCAAATATTTAATTGGAGTTTCAGGAGGAGAGGCAAAGGAGAATAGGTAATATTTAAAATGATTACAGATAACAATTTTCCACAGCTTATGAATGACAGCAATACACAGAGTCAAAAACCACAATAAATCCAAATCCAGATAAATAAAAAAGAAATCCATACCTAGACACAGCACAGTAAAACTCCATTAAAAAAACTTTATAAAACCAAACATAAAAGATCCACGAGGCAGGCAGAGGAAAAAATTAATAATTTTCCCTTCAAAATAAATGTTAAGATTTACAATTGACTTTGAAAAGCAAAAAAAGGTGATGGTATGGATTTAATTGTTTCCCCCGAATTTATATGTTTAAGCTCTAACCCCAATGTAACTATATTTGGAGATGGGGCTTTTAAAGAGATAAATAAGGTTAAAGGAGGTTGTAAGAATGGGGCCTTCATATAATAGGTCTGGTGACCTTATAAGAAAAGAAAGAGACACTAGAGAACTGCCCCCCATCTCTGAGCATGCACAGAAGGCCATCTGAAGACGCAGCAAGAAAATAGTCCACAAGCCAGGAAGAGAATTCTCACCAGAAACCAACCCTGATGGCATCTCGATTTTGGACTTTTAGGCTTCAGAACTGTGAGAAAATACGTTTCAGTTGTATAAGCTACACAGTGTGTGGTACATTGTTACGGCAATCCTAGTAGACTAATTCAGTAACCAAAAGGTAGAGAATTGTAGTTAATATATTGAGGAGAAATATTTTCCAGACTAGAATTCTATCATCAGCGAAACTGTTCTTTCAAAGATAAAAATAAAAATATAAAAAATGTTTTCACCCAGAGATCCACATTACAGGGGATTTTAAAAGGTGATATAGCAAGGAAGATTAGCTAACCACCAAAAATATACTCTCCTCTAAAATGAAGAGCTATGAATGAAAAGCACTTCTCAAGTCCGAGTCTATATATTTTCAGTCCCCTCTCATCTAGATGGGAAGAAGTTGACTAGACAAGAAGCAATGTGAAATTTAAACAAATTATTCACACCAAGATTTTTAAGTGTCTGGAATGGCTTCTGCAATTTCTATTTCCCTTCTTTGGTGACTTACAAGGTTGTGTTTTGAAAATGCAATTACCATAAATTGGAAGGACTGTGGACCCCTGAGTCGTCAATTGGAAGAGCCTCAACTTATAACACTTGATGTTTGGGGTCTCCCAAAATAACCATGCAATCATGAAGATCTTCATATTTACACGAGCAAAAATCTAAAATTGCATTGTGTTAAGAATAGATGTTTGGATTGCTTGCCACACCATGAAACGTATGCTAACTAGTTAGGTTCTTGATTAAGCAAAAAAGAAATAATCCCAATGTGAGGAAAAGAAGGAAGATTGAGAAATGGGAGCAAAATAAATGAGCAGAATCTGGTGAGACAGAAAGAAAAGAAACAGTAGAGAATATTTTTAAAAGACAAACATTAGTTCTTCGAAAATGTTTTTAAAATTAAAAAAATCCTGAAAAGACAAATCAAGAAAAAAAGCAAAAACATCCATTAATAATGTCAAATATGAAACTGTGACTATCACTGTAGATCTATAGACATTGAAAAGGATAGTCAGAAGTTTGTAAACATAGAAATTCCAAGGAATCCACAAAGAATTAATGGAACTAGTAAATGAATTTAGCAAGATTGCAGGATACAAGGTCAATATACAAAAATCAACTTTATATCTATATATGGCAATGAACAATTACACAATAAGGTTTAAAAATATGTACAGTAGCAAAAAACACATCAGATATTCAGAAACATATTTAACAAAGGATATGCAAATTAGCTACAAAATACAGCTTTGAGAAATTAAATCAGACCTAAACAATATGTTTACAATATGTCTTTTTTTTTTTAAAGATTTTATTTATTTATCCGAGAGAGAGAATGAGAGACAGAGAGCATGAGAGGGAGGAGGGTGAGAAGGAGAAGCAGACTCTCTGCTGAGCAGGGAGCCCGATGTGGGACTCGATCCCGGGACTCCAGGATCATGACCTGAGCCAAAGGCAGTCGCTTAACCAACTGAGCCACCCAGGTGCCCTACAATATGTCTTTACAAGACATTGCTGTGTAAAATTTTTAAAGACATAAATCGAGAGCTCACAGATTGATAAATTCAAAAATTTTAAGATGTGCATATTCCCCTACTTTATCTAGCAAGTCAATGCAATGCTAGTAAAAATTCAATTGGGATATTTTGTAGAAATTGACAAGTTTACTCTAAAATTCCTTTAAAACACAAGGACCTGTAAAATCGTGAAATAAAGAAAAAAAAAGTTAAAATTTTACCCTACCCAATTTCAAAAACTAGTATAAAGCTACAGTAATTAAATGTGATATTGATACAAAGATAGACAAATATAACAATAGAACAGAAAAGAGAGTCTGGAAATAGACGCAAACATAGATGTTCGCTTGGTTTTTTTTTTATGTCTTAGCCAACATATAATACATCATTAGTTTTTGATGTAGTGTTCAATGATTCATCAACTGCATATAACACCCAGTGCTCATCACCACACGTGCCCTCTTAATACCCATCACCTGGGAACCCCATTCCCCCACACCTCTCTCCCTTCTGTAACCCTCACTTTGTTTCTCGGAGTCCGGAGTCTCTCATGGTTTGTTTCCCTCTCTGATTTCTTCCCATTCAGTTTTCCCTCCCTTCCGCTATGGTCCTTGATTTTTGACCAAGTTCCGATTTAATTCAAGAGGGAGTGGCGCTAAAACAATTAGATATCTGTACGGAAGAGAATAAGCCTTGTATTCTAACTCATATAATAGATAAAATTAATTCACATCATGCCATGAACCAAAGAACTAAATGTGAAAACTAAATTTTAAGTATCATCAAGTAAAACATAAATGAATATTTCTATGACTTCTGTCAAAATTTCTCAAGGTAAGAAAGACACTAACCTTTAAAAAAATTAGATATAACATTTAAAATTTTCTTCTGAACAAAAGTGTTTTAAGGAAATAAAAACACAAATTACACATAAAATAAAATAGTAGCAATACATAATTCTACATAGAATTCATTTCCGTAATATGTGAAGAACACTTTCAATTCAGTGATAAAAAGACAATCCAGTAAAAACACTTTACCAACAAACATCACAATGGCCCTTAATTATATGAAAATTATTAGTTATTAGGGTAACACAAATTAAAAGCACAATGGAGTAATACACCCCCAGAATGGCTTTAATAAATAGATAATATCAAGTGTTAGCAATGATATGACCCAGTCAGGATTTCATGTATGGCTAACGGAATTATCACAACCAATACAGAAACTGATTTGACAGTTTCATAAAAAGTTAAATACTGAATAGCCTATGATCCCCAAATTCCTCTTATATAGTCAACAAAGAAACTAGAAGATAAATCTAAAGTAAATATTCATAGTGTAACACATAGCATAAAATCAATGGGAAAAGAAGATTTATATGCCTTTTATAAAGGTCTAACATATTAATCGGAGTAACAAAGAAGATTAGGAAAAAATTGGCAAAGATAATGAAAGAGAATTTTCTAAGTCTGTTAAGAGATATTAAACCACAAATTAGAGAAGTACTTTTAACCTACAATGTAAAACATGAAAAGAAGTTACATCGTGCACATGACGGTAAAATAGCCTAAAATCACCCAATAAAATAATCTTACTTTTAAACAGGTCAAAATGAGACAAACAGTTGACTTATAACAGAAGACAAATAAATGAATCTTTGGAGTGCTAAAATAATTTTCAAGTGGATCCTGTACCTAACAAAATGCCCTTCCAAAATACAACTTTTAGAATAGCCTCAAATGATCAAACAGATTTCAAATAACTACATCGCCTTCCAGAACAATGCCTGACACTCTTTCAAGGAATGCCAAAAAAATGCAGCACTAATAGTGTAAAATTTACAATGTCTGGCATCTAATCAAACATTGCTAGTTATAAAGGGAGCAAGGAAATTTGGCCTGAAATGAGGGAAAAAAACATAGAAATAGGGTCCAGAAATAGCAGATAATGGGATTTTCAGACGAGAACATTAAAATGTGATCATAAACATGTTCAGTATGTACAAAGATTGAAAGGAAAGCATGAATTTAAAAATGGAGTCTATAAGAAAAGAACTAAATAGAACATCTAGATGTTAAGTGCAATTTTTGAAATACAAATTTTACTAGATGAAAATAATAGCAGATCAGATATCTCAGAAAAAAAATGCAAATATACCAAAAAACATAGCAACATAAATTACTTAAAATGAAGAAAGAGAGGGGGGAAAAGGACTGAAAAATAATGAAACAGGGTCTCGGGAGTCTGTAGGGACATAACAAGCAGTCCAATGCACTGGAACTCTATTAGAAGAGGACTAAAGGTCACAGAAAAAATACTTGAAGAAAAAGTGCCTGAAAACTCTCCAAACTGGATAGAAAATCTAAAGCAACAGGTCCAAGAAGCTTCACAAATTTCAACCAGAATAGTTACACACACACACACAGCACACATCAAGGTGCATCATACATCATACATTGCTGAACATTAAATATAGAGAGAAAATCCTAAAAGAAAGGCATAATATGCACAAAGAAATAAAGAAAGAACATAAGCAGATTTTCTGTCAGAATTATGAAAGCCATAATTTAATGGAATGCCATGTACAAAAAGCTAAAATGGAAAAAAAAATCATTTATAACCAGTAAAAATTTCCTTCACAAAAAGTAAAACAGAGACCTTTTTAGATAAGAAAAAGCTTTCTGATGAGAAGGAAACTTGGATGTATGCCCCCAAAATAGAGAAATGGAAATGGTAAATAAGTGGGTAAATACATCAGATGTTAGAATTTCTTTAGAAGGTAATTTATGGTGTGCATGGATTACAATCTATTGCATGGATTAACACATGAAAAAAGGAATAGCAGTAAGCACGAGGAATGAAAGGTAGCAAAAGGAAGTATCCTGTCATAAGGTTCTTAACATTAGATGTGAAGGGCTATAATGCTATTTGAGGATAAACTGTGCTAATTTTAAAAGGTACACATTCTAAACACTACACACTCTGAGATACATAATAAATCAATGGTAGAGAAAAAAATGGAACCCTGAAGTAGTTAACTAAAAGAAAGCATAAGAGGAAAAACATCAGTTGAAAATACACCCAAAAAACCCACAACAACAAAACAACCCAGAAAAGAAGTGGTAAGATAATAGATTTCAACTCAAATATATTGAGTGATATGTTTAATATGAATGGTAAAAACCTTCCATTTAAATGGCAGTTATTGCCAGACTGGCTAAAAAACATAACTCAGTTATATGCTGCATATATGCAATTGGCTTTAAATAAAAAAGCTCAGCTAGGCTAAAAGTAAAAATAAATACAATGCACATCCTAATCCTAAGAAAATTAGAGTTACTGTATTAATCAAAGTAGCCTACAGAACAAAAATTATCACCAGGGATAAAGAGTATTATTTCATAATGACCAGTGAATGAATGAAGACTTAAAATTCCTAAATGTCCATCTTAAAGCTCAAAAATAGAGCGTAAAGATACATGAGGGAAAATCCTGATAGAACTGATAGGAGAAATAGACAAATCCACCATTATAGCTAGAGATTTCAATAGTCATCTCTCAGTAACTTATAGAAGTAGTCAGAAAATCAGTAGGTGTATGGAAGACTCTATAGTATCTAATTGATATTTTCAAGGCCTGCCCTACAAGAGGGGGATACACATACTTTCCAATTGCATGTGAAGCATTCAACAAATTAGACTGTCAGTTAACCTCTAAAGAGTATTAATTAATTTCCAAAACTTGAAATTATAAAGAGGATGTTTCTAACCACAAAAAAAAACCCACAATTAAATTAGAAGTAAATTACGAGAGACCTGGAAAAACCTGAAATAATTGGAAATTAAACAAAACATTAAGAAATAACACATTTGAACTGAATGAAAAATCAAAGCATAATATATCAAAATTTGTATAAATTACTATAAATAGTTGAGACAATATGGTATTAGCATAACAATAAAACATTAATGTTACAGAAAAGAGTCCAGGAATAAACTCACATACATAGTTGCTTGATATTTGAAAATGGTGCCAAGGTAATTCAACAGGTAAAAGATGGACTTTTCAACAAAGAGTGTGGCAGCAGCTGGATATACATAAGGAAAAAATGTGACTTTTATCTTATGGTTTACACAAAAATTAATCCTAAATATTTCAAAGGTAAACTGTAAAAGATAAACTCTAAAACTTGTAAAAGAAAACTTAGGAGGGAAATTTTTGCAGCTTTGGAGTAGACAAAAGATTTTGTAGGTCACAAAAAGCATGACCCAGAAAGAAATATAGTGATAAATCATACTTCATTAAAAGTAAAACATCTGGCCTTCAGAAGACTCTATTATAAAAATGTCCACCTTACAATTATTTGTTAAATTTTACTTATGTTTTATGTATTTTCTCTGTATATTATATTTCCCCAAACTAGAGTCGAATAAGGGGTAATTTCTATTTTATTTCCAAAGGTTATTTAATATTTATCTGAAGCAATATTACAAAAAAATCTTACTGTGGGTCATGTTATCTCAGCATGTTTGTGGTTACATTATCACTAATTTTTCTGACATTCTTGACATTTTTCATAATCAAAACATATATGAAGATCATGTGATATAATGGATTCCATGTGATATTATTAAGAAATACAGTATTTAATTCACCAGATAGTTGTGGGTTTATTTTTGGGCTCTCTATTTGTTCAACTGATCTATGTCTCTGTTTTTGTGCCAGTACCATACTGTTTTGGTTACTACAGCTTTGTAATATATCTTGAAATCTGGGATTGTGATAATTCCAACTTTGTTTTTCTTTTTCAAGATTACTTTGGCTCTTTGGGGTCCTTTGTGGTTCCATACAAATTTTAGAGCTGTTTGTTTCAGTTCTGTGAAAAATCCTTACTGGTATTTTGACAGGGAGTGCACTAAATCTATACATTGCTTTGGATGGTATGAATATATTTAACAGTATTTGTTTCTCCCATAAATTTGTTTGTGTCATTTTCAATTTCTTTCATCAATGTTTTATAGTTTTCAGAGTACAGGTCTTTCGCCTCCTTGGGTGAGTTTATACCTAGCTATTTTATTATTTTTGGTGTAATTATAAATGGGATTGTTTACTTAATTTCTTTTTGTGTTACTTCATTATTACTGTATAAAAATAAAATGGATTTCTGTATGCTTATATCCTGCAACCTTACTAAACTCATTTATCAATTCTAGTAGTTTTTTGGTTTTTTTATATATATTATCATGCCATCTACAAATAGTGAAATTTTACTTCTTCCTTACCAATTTGGATGTCTTTTATTTCTTCTTGCTATATGATGGCTGTGGCGAGGGCTTCCAGTACTATGCTGAATAAAAGTAGTAAGAGTGGACATTCTTGTCTTGTCCTGACAGGGGAAAAGTGCACAGTTTTTCCCTATTGAGTATGATATTAGCTGTGGGTTCCTCATATATGGCCTTTATTATGTTGCGGTATATTCCCTCTAAACCTACTTTGTTGTGGGTTTTTGTCATGAATGGATATTCTGCTTTGTCAAATGCTTTTCCTGCATCTATTGAAATGATCATATGATTTTTATCCTTTCTCTTGATGATGTGATACATCATGTTGATTAGATTTGCAAATATTGAGCTACCTTTGCATCCCAGGAATACATGAAAAGATGCTCAATATCACTGATCATCAAGGAAATGCAAATCAAAACCACAATGAGGTATCACCTCACACCTGTCAGAATGGCTAAAATCGAAAATATAAGAAACAACAAGTGTTGACAAGGATATAGAGCAAAGGGAAAGCTCATGCACTGTTGGTGGGAATGTAAACTGGTGCAGCTACTTCGGAAGGCAGTATGGAGGGTCCTCAAAAAGTTAAAAATAGAACTACCTTATGATCCAGTAATTCTACTACTTGGTATTTACCCAAAGAATATGAAAGCACTATTCAAAAGTATATACGCACCCCTATGTTTATTGTAGCATTATTTACAATAGCCAAATTATGGAAGCACCCCAAGTGTCCATTGATAGATGAATGGGTAAAGAAAATGTGGTGGATATATATACAATGGAATATTACTCAGCCATAAAAAGAATGAAATCTTGCCATTTGCAACAACATGGATAGAGGTAGAGAGTATAAAGCTAAGGGAAATAAGTCAGTCAGAGAAAGGAAATACCATATGATTTCATTCCTATGTGGAATTTAAGAAATAAAACAAAGAAAAAAGGAGATAAACCCCAAACAGACTTTTAACTATAGAGAACAAACTGGTGGTTTCCCAGAGGGAGGTAGATTGAGGGGATGAGTGAAATAGGTGAAGGGGATTAAGAGTACACTTATCATGATGAGCACTGAGTAATGTATAGAATTGTTGAATCACTGTAGTGTACACCTGAAACTAATATAACACTATATGTTAACTATACTGGAATTTAAAAAAAAATAAAAGCCAGAAAGAGAATTTCAAAAAAAATAAGAAATATTGTATTTTAAAATTATTTCTATCTTATTACAAGCTTCATAAAAATAAGAGATGTATATAAAAAATGTAAAAATGAAGACTATCAGTTAACATTTTATGATGGTAGGAAACGGCATACTTTTTCTTTAAAAAGCCTGTTGATTTTTTGACTACAGTTTATGTAATTAGTACATATTACATTTGACACATTCAGAAAAAATCTAATGAGCATTATAATTATGGTATTTCAGATATATTCAGGGTAGTGACCCATTCTTAAGAAAACCAGCCCTGTGCATTTCAGAAAAGGTCATCTTGAGTTCTAAAGTAATGACCTTTCTTTGGGAATGAGACAGACAAACAAGAAACTCCTGTTAAGACAGAGGATGGGGTGGCTGGGTGATAAGACATTGGGGAGGGTATGTGCTATGGTGAGCGCTGTGAATTGTACAAGACTGTTGAATCACAGACCTGTACCTCTGAAACAAATAATATATTATATGTTAAAAGAAAAAAAGAAGATAGTAGGAAGGGAAAAATGAAGGGGGGAATTGGAGGGGGTGAAAAACCATGAGAGACAATGGACTCCCGAGAAACAAACTGAGGGTTCTAGAGGGGAGGGGGTTGGGGGATGGGTTAGCCTGGTGATGGGTATTAAAGAGGGCACGTTCTGCATGGAGCACTGGGTTTTATGCACAAACAATGAATCATGGAACACTACATCAAAAACTAATGACGCAATGTATGATGATTAACATAACATAATAATAAAAAAAGAAAAAGAAAGACAGAGTCAGGCTAAGGAACCATTCTCACCAACAGATTTGCATGTTGCTAACAGCCGATTAATTCAGTGCTCACTGGTGGCACAGTGTGGGTGTCACTAAACTATTTTTAATGCTGCATACGATGGCTTTAAATCAACAGCTTTAAATATAGTGGGACTCATATTTATGTTTGAGTGGCAGGTTGTCACATACTTCTAATACTATGCTCATATTTTTTATTCAAGTGTCAATTCATAAAATGTATAGATGAATAAAATCTACCTAAAAATTGTATTAAGATATTTACTAAGGATGTCAAGTTTAAACAAAACATCCACTAAAAACAAATAAAACCAAAAGCTGTAGTGAAACAAAAATTAGGAGCCCATTTATTCAAATTAGAAGATTTTACTATAAAACATGGGTTTGGATTACAAAATAATACCTAACAACCTGTCTAACAAGGCAATCTCATTTAATGCAATACAAGGTTTTTTAAGTACCAACTATTTAGCAGCTACAGTGACAGGAATTGTACTTGGAAGTGGACATTTGGAGAGAAATGGCCCTTCCCTTAGAACACAGTTCTAGCCTTGCATTCTTTGTTGTTTGTGGTGGTTTCTATTGGAAATACCAATTTTAGATCAAATGCCCATGCCACTTCCCCGAAATGAAATCCATTTCAGCCCAGTTTAGCTTTAGGGCACGCCAATCTGAGGTGGTTTTAGCTTTCTGAACTCGTGCAGAAAGGATTTCAAAATCACCTGTTCTTGCCTGAAATTAACAGGCTTTTTGAATCAAAACCAGGGGCCAATGTCTGTTATCAAATCCAGTCTGTTGCATCTATGGACAAACCCTGTGACCTCTGGGACAATTGAGTTCTATAAACAGAATAATGGGAGGATAAAAGATTAAATCAGAATCTTTTGCACTAAGTTATTAATTAAAAACAAACGGAGGGGTGCCTGGCTGGCTCAGATGGTTAAGCGTCTGCCTTCAGCTCAGGTCATGATCCCGGGGTCCTGGGATCAAGCCCCACATCGGGCTCCTTGTTCAGCGGGAAGCCCGCTTCTTCCTCTCCCTCTGCCTCTCCTGCTCGTCATGCTCTCTCTCTCTCTCTCTCTCTCTGTATCTCTGTGTCTCAAATGAATAAATTTTAAAAAAAATCTAAAAAAATGGGAAGTTGCATTCCTGGGAGGATAGACATATTTTCCCTATCCCTTCCACTAAATACAACTAAAACAAACGTAAAGAAGACTCTGAAAGATGGAGAGAAGGAAGACTGGCTAGAGCCCTCAGAACCTGAGGAACAAAATGGTGGTGAGTTTTCTGGTTTTCTTTTTGCCTTATGTATCCCAAACTTGGAGCCTGAAGAAGCTGAGGAAGCCAGCAACCAGAATATGCCTACAGGTTCAGACCAAAATAAAACAACAACAAAAGCCTGCTCTCTATGCCCAAAGGGCCCAAACAAATACAGGATAGCAAGATGGAAAACTTTGAGGCAATAACCGTTCTATTCTAGCCAAACACCACAGAAATAACTCTGGTCTCTCCCCCATCTATGCCAGTAAAGGCTAAGTGAGGAGCCTAGACTTCTAGCCTTTGGCAACTGTAATGAGGTCCACTACCCCTGGCCCCCACCAGAGCAGTGTCAGAGGAAGATGAGAAGAGAGTACTTTTATCCCTGATGGGTGGTAACAAGCCACCCAATCCCAATGAGATGTCAGTGAAGACCATGTGAGGAGCTTGGACTTTCACCACCGCACAACAGTCATGAGGCATCCCTTAATTTCTCTCTTGGGGTGGTGTCAGAAGAGACCAAACGGGCAGCAAGGACTTTTGCCACCACTCAGCTATAAGACAAAGCTATGGGCCACATTGCCTCTATGCTTTATTTCATAAGGAGGCCATGATGATGGGACCAGTAACAAGGTACATATACCCAGGAAGGTATCAGTGGAGGACTAGTAGGAACCAGCATTCCCACACCCACTTAGCTTTAATAAGGATCACTGCTTGGGCGTCGGCCAAGGACAAATGGGGAACATGGTCTTTTATCCCCACCCAGCAGTAGTAACGAGGTAGTGTCCCTCTGTTCCCAATGGAAGACTACTATGAAAAACAGTGTGGAGGTTCCCACAGAAAATTAAAAATAGAACTGCTATATGATCCAGCAATCCTACTTCTGGGGACATATCCAAAGAAAATGAAAACAGAATATTGAAAAGATATCTGCACTCCCATGTTTATTACAGCATTATTTATAATAGCCAAGATATGGAAATAACCTACATGTCCATCAGTGGGTGAATGGAGAAAGAAGATGTGATTGATACATACATTGGAATCATGGATATATATATATATATGTCCGTCCAATGGAATCTTATTCATCCATGAGAAAAAAGGAAATCGTGCCATTTGTTACAACATGGATGGACCTAGAAGGCATTATGCTAAGTGAGAAAAACAAAGAAAGATAAATAGTATACAATATCCATAATATGTGGAATCAAAAAAGCCCAATTCATCAAAAGAGAGTAGAATGGTGGTTACCAGAGACTGGGCAGGGGGAGGAACTGGGAAGATGTTGATGAAGGACACAAATCTGCATCCAGAAGATGAATAAGCCCTGGAGATCGAATGCACAGCACAGTGACTATAGTCAACAATACAGTATTATATACTTTGAAGTTGCTAAGAGACTAGCTCTTAAATGTTCTTACCACAGAAAAGAAATTATAATCATGTGACATGGTGGAAGTGTTAGCTAATGGGTAATCATATTGCAATATTTAAATGTATCAAAGCAACATAGTGTACGCCTTAAACTTACACAATGTTATGTGTCAATTATAGCTCCATAAGAAAATTAAAATTTAAAAAATGTAATTAAAAAAAATTGGACGAAAATTAAAATTTAAAAAATGTAATTTAAAAAATTGGACGAAAATTAAAATTTAAAAAATGTAATTAAAAAAAAGAATCGGACACCTGGGTGGCTCAGTTGGTTAAGCGACTGCCTTCGGCTCAGGTCATGATCCTAGAGTCCCAGGATCAGGTTCCGCATCGGGCTCCCTGCTCAGCAGGGAGTCTGCTTCTCCCTCTGACCCTCCCCCCTCTCATGCTCTCTCTATCACATTCTGTCTCTCAAATAAATAAATAAAATCTTAAAAATATAAATAAAAAAAGAATCAAGTGAGAGGAACAAGTGTACCTGAATCTTAGATTTATTATATAGCAAAAGCAGTCAAGAGAGTGTCTTACTGGCAGAATGACAGAAACATAGATAAATGCAAGAGAATTGAGAATCCAGAAATAGACCCATGCAAGTATCTCCAATTGATTTTTGACAAAGGTATAAAAGAAATTCAATGAAGGAAAGACACCTTTTAAATAAATGGTGCTTGATCCACTTCGTATCCAGAGGGAAAGTAAACAAACAATGTTGACCTAAGTTTCACACCTTACATAAAATTTAACTCAAGATATATTACAGACTTCAGTGTGAAATGCAAAATGATTTAACTGTTAGGAAAAAGAACAGAAGAAAGTCATTGGAATCGAGAAAGAAACCAAAATTTCATTGTTTGGATACCATAAGCATGATTCATAAAAGAAAAAATTGATAGATAGGGCCCTGTGAAAATTAAAAACTTTGCTCTGCAAAAGACCATGTTAAGAGGATGAAAAGACATACTATAGATTAGAAGAAAATGTTTGTAAACTGCATATACAAGAGCATTTAACACCTAGAATATGTAAGGAACACAAAATAGTTTAAAAAATGCAATTAGAAAATGGGTAAAATACATGAATAGATATTTTCCTGAAGAAGGTGGATGGCAAATAATTACAGGAAGTTACTCGTCTTCATTAGACATTCAGAACGTGCAAATAAGAACTACAGTAAGTTATCACTACCCACCTATCAGAATGGCTAAAATAAAAAATAATGGTACTGACAAATACTGACAAGATGTAGAAGAACTGGATCACTCATACATTGATAATGAGAATGTAAAAATGGTACATTGTGAAAACACTTTGGCAGTTCATTAAAAACAACAACAACAACAACAACATAGACCGAATAACTGTACTTTTGGACATTTATTCCAGAGATGGAAACTTATGTTCACACAAAAACCTCTACATTAATACTTAGAAGAGCTTAAGGGGTGCCTGGGTGGCTCAGTTAAGCGTCTGATTTCAGCTCAGGTCATAATCTCAGGGTCCTAGGGATAGAGTCCCATGTCAGGCTCCATGCTCAGCGGGGAGTCTCCTTGTTGTTCTCCCTCTTCTTCCACCTCTCCCCCTGCTCATGCTCTCTCTCTCAAATAAATAAATAAAATCTTTTAAAAAATGTTTAGAAGAGCTTCGTTCATAATAGCCCCCAAATGGAGAGATATCCTTGAATGGATGAATGGTCACAGAAACTGTGGTATCTCCATACATAGATACTATTCAAGGGAAAAAGAAATAGAGTACCCAAACATACAACCACACCAACCTGGATGAATTTCCAGGGAATTATACTCAGTGGAGGAAAAAAATCCCCCCCAATCACATACAGCATGATTCTCTCTATATAGCATTCTTGAAATGACAATGTTATAGACATGAGAACAGATTAGTGTTTTCCAGGGGTTAGGGAGACATCCAGGGTGAAAGCTGTATATGGCTATGAAAGGGCAACACAAAGTATCTTTGTGATAATTGAAATACTGTGTATCTTAACTATGTCAATGTTCATATCCTAGTTGTGATGTGGTATTGTAGTTTTAGCACTTCACTATTGGAGAAAAGTGTGTGAAGGGTATGTAGGAATTCTGTATTACTTCTTTTTTTTCAAGATTTTATTTATTTATTTGAGAGAGAGATAGCCAGAAGGATAGCACAAGCAGGGGGAAAGGGAGAAGCAGGCTCCCCGCTGAGCTGGAAGCCCATTGTGGGGCTGGACCCCAGGACCCTGGGATCATGACCTGAGCCGAAGGCAGACGCTTAATGACTGAGCCACCCAGGCGCCCACTCTGTATTATTTCTTGTAACAGTGTGGAAATCTACAATTATGTCAAAATAAAAAGTTTAATTAAAAAAGTAAGCAGGGGACAGCCCACATAATAAATTAGAAGACAGTGTGTGATGACAAATGACTATATAAGCAAAGCATTGAGGAATCGAGTTAAGTTCAATAGATGAGGCTTAGGGATGGCATCTCAGAAGAGCTGGCATATAACCAGGCCCATGGAATTAGGTCCTAAAAGGCAGAGAGACTCGTGGCCAAAGGATGCTGAAAGCTGCCTCAGAGGAGCCTAAGGATGGGTGGAGGAGTGAAAGGGTAGGGGCAGGATGGGGGTACTGTCTGTGGAGGCAGTATGGCCTGGAGGGGGAGAATAACAGGGGCATTTCTAGGAAGCAGCTTCCACAAGGTTAGAAAGGAAAAAACTGGAAATTTCACAAGTTAAGAAGAATGTGTTCAGTGGAGCAAGGTGTATCAGAACTGCGATTTGTGAATGCCTGAGGACAAGGACACCTCTTACTCAATATCGTGTCACCAAACTGCTAATACCTGGTGCACAACACCTGCTTCGTTAAATTTGTTGTTGATTTCACTAAATGCAATTTTGGCGCAATGATGGGGCAGTAGACAGATTTCTGTGGGCAAAAGAGTCAAAGGGAAGTAAAAAAATAAACAACTCTTTTAAAAGACGTGGTTCTGAAGGTAAGAGCAAAAATAAAAATTAGAAGGCAAGAGCATATTTAATACTATGTTCTTTCTGTGGATTTTAAGATGTGAGAAACCTGAATATGCATCTTCACTAGGAAAAAGAGCCAAAGAGTTGGTGAGAACTTGAAAATCCAGGAGAGAAGATGAAAGGTGGATATGGAAATGAACCTTAAGGAAGTCAAATAGATGCAGATGTTTGTAGGTGGAGAGGTAGGAGTGCATGCCAGATGGCCTCTATTTTTCATGTAAGTGGGAGGTTAACTGCTCTGCTAGGAGAGAAGAACAAGAACGCAGGCTGGAAGAAAGCCTCAGGTTTGGAATACATGGAAAATAAGAGTAGAAACTGAACTGCAAGCATAAACTCATTTCTCATGGACATTTGTCTCCACTTGAGCCTCACCTTTGCTCATTGATGTATGCTTCTTCGCTTTGAAACTAATAACCCCAACCCCAAAGGAGGCATGTCTCTTCTGAACCAATAACTGAAGACCAAAAGGGCTATGAATAAATGTCTAGAACTATTTTCTAAATCATATTTAATCAACACAGCATATTCTTGGATTTATATAAACATGTTTTTCCAAAGACATATTTCAGCATTATATTTTTGTTCAAGGACAAAATAAATGGAGGAACCTAGAGATGGATTTGCTCACATACCTTTGTAAGTGCCCTCTATTGAACACAGAGTATCTTATGAGTCATAGGACAACATGATCTATTTTTAGACAGATACTTTTACAAATTTCATATGCACTGGTAGAAGAGTATTTTAAATCCTAATTGAACTAAGCTGTCTCATTACCTGGCTATACTGACTGATGAGCGTTGCCATGGTAATGAGGCAATCAAGTTAGCAGGCCCTACTGTGAGAATTTTCTATTCCAGATGCTTTATCAAGTTCCATCTTGCTCATTTTCCAAATGCTTTCTTTTTTTTTAAATATTTTATTTATTTGAGAGAGAGAGAGAGGGAGAGAGAGAGAGCATGAGAGGAGAGAGGGTCAGAGGGAGAAGCAGACTCCCTGCTGAGCAGGGACCCCCGATGTGGGACTCGATCCTGGGACTCCAGGATCATGACCTGAGCCAAAGGCAGTCGCTTAACAAACTGCGCCACCCAGGCGCCCCCCAAATGCTTTCTAATCAGCAGCAATATAAAGAAAATGATTCCGTGATACAGAAACAGGTACCACAAGGGAAAAAAAAGGGTTTTTTTTGGAACAAATCTAATGACAAAGTATGCTGACATAGAATTTACAAAGGAAGAATTTTTTTAAAAGTTCTAACGCTTTAAGCTTCTTGACAACAAATTAAAACATTTCAAGCTATATGTATCGATTTTGACATTTTAAAACTTTTATACATATTCAGGTAAAAATCAGAACTTAAACAATCAAATGTTTTATTGTCTGCACAAATGGTCTCAAAGATAAATATCACTTATGTTATCAACTCAATTGTTTCCTCTCCAAATTCATACGTTGAAATCCTAATCCCCAATGTCATGGTATTTTGGAGATGGGACATGGGGAGATAATTAGGTTGAGATGAAGTCATGAGGGTGGGGCCCCCATGATGGGATTAGTGCCCTTAAAAGAAGAGGAAGAGACACTAGATGGTATCTCTGGCCCCCTCCCTCTCTTTCTCTGCCCCTCTCTCCCTTCATCCCATAGGACACAAGAAATCTGCTTACCCTGCAAGCCCGAAATAGGGCCCTTACCAGGGAAGCAAATTAGCTTGCACTTTAATCCTGGAGTGTCCAGCTTCCAGAATTGTGGGAAATAAATTCCTACTGTTTAAGCTACTAAATCTATGGTATTTTGTTATTGCAGCCAGGATGAGTAATATGGATTGTTTAAATGAGAGTTTTGGGACCCAAATACAACTTACGACTTGGTGAAGGTTGGATATTGACAAACACTAAGTAACTTCCATGCTCAGAAATAAAATTTAAGAGCAAAAGTTCAGAGCAGTTTCAATTTTATCTCAGAAAGGGAGTACAGAACTATAAAGCAGTGCTTGAAACTATAAAAAAATTTAAAATTTTATCACTTCTGTATGTTTGTATTGTTATTTTCTCAGTCTAAGTGGCAATAAAAATTTTCAAATCCTAAAACATAAAATAGTGTTTAGGAGCAGAAAGAAGAGGAAAAACCTGAAAAAACTGTATTTTTTTTTTTTTGCCATTTGCATTATGGGAGGAAAATGGAATAGAATGCTTATGACAGGATTTAATCAAAGTTGCAGATAAAAATGGCAATAGACTAACCACGCCAATAAGTGTCTTCTAAATCTCTCATTAAAATTTCTGTGAAGGCATACTAAGATATAAAACAAAGATGGACAATCACACTGTAAATCCAAAAGGATCCAGGACAATATGCCCAAATCTGGACTTCATTTATACTAACTGGATTCTATGTGCTACAAAGGGAAGTATCAGCTCTATTTTATTTCACTCATGTTTGCCCAGAATCTAGAATAGTCCTTGGCACTCATTGGGTTCTCCATAAACATTTGTCATGATCATTGTTAACAAGATGATTACAGGGAGGGGTGCCTGGGTGGCTCAGTTGGTTAAGCAACTGCCTTCAGCTCAGGTCATGATCCTGGAGTCCCAGGATCGAGTCCCACATCAGGCTCCCTGCTCTGCGGGGAGTCTGCTTCTCCCTCTGACCCTCTTCCCTCTCGTGCTCTCTATCTCTCATTCTCTCTCTCTCAAATAAATAATAAAATAAAATCTTTAAAAAAAAAAGATGATTACAGGGAACTGATTGAGAAGAACCTTTTAAACCACATAGCATATGCTTTTCCCTTAGAAAGACAGCATCATGGAGGGGCGGAGCAAGATGGCGGAGGAGTAAGAGACCTGGATTTCCTCTGGTCTCAGGAATTCAGCTAAATAGGGATCAAACCATTCTGAACACCTACGAACTCAACAGGAGGTCGAAGAGGAGAGTAGCAACAACTCTCTGAACAGAGAAGCGACCATTTTCTGGAACGTAGGACTTGCGGAGAAGTGAATCCGAGGCGATATTCAGAAGGAGAGACGGCGGGGGAGGGGGCCTCCGTCGGCTGCTTCTGGCAAGTGATAGAGCCGCGGAGCACAAAATCGGAACTTTTAGAAGCAGGCTCTGCGGAGGGACGTCGCTCCAGTGGCTAACCGGGGGGTGGAACCCTCGCTAGGACAGGGTGGTCTCAGGACCCTTGGGATCACAGGAAGACCGGGGGTGCCAGAGTGCAGCAGAGCTCCCAGGTATCAGAGCGGGGAAGCCGGCTGCAGAGACGGAGCCGAGGCGCGGGCTCACAGCTCTGGGTGGCCATAAACTGTGATCCGTGGCCAAATTGGGCTACTGCTCCTCCAGCAGGGACCCAACAAGGGGCAGATCCAGGGAGACTCCCCTTCTCCGCTGGGGAGGAGCGGCACGGGAGCGCACCGCAGGGATCTCCTGGGTTTGGAGACTCCACACGGGGTCGGGTGCCAGACATAGAAACGCTCGGTCACAGGCCGGGTGAGCACGGAGTGCGGCCGGAGACGAGGGAGACGGGAGTGACTGCTTTTCTCTGGGGGTGCACGAAGAGCGGGGCCCCGAGTTCTCAGTTCCCCCAGGCGGAGATTGGGAGGCCACCATTTTCACTCTGTTCCTCCAAAGCTGTACCTAGAGCTTGCAGGGAACAAAAGCTCCTGAGAGCAAACCGGAGCAGCTTGCTTAGCCCGGACTCACAAGGGCGGGGCAATTCCGCCTCCGGCAAAGACATTTGGGAACCATGGCAACAGGCCCCTCCCCCAGAAGATCAGCATGAACAGCCAGCAAGCCAAGACCAAGTTTACTGGGCAAAGAGAACGGGAGAACTCCAGCGCTAGGGCAATACTGCACATAGAATTCATGGCTTTTTTACCATAATTCATTAGTTTTTCAAAGTTAATTTTTTTAACTGTTTTTTTTTGAATTTTTCTTTTTCCCTTTTTCAACCAACATCTTATCAATCCCTTTAAAAAAAAAACTTTTTATTTTTCATTTTTAGAGTCATATTTTTATCCCTTCATAGTGGTTACCCTTATTTCTGGCATATATATATAAGTTGTTCTCTCTTTAAAATTTTGAGATACAATTTCTTCTAACAGATCAAAATATACCCTAAATCACTAGTGTATGGCTTTGTTCTATTCTCCTGCATGATCACATTCTCTCCCTTTTTTTTTCTTTTCTTTTCTTTTTAAATCTTCTTCCTTTTAAAAAACAACTTCTTATCAATTCCTTTTATAAAATCTTTTATAATTTTCATCTTTACAGTCATCTTCCATCCCTTCATTGTATCAACCCTTATTTTGTATATATATGAGTCTTTCTTCCTTTAAAATTTTAGCAGGTGCTTTCTTCTAACAGACCAAAATATGCCCAGAAGCTAGTGTGTGGCACTGATCTATGCACTAGCAGGATCATATTTGATCATATTCTGTTTTTTTTGTTGTTTTGTTCTGTTTTTGTTTGTTTTTATCTTTTTCTTTTCCCTTTTTTTTCTCTTCTTTCTTTCTCTTTCATGTCCCCTGGTTTCAGGCCTTTTCTGACTTGTATAGAGTATATTTACTGGAGACGTTGTTAACCTGTTAGCATTCCGTTGTCTCATTCATCTATTCTCCTCTGGACAAAATGACAAGACGAAAAAAATCACCTCAGCAAAAAGAACAAGAGGTAGTACCGTCTGCCAGGGACCTACTCAATACTGACATTAGTACGATGTCGGACCTAGAGTTCAGAATCATGACTTTAAAGATACTATCTGGGCTTGAAAAAAGCGTGGAAGTTATTAGAGAAACCCTTTCTGGAGAAATAAAAGAACTAAAATCTAACCAAGTCGAAATCAAAAAGGCTATTAATGAGGTGCAATACAAAATGGGGGCACTAACTGCTAGGATAAATGAGGCAGAAGAGAGAATCAGCGATATACAACCCAAATGATGGAAAATAAAGAGGCTGAGAAAAAGAGAGAGAAACAACTACAGGATCACGAGGTCAGAATTCGAGAGATAAGCGATACGATAAAATGAAACATTAGAATAATTGGAATGCCAGAAGAAGAAGAAAGAGAGAGAGGGGCAGAAGGCATATTGTAGCAAATTA
Source organism: Zalophus californianus (assembly GCF_009762305.2). Taxonomy (NCBI): domain Eukaryota; kingdom Metazoa; phylum Chordata; class Mammalia; order Carnivora; family Otariidae; genus Zalophus; species Zalophus californianus. The sequence continues at coordinate 42,675,451 of NC_045609.1, forward strand.
TAGCAGAGAACTTCCCTAAAGTGGGGAAGGAAACAGGCATCAAAATCCAGGAGGCACAGAGAACCCCTCTCAAAATCAATAAATATAGGTCAACACCCTGACATCTAATAGTAAAACTTACGAGTCTCAGAGACAAAGAGAAAATCCTGAAAGCAGCTCGAGAGAAGAGATATGTAACCTACAATGGTAGAAACATTAGATTGGCAACAGACCTATCCACAGAGACCTGTCAGGCCAGAAAGGACTGGCATGAGATCTTCAGAGCACTAAACGAGAAAAATATGCAGCCAAGAATACTATATCCAGCTAGGCTATCATTGAAAATAGAAGGAGAGATAAAAGGCTTCCAGCAAAAACAAAAACTAAAGGAATTTGCAAACATGAAACCAGCCCTCCAAGAAATATTGAAAGAGGTTCTCTAAGCAAAAAGAGAGCCTAAAAGCAGCATGGATCAGAAAGGAACACAGACAATATACAGTAACAGTCACCTTACAGGCAATACAATAGTACTAAATTCATGCCTTTCAATAGTTACCCTGAATGTAAATGGGCTAAATGCCCCAATCAAAAGACACAGGCTATCAGATTGGATTGAAAAACAAGACCCATCCATATGCTGTCTGCAAGAGACACATTTTAGACCCAAAGACACCCCCAGATTGAAAGGGAGGGGGTGGAAAACCATTTACCATGCTAATGGACACCAAAAGAAAGCTGGGATGGCAATCCTTATATGAGACAAATTAGATTTTAAAAACAAAGACTGTAATAAGAGATGAAGAAGGACACTCTATCCTACTTAAAGGGTCTATCCAACAAGAAGATCTAACAATTGTAAATATCTATGCCCCTAACATGGGAGCAGCCAATTATATAAGGCAATTAATAACAAAAGCAAAGAAACACATTGACAACAATACAATAATAGTGGGGGACTTTAACACCCCCCTGACTGAAATGGACAGATCATCTATACAAAAGATCAACAAGGAAATAAAGACTTTAAATGAAAAACTGGACCAAATGTACTTTACAGACATATTCAGAACATTCCATCCCAAAGCAATGGAATACACATTCTTCTCTAGTGCCCATGGAACATTCTCCAGAATTGATCACATCCTGGGGTCACAAATCAGGTCTCAACCGGTACCAAAAGATTAGGATTATTCCCTGCATATTTTCAGACCACAATGCTTTGAAACCAAAATTCAATCACAAGAGGAAAGTCGGAAAGAACTCAAATACATGGAGGCTAAAGAGCATCCTACTAAAGAATGAATGGGTCAACCAGGAAATTAAAGAAGAATTAAAACAATTCATGGAAACCAATGAAAATGAAAACACAACTGTCCAAATATTTGGGATACAGCAAAGGCGGTCCTAAGAGGAAAGTATATAGCAATACAAGCCTTTCTCAAGAAACAGGAAAGGTCTCAAATACACAACCTAACCCTACACCAAAAGGAGCTAGAGAAAAAACAGCAAATAAAGCCTAAACCCAGCAGGAGAAGAGAAATCATCAAGATCAGAGCAGAAATCAATGAACTAGAAACCAAAAGAACAGTAGAACAGATCAATGCAACTAGGAGCTGGTTCTTTGAAAGAATTATCAAGATGGATAAACCCCTGGCCAGACTTATCAAAAAGAAAAGAGAAATGACCCAAATCAACAAAATCATGAAGGAAAGAGGAGAGATCACAACCAACACCAAAGAAATACAAACAATTGTAAGAACATATTATGAGCAACTCTATGCCAGCAAATTAGATAACCTGGAAGAAATGGGTGCATTCCTAGAGATGTATCAACTACCAAAATTGAACCAGGAAGAAATAGAAAACCTGAACAGACCTGTAACCACTAAGGAAATTGAAGCAGTCATCAAAAATCTCCCAACAAACAAAAGCCCAGGGCCAGACGGCTTCCCAGGGGAATTCTATCAGGCATTTCATGAAGAATTAATGCCTATTCTCCTGAAACTGTTCCAAAAAATAGAAATAGAAGGAAAACTTCTGAACTCATTTTATGAGGCCACCATTACCTTGATCCCAAACCCAGACAAAGACCCCATCAAAAAGGAGAATTACAGACCAATATCCTTGATGAACATGGATGCAAAATTCTCACCAAAATCCTAGCCAATAGGATCCAACAGTACATTAAAAGGATTATTCACCATGACCAAGTGGGATTTATCCCTGGGCTGCAAGGTTGGTTCAACATCCGCAAATCAATCAATGTGATACAATACATTAACAAAAGAAAGAACAAGAATCCTATGATCCTCTCAATAGATGGAGAAAAAGCATTTGACAAGGGACAACATCCTTTCTTGATCAAAACTCTTCAGAGTATAGGGATAGAGGGTACATACCTCAATATCATAAAAGCCATCTGTGAAAAACCTACAGCCAATATCATTCTCAATGGGGAAAAGCTGAGAGCTTTTCCCCTAAGGTGAGGAACGCGGCAAGGATGTCCACTATCACCACTGCTCTTCAACATAGTATTAGAAGTCCTAGCCACAGCAATCAGACAACAAAAAGAAATCAAGGGCATCCAAATCGGCAAAGAGGAAGTCAAACTCTCACTGTTTGCAGATGATATGTTACTGTATGTGGAAAACCCAAAAGACACCACCCCAAAACTGTTAGAACTCATACAGGAATTCAGTAAAGTAGCAGGATATAAAATCCATGCAGAAAAATCAATGGCATTCCTATACACCAACAACAGGACAGAAGAGAGACAAATCAAGGAGTCGATCCCATTTACAGTTGCACCCAAAACCGTAAGATACCTAGGAATAAATCTAACCAAAGAGGCAAAGGATCTGTACTCAGAAAACTATAAAATACTCATGAAAGAAATTGAAGAAGACACAAAGAAACGGAAAAACGTTCCATGCTCATGGATTGGAAGAACAAACTTTGTGAAGATGTCAATGCTACCTAGAGCAATCTACACATTCAATGCAATCCCCATCAAAATACCATCCACCTTTTTCAAAGAAATGGAACAAATAATCCTAAAATTTGTATGGAACCAGAAGAGATCCCAAATAGCCGGAGGAATACTGAAAAAGAAAAGCAAAGCTGGCGGCATCACAATTCCGGACGTCCAGCTCTATTACAAAGCTGTCATCATCAAGACAGTATGGTACTGGCACAAACACAGACACATAGATCAATGCAACAGAATAGAGAGCCCAGAAATGGACCCTCAACTCTATGGTCAACTTATCTTTGACAAAGCAGGAAAGAATGTCCAGTGGAAAAAAGACAGTCTCTTCAACAAATGGTGTTGGGAAAATTGGACAGCCACATGCAGAAGAATGAAACTGGGCCATTTCCTTACACCACACACAAAAATAGACTCCAAATGGTTGAAAGACCTAAACGTGAGACAGGAATCCATCAAAATCCTAAAGGAGAACACAGGCAGCAACCTCTTCGACCTCAGCCACAGCAACTTCCTAGAAACATCGCCAAAGGCAAGGGAAGCCAGGGCAAAAATGAACTATTGGGATTTCATCAAGAGAAAAAGCTTTTGCACAGCAAAAGAAACAGTCCACAAAACCAAAAGACAACCGACAGAATGGGAGAAAATATTTGCAAATGACATATCAGATAAAGGGCTAGTATCCAAAATCTATAAAGAACTTATCCAACTCAACAGCCAAAGAACAAATGATCCAATCAAGAAATGGGCAGAAGACATGAACAGACATTTTTCCAAAGAAGACATCCAAATGGCCACAGACACATGAAAAAGTGCTGAACATCGCTCGGCAGCAGGGAAATCCAAATAAAAACCTCAGTGAGATACCACCTCACACCAGTCAGAATGGCTAAAATTAACAAGTCAGGAAACGACAGATGTTGGCGGGGATGTGGAGAAAGGGGACCTTCCTTACACTGTTGGTGGGAATGCAAGCTGGGGCCACCACTCTGGAAAACAGTATGGAGGTTCCTCAAACAGTTGAAAATAGAGCTACCGTATGATCCGGCAATTGCACTACTGGGTATTTACCCCAAAGATACAAATGTAGGGATTCGAAGAGGTACTTGCACCCCAATGTTTATAGCAGCAATGTCCACAATAGCCAAACTGTGGAAAGAGCCAAGCTGTCCATCGACAGATGAATGGATAAAGAAGAGGTGGTATATATACACAATGGAATATTATGCAGCCATCAAAAGGAATGAGATCTTACCATTTGCAACGAGGTGGATGGAACTGGAGGGTGTTATGCTGAGTGAAATAAGTCAATCAGAGAAAGGCCTGTATCATCTGACCTCACTGATATGAGGAATTCTTAATCTCAGGAAACAAACTGAGGGTTGCTGGAGTGTTGGGAGTGGGAGGGATGGGGTGGCTGGGTGATAGACATTGGGGAGGGTATGTCCTATGGTGAGCACTGTGAATTGTACAAGACTGATGAATCACGGACCTGTACTTCTGAAACAAATAATGCAATATGTGTTAAGAATAAATAAAAGAAGAAGAAGATAGCAGGAGGGGAAGAATGCAGTGGAGTAAGTCGGAGGGGGAGATGAACCATGAGAGACGATGGACTCTGAAAAACAAACTGAGGGTTCTAGAGGGGAGGAGTGTGGGGGGATGGGTTAGCCTGGTGATGGGTATTAAAGAGGGAACATTCTGCGTGGAGCACTGGGTGTTATGCACAAACAATGAATCATGGAACACATCAATAACTAATGATGTAATATATGGTGATTAACATAACAATAAAAATTATTTAAAAAAAAAGAAAGACAGCATCATGGACAGCTTCTAAAGAAAGTAGACACACATGATTCCCCATCTCAATATAAATTTAATGACACAGGGTTTACACTGACCAGAGGAAAACACACTACCTAAGTGCTATCATGTAAGCCATTCAGAACAAGAATAATTTATTTCCTTTTTTTTAAAGATTTTATTTATTTGAGAGAGAGAATAAGATAGAGAGAGAAGGAGAGGGGGTAGGGTCAGAGGGAGAAGCAGACTCTCCGCTGAGCAGGGAGCCAGATTCGGGACTTGATCCCAGGAGCCTGGGGTTATGACCTGAGCCGAAGGCAGTCACTTAACCAACTGAGCCACCCAGGCCCCTAATCTATTTCCTTTTAACAACCGTTCTTACATATATCTGGCTCCATAACTCCCAGGACTTTCCAGCACAGTAACAAGAGAGGTGTGTAAGGTATTATGCTGCAACGTGGTGAATACAGACACAGATACCTACAGAAGTTTGAGATAACCAAATTTAGGGGCAATTAATTCTGGGTTATTTAGACTTTCATATCCTACATGATACAAAGGAGATGATAAACAACATTTGCTTCTTGGCTTATTCCTAGAATTGAACGGTCAGAGGAAAGTGGTTCAATTGGAATTAATTCCAACACATCCACACACAAAAAACCCCACAATACCCATTGACATGGCAAACCAGAATGGAGTGGGATGCTTATTTGCATAACATCCACCTCTAGATCTGACTGGGAAAAGGTGATATCATCTAAGTGAACAACAAACACTGAACCTAGGGTCATTCCATCTATGCTTCCTGGAGGTCAACATTAGAACACCAAACTATGAATTAAACAGAACACTGACCAAAGCAATGATAAATAGGACTTATGGAATGCTAGTTTGAAACTTGGAAAGGGTCACAGGGAAAACATGATTGAAAGTAACTTTTCTAAAAGGAAAAGAAGGAAAAAACATATATGTATATATTTATCACCAATGACTGCATTATTTTCTTTCATGCACTAAACATAGATTGAGATTCAGTAATAATTAAAATTATAACCTCTAATATAAAACCGAACCTTCCTCAAAATACTATTTTAGCACAAATATGCAGTATGAATGTGTAAAACCCTGGTTCATTGGTCAGTGATGAAACTTCTTATCACTGCCTAATTAGCCATGCTAATATTCTATGGGAATTCTGACAACTTTTTATGGCTTTGGACAATCTTTTAAGTTTGTTTTGCTCATTTCAACAAAACACCATTAGTAAAATGTGGTATGTCTTGAATAAAGAGAAGTGGAGCTCTCAGTAAGAAACTGAAGTTGGTGGAAGCATTTGTATCACTAACGTATTTTACCAACTACTGGCCCACGACCCTGAGAGGTACATAGTTACACCCACAGCCCAATTGATCTCCCATTCCCTTTCTCTATGACCGTAACTGTGCATGTTCTTTCTCTCCCTCCATTTCCTGTCTCACCAGCCAAACAGAAAGCCCATTTATAGTTTAGATTAGGAAATATTGATATAATGCCTGTAAAGAAGAATAGAATCTTAACCAGGTGATTCGATAGACTCTTTGTTCTCTGATCTTTTCTATTTGAGTTCCTTGGTTTCCCCTTCAACTCATAACTCCTCCAAAATTATTATACTGTAAATTTTTGTCAACTCATTCTTTTTTCCCTTCTTTTTTCTACCTCCCCATAAATTTCTATAACCTGGGTTTTCTACTAGGCTTGCTAGTGTTTTTATTTGGATGACCATATTGACACATGAAGTAACCTTTTCCAAAAATTCCTGTAAAAAGAAGCCAATTCACTAGATTTTCTTAGGATATGGGATAAGATTGCTCTAGTTTTTTATTTTTCCTCCTCCGCCCTGTAAAGTGTCAAAAATATCCCGACAAAAATTGAAAGAAATAGCTGTTGTAGAAAGTTGCATTTTTCTAGTTTTCCTTCTTCCTTCCCTCTATATTCAACAATCTACTAGGCTAACTGTCTCTTACAACAACAGATACTAATATTGCAGTAAATAAAATTTTGAAAATATTTCTGGAATTAGTTTTATGAGACATAAAATTTGGGGCTAAGTGCTCCTTTAGAATCACCATGGCTAGTCAATATTTCTGATTTGGGGAAATAGACTTCCAACAATCTCATGATTTAAAGTAGTAACTTTGTGGTAAGAGCCGACAAATACCTAATTATCCCACGTGTCATAAATGTGTTCTGTGGACAATTAAGCATGCCAACTTTATACAGACTTACAGAGATAGAAGATGTGACTTTAAGGTACGTGAATCCATGGAGGAATTCGTTATGAGACTGCCTTCTGCATTAGAAAAATGCAAACAAATTTTGCTTATGACCCAATAAAATCTGTAGAGCTATATTTTTGACTTGCAGTAAAATCCTTAATTCTCAAATTTCCTGTCTTCCTATGCACGCCCTTCTTCCATTCTTTATATTAGCAAACTTTCCACTATATCAGAGGGTTGGCTTGTACCAGGCACAGCTTTTTCAAGGCTGTCTCCCTGCTGATTTGTCTCCCCTGACTAGGTTCAGTTGGCTTTATAAAACACTTTCTGCATAGTTTTGAACTTGATCGATTTCCTTGAGACATGAGCTCACATTAGAAATGCATCTTTCCAGATGCTGAAGCACATGCTTTCTCTTTCTGGAACCCTGTGAGGCATGAATTCTGGTGACCCAGCCTGGCAATTGGAGTTTCTGTAGCAATGTATCACTAGTTTTCTTTAAATTGTGGCAGTGTGCAAATGCTTAAGCATTTGCTTACCAGAGCAAATGAAGAAATGTCCTTAGACCTATCTACATGCTATGATGTCACTCACCAATAATGCTTTCTCTATGAGGTCAGAAAGAATAGTCTACGTCCCAGACTGGGCCTCTGCTTGTCCCAGAATCACACATGATCATGGCAATTTTCTTCCATCAACTACAGCAGATGTTATCTTTAGGATCTTCACTGTTGATTAAACTTGATACATTCTAGTATTAGCAACTTGGCATTTCTCAACCAATGGTTGACAGAAAGAACATGATTTTTTTTTCTTGAGCATATATGATACATCTGGTACAGTATATAAGCTATATACCTATGTCAATATAGTAATATCAATGAACTTTGGGGAAAAATATGACTGTTTTTTTAGAAATGAAAGAAATCAACGTTCAATAGGGCTGATAAATGACTCACGACTACACCACCCCTCACTTGGAATAAAGTTTCATTAGGTTTTTACCATTTTTAAGGCTCCAGCCTTCTTTCCCAACATCCACTGGAGACTTTAGAATACCATTAACAGATTTCATTTCTACCTCAACCCCTGCCATCGTCTTAGAAATTCACTAATTGTGTCACACCTGCAAGTGCCCCACTTTCAAATTTCAAACTCTGTTTCACATTTTACCTTGACCTCACATCCCACCGATTCTGTTTTCCTTCCCTTGGAAACATGTGCTCATAACTCTGTTGAGCCTTCCATCACCTCAAGTCTCCTGTTGTCTTCTAGTCTTCCCAGATCTAGAATGGCCTCATTTTTTCAGCTGTCTCTCCCTGAAACTGCCCTTTCTTGAGCCCTATCACCTTCTCTACATACTACACCTGTGCTGCCCCTGCCACAGACTCCATAAATTGGTCCCGTTTAACCTACATTCCCACTGTCTTCATCTGAGGTATAGAGACTTCACTGGACAGCTAGGTAGCAATTTTAAATCCATGGTTTTCAAGTCTTTCGAATCTCAAAGTTAGATTATCGTGTTCCTTCTTTTGTAAATTTATCTTCTCTCTTTTAATACATCCCTCCAACTGGTATGTAAATATGTTCATGTTTTTCCCTTTTTAAAAAACACAAACAAAAATATCAGGATCCTACAACACCCTCTAGTCTCTGCTATTTCTCTCCTCTGCTTTACATCTAAACTTCTTGACTAGTCATCTATACACAATATATTCATTTGTATTCTGGATTTTATTCCCATTAAGACAGCTCCTGATAATGCCACTTATTGCCAAATCCAGCAGGAATTTTCCATCTTCATCTTACTTGACTTGTCTGGGGAAATTCGTACTACAAACCATTCCTTTTAGTAGTCCTTTGGACATCACTCTACTGAGCTTCTTCCTAGCTGTCAAGGTTTTCCTTCTCTGCCCATTTTTAGACTCATTCTATTCCTCATAGCCATTAAATATTGGAGTTTCTCAAAATAAGGCCATTTTCATATTTCAATTTCCACTTTTATACACTTGACTGATAAATGAAATCTCTATGCCAGAACTGTCCACTAGAACATTTTGCAATATTGGAAATATTCTATAATTTGTGTCATCTAATATGGCAATCTTATGGCATACAATGCTCAGTTTCTTGTACTGCTCCTAAGAGGAGCCCATTAGCACATGTCCAAGACCCTGCAGAATCATGTCTCTTAGCTTTCTCCTTCTTGCTCTAGCATCTTAGGCATCCTGAAGTAACTTAACCTTTTTTATTCTGCAATATTACATCCAGTTTTCCTCCTACTACAAGACTTTGAATGCTTCCTCAGGGAAACTTCCCTTGACTTCCATTATTATATCAATTCTCTCAATTATCTTCTGGAAATTTGTGTTAATTTCTGTGATTCTTTGTTTAATATTTGACTAACATGAGAACAAGGGCTTTTGCTTTTTGCAAATGTTTTATACACCATTTTATTTGTAGTGCCTACTAAAGTTACTGGAATATAATGGATATTCACTAAATATATGCTGAATGAATACATGAATAAATCTTTCCTTAAGTTCTAGACTTTCTAGATATCTCAAACTTCTCCCAAAATATCCTGAACTGTATGTCCCAAAGGCATCTGAAAATCATTTCAGTGCTTTCTCTCACTCCTACATAGACACACACACACACACACAAAGACACACACACACACACACACACACACACAAAGACACACACACACACACACACACACACACCTATTATGAGAGCATGATGGACTCTGTCATTCAAAACTGAAGATCTGGAAGTTTACTTTAAATCTGCTTTTACTGGGGCACCCGGGTAGCTCAGTTAGTTGAGTGTCTGACTTCGGTGGGGGTCACGATATCGGAGTCCTGAGACTGAGCCCTAGGTTGGCCTCCGTGCTCAGCGGAGTCTGCTTGTCCCTCTACCCTCCCCCTGCTTGTGTTCTCTCTCTCTTTCTCAAATAAATAAATGAAATATTTAAATCTGCTTTTACTTTCTCTTTAGCTCTCTACAGAGAAAATTACAAGTCATTATAGAGAATTATTAAAGAAATGAAAAAATATAACTTGTATATGATTTAGAAGACCCCAAATGTAAATAATGCTGTATAATTTTACACAAGTTCATCCATAGATTCAGTACAATTTCCGTACCCCTAATAATAGTATTGCTGTATTATGTTTGGAATTGCATTGAATCTACAGACCAATTTGGGGGCAACTATACAGTATTATTCATAGTACTGGGACCCTAAATCCTGTAGATAGTACATATTGTTGGGCGAGAATTTTGACACCCAAATTAACATTGGACTACAAAAGCCAAAAAATATTCAGAAAAAAAAATCTTGAAAAAGAACAAGTTTATAGGAATTACAATAGTACTTAGGTAATTAAGATATAAGGTCCTAGCAATTAAGATAGTTTAGTATTAACACATGGATAGGCAAATCATCCAAAGGAAGATAATAGATGGTCCAGAAATATACCTACATATACACAATCCCCTGATTTGTGACAAAGATGTCATTGCAGAGCAGTGGGAAAGCATGGCCTTTCTAATATATCATGCTGGGTGGGTGGTTATGCGTATTAAAAATCTATGGCCCTATCCGCAAAAATCAATTCAAGGTGGACTATACATCTAAATGTAAAAGTTGAAACAATAATTTCTGGAAGAAAATATAAGAAAAGAGCTTCATAACCTTGGTGACAGGGAAAGATAGTATAAATAAAGGACACAGGAAAATTTCCTGGGTTGATGGAAATGTTTTTGCAACTGTTTCATACACGATTTTTGGACGAGGATTACCAGGGAGTATACAATTTTTGGGCAGAACACTTAAGAAGCCTATTTTCCCAAACCTTGAATCTGAGTTGGCCTTGTTATTTGCTTTGGCCAATAAAATAAGGCAGAAGTGATGTTGTTCCACTCCTGAGCCTATGCTTCAAGAGGCATTGCTTGTGACTTTTTCTCAGAACTGTGCTGCTGCCCAGATTACTCTTTTGGACAGTGAAAGATCATTGGAAAAAGAGCCTAGTTTTCTCAACCTCCCAAATAGTGGCCATCCTACAGTAGATTGCCCTCAGTCAACTCCCAGCCTGCCATAGATACCTGATTCTTGCTGAGACCAGAACTATGCAGCAGACTAATACACTAGTGAGCAATAATAAATGCTTATTAAGTCACTTAATTCTAGATTGGCTTGTTATGCAGCAATAGCTCACTGATACATATGAAAGCAAAATTTGTCTTCCAGTTTTGTTGTGAAGAAAAAGTGACTTAACAGACTTAAAGGAGCATTTAAAGGAGAAATGAAAACTATTATAAAATATAAAAATTTGATCAGACAAGTATCTCCTTTACAATTTTCTCTGGGCCAATCAAGGTACTAAGAAAAACAACCCTAAAATATTAGAGCTGTATTTGAGATCTATTCAGATGTTATTTAGAGATGGGAGACGGATTTTATTATGTCTTATGTAAAATCTCATTGAGTAGGAATCACTGCCTGAGTGCTGCACCATGAAAGACTGTATAGTAAGATGTGTATTCAGGCAGAAAGATGACTTACTAATACCTGCATTAGGCATGGAACACACAAATGGTTTCTATGCCTTGTTTTGTCCATTCTCCTCATTTTGAGATGAGACCATGAGAGAAAAAATGTCTTAAAAAGTCATTAGTGGGGGCACCTGGGTGGCTCAGTTGGTTAAGGATCGGCCTTTGGCTCTGGTCATGATCCCAAGGTCCTGGGATTGAGTACTGCATCAGGCTCCCTGCTCAGCAGGAAGCCTGCTTCTGCCTCTGCCTGCAGCTCCCACTGCTTGTGCATATGCTCTCTCTCTCTCGCCCTCTCTCTCTGATAAATAAATAAAATCTTAAAAAACAGAAAAGATAAGATAAGCAGCCTCTTCTTCCTCCCCAAGTAGATTGCATTGATACTATGTTCTGTTTCTGAATACTATTAACCTAAGACTTACTATGATAAATACATTTGTTAAAAAGAGGGAGTACCCATTCTTATCTCTGATAATTCCATTTGAAGAGGATGCTGGGTCACCACAATTCCCAGCTGCAGTTCAAATCAAGTTTTTACCTCATAAGTAGTAGAGTCAAAGGCAAGCAGTAAGGAGAGCGACTTGTAGAAAATCATTGACTCTGGGGTAGGTAGAAACCAAGGAGAGTCCCATGGGAAAATTCAGTCAGAAAAAATCAAGCTGATTAGAGGAGAGATATTTTCACATTTGGAGGGAGATGTCAATTATACATGCATCCTTTGTGGTGTCCTCAAGAGATATGCAATAGAAACTGGCCTAAAAGACTTCTTAGTTTAGCCAAAAGAATATGATATTTAGGCTTCAGAGTTATAGTAGTTGACGTAGTATATTATCATATTCAACAAATTGGATCCAGGACATATCATCTCATTTACTTTGAATATGAATAACTTTTCACATCAGGGGTGACCAGAGAAAATAGTGCCAGAGCTCATTGAAGGGCTCTTCATATAAGAGAACAACATGATGTCCTATGGGGCTTCCAAATTGGGATAGATTTGTAGGCAGAGCCATTAACATATTGTGTCTAGTGGATCTGCCAATAGGCGACAGATGTGTCCAGTGTCTAGCCCTGGCATCCACTCATTCTTGCCTGGGCCCTAACAGATGTCATGCACTTCTCCAAAATGATGTGATGGAAACACTATCGATTTGGGATCAAACAGACTTGGGTTTAATTCTGGCTCTGACACAAACTGTGTGACTTTGCTCAAGTGAATTAACCTCTTAGAATTTCAGTTTCCTCCTTTTTTCAATGTGAAAAGTCCTTCATAGGGTTGCTTTAAATGTCAACCTCACAATTAATGTAAGTCATGAAAGTAAGGAATGTATATGTATAAGAAAGTGTCTAATCTATATCATGGGCTCAATAATGTCAGTATCCTTCCACCTAGAAGGCAAGGATCATGCCTCCTCCATTGTCGTCCTCAGTGATTGACAAAATGAAAGATAATAAATAATAGCAAAACTGCTATCCCTATTTCCAACACTGATACATTCATTTGAACATGGGAGGCTTTTTTTTTTAATTTTTTTATTGTTATGTTAATCACCATATATTACATCATTAGTTTTTGGTGCAGTGTTCCATGATTCATTGTTTGTTCATAACACCCATTGCTCCATGCAGAACGTGCCCTCCTCAATACCCATCACCAGGCTAACCTATTCCCCTACCCCCCCTCCCCTCTAGAACCCTCAGTTTGTTTTTCAGAGTCCATCGTCTCTCATGGTTCGTCTCCCCCTCTGACATACTCCCCTTTTCTTCCTCTCCTGTTATCTTCTTCTTTTTCTTTTTTCTTAAAATATGTTGCGTTATTTGTTTCAGAAGTACAGAACTGTGATTCAACAGTCTTGCACAATTCACAGCGCTCACCGTAGCACATAACCTCCCCAATGTCTATCACCCAGCCACCCCATCCCTCCCACCCCCAACCACTCCAGTAACACTCAGTTTCTTTCCTGAGATTAAGAATTCCTCATATCAGTGAGGTCATGTGATATATGTCTTTCTCTGATTGACTTATTTCACTCAGCATAACACCCTCCAGTTCCATCCACGTCGTTGCAAATGGCAAGATCTCATTCCTTTTGATGGCTGCATAATATTCCAATGTGTATATATACCACTTCTTCTTTATCCATTTATCTGTCGATGGGCATCTTGGCTCTTTCCACAGTTTGGCTATGGTGGACATTGCTGCTATAAACATTGGGGTACACGTACCCCTTCGGGTCCCTACATTTGTATCTTTGGGGTAAATACCCAGGAGTGCAATTGCTGGATCGAACGGTAGCTCTAATTTCAACTGTTTGAGGAACCTCCATACTGTTTTCCAGAGGGGTTGCACCAGCTTGCATTCCCACCAACAGTGTAGGAGGGTTCCCCTTTCTCCACATCCCCGCCAACATCTGTCATTCCCTGACTTGTTAATTTTAGCCATTCTGACTGGTGTGAGGTGGTATCTCATTGAGGTTTTGATTTGGATTTCCCTGATGCCGAGCGATGTTGAGCACTTTTCCATGTGCCTGTTGGCCATTTGGATGTCTTCTTTGGAGAAATGTCTGTTCATGTCTTCTGCCCATTTCTTGATTGGATTATTTGTTCTTTAGGTGTTGAGTTGGATAAGTTCTTTATAGATTTGGGATACTAGCCCTTTATCTGATATGTTATTTGCAAATATTTTCTCCCATTCTGTCGGTTGTCTTTTGGTTTTGTGGACTGTTTCTTTTGCTGTGCAAAAGCTTTTTATCTTGATGAAATCCCAATAGTTCATTTTTGCCCTGGCTTCCCGTGCCTTTGATGATGTTTTTAGGAAGAAGTTGCTGCGGCTAAGGTCGAAAAGGTTGCTACCTGTGTTCTCCTTTAGGATTTTGATGGACTCCTGTCTCACGTTTAGGTCTTTCAACCATCTGGAGTCTATTTTTGTGTGTGGTGTAAGGAAATGGTCCAGTTTCATTCTTCTGCATGTGGCTGTCCAATTTTCCCAACACCATTTGTTGAAGAGACTGTCTTTTTTGCCATTGGACATTCTTTCCTGCTTTGTCAAAGATAAGTTGACCATAGAGTTGAGGGTCCATTTCTGGGCTCTCGATTCTGTTCCATTGATCTATGGGTCTGTTTTTGTGCCAGTACCATACTGTCTTGATGATGACAGCTTTGTAATAGAGCTGGAAGTCCGGAATTGTGATGCCGCCAGCTTTGCTTTTCTTTTTCAGTATTCCTCTGGCTATTCTGGGTCTCTTCTGGTTCCATACAAATTTTAGGATTATTTGTTCCATTTCTTTGAAAAAAGTGGATGGTATTTTGATGGGGATTGCATTGAATGTGTAGATTGCTCTAGGTAGCATTGACATCTTCACAATGTTGATTCTCCCAATCCATGAGCATGGAAGTTTTTTCCATTTCTTTGTGTCTTCTTCAATTACTTTCATGAGTATTTTATAGTTTTCTGAGTACAGATCCTTTGCCTCTTTGGTTAGATTTATTCCTAGGTATGTAATGGTTTTGGGTGCAATTGTAAATGGGATCGACTCCTTGATTTGTCGCTCTTCTGTCTTGTTGTTGGTGTATAGGAATGCCACTGATTTCTGTGCATTGATTTTATATCCTGCTACTTTACTGAATTCCTGTATGAGTTCTAGCAGTTTTGGGGTGGAGTCTTTTGGGTTTTCCACATACAGTATCCTATCATCTGCAAAGAGTGAGAGTTTGACTTCCTCTTTGCCGATTTGGATGCCTTTGATTTCTTTTTGTTGTCTGATTGCTGTGGCTAGGACTTCTAATACTATGTTGAATAGCAGTGGTGAGAGTGGACATCCCTGCCGCGTTCCTGACCTTAGGGGAAAAGCTCTCAGCCTTTCCCCATTGAGAATGATATTCGCTGTAGGATTTTTCATAGATGGCTTTTATGATATTGAGGTATGTACCCTCTATACCTATACTCTGAAGAGTTTTGATCAAGAAAGGATGTTGTACTTTGTCAAATGCTTTTTCTGCATCTATTGAGAGGATCATATGATTCTTGCTCTTTCCTTTGTTAATGTATTGTATCACGTTGATTGATTTGCGGATGTTGAACAGCCTTGCAGCCCAGGAATAAATCCCACTTGGTCATGGTGAATAATCCTTTTAATGTACTGTTGGATCCTATTGGCTAGTATTTTGGTGAGAATTTTTGCATCCATGTTCATCAAGGATATTGGTCTGTAATTCTCTTTTTTGATGGGGTCTTTGTCTGGTTTTGGGATCAAGGTAATGCTGGCCTCATAAAATGAGTTTGGAAGTTTCCCTTCCATTTCTATTTTTTGGAACAGTTTCAGGAGAATAGGTATTAATTCTTCTTGAAATGTCTGATAGAATTCCCCTGGGAAGCCATCTGGCCCTGGGCTTTTGTTTCTTGGGAGATTTTTGATGACTGTTTCAATTACTTTAGTGGCTATAGGTCTGTTCAGGTTTTCTATTTCTTCCTGGTTCAATTTTGGTAGTTGATACATCTCTAGGAATGCACCCATTTCTTCCAGGTTATCTAATTGGCTGGCATAGGGTTGCTGATAATATGTTCTTATAATTGTTTGTATTTCTTTGGTGTTGGTTGTGATCTCTCCTCTTTCATTCATGATTTTGTTGATTTGGGTCATTTCTCTTTTCTTTTTGATCAGTCTGGCCAGGGGTTTATCAATCTTGTTAATCCTTTCAAAGAACCAGCTCCTAGTTTCGTTGATCTGTTCTACTGTTCTTTTGGTTTCTAGTTCATTGATTTCTGCTCTGATCTTGATGATTTCTCTTCTCCTGCTGGGTTTAGGCTTTCTTTGCTGTTCTTTCTCCAGCTCCTTTAGGTGTAGGGTTAGGTTGTGTATTTGAGACCTTTCTTGTTTCTTGAGAAAGGCTTGTATTGCTATATACTTTCCTCTCAGGACTGCCTTTGCTGTATCCCAAAGATTTTGAACAGTTGTGTTTTCATTTTCATTGGTTTCCATGAATTTTTTTAATTCTTCTTTAATTTCTTGGTTGACCCATTCATTCTTTAGTAGGATGCTCTTTAGCCTCCATGTATTTGAGTTCTTTCCGACTTTCCTCTTGTGGTTGAGTTCTAGTTTCAAAGCATTGTGGTCTGAAAATATGCAGGGAATGATCCCAATCTTTTGGTACCGATTGAGACCTGATTTGTGACCTAGGATGTGATCTATTCTGGAGAATGTTCCATGGGCACTACAGAAGAATGTGTATTCCTTTGCTTTGGGATGGAATGTTCTGAATATGTCTGTGAAGTCCATTTGGTCCAGTGTGTCATTTAAAGTCTTTATTTCCTTGTTGATCTTTTGCTTAGATGATCTGTCCATTTCAGTCAGGGGGGTGTTAAAGTCCCCCACTATTATTGTATTGTTGTCAATGTGTTTCTTTGCTTTTGTTATTAATTGCCTTATATAATTGGCTGCTCCCATGTTCGGAGCATAGATATTTACAATTGTTAGATCTTCTTGTTGGATAGACCCTTTAAGTAGGATGGAGTGTCCTTCCTCATCTCTTATTACAGTCTTTGTTTTAAAATCTAGTTTGTCTGATATAAGGATTGCCACCCCAGCTTTCTTTTGGTGTCCATTAGCATGGTAAATGGTTTTCCACCCCCTCATTTTCAATCTGGGGGTGTCTTTGGGTCTAAAATGAGTCTCTTGCAGACAGCATAGTGATGGGTCTTGTTTTTTAATCCAATCTGATAGCCTGCGTCTTTTGATTGGGGCATTTAGCCCATTTACATTCAGGGTAACTATTGAAAGGTATGAATTTAGTGCCATTGTATTACCTGTAAGGTGACTGTGAACTCTCTGTTTGTGTTCGTTTCTGCTCTTTGCTGCTTTTAGGTTCTCCCTTTGCTTAGAGGACCCCTCTCAATATTTCTTGGAGGGCTGGTTTCGTGTTTGCAAATTCCTTTAGTTTTTGTTTGTTCTGGAAGCTTTTTATCTCTCCTTCTATTTTCAATGATAGCCTAGCTGGATATAGTATTCTTGGCTGCATATTTTTCTCGTTTAGTGCTCTGAAGGTATCTTGCCAGTCCTTTCTGGCCTGCCAGGTCTCTGTGGATAGGTCTGTTGCCAATCTAATGTTTCTACCATTGTAGGTTACAGATCTCTTCTCCCGAGCTGCTTTCAGGATTTTCTCTTTGTCTCTGAGACTCGTAAGTTTTACTATTAGATGTCGGGGTGTTGACCTATTATTATTGATTTTGAGAGGGGTTCTCTGTGCCTCCTGGATTTTAATGCCTGTTTCCTTCCTCACATTAGGGAAGTTCTCTGCTATAATTTGCTCCAATATACCTTCTGCCCCTCTCTCTCTTTCTTCTTCTTCTGGGATCCCAATTATTCTAATGTTGTTTCGTCTTATCATATCACTTATCTCTCGAATTCTGCCCTCGTGATCCTGTAGTTGTTTCTCTCTCTTTTTCTCAGCCTCTTTATTTTCCATCATTTGGTCTTCTATATCGCTGATTCTCTCTTCTGCCTCATTTATCCTAGCATTTAGTGCCCCCATTTTTGATTGCACCTCATCAATAGCCTTTTTGATTTCGATTTGGTTAGATTTTAGTTCTTTTATTTCTCCAGAAAGGGTTTCTCTAATAACTTCCACGCTTTTTTCAAGCCCAGCTAATATCTTTAAAGTCATGATTCTGAACTCTAGGTCCGACATCGTACTAATGTCCGTATTGAGTAGGTCCCTGGCTGACGGTACTACCTCTTGTTCTTTTTGCTGAGGTGATTTCTTTCGTCTTGTCATTTTGTCCAGAGGAGAATAGATGAATGAGAGAACAAAATGCTAACAGGTTTACAACGTCCCCAGCAAATATACTGTATACAAATCAGAAAAGACCTGAAACCAGGGGAAAAGAAAGGGAAAGAAAGAAAAAAGAAAGAGAAAAAGAAAAAAAAAGATAAAAAACAAAAACAAAACAATACAAAAAAGGCAGAATATGATCAAATATGATCAGGCTAGTGCATAGATCAGTGCCACACACTAGATTTTGGGCGTATTTTGGTCTGTTAGAAAAAAGTGCCTCCTAAAATTTTAAAGGAAGAAAGACATATATGTACAAAATAAGGGTTGATACAATGAAGGGATGGAAGATGACTGTAAAGATGAAAATTATAAAAGATTTTATAAAGGACTTGGTAAGATAAGTTGTTTGAAAAAAGAAAGAGGATTTAAGAAAAAAGAAAAGGAAAAAGGGAGAGAATGTGATCAGGCAGGAGACTAGAACAAAGCCATACACTAGTGATTTAGGGTATATTTTGATCTGTTAGAAGAAACTGTACCTCAAAATTTTAAAGAGAGAACAACTTATATATTATGCCAAAAATAAGGGTAACTACTATGAAGGGATAAAATATGACTCTAAAAATGAAAAATAAAAAATGTTTTTTTTTAAAAAAAGGGATTTATAAGATGTTGGTTGAAAAAGGGAAAAATAAAAATAAAAAAAAAACAGTCAACAAAAATTAACTTTGATGAAATAATGAATCATGGTAAAAAAAAAAAAAAAAAGCCATGAATCTATATGCAGTATTCCCCTAGCGCTGGAGTTCTCCTATTCTCCTTGATCGATCAACTTGGTCTTGGCTTGCTGGCTGTTTGTGCTGATCTTCTGGGGGAGGGGCCTGTTGCTGTGGTTTCCAAATGTCTTTGCCGGAGGCAGAATTGCCCCGCCCTTGTCGGTCCGGGCTAAGGAAGCTGCTCCGGTTTGCTCTCAGGACTTTTTGTTCCCTGCAAGCTCTCGGTACAGCTTTGGAGGACCAGGGCAGAAATGGTGGCCTCCCAATCTCCACTCGGAGGAGCTGAGAACTCGGGCCCCACTCCTCAGTGTGCCCCCAGAGGAAAGCAGTCACTTCCGTGTCCCCGGTCTCCGGCCGCACTCCGTGCTCACCCGGCCTGTGATCGAGCGTTGCTATCTCTGGCACCCGACCCCGCGCGGAGTCTCCAAACCCAGCAGATCCCTGCAGTGCGTTCCCGCACCGCTCCTCCCCGGGAAGGAAGGGGAGTCTCCCCGGATCTGCTGCTTGTTGGGTCCCTGCTGGGGGAGCCGTGCCCCGACTGGGCCGCACAGCACAGTTTATGGCAACCCCGAGCTGGGAGCCCGCGCCTCTGCTCCGTATGTGCAGCCGGCTTCCCTGCTCTGATACCTGGGAGCTCTGGCGCACTCAGGCACCCCCGGTCTCTCTGTGACCCCAAGGGTCCTGAGACCACACTGTCCCGGGAGGATTCCACCCCCCGCTTAGCCACTGCAGCGACGTCCCTCCGCCGAGCCAACTTCTAAAAGGTCTGATTTTGTGCTCCGTGGCTCTATCACTTGCCAGAAGCGGCCGGCGGAGGCCCCTCCCCCGCCGTCTATCCTCCCGAATATCGCCTCGGATTCACTTCTCTGCACAACCTACCTTCCAGTAAGTGGTCGCTTCTCTGTTCAGAGAGTTGTTGCTACTCTCCTGTTCGATCTCCTGTTGAGTTCGTAGGTGTTCAGAATGGTTTGATCCCTATTCAGCTGAATTCCTGAGACCAGACGAAATCTAGGTCTCCTACTCCTCCGCCATCTTGCTCCCGAACATGGGAGGCTTTTAACTTTCATCTTCCTGAATCTCTTATTAATTATAAAATCAGTTGGATAGAGTTTCATCTTAAGCTCTAATTGACCAAACCCCTGGACCTCATTTATGCTATTTGTAGCCAGGTTATCTGTTGTCATTGAATGCTAAAGTTGCCAACTTACGAAAACACTATATATGTTTTGGGTATAAATCAGAAATAATCTTATAGTTTCCAGGGCAGACAGGCAACAACAGAAAGAGATGATTTTACAAAAATAAAGGGAATGAAATTTTTTCCATTAGCTATCTTCTGTATGATTTGAAAAAACAAACAGGATTCACCCTGTCATACAGTCTCACACTGTGACAGTCTCATTTATCAAAGTTATGGATTTTAGATATGAAGACATCAAAGAGAATTTGCAGCCTCCTCAGTAAAATCCAATGGTATATTATGTAGTCGTGTGTATATTATGGTAGAAGAATATCTCAGTCCAGCTGCAGGAAAAGAAACAGAGCTGAAGAGCCGCTGAGCTAACACCCTGCCAAGATCTGGACCCTTTGAGACCTGGCATCTTCCATCCTTCCCACCTAATTTCCCCCGACTCCCATCCCTATCATCTTCTAATAGTAGCCTGGAGCATAACTGCTTCTTTCTGAGAACCATGGACCTTTGACATTTCTTTATTAATCTTCCATTGTTATAATATTTTCAGAGAGAAGGAAGGGTGATTGTAAGTACAAAAATCAGGCTAGATTTAAGATTCATTGACTCCTCTTAATCCTATAGCTTTTGGGGCCACAGTGAGTAAATCAACTCACTTACCTGACCTGGAGCAAATCAATTCCCTTTTCTGAGCCTTGGTTTCCCCAAGTATAAAGAAAGGGAGAAGACTAGAGGAACTCTTCAGCGTTGAACCAATTCTAAGGCCTTTTCCAATTCATTGTCATCTCCTTTCACAGTCCACACTCTTCAAATGGAACCAATCCATTTATCTACTAGAGCAGCCACAGCTTCTATGGACAAACGGCTGGGGGCAGGCATAGAAAGGCAGTTCTAAGGCTATTTCTCCCTGTTATTGGCTAGTCAGTCACGTAGGAAGAAATTCCAACTACCACATTTTCAGAACCCAGATACTCTTCCTTTTGGTATTTCAGTACCTCCCATGGGTAACCTTAGTCTCCACTCTGAAACTCTGGGTTTTGTTCACACTTCCATGGTCACTTGGGGGGCCGCAAGTCTTTTTGACCCGTGCTCTTTCCTTCAGGTTGTGCTTAAAAACTATTGTGAGGAGGAACCTGGCTGGGTTAGTCAGAAGAGCACGAGACTCTAGGTCTCGGGGTTGTGAGTTCGAGACCCTCCTTGGGTGTAGAGATTTACTTAAAATAAAAAACTATTGTAAAAGCTCTGAGTCTATGTTTTAGGAACAACTGTTCTGAGTCAAGGTTGTTTCTGTTCCACAGCAGTGAATTAGCTCAGACTAACTTTTCTCCCCACCATAATGGGCTTGCTGGAGTCATCCTGTGGGACCGATGTCTGGCAGGGTAAAGTAAGTAGGCAGAACAAGGAAAGGATATGGAACAAGCCGGCAGCCCCTGGATGACAGGTCTCCCCAAGAGAGCCTCCCCCAGCGGGAGCCAGCCAAGCCTAGCCTTTCAGCTGACAGATGCTCCTGCTTCCAGCCATGTGTCTCCCAACATGTTATTTGAAAAGGCCTATAAGGTAGCTCTGTGGCCTCATTTTTCTGAGGATCTCCGGGGAAGCCAGCTTTTGTGGCAACTATATAATCTATACCTACTCCCCTTGCTTAAAGGCTCTCAAAGCCTCCCTATCACCTAAAGAATAATATGTAAGCTTTTTGGCATGACCTGCAAAGATAGCTTTCTCATCTGTAAAATGGGGATAATAATATCATACTCACAGGGCTGTCCTAGAAATAAATTACATAATCTACACTATGCCTAGGTTATTGCATAGTAAGTGGGGGTACTCAAAAATGACCAGCTTTCTTCCCCTTCCTACTTCCTGATCCGGTCCTTAACCATTTTATAGGCACATCACTTACCATTCACATCCCTCATTTTAGTTAAACAAACTACTTGAGTTCTTTAAACATTTTTCAAATTCTGGGTCTTTTCACACACAACCTGTCTTCAAACTGATGCTGACCTTTTTTTCTTGGGGAAAAAAACCCCTAACACTCCAGCACTTTAGTGAAACCTTCCTTCAGACTCCCTCTTTCTCAAAGAATGCACACTCTCCCTACCCCTTCCAAACCACTGCTGCCTGATACAGTTCCGCTACTGCACTTAGCATTTTGTCATTAATAGTAATAACTATCACCCCGTAAGTGTCTATTGTTTACCAGGAACCGTATTATTCACTTTATAAACATTATCCTTACTCTTCAAAATAATCCTACAATTGTGGCTATGTAGCCTGTATTTTGGGAAAGGAAAATGAAGTTGAAAGGAGATTGTATTGCCATAATATACAGCGTAGTTGCCTATTTGTCTTCTCAACTAGACTGTATTTAAATAATCGTGTAAGAGAGCTGGTCCTCAATGAATGACTACTCACCAAAGATAGGAATGTCTCAGAAAAGACTCATCTTTGGCCCTTGATTCTTTTCTTGCCCACAGCATGGGCTTCTCTTTTTCCTTTAAAGACATTTTTCTTTAACCCGGTTTTGTTTTAGTATACGCCATCAAAGAATTACAGAGGGACTTGACAGATCGATCAAGCAAAACATCTCTTGTTTTACAGATGTGGAAAAGCCTTGGAGATGATGGGCAAACAGCCTCGGAGACATTCAAGCCCTTGCTGAGGTCAAAAGTGAAGTAGTGAGGGGGCTAGAATTCCAATGACATGCACTTTGTTTTCAAGCCAGGGTTCTCTGCACAGCACTGGTTAGCAGGTTTGCAGAAATGATTTCTTCTCAAATCTATAAAAATTTAAGCACAACTAGAAAGGCTTCACAACCTGTGCGGATCAGTTGAGAGCTGATCTAAGTCAGGTTGTCCATTTATATTTAGAATCTTTGGTAAATGTTGGCATCTTCCTCAAAATAAGAGGTGGATAGAAATTATATGTCTGCTCTCCCCACAAGCCCAACTGAGTGGTATACAGTGAAAGCAAGTTCTAGACAAAATACTGTCACCTGAAGGACATATCCTGGCTAAGCAGGCATATAACCATATTACTACCAATTCTTTAAACTTGTTGAAGTCCTGACTCTCTGTCGAGTAGAGGCCTGACATGAAGCCCTTGTCTGAAAGACTCACCCCAAGGCAAGGCGACAAATATGTTGATAGCATGATCAACTATTCTTATAATGTCCAGTGGCAGGATATGGAAAACACCACACGGAATTTTAGTTCTAGAGTACTAGTGTGAGGGGTTGAATTATGTCAGAGTAGATGTAAGCACACAAATTATTATAGCCAAATAGCCAAGTACATATATTAAACACCATAAGTTTTCACTAATGAAGTGTTTTTTTTTCTAATGTATTATATAATTGACAACCCCCTGAACATATTCTGATACCAGTATTTGAAACACACACCTCTAGAGTGCCAATCTCTATGTGTAAAGGTAACTCACCATACCTAGGACCTGAATTTCTTATTAGAAATCTTTGGGTGTTAACCAATTCTCCTAGCATATACATTAAATTGATTCACATACACATGTGTTACCTTGTCTACAGACAAGTAAATTGTAGATGATATAACACTACCTCCTTTGTGATTCTGCTGAAAACCTCATACTTCTCTGTTGGAACCTTCAGTGCATGGAGTAGTTGTTCTACGTAATATGTCTACCAGTGACAGCAGAAACTTTAGTTATTTCTGTCCTCCTAAGAACTCATCTGGCACCATGACCGGCATAAAATGAACATGCAATAAATGCATATGACCTTTGAATGAATGACTAAAGTAATGAATACAATGAATAGATTAGAATAAGCAGCTTTAGGAATGACTGCTTGTAGTAGTCAACTCAGGCTGCTATAACCAAATACCATAGACCGGGTGGCTTAAACAACAAACATTTATTTCTCACAATACTAGAAACTGGAAGTTCAAGACCTCAAGACCATGGTGCCAGCAGATTCAGTTCCTGGTGAGAACCCTTTTTCAGGCTTGCAGAAGGCTGCTATCTCTCTGTCCTCACGTGGCAAAGAGAGAGAGCGAGCTCTGGTCTCTCTTCCTCCCATAAGGACACTAATCCCATCATGGAAGCCCCACTCTCATGATCTCATTTAAGCCTAATTAACTTCCAAAAGTCCCAACTCCAAATACCATCACATCAAGGGATAGGGAGGGCTTCAATATCTGAATTTGCGGGGGAGACGCACAAACATTCAGTCCATAAAAGCACTCTAGTCCGCTTCCTCCATTGTGATCATTCTGAACAAAACAGCAAAAATGGTAGGAAAAGCACTCTTCTCTCTTAGAAACAGCTGATGACATAGAAGTGGATGAGGAAAACTAGAGTTCTGTATTAAGTTAAATTCCACTTGTATCTGACTTTCTCATCCATCAGAGGGGCCAATATGCTCCTTGGAGAACCAGTGTTTTAGGGTAGGCTGACCTCACTATGGAAGGCAGAATCTCTGTGGTCAGCTGTGATATGCTGGGGGTGTGCAGGGGCAGAAAGAGGTTCCAGGTTAGTAGACAATTTGCCATTCCAAAACCAGCTTTGTTCATTCTTACTCTGTTTGCTTTACTGCAAGAGTCTTGATTCTAATGTTACCCAGATAGAAACTGGCCTTCAGAGTTTACTGCATATCCTGAAATGAAGGGTTCTCATCATCTAATTTGCATTCTAATAGGCACAAAATTGATTGACAAAACCTTGGTGCTGCTTAACAGGACAAATGAATCATTTGCTTCCCAAATTACAGGGAGCTTTGAGGTCAGGCAGCCTGGGTAACCATAGTGCCTCTCCCTCAAAGACAGAGGAATGCAGACAAGCAGCCCCTGGCTTTGGGAGCCATCTCCATTCTGAGTGGTCATTGTCATCATCCTATTACAGTCCTCAGGGGATCAGGGTATTGGCATGCCCAAGCCAGCATATGGTGCACATCTTATTAACTTAATCGTGGGACAACAGCAAGCTGTTTTCAAGATAATTTGGGCCCCTGTGAATAGTCATCCCTCTTCCTGGCCCCCGTTCAGCTCTGGAAGTGATGATGCATGTATATCTCCTTTGCCCAATAGACTCCAATGAAATCTTGCCAGTGTTTGTAATGTCCGCAAAACCCCTCTGTAAATAACACCCAGGCCACACTGAGCAGATTGAAGGCATGAAGCTCAGTTCCGCCTGACAGCTTTTCCCCCAAGTTGTTATATTTGCAGTTCGGAAGGGAAGAAAGACCCCTGAACAGAAGATTCACAGCAGTCTTAACTTAGACTTTTTTTACGGCTGCTTTATGGAAGGTCATTTTTTATATTTTTGAAGGATAAAGTAAATTCAGCTTCTCCATCTGGAAGCCTCTTTTTATGCTGGTCAGAGACAAGTTTTTTTGTTGTTTTTTGTTTTTTGTTTTTGTTTTGCTTTGTTCTGTTTTAAGAATAATGGTAAAAAGTAGACCTTAGTTATAAAAACACACATGTAAATTGGTCTCTGTTCAGGCAAGGACCTCCCTCCTCAGCCTCAATCCCTGTATCTTCAAGCCTTTCAACCATGAATACCAAGGTTTGCAAGGGATTTTTTAGCAAACAGTGTCCTGGGAAACATCTCATCTGGAAGATGAGAAATATATTAGATATGTATCTTTAAGATAAAATAAGAGACTTCATTCAACCTTCAGAAGAAGTATTTGTGACTGATTCCTAGAAGAGGGAAGATCAATAGGGACATTTCTGTACCCACAGGTACAGGAGAAATGGAGACACGGTAGAAGAAACTAATATTTATCACCTACTTATGGAAATAAACAATGACCACCCAAGTGAGATAAGTACAGGCTATTTATTCAGAGCTTGTTAAACCAAAGGAATTAGCCAACATCTCTTGTGTTCAGCAAAGACTCAAAGGTAGGCAGAGGAGTGGGAAAGCTTTAGAGTGGGGAAAAAGGGAAGTTTCAGGTGTGCCCTGAGTGGAAGCCGTTGGTATGGAAACTGTAGGTGGCTGACCAGAATTAGGTACATCCTATGTGATTGGATTGGGAAGTTTTTAGCCTTCTCTGGTTGGTTCTGTGTCAGAAGCAGAGGAATCAGATACGGAGTCATTAAGCAAGCCCTGGCCCTTCTGTGCAGATTGCTACAAAGGCTATGGCTTGACTTTCTGGATTGCTTGCTGAAGAGCTTATCAGTCAGGGTTCAATTATCCTGTATTTTTTCCACTTGTCATGCCGTGTCATGTCCAGTGACATTTTCTCTGTTATAATCTCTCAAATGGCAGGTACCATAATTTCATTTAATCTTCACAATGGTTCCATAAAATAAAATTTTAAAAAAAGACACTGTTTCTCTGTCTCCCAAAAGAAGAAACTGGGGCAAGTTGTTCAAGGTTAAAGAGCTAGTAAGTGGCAAGTCTAGGTCTTGGATGTTGGGAAGTCTGACTTAGAAGCCCCCACTTCAACTGCAATTCTATGCAGCTCCATTGACTGAGGTGGGAATGTGCACTCCTGGAGGCCACTGTTGGGAGCAACTGCAGAGATCAGGGGATGTAGGATGGAACCGGTTCTTCTGTTTCTAGGATGTTAGGTCCAGCCTGGCTTCAATATGGTCTTTGCGCCTATCAGCTAATAACTAAAAACTATTCCAAAGTTTACACTAAGGTATCTGTTTCTAAATTAAGAGGGATCTCTAGTCAAGTAGGGGATGCCTACTGTTGAGATCATTATCTCAAGTAACATAGGCCATTAAAACTTTTTTTTTTCAACTGAGCTTTTATAATCTGAATCATGCTTTAGGTTGCATTAGGAGGAAACAATATTGAAAAATGGTGCCCCCCCCTAAGGTCAGGAATGTGGCAGGGATGTCCAGTATCACCACTGCTATTCAACATAGTATTAGAAGTCCTAGCCACAGCAATCAGAAAACAAAAAGAAATCAAAGGCATCCAAATCAGCAAAGAGGAAGTCAAACTCTCACTCTTTGCAGATGATATGAAAATTTATGTGGAAAACCCAAACGGCTCCACCCCAAAACTGCTAGAACTCATACAGGAATTCAGTAAAGTGGCAGAATATTAAATCAATGCACAGAAATCAGTGGCATTCCTGTACACCAAGACAGAAGAGAGACAAATCAAGGAGTCGATCCCATTTACAGTTGCACCCAAAACAATAAGATACCTAGGAATAAATTTAACCAAAGAGGCAAAGGTTCTGTACTCAGAAAACTATAAAATACTCATGAAAGAAATTGAGGAAGACACAAAGAAATGGAAAAACGTTCCATGCTCTTGGATTGGAAGAACAAACATTGTGAAGATGTCAATGCTACCTAGAGCAATCTACACATTCAATGCAATCCCCATCAAAATACCATCCACTTTTTTCAAAGAAATGGAACAAATAATCCTAAAATTTGTATGGAATCAGAAGAGACCCTGAATACCAGAGGAATGTTGAAAAAGTAAAGCTGGCAGCATCACAATTCCGGACTTCCAGCTCTATTACAAAGCTGTCATCATCAAGACAGTATGGTACTGGCACAAAAACAGACACATAGATCAATGGAACAGAGTAGAGAGCCCAGAAATGGACTCTCAACTCTATGGTCAACTTATTTTGACAAAGCAGGAAAGAATATCCAATGGAAAAAAGACAGTCTCTTCAACAAATGGTGTTGGGACAATTGGACAGCCACATGCAGAAGAATGAAACTGGACCATTTCCTTACACCACACACAAAAATAGACTCCACATGTTTGAAAGGCCTAAACGTGACAGGAGTCCATCAAAATCCTAGAGGAGAACACAGGTGCATCCTCTTCGACCTCAACCTCAGCAACTTCTTCCTAGAAACATCACCAAAGGCAAGGGAAGCAAGGGCAAAAATGAACTATTGGGATTTCATCAAGAGAAAAAGCTTTTGCACAGCAAAAGAAACAGTCCACAAAACCAAAAGACAACCGACAGAATGGGAGAAGATATTTGCAAATGACATCTCAGATAACGGGCTAGTATCCAAAATCTATAAAGAACTTATCAAACTCAACACCTAAAGAACAAATGATCCAATCAAGAAATGGGCAGGCGACATGAACAGACATTTTTCCAAAGAAGACATCCAAATGGCCCACAGACACATGAAAAAGTGCTCAACATCGCTCGGCATCAGGGAAATCCAAATCAAAACCTCAATGAGATACCACCTCACACCTGTCAGAATGGCTAAAATTAACAAGTCAGGAAATGACAGATGTTGGCGGGGATGCGGAGAAAGGGGAACCCTCCTACACTGTTGGTGGGAATGCAAGCTAGTGCAACCCCTCTGGAAAACAGTATGGAGGTTCCTGAAACAGTTGAAAATAGAGCTACCATACGATCCAGCAATTGCACTCCTGGGTATTTACCACAAAGATACAAATGTAGGGATCCAAAGGGGTACGTGCATCCCAATGTTTATAGCAGCAATGTCCACAATAGCCAAACTGTGGAAAGAGCCAAGATGCCCATCGACAGATGAATGGATAAAGAAGAGGTGGTATACATACACAACGGAATATTATGCAGCCATCAAAAGGAATGGGATCTTGCCATTTGCAACGACGTGGATGGAACTGGAGGGTGTTATGCTGAGTGAAATAAGTCAATCAGAGAAAGACGTATCATATGACCTCACTGATATGAGGAATTCTTAATCTCAGGAAACAAACTGAGGGTTGCTAGAGTGGTGGGGGTGTGGGAGGGATGGGGTGGCGGGGTGATAGACATTGGGGAGGGTATGTGCTATGGTGAGCACTGTGAATTGTGCAAGACTGTTGAATCACAGATCTGTACCTCTGAAACAAATAATGCAATATATGTTAAGAAAAATAAAGAAGAAGAAAATAGCAGGAGGGGAAGAATGAAGGGGAGTAAATTGGAGGGGGAGATGAACCATGAGAGATGATGGACTCTGAAAAACAAACTGAGGGTTCTAGGGGGGACAGGGGTGAGGGGATGGGTTAGCCTGGTGATGGGTATTAAAGAGGGCACGTTCTGCGTGGAGCACTGAGTGTTATGCACAAACAATGAATCATGGAACACTACATCAAAAACTAATGATGTAATGCATGGTGATTAACATCACAATAAAAAAATTAAAAAAAAAGTGGTGTCCCCCCACTCCAGATTAAAGGAACTTAAAGTGAAGCCCATGGAGTTTCTAAATGTATACCTGGGGGCCTAAAACATACACCTAAAGAAATATGCAAAATATTGTGCTTCTAAATATGTGTGCATTTTTCTTCCCTGGGTAAAGTCCTGCCCTTTTATAACATTTTGACAATATTTATTGACCTCCAAAAACAAAAGTCCTAACATCTGTAATTTAAACAAACAACGAAAGCATTCCACAGTCGATGGTAATGTGCAGTCAGGACTGAGAACTGCTCTAAAGACAGAAGAATTTTGTTTTATTTATTTTTTTTAAAGATTTTATTTATTTATTTGACACACAGAGAGAGCAAGAGAGAGAGAGAGGGAGAGAGCACAAGCAGGGGGAACGGCAGGCAGAGAGAGAAGCAGGCTTCCTGCATGAGCAGGGAGCCCGATGTGGGGCTCGATCCTAGGACCCTGGGATCATGACCTGAACTGAAGGCAGTGGTTTAACCAACTGAGCCACCCAGGCGCCCCAAGAATTTTGTTTTAAATATGGTTAACTTTACAAAGTCTCTGCCATCTTTGTTCATAGTTTGAATGCTGTGTGTCCACCTCCAAGTGGGAGAGCACCAGGCATCCACTGCTGTAGGCGCTGCTGACACAAAAGCAGCTTCTTCCTGCCTCCTGTTTACATTTCTTTTCCTAGATATCTGAAATATTTATTGGTCCTATGAGTTTCAGGTAATATTTTGTTTGAAAATAGGCTATAGTGCAAATTAAAGTTTTGAAAATTACTAAACAAAATGAACTTGAACGATTCTTTTAACTCTAAAAAATATCAAATTTTATAGGTAACTTTTCTTTAGTGTCTGTCACCTATGAAAGAACCAAATAAAAGACCTTCCCAGAAAAGAATATTCATGACACGCCCCTCTCTCCTCCAACCTCCTAATGGTTTCCACAGCTAACCTATTCCCATGAAAAGGAAGGGGAAGTTGAGAGTTACATTCTGCCACCTGATCCTTTCGATTTAACAACTGTCATATAACTATGGTTCTCATGGGCAGAACCAGTCTTAAAATTAGGGAAAAGCAAATTAGTTCTTTTAGGAATTTACCTCCTTTTTTTGTTTGTTTGTTTTAATTTTATTTTATTATGTTAATCAAGACATTACATCATTAGACCTTGATGTAGTGTCCCATGACTCATTGTTTGCATCTAACACCCAGTGCTCCATTCAGTATGTGCCCTCTTTAATACCCATCACCAGGCTAACCCATCCCACCAACACCCCTCCCCTCTAGAAGCCTCAGTTTGTTTCTCAGAGTCCATAGTCTCTCATGGTTCATCTTCCCCTCCAATTCCCCCCGTCATTATTCCTTTCCTACTATCATTTTTTTTAACATATAATTTATTATTTATTTCAGAGGCACAGGTCTGTGATTCAAAGGTCCTACACAATTCAAAGCACTCACCATAGCACATACCCTCTCCAGTGTCTATTACCCAGCCACCCCATCCCTTCCACCCCCAACAACTACAGCAACGTTCAGTTTGCTTCCTGAGATAAAGAATTCCTGATAACAGTGAGGTCATATGATACATGTCTTTCTCTGATTGACTTATTTCACTCAGCATAATACCCTCCAGTTCCATCCACGTCATTGCAAATGGCAAGATCTCATTCCTTTGATGGCTGCATAATATTCCGTTGTGTATGTATACCACCTCTTCTTTATCCATTCATCTGTCGAGGGACATCTTGGCTCTTTCCACAGTTTGGCTATTGTGGACATTGTTGCTATAAACATCGGGGTGCACATACCCTTTGGACCCCTACATTTGTATCTTTGTGGTAAATACCCAGTAGTGCAATTGCTGGATCGTATGGTAGCTCTATTTTCAACTGTTTGAAGAACCTCCATACTGTTTTCCAGAGTGGCTGCACCAGCTTGCATTCCCACCAACAGTGTAGGAGGGTTCCCCTTTCTCCACATCCCCGCCAACATCTGTCGTTTCCTGACTTGTTAATTTTAGCCATTCTGACAGGTGTGAGGTGGTATCTCATTGAGGTTTTGATTTGGATTTCCCTGATGCCGAGCGATGTTGAGCACTTTTTCATGTGTCTGTTGGCCATTTGGATGTCTTCTTTGGAAAAATGTCTGTTCATGTCGTCTGCCCATTTCTTGATTGGATTATTTGTTCTTTAGGTGTTGAGTTTGATAAGTTCTTTATAGATTTTGGATACTAGCCCGTTATCTGAGATGTCATTTGCAAATATCTTCTCCCATTCTGTCGGTTGTCTTTTGGTTTTGTGGACTGTTTCTTTTGCTGTGCAAAAGCTTTTTATCTTGATGAAGTCCCAATAGTTCATTTTTGCCCTTGTTTCCCTTGCCTTTGGCAATGTTTCTGGAAGAAGTTGCTGCAGCTGAGGTCGAAGAGGTAGCTGCCTGTGTTCTCCTTTAGGATTTTGATGGACTCCTGTCTCACATTGAGATTTTCAACCATTTGGAGTCTATTTTTGTGGGTGGTGTAAGGAAATGGTCCAGTTTCATTCTTCTGCATGTGGCTGTCCAATTTTCCCAACACCATTTGTTGAAGAGACTATGTTCCATTGGACGTTCTTTCCTGCTTTGTCGAAGATGAGTTGACCATAGAGTTGAGGGTCCATTTCTGGGCTCTCTACTCTGTTCCATTGATCTATGGGTCTGTTTTTCTGCCAGTATCGTACTGTCTTGATGATGACAGCTTTGTAATAGAGCCGGAAGTCGGAATTGTGATGCCGCCAGCTTTGCTTTTCATTTTCAAAATTCCTCTGGTTATTCGGGGTCTCTTCTGGTTCCATACAAATTTTAGGATTATTGTTCCATTTCTTTGAAAAAAGTGGATGGTATTTTGATGGGGATTGCATTGAATGTGTAGATTGCTCTAGGTAGCATTGACATCTTAACAATATTTGTTCTTCCAATCCATGAGCATGGAACGTTTTTCCATTTCTTTGTGTCTTCCTCAATTTCTTTCAGAAGTATTTTATGGTTTTCTGAGTACAGATCCTTTGCCTCTTTAGTTAGATTTATTTCTAGGTATCTTATGGTTTTGGGTACAACTCTAAATGGGATTGACTCCTTAATTTCTGTTTTTTCTGTCTTGTTGTTGGTGTATAGGAATGCCACTGATTTCTGTGCATTGATTTGATATCCTGCCACTTTACTGAATTCCTGTATGAGTTCTAGCAGCTTTAGGTTGGAGTCTTCCGGGTTTTCCACATAAAGTATCATATCATCTGCAAACAGTGAGAGTTTGACTTCTTATTTGCCGATTTGGATGCCTTTTCTTTCTTTCTGTTGTCTGATTGCTATGGCTAGGACTTCTAGTACTATACTGAATAGCAGTGGTGATATTGGACATCCCAGGCACGTTCCGAACCTTAGGGGGAAAGCTCTCAGTTTTTCCGCATTGCGAATGATATTTGCTGTGGGTTTTCCATAGATGGTTTTATGATATTGAAGTATGGACCCTCTACCCCTATTCTCTGAAGAGTTTTGATCAAGAAAGAATGCTGTACTTTGTCAAATGCTTTTTCTACATCTATTGAGAGGATCATATGGTTCTTGTACTTTCTTTTATTAATGTATTGTTTCACATCGATTGATTTGGGATATTGAACCAAACTTGCAGCCCAGGTATAAGGCCCACCTGGTCATGGTGAATAATCCTTTTTAGTGTACAGTTGGATCACATTGGCTAGTATTTTGGTAAGAATTTTTGCATCCATGTTCATCAAGGATATTGGTCTGTAATTCTCCTTTTTGACGTGGTCTTTGTCTGTTTGGGGAGAAGGTAATGGTGGCCTCATAAAACGAGTTTGGAAGTGTTCCTTCCATTTCTATTTTTTGGAACAGTTTCAGGACACTAGGTATTAATTCTTTAAATATTTGGTAGAATTCCCCTGGCAAGCCATCTGGCCCTGGGCTCTTGTTTGTTGGGAGATTTTTGATGACTGCTTCAATTTCCTTAGTGGCTATAGGTCTGTTCAGGTTTTCTATTTCTTCCTGGTTCAGTTTTGGTAGTTGATACATCTCTAGGAATGCCTCCATTTCTTCCAGGTTATCTAATTTGCTGGCATATAGTTGCTCATAATATATTCTTATAATTGTTTGTATTTCTTTGGTGTTGGTTGTGATCTCTCTTCTTTCTTTCATGATTTTGTTGATTTGGGTCATTTCTCTTTTCTTTTGGATAAGTCTTGCCAGGGGTTTATCCATCTTGTTAATTCTTTCAAAGAACCAGCTCCTAGTTGCGTTGATCTGTTCTACTGCTCTATACTTTCCTCTCAGGACTGCCTTTGCTGTATCCCAAAGATTTTGAACAGCTGTGTTTTCATTTTCACTGGTTTCCATGAATTGTTTTAATTCTTCTTTAATTTCCTGGTTGGTCCATTCATTCTTTAGTAGGATGTTCTTTAGCCTCCATGTATTTGAGTTCTTTCCGACTTTCCTCTTTTGATGGAGTTCTAGTTTCAAAGCATTGTGGTCTGAAAATAGGCAGGGAATAATCCTAATCTTTTGGTACCGGTTGAGACCTGATTTGTGACCTAGGATGTGATCAATTCTGGAGAATGTTCCATGGGCACTAGAGAAGAATGTGTAGTCTGTTGCTTTGGGATGCAGTGTTCCCGAATATGGCAGTGAAATCCATTTTGTCCAGCGTGTCATTTAAAGTCTTTATTTCCTTGTTGATCTTTTGCTTAGATCATCTGTCCATTTCAGTCAGGGGGGTGTTAAAGTCCCCCACTCTTATTGTATTGTTGTCAATGTGTTTCTTCGCTTTTGTTATTAATTGCCTTATATAATTGGCTGCTCCCATGTTAGGGGCATAGATATTTACAATTGTTAAATCTTCTTGTTGGATAGACCCTTTAAGTAGGATAGAGTGTCCTTCTTCATCTCTTATTACAGTCTTTGTTTTAAAATCTAAGTTGTCTGATATAAGGATTGCCACCCCAGCTTTCTTTTAGTATCCATTAGCATGGTAAATGGTTTTCCACCCCCTCCCTTTCAATCTGGGGGTGTCTTTGGGTCTAAAATGAGTCTCTTGCAGACAGCATATGGATGGGTCTTGTTTTTTAATCCAATCTGATAGCCTGTGTCTTTTGATTGGGGCATTGAGCCCAGTTACATTCAGGGTAACTATTGAAAGGCATGAATTTAGTGCCATGGTATTGCCTGTAAGGTGACTGTTACTATATATTGTCTGTGTTCCTTTCTGATCTATGCTGCTTTTAGGCTCTCTCTTTGCTTAGAGGACCCCTTTCAGTATTTCTTGGAGGGCTGGTTTCATGTTTGCAAATTCCTTTAGTTTTTGTTTGTCCTGGAACCTTTTTATCTCCCCTTCTATTTTCAATGACAGCCTAGCTGGATATAATATTTTTGGCTGCATATTTTTCTCGTTTAGTGCTCTGAAGTTATCATGCCAGTCCTTTCTGGCCTGCCAGGTCTCTGTGGATAGGTCTGTTGCCAATCCAATGTTTCTACCATTGTAGGTTACATATCTCTTCTCCCGAGCTGCTTTCAGAATTTTCTCTTTGTCTCTGAGACTCGTAAGTTTTACTATTAGATGTCAGGGTGTTGACCTATTTTTATTGATTTTGAGAGGGTTTCTCTGTGCCTCCTGGATTTTGATGTCTGTTTCCTTCCCCACATTAGGGAAGTTCTCTGCTATAATTTGCTACAATATGCCTTCTGCCCCTCTCTCTCTTTCTTCTTCTTCTGGGATCCCAATTATTCTAATGTTGTTTCATCTTATCGTATCGCTTATCTCTCGAATTCTGCCCTCGTGATCCAGTAGTTGTTTCTCTCTCTTTTTCTCAGACTTTTTATTTTCCATCATTTGGTTTTCTATGTCACTGATTCTCTCTTCTGCCTCATTTATCCTAGCAGTTAGTGCCCCCATTTTTGATTGCACCTCATGAATAGCCTTTTTGATTTCGACTTGGTTAGATTTTAGTTCTTTTATTTCTCCAGAAAGTGTTTCTCTAATAACTTCCACGCTTTTTTCAAGCCCAGCTAGTATCTTTAAAGTCATGATTCTGAACTCTAGGTCCGACATCATACTAATGTTCGTAATGAGTAGGTCCCTGGCTGACGGTACTATCTCTTGTTCTTTTTGCTGAGGTGATTTTTTTCGTCTTGTCATTTTGTCCAGAGGACAAATGAATGAGAGAACAAAATGCTAACAGGTTAATAACGTCCCCAGCAAATATACTCTATACAATTAGAAAAGACCTGAAACCAGGGAAAAAGAAAGGGAAAGAAAGAAAAAAAGAGAAAAGAAGGGGAAAAAAAGCCAAAAGAAAAAGATAAAAACAAAAACAGAACAATATGAAAAAAACTGAATATGTTTAAATATGATCAGGCTAGTGCATAGATCAGTGCCACACACTAGATTTTGGTGTATTTTGGTCTGTTAGAACAAAGTGCCTCCTAAAATTTTAAAGGAAGAAAGACTTATATATGTACAAAATAAGGGTTGATACAATGAAGGGATGGACGATGAATGTAAAAATGAAAATTATAAAAGATTTTATAAAAGTAATTGATATGATAAGAAGTTATTTGAAAAAAGAACTAAGATTTAAAAAAAAAGAAAAAAGGGAGAGAATGTATCAGGCAGGAGACTAGAACAAAGCCATACACTAGTGATTTAGGATACATTTTGATCCATTAGAAGAAACTGTATCTCAAAATTTTAAAGAGAGAACAACTTATATATATATGCCAAAAATAAGGGTAACTACTATGAAGGGATAAAGTATGACTCTACAAATGAAAAATAAAAAATGTTTTTTTTTAAAAAAGGGATTGCTAAGATGTTGGTTGAAAAAGGGAAAAAGAAAAATTAAAAAAAAACTTTTAAGGAAATGAACTTCAAAAAACTAATTAATCATAGTGAAAAAGGCCATGAATTGTATGTGCAGTATTCCCCTAGTGCTGGAGTTCTCCCGTTCTCCTTGATCGGTAAACTTGGTCTTGGCTTGCTGGCTGTTCTTGCTGATCTGGGGGAGGGGCCTGTTGCCGTGGTTCCCAAATGTCTTTGCTGGAGGCAGAATTACCCCACCCTTGTCCGTCAGGGCTAAGCAAGCTGCTCGGGTTTGCTCTCAGGAGCTTTTGTTCCCTGCAAGCTCTGGTACAGCTTTGGAGGACCAGGGTGAAAATGGTGGCCTCCCAATCTCCACTCAGAGAGGGTGAGAACTCGAGGCCCCGCTCCTCAGTGCGCCCCCAAGAGAAAAGCAGTCACTCATGTCTCCCCATACCTTACTGGAGGTAAGGTTCAGAGAGTCTCTGTTCAGAGAGTTGTTGCTACTCTCTTCTTTGATCTCCTGTTGAGTTCGTAGGTGTTCAGAAGGGTTTGTTTCCTATTCAGCTGAATTCCTGAGACCAGACGAAATCTAGGTCTCCAACTCCTCCACCATCTTGATCCGCCCCCCAAAATAAAATGGATTTTTAAAAAAGACATTGATGAGATGTTTGTTGAAAAAGGGAAAAAGAAAAATTCAAAAAAATATAGAAGAAAAAAAAGAAAATTAAAAAAATTAACTTTGGAAGACTAAAGAATCAGGGGGAAAAATGCCATGAATTTTATGTGCAGTATTCCCCTAGTGCTGGAGTCCTGCCATTCTCATTGATAGGTAAATTTGGTCTTGGCTGGCTGTTCTTGCTGATCTGGGGGAGGGGCCTGTTGCCGTGGTTCCCACATGTCCTTGCTGGAGGCAGAATTGCCCTGCCTTGCTGGTCCGGCCTAAGTAATCTGCTCAGGCTTGCTCTAGGGAGCTTTTGTTCCCTGCAAGCTTTTCAAACAGCTTTGGAGGACGAGAGTGAAAGTGGCGGCCTCCCAATCGCTGCCCTGGAGAAGCTGAGAACTTGGGGCCCTGCTCCTCAGTGCGCCCCCAGAGAAAAGCAATCAGTCCCATCTCCCCGGTCTCCGGCCGCACTCGGTGCTCACCCGACCTGTGACCGAGCATTTCTATCTCTGGCACCCGACCCCGTGTGGAGTCTCCAAACCCAGCAGATCCCTGCGGTGCGCTCCCGCGCCACTCTTCCCCGGGGAGGAAGGGGAGTCTCCCCAGCTCTGCCACTTGTTGGGTCCCTGCTGGAGGAGCAGTGGCCCGACTGGGCCGCGGATCACAGTTTATGGCCACCCCGAGCTGAGAGCCTGCGCCTCCGCTCTGTCTCTGTAGCTGGCTTCCCCGCTCTGATACCTGGGAGCTCTGCCGCACTCAGGCACCCCTGGTCTTTCTGTGACCCCGAGGGTCCTGATACCATACTGTCCCGTGAGGGTTCCACCCCCTGCTTAGCCACTGGAGCGACGTCCCTCAGCGGAGCGACTTCTAAAAGTTCCGATTTTGTGCTCCGCGGCTCTATCACTTGCCAGAAGCGACTGATGGAGGCCCCCTGCCCAGCCCTCTAGCTTCCAGAATATCGCCTCAGATTCACTTCTCCGCATGTCCTACCTTCCAGTAAGTGGTCACTTTTCTTTCTTTTTTCTTTTTAAGATTTTATTTATTTGAGAGAGAGAATTAGAGAGAGAGAGAGAGAGCACATGAGACGGCAGGGTCAGAGGGAGAAGCGGACTCCCTGCCGAGCATGGAGCCCAATGCGGGACTTGATCCTGGGACTCCACGATCATGACCTGAGCCAAAGGCAGTCGCTTAACCAACTGAGCCACCCAGGCACCCAAAAGTGGTCTCTTTTCTGTTCGGAGAGTTGCTGCTCTTGTTTTCTTTGATCTCCTGTTGAGTTTGTAGTTGTTCAGAATCGTTTGATCCCTATCTAGCTGAATTCCTGGGACCAGACGAAATTTAGGTCTCCTACTCCTCCACCATCTTGCTCCTTCTGGAATTTATGTCCTTTTCCCACATACCTTCAACACCAGAACCACCTGCCCTCCCTATATGCAGAGTGTCAGTTGGATGTGTTAACCTCCTGGAAAGGATCATGTATCCCCTTCCCCCAAGTCCCATCACTTTACACAGTTTAAAGCTGGTTCCAGCTGTCATTGGACCTATACTACAAATACTTAGTCTTAAGATTTCTTATATGATTTTATCTTGATGTTTTGAAGCTAGATTATATGACCATTAAATACTGATATTACTCAGGACTCTGCCCTGGACCATCCCTGGGTCCTCATCCCTTCTTCTTCTTTTAAACACATTTATTGAGATATAATTCAAATGCTATACAATTTTCCCATTTTAAAATATACAATATGAAGGTTTTTAGTATACTCACAAATATATGCAACCATTACCACATCATCACATTCATTTTTAGAACATTTTCATCACCTCAAAAAAGAAACCCTACACCCTCTAGCTATTAACCCCCAGACCCGAGCAACCACTAATATACTTAATTCTTCTGTGACTTAGTCCTTTCATATAACATGTTTTCAAAGTTCATCCATGTTGTAGCATGTATTGACTACTAGATTCCCTTTTTATGGCCAAATAATATCCCACTGTATGTATTATAATATTTTATTCATCCATTTGTCAGTTGATGGGCATTCAGTTTACTTCCCTCTTTGGGCTATTATGAACAATGCTTCTATGAACATTTGGATACATGTTTTTGTATGGGCATATGTTTTTACTTATCTTAGGTATGTACCTAGGAACACTCCTAGGTATATGACAATATATTGCTGGGTCATATGGTTACTCTATTTTTTTTTTTTTGGTTACTCTATTTTTAATAGATTGACCATTAATAGCCAAAGCAGCTGCATCATTTTAGATTCCTACTAGCCATGTTCCAATTTCTCTACATCTCCACCAACACTTTTTGTGATCTGACCTGTTCATTCTAACTATCCTCATGACTGTGAAATGGTATCTTATTGTAATTTTGATATGCATTTTCCTAGTGACTATTGATAATGAACATCTTTTCATGTGATTATTGACTTTTTTTATATTTTCTTGAAAGAAATACTTTCCTATTCAGAGGCTTTGACATTTTTTAATTGGGTTGTCTATTAGTGAGTTGTAAAAGATCATGATCTATTCTAAGTATGAATGCATTATTAGCATATGATAGAAGATAATTTCTCCCATTCTATGCATTTGATTTTTCACTTTCTTAGTCATGTCTTTTGAAGAACAAATTTTTAATATTGATAAAGTTCAATCTATTTTTGATGCCCATGTTTTTGCTGTCATACCTAAGCATCCTTTGCCAAACTCAAGAACATGAATATTTATCCCTGTTTTCTTCTAAGAGTTCTATACCTTTAGCTCTTAGTTCTTGACTGATTTTGGGTTGATTTGTGTATATAATGTGAGATAAGGTCCAACTTCATTCTTTTGCATGTGGGTACCGAATTGTCCCAGGACTGTTTGTTGAAAAGACAATATCAATAGTCTTTTCTCATTAATAATCTTGGCACCCTTATTAAAGATCAAAAGACCATACATTTATGAGTTTATTTCTGGATTCTCAATTCTATTCCTTTGATCTGTATGTCTATCTTTGTGATAGTTTCACATTGTCTTGATTATTGTCGTTTTGCAGAAAGTTTTGAAATCAAGAGGTGTGAGTCTTCCTACTTGTTCTTTTTAAGGATTATTTTGGCTATTCTGGGTCCTTTGCAATTCTATAAGAATTTTATTTTATTTTAAAGATTTATTTATTTATTTGAGAGAAAGCACACATGCGGGGAGAGGGAGAGGGAGTGGGAGAGGGAAAGTAGCAGACTCCCTGCTGAGCCTGGAGCCCAATGCATGACTTGATCCTAAAACCCTGAGATCATGACCTGAGCTGAAATTCAGAGTCAGACTCAACAGACTGAACCACCCAGGCACCCCAACTATAAGAATTTTAGAATCAGCTTTTAAATTACACAAAGAAGTCAGTTGGGATTGTGCTGAATTTGTAAATTGATTGGGGGCTATCTTGATAATATTAAGTATTCCAATCCATGAACATAGATGTTTTCCATTTATTTAATGTTTAAACATTTGAAAAATGTTTCCATTTATTTAAACTTTCTTTAATTTCTTTTGACAATGTTTTGTAGTGTTCAGAGTACAAGTTTGCACACTTTTTATTAATTTAATCCCAAGTATTTTGTGCATTTTGAGATTTAAAATGTAATTGCTTTATTATTTTTAGATTGAATACTGCAAGTATACAGAAATACATTTGATAATTGATTTTATGTATTTATCTTATAACCTGTAACCCTGCTGAGTACATTTATTTCTAGGGAGTTTTTCAGTGGCTTCCTTAGGCTATTCCATATATAAAAATCACGTGATTTTTGTTCTTCAACTCCTCTTTTACTGCTTTATTTTTCATTTTCATTAAATGAATGTTTTCTAATGGAGTGTTTAACTTAATGGTAATAACACGATAGTTTTTTACTTCTTTTTTTAGTGGTTGCTCTAGGATTTACCATGTATATATTATCAGACTCAGCTTCAGGTTTATACTGGTCCAATTCAAGTGATATAAAAAATGCTACTCTGATATATTTCAGTTCCCTTTTCTACCTCTTGTGGTATTATTTTTACACATGTAATGTCTATTAACGTTACTAGTTCACTTGGGCTGCCATAACAAAGTACACAGATTGGGTGGCTTAAGCAAAAGAAATTATTTTTAATTTTTTTATTGTTATGTTAATCACCATACATTACATCACTAGTTCTTGATATAGTGTTCCATGATTCATTGTTTGTGCATAACACCCAGTGCTCCACGCAGAACGTTAAGCAACAGAAATTTATTTGCTCACAATTCTAGAGGCTAGAAGTCAAAGACCGAGGTGTCACTCTAAGGCCTCTCTCCTTGGCTTGCAGATGGCCACCTTCTCACTCTGTCTGTCCAGGGTCTCCCCTTTCCACAGTGCATACACATTCCTAGTATTCTTACCAGCACTTGTGGTTTATTTTGAGTTTCTTTAATGACTAATGATGTTGAACATCTTTAATATCCTCATTCAACCCTTATGTACCTTTATTGGTGTATAAATATACTCTTCAAATATTTTGTCCATTTAAAAAATTGGGTTGTTTTCTCATTTTTGAGATTTGAGGGTTCTTTATATATTCTGACATATGTTGCAAATATCTTCCCCAGTCTATGACTTACCTTTTTATTCTCTTAATAGTGTCTTTAAAAGAGCAAAGTTTTTAAAATTTTGATGACATCCATTTTATTGTATTGTTTTCTTTTATCAATCATGAGTTTGGTGTTATATCTAAGAACTCTTGGATTACCCAAGGGCATGAAGCTTTTTTCCTTTATTCTCTTCTAAGAGTCTAATTATTTTTTAATTCTAATTATTCTTTATTTTTTAGGTCTTATGTTACTCTTTCAAGTAAGCCTTCTCTGACTGCCCAGACAAGATCAAATCCCTGTGTTATATATCTTTAGGGTATTTTATACATTTTCCCATATTTATCCTAGTTTATAATTTTACATGTATGATTATTTGATAAATGTCTGCCAGTCCTCTTGATTGTAGCTCATGGGTATCTATTTTTGCTTACAATTATATCCTTGAGTCTAGTACAACTTACTCCATAGAACTTAAATAAAGGAATGAAAAGAAGGATAAGAATGTGTAGGTGCCACTCTACACCGTGGAAGACTATAGTAAGAGAAGGTGTTGTCCTAAGTCCCTTGGCTACTTGAGCTCAACAATTTGTCATGAAGGAATGAGGTCAAGCTGAAGTTATTATAATACTTCTGCCCCAGGTCCCATTCTAGAGGGAAAAAAATAATATAGGGAGACCACAAAGGGAAAGGAAAAGGGCTAACATTATTTTAGGGTTTATTAGGTCTCAGGTACTCTGTATAAAAATATATCAGGCTCAAGTGTGTTAATCCTGATCCTGACCAAAGTTACTCTTCTAATAAATTGAGAAATTGGGACGTGGCTTGAAGCCTGAATGCAAACTCCAAACTCAATGCTTTCTTCGTATTCTTGTGCTACTTTCCAAAATAAAGACTTAAGAGTTATCTTTCAAGAGTCTATGTAGTTGTCAGAATATACCAATATGAAGCATCTTGAGAAGATTATGGATCACTTTTTTTTAGATATTCCTTGAGAGAGTAACAAAGCATCTTAATACAAAGAGCTCATCCTGATCTACCTTGTAGGCAGCGTGCTGCTACAGTCCACCTGAGTTATCTAATGACAAAAACACCTGCAAGTAGTCATACCAGAAGAAAAGAGAGCCTAGAAAACCTGCTCCAAATGGTGGAAACAAGGACAAGCTCCTAAACCCTTTTTAAATTAAATCAGTTAATTGTAGAATGGTTGTAAGAATACAGTTATGAGGCATATAAAGAAAGAGCATAATTCCTCACACATAATAGAGCTCAGCAAATGAGAGCTTCCTTTTCCCTTCTTTCACAACACCAGGGGCTGCCATCACTGATAAAATGTCACAAGATGTGAAAGAGGCATTGCCC
Organism: Zalophus californianus; assembly: GCF_009762305.2. NCBI lineage: Eukaryota > Metazoa > Chordata > Mammalia > Carnivora > Otariidae > Zalophus > Zalophus californianus. Next base: position 42,718,363 of record NC_045609.1, read on the forward strand.
TGACTTGCTAGCCTCTCGGCCAACTCCTAAAGATATTGTTGAGAATCTGTGCTAAGAAGCCTCACTTGTAACCTCAGGAGGATAGCCGAGTCCAGCAACAAGGAGCTTTTTCTCTCTGACTGGAAAGACATTATTGCTTAGGAGACTTTAGGCCATCCCTGTGTCCCAAGCCTAAGTTTGGTTTATGTCCTAGCAAAGAGTAGGGTCTGTAAGTTTTTCTAGGTAAGATTTTGAGGCTGGAGGTTCAAGCACAACTCATTCAGGGCTCAGTTCTGTTCAGGGCCAGGACCTCTTCAGGAGGGAACACATCTGGGCTCTCCATACTGTTGACTCTGCAAACACTTTATGCTTGCAGGTACTACCTATGGTCTGGCATGAACATTCTAAGCCAATGCTTCTCAAACATTAGGTACACAGGATTCAACTGAGGATACTGTTAACAAGCAGATTCTGATTCAGACTAAGTTTGCATTTTTAACAAACTCCACAGATCACACTTTGAGTACCAAACTTCCTTTTCAAAAATATTTTATTTATTTGACAGAGAGAGAGAGAGCAAGAGAGCACAAGCAGGGGGAGTGTCAGAGGGAGAGGGAGAAGCAGGCTCCCCACTGAGCAGGGAGCCTGACTACGTGGGGCTTGATTCCAGGACCCCAGGATCATGACCTGGAACCTATCCCAGGACCCCGGGATCATGACCTAGAGCCAAAGGTAGACGCTTAACCAACTGAGGCACCCAGGCACCCCTGAGTACTAAATTTCTAAATACTGTATTTTGAGAACCACTGGTCTAAGACATACACAAAAGGGCCACTGTGATGCAGAATCTCATATTCATGTGATTCACCTGAACTGACAGGCCTAGGCTTGTGCATTGTTCTGGCTTCCTATGACCACTGTGCTTTCAATTCCACACTTTTTCTTATATCACCTTTGTCTTCTACTTTCGTGCTTCAATTTCCTACTGCAGCTTCTGACTGAGAGCTTCATTCCCTTGCCCCAAATCAACAAAGTAGGAAGGACTACATAGAACATGGATACTGAATGGTGTGGTCCACTGGAAGGCTGTCTTTGCAAACTAGCTACTATATCATTCCTCTATCCCAACAAAGTACACCTGACAATATAATTCATCAGAGACACCTCTTAGAGAAAGCATCATCCCACTGTTCTAAAGGGAATGGTGGAGAGAGCTCCTAGAAGAGGGAACAAAAATTTAATTCCATCTACCACCCACCAAGGGCTCTGTCCTATATCCCATGACCACCATGGTGGCCCCATTTCTACATTCTTTCTTCACTGTGTCAGTGATCCCTGAGGGAGATGGGAGTGGGAATAACTCATGTCCATTTCTTGAACTGAAGCAAAAGTTGTTCTTTCCCTTTAACCTTGTTCATCCTCTGACCTAGAAGGGCCCCTCTTGAGCCCAGTCTACAGCTCAACTCAGAAATAGTCAGAGACAGGTCAGTGCAGCACCAGAGAGCTGCTGGCAACTATTAAGAGAAGTGACAGACATTCCCTTCCTAGGCTTTTAATGTGGAATCACTCTTTTCTGTCAAATCTGTCTGTCTGCACTTGACCTTTCAGTGAAAAGCATGTAGCTGTTAACAAGCCTCTCCTGGATAAGAAACAATAAATCCATTCCCACTGCTCCAGCTTCCTTCCATACTGGGGGTGCTATACTCTGGATACCTCAGAATACCATACTGGGTTCCATTCTAGGCATACTGGGGGACAGGCTTTCTTCACACTTCATGTACAAATTCAACTGGAGGTAGAGTCCTCCATTTGAGAAGCATTTCAAAGTGTCATATTCAGTTCTCTGCTACCTCTTACTGATATTAATTAATCTGCTCCCTGAAGAGCCAAATGGAGTTGGTAATTATAGAAAAGAAAGTGATAAAGATCAACTATTTATTTTCCCAACAAACATTCTCAGCTGACCGATTAAATCTTTACTAGGATCTCAGACTCTCAGCACCTTCACTTCAATTTTTAAAGGATTATAGGTTAATAAAATATGTTAGTAATTTTTATGAATTATTGAAATTTTATAATAAAATGGCAACTGCCTATATCTCACCTTTTATGTGCCAGACAGTGGTTTTAGTGCCTTGTGTATAATAATTAAATTCTCACAACTAAATAAATTTGGCATTGCTATTAATTCCAGTTTACAGAGAGATTAAGTATTCTACCAGGATCTATTGAGTGCTAGAGGCAGGATTCAAACTCAGGCTCTCTGATTGATTACTTTCTGCATTTTACATTTCCTAAATCTCTTGCATATGATCTACTTGCTTTGGAAGGTAGGTAGTATTCTTACATTCTGCAGGCAGGGAAGTTGAGATTGGGAGAGGTTATGTGATATCTCTGAGTTTTGTGCAGGGCATTTCTGGACTTAATCTAAATCCTCTCTTTAAGAGCCCTTTTAAGGTAGCCCAGAATTTTTAAATGCATGTTCTCTTGTCTGCCCTCACTTCCAAACAGCTCATCGATGACCCTTAAACACTGTAGGCAGCCCTCTTGGAGGACTAGAAAAAGCAGCGGGAGCCAGCAGGGTCTGATCTCTGAACCAGCCTGAGTGGGCATTTCTGCCAGAGTCAGGCCTCATGGCACAAAAGTCCCACTCTCCATAGCACTAGCTGCTGATAACCTACCAGATAATTCACTGACTGATTGTTTGTTGTTTATTTTTTCCCCTCAACCTAGAATGTAGGCTCCACAAAAGCAGGGACTTTTTCTTAATGGATGCTACTAGTTAGAAGAGTCCTTATGCCATCCCAGAGGCAAAATAAATACTGGAAATTGAGGAGCAAATGAAGTGCCTTATTACCTGTATCTTCCATAAGCATCTCAAATTATTAAAAATAAAACTGGTTACATTTTTGCTAAAAGTACTCACGTCCATTTATCCAAACCAGATGGCAGAATGGGCCTGGTACTATTGTAGTCATCACTTGCCTCCCTCTCATCTTACGTCCTCACCACTCCCACTGTCCACTCCTCTAGACCAGGAACTCATTGTCTGGTCTTTGCTTGAGTCACTGCAAAGTTTTCCACCTGCTTCCTTGCCTCCTTCTGGTGCCCATTCGATGCTAACACCCAGCCACAGGGATGATTCTACAACCTACATAGAATCTTGTCACAGTTTTGCTTGCAGTCTTCTCATGATACACTACACTTCGAGGATGATGGTTACCCGCCCCCCATCTTGGAATATAGCTTTGTCTATCACCTGCCCCTGCTCTCCCTGGAGCTGCATTCTTCAGCTTGGGTTTCTCTCTCCCTGACCACCTGCCTGGCACCCCACTGGCTCACAATTGCTCTTCGTTCTCTGACTTGCCACATACTTTCTCCTTGACCTAGAAATAGCCCTTTTCCACCTGGCTGCTTCCTCTTCTTTAAGGCACAATTCAAGTTTTATCTTCTTGGGCTTAGGTTTATGGCCTTCTTACCTGCTCCCATAAACCTATCGTGTGTGTCTGCGGTTTAATTTTTGGTTATTCATCTGTCTTCTCCACTATATTATAAATTCTTCAGGGGCAAGAGATGTGCTTCAACTTGATGTCACTAGAACCTAGCTCAGGGTCAGGGGTAGAGTCTTCACTGAAGAAATATTTAATAAAATAATTTGAAAGGAGCAGAGAGAAATGCTTGTGCTTGTCTTCTCCCCTCCCCCACCCCCACCTGCCCTGGTCTCCAGATGATTCTTGTGAGCTGTGAAATAGCTTAGAAAGGATTGCACTTTCAGCAATTAGGGCCAGTGGAGATGCAGCTTAACTCTAGGATCAGCTATAACTGGGTGAAATGATAACTCTTGCAATTTGATATTTTAGTGGTTTGGACTAGAGCCAGACAGGTTTTTTTTTTTGTTTCTTTTTTTTCCAGCTAGGTCTTATCCAGGTATTTTCTGACATTTTTTTCATCTTTTTTATTGTTATGTTAATCACCATACATTACATCATTAGTTTTTGATGTAGTGTTCCATGATTCATTGTTTGTGCATAACACCCAGTGCTCCATGCAGAATGTGCCCTCTTTAATACCCATCACCAGGCTGAACCATCCCCTGACCCCCCTCCCCACTAGAACCCTCAGTTTGTTTTTCAGAGTCCATCATCTCTCATGGTTCGTCTCCCCCTCCTGCTAACTTCTTTTTTTTCTTCTTAACATATATTGCACTATTTGTTTCAGAAGTACAGATCTGTGATTCAACAGTCTTGCACAATTCACAGCGCTCACCATAGCACATACCCTCCCCAATGTCTATCACCCAGACACCCCATCCCTCCCACCCCCACCACTCCAGAAACCCTCACTTTGTGTCCTGAGATTAAGAATTCCTCATATCAGTGAGGTCATATGATACATGTCTTTCTCTGATTGACTTATTTCACTCAGCATAACACCCTCCAGTTCCATCCACATCATTGCAAATGGCAAGACCTCATTCCTTTTGATGGCTGCATAATATTCCATTGTGTATATATACCACTTCTTCTTTATCCATTTATCTGTCGAGGGACATCTTGGCTATTTTCACAGTTTGCTATTGTGGACATTGCTGTTATAAACATCGGGGTGCACGTACCCCTTCGCATCCCTACATTTGCATCTTTGTGGTAAATACCCAGTAGTGCAATTGCTGGATCGTACGGTAGCTCTATTTTCAACTGTTTGAAGAACATCCATACTGTTTTCCAGAGTGGCTGAACCAGCTTGCATTCCCACCAACAGTGTAGGAGGGTTCCCCTTTCTCCGCATCCCCGCCAACATCTGTCGTTTCCTGACTTGTTAATTTTAGCCATTCTGACTGGTGTGAGGTGGTATCTCACTGAGGTTTTTATTTGGATTTCCCTGCTGCCGAGCGATGTTCAGCACTTTTTCATGTGTCTGTGGGCCACTTGGATGTCTTCTTTGGAAAAATGTCTGTTCATGTCTTCTGCCCATTTCTTGAGTGGATTATTTGTTTTTGGGTATTGAGTTTGATAAGTTCTTTATAGATTTTGGATACTAGCCCTTTATCTGATATGTCATTTGCAAATATTTTCTCCCATTCTGTCAGTTGTCTTTTGGTTTTGTGGACTGTTTCTTTTGCTGTGCAAAAGCTTTTTATCTTGATGAAATCACAATAGTTCATTTTTGCCCTGGCTTCCCTTGCCTTTGGCGATGTTTCTAGGAAGAAGTTGCTGTGGCTGAGGTCGAAGGGGTTGCTGCCTGTGTTCTCCTTTAGGATTTTGATGGATTCCTGTCTCACGTTTAGGTCTTTCAACCATGTGGAGTCTATTTTTGTGTGTGGTGTAAGGAAATGGTCCAGTTTCATTCTTCTGCATGTGGCTGTCCAATTTTCCCAACACTATTTGTTGAAGAGACTGTCTTTTTGCCATTGGACATTCTTTCCTGCTTTGTCAAAGATGAGTTGACCATAGAGTTGAGGGGCCATTTCTGGGCTCTCGATTCTGTTCCATTGATCTATGTGTCTGTGTTTGTGCCAGTACCATACTGTTTTGATGATGACAGCTTTGTAATAGAGCTGGAAGTCCGGAATTGTGATGCCGCCAGCTTTGCTTTCCTTTTTCAATATCCCTCTGGCTATTCAAGGTCTCTTCTGGTTCCATACATATTTTAGGATTATTTGTTCCATTTCTTTGAAAAAAGTGGATGGTATTTTGATGGGGATTGCATTGAATGTGTAGATTGCTCTAGGTAGCATTGACATCTTCACAATGTTTGTTCTTCCAATCCATGAGCATGGAACGTTTTTCCATTTCTTTGTGTCTTCAATTTCTTTCATGAGTATTTCATAGTTTTCTGAGTACAGATCCTTTGCCTCTTTGGTTAAATTTATTCCTAGGTATCTTATGGTTTTTGGTGCAATTGTAAATGGGATCGATTCCTTGATTTGTCTCTCTTCTGTCTTGTTGTTGCTGTATAGGAATGCCACTGATTTCTGTGCATTGATTTTATATCCTGCTACTTTACTGAATTCCTGTATGAGTTCTAGCAGTTTTGGGGTGGAGTCTTTTGGGTTTTCCACATATAGTATCATATTATTTGCAAACAGTGAGAGTTTGACTTCCTCTTTACCAATTTGGATGCCTTTGATTTCTTTTTGTTGTCTGATTGCTGTGGCTAGGACTTCTAATACTATGCGTAATAGCAGTGGTGATAGTGGACATCCCTGCCGCGTTCCTGACCTTAGGGGAAAAGGTGAGTAGGGGAAAAGCTCTCAGCTTTTCTCCATTGAGAATGATATTCGCTGTAGGTTTTTCATAGATGGCTTTTATGATGTTGAGGTATGTACCGTCTATCCCTATACTCTGAGGAGTTTTGATCAAGAAATCGTGCTGTACTTTGTCAAATGCTTTTTCTGCATCTATTGAGAGGATCATATGATTCTTGTTCTTTCTTTTGTTAATGCATTGTATCACGTTGATTGATTTGCAGATGTTGAACCAGCCTTCCAGCCCAGGGATAAATCCCACTTGGTCATGGTGAATAATCCTTTTAATGTACTGTTGGATCCTATTGGCTAGAAATTTGGTGAGAATTTTTGCATCCATGTTCATTAAGGATATTGGTCTGTAATTCTCCTTTTTAATGGGGTCTTTGTCTGGTTTGGGGATCAAGGTAATGGTGGCCTCATAAAATGAGTTTGGAAGTTTTCCTTCCATTTCTATTTTTTGGAACAGTTTCAGGAGAATAGGTATGAATTCTTCTTGAAATGTCTGATAGAATTCCCCTGGGAAGCCGTCTGGCCCTGGGCTTTTGTTTGTTGGGAGATTTTTGATGACTGCTTCAATTTCCTTAGTGGTTATAGGTCTGTTCAGGTTTTCTATTTCTTCCTGGTTCAGTTTTGGTAGTTGATACATCTCTAGGAATGCACCCATTTCTTCCAGGTTATCTAATTTGCTGTCATAGAGTTGCTCATAATATATTCTTATAATTTGTTTGTATTTCTTTGGTGCTGGTTGTGATCTCTCCTCTTTCATTCATGATTTTGTTGATTTGGGTCATTTTCTTTTTGTTAAGTCTGGCTAGAGGTTTATCAATCTTGTTAATTCTTTCAAAGAACCAGCTCCTAGTTGCGTTGATCTGTTCTACTGTTTTTTGGTTTCTAGTTCATTGATTTCTACTCTGATCTTGATGATTTCTCTTCTCCTGCTGGGTTTAGGCTTTATTTGCTGTTCTTTCTCCAGCTCCTTTAGGTTTAGAGTTAGGTTGTGTATTTGAGAACTTTCTTGTTTCTTGAGAAAGGCTTTTATTGCTATGTACTTTAGTCTCAGGACTGCCTTTGCTGTATCCCAAAGACTTTGAACAGTTGTGTTTTCATTTTCATTGGTTTCCATGAATTGTTTTAATTCTTCTTTAATTTCCTGGTTGACCCATTCATTCTTTAGTAGGATGTTCTTTAGCCTCCATGTATTTGAGTTCTTTCTGACTTTCCTGTTGTGATGGAGTTCTAGTTTCAAAGCACTGTGGTCTGAAAACATGCAGGGAATAATCCCAATCTTTTGGTACCGATTGAGACCTGATTTGTGACCTAGGATGTGATCAATTCTGGAGAATGTTCCATGGGCACTAGAGAAGAATATGTATTCCGTTGCTTTGGGATGGAATGTTCTGAATATGTCTGTGAAGTCCATTTGGTCCAGTGTGTCATTTAAAGTCTTTATTTCCTTGTTGATCTTGTGCTTGGATGATCTGTCCATTTCAGTCACGGGGGTGTTAAAGGCCCCCACTATTACTGTATTGTTGTCAATGTGTTTCTTCGCTTTTGTTATTAATTGCCTTATATAATTGGCTGCTCCCATGTTAGGGGCATAGATATTTACAATTGTTAGACCTTCTTGTTGGATAGACCCTTTAAGAAGGATATAGTGTCCTTCTTAATCTCTTATTACAGTCTTTGTTTTAAAATCTAATTTGTCTGATATAAGGATTGCCATCCCAGCTTTCTTTTGGTGTCCATTAGCATGGTAAATGGTTTTCCACCCCGTCACTTTCAATCTGGGGGTGTCCTTGGGTCTAAAATGAGTCTCTTGCAGACAGCATATGGATGGGTCTTATTTTTTAATCTAATCTGGTAGCCTCTGTCTTTTGATGGGGGCATTGAGCCCATTTACGTTCAGGTTAACTATTGAATGGCATGAGTTTAGTGCCATTGTATCGCCTGTAAGGTGACTGTTACTGTATATTGTCTGTGTTCATTTCTGATCTATGCTGCTTTTAGGCTCTCTCTTTGCTTAGAGGAACCCTTTCAATATTTCTTGGAGGGCTGGTTTCGTGTTTGCAAATTCCTTTAGTTCTTGTTTTTCCTGGAAGCTTTTTATCTCTCCTTTTATTTTCAATGACAGCCTAGCTGGATATAGTATTCTTGGCTGCATATTTTTCTTGTTTAGTGCTCTGAAGATATCATGCCCTTCCTTTCTGGCCTGCCAGGTCTCTGTGGCTAGGTCTGTTGCCAATCTAATATTTCTACCATTGTAGGTTACATATCTCTTCTCCCGAGCTGCTTTCAGGATTTTCTCTTTGTCTCTGAGACTCGTAAATTTTACTATTCGAAGTCGGGGTGTTGGCCTATTTTTATTGATTTTGAGAGGGGTTCTCTGTGCCTCCTGGATTTTGATGCCTGTTTCCTTCCTCACATTAGGGAAGTTCTCTGCTATTATTTGCTCCAATATATCTTCTGCTTCTCTCTCTCTTTCTTCTTCTTCTGGGATCCCAATTATTCTAATGTTGTTTCGTCTTATCGTTTTGCTTATCTCTCGTATTCTGCCCTCATGATCCTGTAGTTGTTTCTTTCTGTTTTTCTCAGCCTCTTTATTTTCCATCATTTGGTCTTCTATATCACTGATTCTCTCTTCTGCCTCATTTATCCCAGCTGTTAGTGCCCCCATTTTTGATTGCACCTCATGAATAGCCTTTTTGACTTCAACTTGGTTAGATTTTAGTTCTTTTATTTCTCCAGAATGGGTTTTTCTAATAACTGCCACGCTTTTTTCATGCCCAGCTAGTATCTTTAAAGTCATGATTCTGAACTCTAGGTCTGACGTCATACTAATGTCCGTATTGAGTAGGTCCCTGGCAGATGGTACTACCGCCTGTTCTTTTTGCTGAGGTGATTTTTTTTCATCTTGTCATTTTGTCCAGAGGAGAATAGATGAATGAGAGAACAAAATGCTAACAGGTTAACAACGTCCCCAGCAAATATACTCTATACAAATCAGAAAGGACCTGAAGCCAGGGGAAAAGAAAGGGAAAGAAAGAAAAAAGAAAGAGAAAAAAAAAGAAAAAGAAAAAGATAAAAACAAACAAAAACAGAACAAAACAAAAAAAACAGAATATGATCAAATATAATCAGACTAGTGTATAGATCAGTGCCACACACTAGGTTTTGGGTGTATTTTGGTCTGTTAGAAGAAAGTGCCTCCTAATACTTTAAAGGAAGAAAGACCCATATATGTACAAAATAAGGGTTGATACAATGAAGGGATGGAAGATGACTGTAAAGATGAAAATTATAAAAGATTTTATAAAAGGAATTAATAAGTTGTTTGAAAAAAGAAAGAAGATTAAAAAACAAAGAAGAAAAGAAAAAAAGAAATGGGAGAGAATGTGATCAGGCAGGAGACTAGAACAAAGCCATACACTAGTGATTTAGGGTATATTTTGATCCGTTAGAAGAAACTGTATCTCAAAATTTTAAAGAGATAACAACTTATATATATATGCCAAAAATAAGGGTAACTCCTATGAAGGGATATAATATGACTCTAAAAAATGAAAAATAAAAAAAATTTTAAAAAGGGATTGATAAGATGTTGGTTGAAAAAGGGAAAAAGAAAAATTCAAAAAAAGAAAAAAACCTTTAAAAAAATCAACTTTGAAAAACTAATGAATCATGGTAAAAAAGCCATGAATTCTATGTGCAGTATTCCCCTGGCGCTGGAGTTCTCCCGTTCTCCTTGATCGGTAAACTTGGTCTTGGCTTGCTGGCTGTTCATGCTGATCTTCTGGGGGAGGGGCCTGTTGCCGTGGTTCCCAAATGTCTTTGCCAGAGGCGGAATTGCCCCACCCTTGTCGGTCTGGGCTAAGCAATCTGCTAGGGTTTGCTCTCAGGAGATTTTGTTCCCTGCAAGCTCTCGGTACAGCTTTGGAGCACCAGGGCGAAAATGGTGGCCTCCCAATCTCCGCCCAGAGGAGCTGAGAACTCGGGGCCGCGGTCCTCAGTGTGCCCCCAGAGAAAAGCAGTCACTCCAGTGTCCCCGGTCTCCGGCCGCACTCCGTGCTCACCCGGCCTGTGACCTAGCGTTTCTATCTCTGCCACCCGACCCCGTGTGGAGTCCCCAAACCCAGCAGATCCCTGCGGTGTGCTCCCGCGCCCCTCCTCCCGCGGAGGAAGGGGAGTCTCCCCAGCTCTGCCACTTGTTGGGTCCCTGCTGGAGGTGCAGTGGCCCGACTGGGCCACGGATCACAGTTTATGGCCACCCCGAGCTGAGAACCCACGCCTCGGCTCCGTCTCTGCAGCCGGCTTCCCCGCTCCGATCCCTGGGAGCTCTGCCGCACTCAGGCACCCCCGGTCTTCCTGTGACCCAAGGGTCCTGAGACCACCCTGTCCCACGAGGGTTCCACCCCCCGCTTAACCACTGGAGTGACGTCCCTTGGCAGAACCAGCTTCTAAATGTTCTGATTTTGTGCTCTGTGGCTCTATCACTTGCCAGAAGCCGCCGACGGAGGCCACCTCCCTTGCCATCTATCCTCCCAAATATCGCCTCGGATTCACTTCTCCACACGTCCTACCTTCCAGAAAGTGGTTGCTTCTCTGTTCAGAGAGTGGTTGCTGTTCTCTTCTTCGATCTCCTGTTGAGTTCGTAGGTGTTCAGAATGGTTTGATCCCCATTTAGCTGAATTCCTGAGACCAGATGAACCCCAGGTCTCCTACTCCTCCGCCATCTTGCTCCACCCCCCTATTTTCTGACATTTTAAGGAAAATGATCACAACTTCTAAGTAGCACGTAACCTCCTAAACATAAATTTTTCTATCCTTACAGAGCAGGTACGAGCTCCTTCTTCTTTTGTCCTTCCAGGCCCAAGAACCTGGATGCCAAGCCCATCTTCTCTGGCTAAGGTGGGAATGCCTGGGCATTGATCTAAGTTTAATTAGATAAAATGACACAACAGAGATATTTAAACATTTTACAAAGACTACCATTGTGAATTATGGCTTCCTAACCCACATCAGAAATGGTGCGGCCTAGAGTGGGACAGAATGGTGAGACAGAGGCAGAGGCAGAGAGGAGAGAGGCAAGGGTGACCACCTCTTCTCTCACTCCTCCGGACTCCTCTGGATTCCTCCTGCATTGTCATCCCTATACTTGAAAACAGAGACTGCAGAAGTCAGCATGTGTAGTCATAAAGTGTGGGGGCTTCCACATCCTAGTCTCTGGGTCTGGGAAACTTTGCCCAGTTCAGTCTGACTCAACACATCACCATTCAGACAAGACAATTCTTTCTGCAGTTGAGTCAAAGAGCAAAAGACACATGCAGAGAGGACAAATTAATAAGGACAATGCTTTATGTACTTACAATTAGGGATAGATAAGAGCCCATTGAGGCAAATGGGAAAGGGGCAGCTATAGGCAGCTATGGGTGTCCTGCCACTTCTGGCCCAGAGCTTGGATCTGCCAGGCCAACAGTCAATGCCAAGGATGGTTTGGTTGATGATATACGTACAGAGCTCTTTCCTACTCTATGCAGTGGAATTTCTGAAGTCCAGTGTGTTGACACCCGGCTGGCCTCATCGGCTCCATTCCCTCTAACACATGTATACACACACACACACACACCCTGAGGTGTTGGATTAGGAAGACAAAGAGAGGTTAGGTTTGTTTGACATAGCCAAAAGGTATTGAGCCTCTGACCAGCAGAGGAAGGTCCATTCATCCACAAGTGTATTGTGGTGACATTCCTATAGGAAACCTTTCCTGCTTAGTTGCTGAGATCTTGGATCTTGCACTAGAGGAAAATGAATGGCTTGGAGGCCTAATGGCTATCTCCAGTAAAGCCCTGGGCAGGTGATGAGGGTGGCCTAGAAGCAAGACAACTGCTTGCTGTGCTCATGCTTTCACTCTCACCAAAGGCAGTAACTAAAGTGCTTCTTCCAAGCACAGGTGTTTTCTCAGTAGTGCTGGCTCCCCCAAAGTCAAAGGGGGTACCCTGAATGGGTGGATCCCTGGTATTCTCACAGAAGGTAAGACCGGAAGTGTCCCTCTGAAACTGTAGGGTATTTCCCCCTCTGACTGAAACAGATGTGCTCTGACCATAAGTTCCCCATGTATTCCAAATATTGGTGGAAATGACAGTATCTCCAGACACAGATAGGATACTGGCCCCTCCTACTGCATCACCTGTTCTCTGGACACATGGACCCAGGTGTTCTGATGGAGGCAGAAATACAGGGGCCTCCTGTCCTAGGTATGAAACTGTCAATTCCCATTGGACCATGAGTACTCTGGACAGCTGGGCCTTAGGTACTCTGAATGGAGACGGGACCAGAAGTAGCTCCAAGCACAGGTATGGTGCTATCCCCTCATATTGCAACACCTGTGGTCCGAACAGGTAGGCCCCAGGTGCTCTGACTAGAGACAGGAACAAGAGTGGCTTTAAGCATAGGTATGGAGCCAGGCCCTCTGTTGCAGCACATGCGCAGTGGTTGGAGAGTCCCCAGATGTTCTGAAAAAAGGCAGGAAGGAAAGTATCTCCAAACACTGATATGGTGTTGGCCCCTCTACTGACGGATGTGCTTAGACCAGAAGGGCCTCAGGAGATCTGACCACAAGGAAAAACTGTCTCCTGGAACAGATTTCTTCTCAGTGGTGCCATCTCCTCCAATAGTAGCAGGTGTGTTTTGAATGGTCGTGGAGAGATGAGAAGGGGGCCCCAAGCGCTCTGACCACTGGCAGGAAGGAAAGTATCTCCCAAGACAGGTTTGTTTTTCATATAGCTGGCCTCTCCACCTGCAACCAGGACAGGAGTCTGGTGCTCAGGTGAAGTCTTCCCCAACTCCTGGGGTGTCACAAAAGGCAAGCTGAGCACTGACACGGATGCCAAAGATCAAACAGAAGAAGGTCAAACTGACAAAAAGCCATAGAGTTGGGCTGCCAGTAGGTGGCTGGGCTGCATTAGAGGTGAAGTCTGGAGCTTGTGCTGGGGCTACAAAAGATCCCCAAGGGGAAAGAGCCATCCCAATTGGTGGCTTCAGGCCATAGCTCACCAGGAGACGGAAATGGTGGGCTCAGTGGTTTCTCCTGGGTCAAAGGAAAGGTGGAAGTTTGCCCTTGGGTCGCTGACTGACAGTGCAGCCAACTGGTGAAGCTCAGAGGTGAAGTGGAATGTTCTCAGAACAACAAAGTGCCAGGGAGTATGGAAAGAAGCTCTCGCTGGAGACAGGGAAGGTGGGGAGAAGGCAGCCAAAGGAGGGGGTGTGGCATCCATATCAATTTCATCAGAGTCAAAGGCAGGCTTGGACGCCGAGTATGAAGAATGCTGGCCATTGGAGCCTAGGCAGCTGCGGAAGCAGGGATGGAGAGGTCACTATGTACCGGGGCACTGAGGAGAGTGCTACTCTCTTCAAGGGCCCCCAAGAGGAGGAAGAGGTGTGATTCATGGGCCACAAGGGAGGTTGCAAGTTGGAGTGAGGCCACTGACCATAAATGTAGGTAGGCTGGGCATATCTGCTGCCCCCTGCCATGTGCCTGGACAAGTGGGAGGGAGCTCCTCTCTGAGTCTGGGGGAGACCTGAAGATGAAAGCCTGGGATGGGGAAGTGGTGGCCAGTTTGACTACACACGAGTCCAAAGCAGGCAGGCTGGTTGAGTCAGATGTGCTGGCTGCGACAGTGGAAGTGACTGGGAAAGAGTAGGCCTTGACGGCGAAGACGGGTACCGGTGGAAGATCAGAGGAAGGGTCCATAAGAACAAGGGAGAAGAATCCACACAGACAGGCACAGGTGACTCCATTCTGCAGGGGAAAGGCCTGGAGGAGAGGGGCGAGGTGCTAGGAGGTGAGAGGGTCCTGAAGTACAGGACGCTGCAGCTATGACTGACGGAGTGGAATGCAAGGGTCTCCATGCTCATTTCTAAGTAAAATCCCCAAATAAGGGAAGAGAGAAAGAGATTCTACAGGAAGAGCAAAAAGAAGAGGAGTAAGGAGTTGTACATCTCATTTCGCAATCAATATCTGGTGTAGGGGAAGGTACAGGGAGGCAAACAGGACTGGGGGCCTGGCAGGCTGGTCAGTCAAGTCAATGACTGGGATCATGGTTGTGGCCAGCTTCAAAGGAAGCTGTAAAGGAAGAGGTGAGGGCTGGGAGATTGCAGACTCCTGCACAGGCTGGGAGAAAGAACAGGCAGGCTGAGTAGCACTGTAGTCTGAAGGGGCCTTAGTTTGCTCCTGTAAGACCTTGCGGTTCCCTTGGAGCTCAGCTTTCTTCTCAAGCCTAGGACTCCACCATGGGCAAGGAAGGAAAGAAAGTTATTTCACCTTGACCTTACAAAGTAGCTCTGGCAGGTAAGGAAGCATCAGTGAAACGGGCATTTTCCATTTTGTGGGTGGAGAATTCCCCCTGGACCGAGTCTCTGAAAACTTCCCTCCCTGTGTCTTCTTTCCTGGCAGAGCTGGGCCAGTGGCCTGGCCTTTATCCAGCACTTTCTGTCCACCTCTTACACAGCAGGGAGCAGGATATGGCTGAGTAGAGAGTCCCGTTGCACCTGGATCACTCTTGTAAACACACAGAACACCTCTGGGAGGGCTGTAGGGAGCTAGTGATGGCAAGGGCTAAGAGACACCTGGAATTTCTTACCTCAGTTATCTTCTGGGAGCTTGAACTGAGGTTTCCCTTTAGAGGCCTGAGGCTGCCGGAAAGGCAGTGAAGACTTCAGAGATTTCCAGGAGCGCGGATGCAGATGGTACATTCTCACCGCTGTGGGGGCTAAGGGATGAGAAGGACTGGTGGCCATCCTACTTCTCTGATTGTCCTCCTTTCTTGCAATACTTTTCTGGCACGTTCCTAGAGCCCTGGTTTAGTCTCCTTTAGTCAAGGAAGGGGGGGGTGGTTGTGACCTCATAGAGAAGTCAGGCAGCTCACAAGGCAGAGGGAGTCCACCTGTGCTCTTGTGGGAAGACTCTACCATTCCCCAGTGGCCAAACATCTTATCCTTGCCAACTGACAGCACGGGCTTCTTCCAAGAGTCCATCCAGGACACCGGTGGAAGGATCCCCAGAGAGGGGCTCTGAGTCATTGGATGGCATATCGCCTCTCAGGGGCGGAGTAGTTGGGGGGGGCGGGGCGGTGGTAAAGACAGACATCTCGGAACAATGGCTTGTGAACAAGGCCGAGGAGAGGCTCAGGGGCAGTGGGTGACCGCAGCCACACAGGGGCACACCGCGAGTGGGTGAATGCGCGGCCGATGTCCGGGCGGAGGGCCAGCTGGCTGCAGGAATGGCCCCTGGAACTCAGTTTGTGCGTTATTCGGTCTGTGGACTCCGTACGAAGCATGCCAAGGCCTCCTAGCTGCCGCCTCCCGAGGCCAAGCACGCACTCATCTGTCGCATGCTTGTGATGCATCCTTGGACACGTGACACAGAAAGAGCACGAGTGAAGCACATGAAGAAAATGCGCCAAAGGGCAATGCGCCAGCAGCCCAACCTCCACTGGACTCTCCAGTGCTTCCAACTTCTGGCGCTAGCAGGTGTTTGGCACCGGCTGGGCCCTGCACTGTATGGGGCAAGGTCAAGATCCCTGATACCCAAGTGGACAGCGCTGGCACCCCCGGGGTCTGCAGGCTCCTTGGTGACCGGCCCCGCAGGGTATCTTTGGCAGTCATGTCTGTACATCAGATGGTCCTTTCCCCCAGAGGTAACAGGAGGGCAGACAGCTCAAAGCCGGGACACGCAAGCAACTCAGAACTCACCAAGAGACTGGGCTCTTAGAAGGGCAGAGCTGGAGAGGCAGTGCCTGGAAAGGGAGGTGGGAGGTGCCAGGATGGCGGCAGCAGGGCAAGAGCTAAGGTGGGAAGGGAGGTCAAGCAGCATGGGGTCGTGAGATTCCTCAGCTTCTTGCCTTCTGAAGCTACCTGGGATGTCGCTGATCCTCCGTTCAAGATAATAGAAATGGTTTTATCTTAATTACGTTGGTGGGTACTTGAGTGGACGTTTGTCAAAACCTACAAAACCATACTTCAAATAGGTGCCTTTATTTTATGTAAATTTTACCTTAAAAATTTATTTGAAAACCATTTGATGTAACAGCATACAAAGCATCATTTTAAAGTCATTGTTTTATGGGTAAATATTGTTACACAGATGAAATTGACAAAAAACGATGGCAAAGAAGCCTAACATTTGTTCATAACTGTTACAGGAATTTATAATACACTTCAGAAAATCCAGTCAGGAAAGATAATGTTAATGCAGTAGAATGGCAGGCAATGGGAAGGCAAGACATGTGAGGGTGGGGAGGGAGGTGGGAGGGGAAGCAAAGCAAATCAAGGAGGAAAACAAAGCATCAGCAAGCTGGTGCCTAAAAGGCTTGGTGAACATAGGCACAGAAGTAGCTAGCCCTTCTTAGAGTGTCCATCCCAGCATCCACTGATGAGAAGACCATGGGCCATGGGTTCCCAACTCCTGGGACATGTGCCTAGACTGTGGGGCCCTAACTCAAGCAGTTCCAGGCAGACCTTCTCTCACTGGATCAAGCCAGTTGGCACAAGGAGAGAAGAGCTCAGCCCTTAGACAGAATCATTTATGGGTGGGGCTGCCCTGGTTCCCATCAGCTAATAAATCACTGGTCACCTAGGCAATCCTACCCCCTTCTACCAAGATCCTGGTGGGTCAGGGCTTGAGACGCTGACTCTTCCAGATTGACAATCTGCTGACACAAAACCGAAATCAATATTCTCCAGAAGAAAAGGACCCAGGATCTCACAGCATATTTAAATTGTCCAGGACATATTCCAAAATTATCACAAAAAGAATAAGCAAACCCTAACACTCAGCAGGTGCAAACTCTGAAATGACATGATTGTTAGAATTATTAAAGACTGTAAAAAAAGCTACCATAATCATTTCTTAGATGTAAGGGTGACCACTTTTGAATTCAAAGGAGAGATAAAAACATCTCAAGTATAAAAAAAAGAGCCAAATTTGAGCAGCATAATATATAATAAATTTTAAAATTCTGCATGGTGGCTCGATAACAAAATGGAGATACAAAAAAAAAAAAAAAGAGTCTGTGAACTTGAAGATAGAAATTATTCAATCTAAACAGAGGAAAAAGGACAGGGAAAATATTAACAGATTCAGAGACTTATAGAAAAATATAAAAAAGGCTAATATTCAAGTCATTAGAGTGTCATAATGGGAGGGAAAAGAGGGGGTTACAAATCGGGAAACACGGTAAGCTAAAATTCATCCTTTACTATGATATTAGAAATGGAGATAAAAATTTAGAAATTTAAGATAGATGACTCCCATGTACGGAAATAGAGAGTTGTACTTGTGTATGGGGTTGTGTACTTACCATTGCTGTTTGCTAGAGAGCTTTTAGCAGTAAGGACACCCTAATAGTAATGAGTATAGCTAGCGCCCAGTTTTTAGTTTCTAAGTGCCACTCCACCATATAAGGACTCTGTGAGCCTTAGAAAAAATGGCTGATTTCAGACTGGGCTGGAAACTTACAGATGAATGGGAAACACCCTGTGCCAGAAGTGAGGAAATGCTCAAAGAACAGTGGGGTATGTCAACGTAACACCGAAGCCAGAATGAAAGGGCTCACACTGGTCAAATCAGGGAGAATTTCAGTATATCAGAGTAACAGTTACAAATTCTTACTCATCAGATAACATAAGAATCCAGGAGTCTGCAGTGATACAAATAAATAAATAAACATAGAAATAAATAGAAGGGAGATCTATTCCTTTCACTAGAATGCTAACTAATAAATGTAGAAGAAATGATGAAATTAGGAAATCATAATTTCATAATAATAATACAATTAGTTTAGTGAGGCATGAATCATGAATAAATTCTTAAATTCGTGGGTGAAAGTGTGATTAGAATTAGAGTATTTACATACTTTTCAAAGTTTAGTAATTACAATTGGAAAAAAGATAGTAATCTTCCAGTAGGAAATCTGACAGATAAACACACTAATCAGGTATCTAAGTTATGATCAGTAATGGGACAAGTTGACAGCATATTCTCACTGGTATGACATACTGAAAAGTATACTTACTACATTACCACTATGATGTTCCTGCCAAAAAGGTGTAATTTTAACCAAGTCATGACAAAATAACAAAATGAAAATGAAAGATGTTCCACAAAATAAATGGCTTGAACTTTTAAAAATGCCAACCTCATGAAAATCAAGGAAAAACTAAGAACCTGTTCTAGATTAAATGAATCTAAAGGGACATGACAGCTAAACACAATGTGTGCTTCTGGAGTGGCTCTAGGACCAGAAAAAATTTTTTTTTAAATCTTCCCCCACCTATGGCTATAAGGTGTATTATTAGGACAGTTGGTGAGATTTGAATAAGATCAATAGAAAATTATAATAATATCCACCAAGGTGAACCTTGTAAACTTCCAATCGCAGTGTGATTATGAAAGAGAATGACTTTGATTTGTAGGAAAGATACTGAAGTGTTTAAGGAAAAGGGACATCATATCAACAATATATTATCAAATACCAACCAGAAAATGTAATAGAGAAAAATATACCACTTAACAGCTGCAACAAACTCTAAGATATCAATGAATAAATGTATTATGTGTTATAAAATGTCACAATAGGAAAGACTATCTGAATAAATAGGTTTCCACAGATAGGAAAAATCAATATCCTAAAATTTCAATTCTTCACAAAGTCATCTCTAACACCAGTAGGATTCCAATAACCAGGTCAATGATATCGTTTGTAGTTAGACAAACTTATTCTAAAATCAATGTATACCAATAAGGAGAAAAAATAGATAATCAAAAAAGAAGGGAACAGAATGGAATCTTCCTTCACAACAATTAGCATGGTAATTAAGACAGTTGGGTATTAACACAGCAAACAAACAAACAAAAAACAGATTGTATTAGTCTGTTAAAGCTACCATAAAAAATACCATAGATTGGATGGCTTACACAACAGATTTGCTTTTCTCACAGTTTTGGAGTTAGAAGTCCCAGATCAGGGTGCCAACCAACTCCTGGTGAGAGTTTTCCTCCTGGCTTGGAGATAACTGTCTACTTAATCTTAACAAGCCCTTTGCTCTGTCACCCACACGGAAGGGGCATGGAGGAGAACAAGAGTTATGGCATCTCTCCCTCTTCTTCTGAGGACACCAACTCTTTTGGATGAGGGCCTCACCTTTATGATCACACTTTTATTTTTTCCCCAATCTCCTTACAGTCAGTGGCACAGGGAGTTAGGAATTTGATATACGAATTTGTTGGGGGGAACACAACTCAGTCCACAACATAGATCAATGCAGTCAAACAGCCCAGAAACAGGCACACAATATATGAGAACTTGGTTTGTGATGACAAAGACTCTGAGCAGAATTTAGCCAGACTGCTTTGAGTTCTCTTCACCGTTGGATTGCTGAGAAGTTTTAACAAAGGATCTTGCTAAGCCAGTTTATGAAACATCTCCTCACCCTTGATAAGTCAATCAAACAGCTATTCCTCCACCATTAATATCTAACCAAATTCTTCTTTCCTTAATACCTAACCAAGTTGTTCTTTCTTCCTTCTTCTTCTTCTTTTTTTCTGAAGCAGTCTCTATGCCCAGCGTGTGACTTGAACTCGTCACCCTGAGATCAAGAGTCGCATGCTCCACCGACTGAGCCAGCCAGGCACCCCTGACCAAGTTGTTCTTAGAAATATTCCATTCTCTCCCTCTTTCTGTCCCCTGGCAATAAACTTCTACTATTCCCGGTCGTATTCTGAGTTGAGTTCAGTCTTTCTCCCCTACAGAAATAGTTTATTCCCTATTTTATTTAATAAAATTTTAACAAATGTCAGAATAATTTTCAGATATAAATGGAAACTTAAATCTTAGAGGAAATGGGATATTGAAAAAAGGGGGTGGGAGACAACTGGTATTACATATTCATACCACAAATGATGATGATGGTATTGATGATGATGATGACAAAACAATATAGTAAAACCCTCTTTTATTATCATAGGTTAAAATATCTGTTATTTTATACCATAGGTTAAAAATAATTTCAAATGAAATAATTGAAATGAAATTCGATTGAAATGAAATTCAAATGAAAAATAGAAACTTCAATATTTTAAATTCAGTATTAATTAAAACTTAGTTGAGCAGAGAGCGCAAGTTTCAATGTGAAGAGCCTTGAAAGGCTATACTACTGTAGAGAATGTAAAGCCCTGGATTAACCATTAGCCTTTGCTTGTGTAGATAAGAAGAAAATCAGTGATTATTTATATGCCAGTTACCATGAAATATAACTTATAATGAAATTAATTTCTGCCTAAGCCTACTTCTTTTTTTAAGATTTTATTTATTTATTTGAGAGAGAGAAAGACAGAGATAGCAACAGAGAGCACAGGTGGGGAGGAGAGGGAGAAGCAGGCTCCCCACTGAGCCGGGAGCCGGACATGGGGCTTGATCCCAGGACCCTGAGATCATGACCTGAGCCGAAGGCAGACGCTTAACCGACTGAGCCACTGACAGGCGCCCCATAAGCCTATTTCTTAAAAGAGGCAAAGTTACTTTCCTAATATCATAAAATTTGTTTTCAAAACGCCAAGGACTGCTGACTTCTGACTTTGCAATTATGAATATTTACTGTAAAAAACTATGTGTCAGAATTTGTTATAGAAAAATGTGTGTGTCCCCCTAGAATTATAAATTACTTTCCAGGGGAGTCCACTCTTATGCATTTTTTGATGATAAGTTGGCTGATTATATACTCACTTATCTTGATAAGAATATCCCAACCTGTATAAAAAATACAGTGGATGCTTGTAAAATTAGAGGAGTATATAAAGGCATTTCTCCTTTAAAATACCATTTTACAAGTAAATTCTGAAAGATTAATTCCAAAACACAATGCAAAAACTTGATTTTTCACTACAACCAAAAATAAAAACACCTTTTGAAACGTAGTAAAGGAACATTTTTGCATCCTACAAGAAATACACACATATGCACACAAACACAACCCTAAAGAAAACTATTGATCAAACAAAAAATTTCTGTTTAACAAAGGCACCATAAACAAACAAAAAAGATAGGAAATATATTGGAGAAGGTATTTACAACATACATAACAGTATTGAGAAACCATAAAGAGCTCTTAAATTTCAATGTAAAGAGACAAACTTCCTATAGATTTTTTTTCATATCCCTTGAAGAAGCTGAGCATATGAAATTAAAAACAGTTTACAAAGGAGGAAACCAGATCACCAAAAAACACAAGAAAAATCTCACTCATAATGGGAAGAATGAGAGTAGAAAATATCTGGCATGTCTACTAAAGTTGGCTAGGATTTTAAACAAAAAGCAAGTCTCCCTTTCTACTAGTGGAAGAGTACAATATCTATGTGTATTTATATTACCAATAATACCTTTGGTAGAGTCAAGTTAATTATCTGTCAGGGTGTCTAGGTGGCTCAGTCAGTCATGCATCTGACTCTTGGTTTTGGCTCAGGTCATGATGTCAGGGTCCTGGGATTGAGCCCCACCTTGGGCTCTGAGCTCAGCGGAGAGTCTGCTTGTCCCTCTCCCTCTGCTCCTCCCCTCACTCTCTCTCTCTCTCTCTCATAAACAAAATCTTAAAACAAAACAAAACAAAACAAAATTTGGCTGCGTCTTCATGGGAACCCTTCAATCCCACAATTGGTATATACTTTTGAGAAAGTCTTGTGTGTGAACAATAGCAGACATGTCAAGATGTTTGTTGTTAACAAGGTAATAATAAAAAATTCAACAGCAATTAAATGTCCATCAATAAAATAAATTGTGGACTATTTATATGTTGAAATACCACACAGCATTTAAAATGAATGGACTTGATTTATATATAGCAGAATGGAAAGAAGTTTAAAACCTAATGGGAAGCAAAAAAAAAAAAAAAAAAGCAAGTTGCATAGAAATAATTTCTGGGAGATTTAAAAACAGAAATACAAAAAGCAATTTATATATTAACTCTTCCCAAACACAGCATAAAATTGTATAGCATATATGCTGATTAATTTTATGTGTCAGCTTGGCTAGACTATGATACCCAGCCAGATGTATATATCTATATATATGGAGGGGGAGGGAGAAGGAGGGAGAAAGGCAGGGAAGGAGAGGGAAAGGGAGGGTGGCAGGGAGAGGAAGACGTCTCAAACATTCGTAGGAAATACACGAAGCCAACTTCAGGTTGGTGGGTACGTCTAAGGAGGGAGAGAGGCAAATGGTTTGGGGGCAAGAATTAAAACTTTGGCTTTACCTATGATGTTTTATTAAAATATATATCATATATAATTTCACATAAGTATGCAGATTTATATATCAAACAAAAGTGGCAAAATGTTAGCATTAATTCCAGGAGGGAGGAACTGAATGTGATTTCCATTATTCTACATTTTTATACCTTGAAGCACAAAATAAACAAGCACTGCATGAGAGCAGTTTTATCCCAATCATTAAAATGGTGCTATTTTGTATGGTGTTGATTCACATGGCCTGGGTGAAGGTTGCCTCAGTGAGATGTCCTTCATGCTTCCCTGCAACTGTGCTTTCATTTTATTTCATTCAGCAACATTAAGTCTCCTAACACAGTATCTACTATTGAAGGAAACATGCCTTGGATTTGGGGGGGGGGAAGGGTTTCGATAACTAAAATTAAGATACCCAATTGCAAATCAATAACTCTAATTCATTCCTCAATCTCTATTATCTACATCTAGATGTGAATCAGTCTTCTAAGCTAAAAAATTTGGAGTTTTTCAAGATTAAAAACATATTAGTTTTTTAAAAGATTTTATTTATTTATATACTTGAGAGAGAGAGAGTGGGGCAGAGCACAGGGAGAGGGACAAGCAGACTCCATGCTGAGCACGGAGCCTGACGTGGGGCTCGATCTCAGGACCCTGTGATCATGACCTGAGCCAAAATCAAGAGTTGGACCCTTATCTGACTGAGCCACCCAGGTGCACCCCCAAATAATAGTTTTTTTTAAGATATTTTTTATTTATTTATTTGACAGAGAGAGAGAGCACAGGTAGGCAGAGGGGCAGGCAGAGGGAAAGGGAGAAGCAGGCTCTCCGCTGAGCAGGGAGCCCCATGTGGGGCTTGATCCCAGGACCCTGGGATCATGACCTGAGCCGAAGGCAGTCGCTTAACAGACTGAGCCACCCAGGCGCCCCCAAATAATGGTTTTTGAGCCAACAATGCTAAGATTGAAACAGAGGTGAGGCTATTTCCCTTCTCTCCCACAGGTTCAGAGCTGGAGTTACAAATCAGATTTCCTCCACCCCCTGAGCACATAAATGGAGGGTGTCTAGCAGAGCTCATTTCCCACTTGATTTTTTTAAATGAGTGTTAATATAAAAATGAGATACAAAACCAAAAACTTTGGGAATTATTAAGCTAAACAGAACTAAATGGATTCTCTCTATGGCAGGATTTCACAGAGCATCTTGCATATTGATATACTTGATAAAATTTCTAAAGAAGGATACGACATGCAATGTGTCATCTTTTACCCATGTCATCTTATTTCATAAAATGTCTCATGGGACTAGTATCCAATACAGTGTCATGGGAAATGCCAACATAAAGACCATCAGTATCTTGGGGGCTGAAGCACTGTAGGACATATTAGCCTCTCAATATATGAAGGAAGTCTTTTAAATGTGTGCAATTTTCCCTTGTTTCTTGTGGGGGAAAGAAATCAGGTCTACCTGACATAATGATAGCAGCTAGGCACCATTCTCTGCTTGACAAGCTGTCAAGAATCTGAGGTCACTATTAAGTCACCTTCACTTTCTTCCTGTCTTGGCTTAGGGTTCAATGGACTTCCTCAGAGGAAAATGAGCCAAAGATAGACCGAATATACTGGAAATTCCCGCCTCACAGAAAAACATGTGTGACAGGCATTTTTAGAAGCAAGCTTTTTCCTCTCTGACAACAAACATACTTTTTCATATTTGTGGAAACAGTGAACTGTATGTATCCTGCTCCACAGCTGAAACACATATACACATACATGTGCACGCATGCACACAC
This sequence comes from Zalophus californianus, assembly GCF_009762305.2. Lineage (NCBI taxonomy): Eukaryota > Metazoa > Chordata > Mammalia > Carnivora > Otariidae > Zalophus > Zalophus californianus. The sequence continues at coordinate 42,742,672 of NC_045609.1, forward strand.
ACCCCTCTCACCCCACCACAACATAAAGTTATGCGCTTCCAAAGAGTTATCTATTTTGTGAAAGATAGCAACTCACCATTTATTCCCTTGAGCAGCTGATTTTCATGCTTTAATAGCACTACAGAAAATCCATTCCTCACTCTCTTTAATACAAGGGCATCTGACGAGTTCATCAGTCCTGTCTTCATTTGATGCCAGTCAGCATTTCCCTAGCTCAGTACAGCTGCAAAGAGCTTTTCAATCTGACCTTCTGTGTTCCAGTACATGTCAAGCTAGTGAGTGGCAGGAACAGGAAGAAAAGGGGTAAGAAAAATAAAAGTTCTTTTAAAGTAAGTTTCTCACTAGGTTTTGAATCAGGAGCAACAGCAAAAAAGAACAGTTATTTTTCTTCACCCAACTTCTTCACGGGTGGTTTTTATTAGAAAATCAGAGGCAACTAAGATCCTGTAGGATGGCAAAACTGAACTCAATTTCCCATCCCAAAATGCCTCATGTGGGAACCTCGGAAAAGCCACTGATTTTCCAAATTCAATGTCTTCATTTTCAAAAGGAGGAAATAACAACTGTGGCAGAGTCCATAAACTTGGTGCACTAAATGCCCGCTCTAAATCTCTCTTCTGGATCATCTTCTATCATATTTCCTGGAACGCTCAAACTAGACCTTCTAACAGAGCACCTTTGCGGCAGAGGTAGCCATGTCCCATGATATTGGACAATGAGACATAAGAGGGCTTCTCTGGGGTTTATAGGAAAGGCTGTGCTTTTCTGACCCAGACTCGAGCTTCTGCATGTCTAACAATCTCCCAGGTGATGTCAGTGCCTTCATGGATTGCACTTTAGTGGCAAGGGTCTGGAAAGCAAATGATATCAATGTGGTAGGAGAGGTGCAGCTGAGGAATGGTGTGCAAAGCAAGTAGTGTGCTGAATTCTACATGTTCCTCTTAACAAGCCTGTCCTCAAGAGATTCTATTTTATGAGAGCATAACTGCCTAGGGTTTTATCAGAGCCTAAATGATCTGGGGGGAAGAGAAACACTTAACTCCAGCTGACTCTAGACTTCCACAGAGGGAAAGAAAATACCTAACTCCAGCTCCCTTTAGCCTTCCTGTCTTACCTAAGTGTAGTAAAGCAAAACAAAACTGAGAAGCCCTTATAAAGGCCACAGCTCAGGGCACAGGCTCCCAGAAAGACTGATGCATAATCATAGTACTTTAGAAGCTTTCCCTCCACCCACACCTTACCATCACAGCATTAGGGCTCCTCTACAATAATAAAGAATCCAATCAAAAGAACTGCCTGATTCAGACTTTATTTGAGAAGGAGTCCCCAGGGAAACTGAAAGCCAGTTAGTGAGACAAAAACAAGGACATCAGAGGAAACTTTAACCTATGACACATACAGTGGCAATGGGCAGCACACATAGCTTATCCCCAAGCCAGATATACTTAAAACCTTACACTAAAAACCTATTTACCTGAGTTCTTTCTACCCAGTACATCATGTCAGGCTTTCAAAAAAAATTACAAGTCATACTAAAAAACAAACAAACAAAAGTTTAAAATGAACGAACAGCAGAACCACACTCAGATATAGTAGAGATGTTGGGATTGTCAGACTAGGAATTTAAAACAACTATGATTAATAAGCTAACAGCTGTAATGGAAAAAAGTGAGCGGCATGCAAGAATAGATAGATAATATAAGCAGAGAGATAAGAGACCTAAGAATGAATCAAAAGAAAAATGCTAGAGGGGCCCTTAAGGTGGCTCAGTTGATTAAGTGCCCAACTCTTGATTTCCACTCAGGTCACGATCTCAGGGTCATGAGATCAAGCCCCACATTGGGCTCTGCCCTGGGTGTGGAGCTTGCTTGGGATTCTCTTCTTCTCCCTCTGCTCCTCCCCCAAGCCCACTCACATTCTCTCTCTCTAAAAACAGAAAGAAAGAAATGAACGAACATGCTAGAAACTAAAGACACTGTAACAGAAATGAAGAATACTTTTGATTGACTCATCAGTAGAAAAGAAAGAATCAGCCAGGAAAGAATCAGTAAGCTTGAAAAAACGTCAACAGAAACTTCCGTGATTGAAATACAAAAAGAAAAAAGAAAAAAAAGGATGAAAGGAACAGAACATTGAAGAACTATGGCATAGTTATAAAAGGGATACAAGAAACTGCATAGTGGGAATACCATGAGTAGAAGACAGGAAGAAATAGAAAAAAAATTTGGAGCAACAGTAATACGATTTTCCAAATTAATGATAGACACCAAATCATAGCTGCAGGAAGCTTAGAGAAGAGAAAGCAAGATAAATGCTAAACAAAACAAAACAAAACAAAACAAAAAACCTGATACCTATGCATATCATATTCAAGTTGCAGAAAATCAACCCAAAGAAATTATTTAAGGAAGCCAGAGAAAAATACCTTACCTATAGAGGAAGAAGAAGAATTACATCAGACTTCTCTGCAGAAATCATACAAGTTAAGAAGAGAATAGAACAAAATATTTAAAGTGTTTACAGAATCACCAACATGGAATTCTTTAATCAGCAAATACCCTTCAAAAGTGAGAGGGGAAACAAAGACTTTATCAAGCAAATGAAAATCGAAGGAATTTTTGCCAGTAGGCACGTCTTGTAAGAAATGTTAAAAGAAATCCTTAAGAAAGAAAATGTAGCGATCAGAAATTCAGATCTACATAAAGAAAGGAAGACCTTTGGAGAAAGAATAAGTGAAGATAAAATAAAACCTCTTATTTTTCTTTTTCTTGATTGACCTAACAGATAACAGTTTGGTACTAACAGCAACAATGTGTTAAGAGACTATCCCTTAGATAGGTGAAATGAACAGTGGCAATGTTTCAGGGATGGGAGAGAGGAGTTGGGTGTATACTGATAAAAGCTACTTGCACTACATATGAAGTAATATAGCACTACTTGAAAGTGGACTTGTATTAGTTGTAAATGTGTACTGCAAACTCAAGAGTAACCACTATATGAGTATGTGTTTTGCCACCTAATGATCACCACCTTATTTTTATTAGGCTATACACACACACACACAGAGAAACAAGAGAAACAAATGGAATCATACAAAATGCTCAAATAAAACTAGAGAAGGCAGAAAAAGACAAAAAATAAAGAAGAAACAAAGAACTAAGACAATGAATAATAAACAGTAAAACTATGGTAGATATCAATCTCAATACATCAATAGTCCTTTAAAATGTCAATGGTCTAAATACCCACTTTAAGGGACTGTAAGAGTGGGTGGAAAAGACAAAACACCATTATTGAAATACATCTTGTCTACAAAAAACCTGTTTTAAATATAAAGACACAGATTAAAAGTAAGGGAATGGAGAAAGATATGCCACATTTTTCTGTTTGTCTCATAGGAAAACAATTAGACCCAAATCCATGATGTTCTTTCTCCCAGTAGACATTGATGTATTGAAGATTAAAACTGTTCTCTGTTTCTTGATTTAAGGTAAATATGTGCGTATATAAAGTCTTAAATGTTTTATTAGTCTACAGCAAATCAGTTTATTATAATAGTATGCATTGTGAGATGGATGTTTTTGTATTTTCATCCTTTGTGAATTGAAATCATCACTTTTTAAAAACAAAGCCAATATCATTGTCCTGTCTTGTGAGCTTGATTTTCAGTAGAAAATAGATATTAGTAGAAATAAATTGTCAAAAATGGAAATGCATGATTCATGATAGAAAATACTGATAAATTGGACTTCGTCAAAATTTAAAACTTCTGATCTGCAAAAGACATGCTAAGAGAAGAAAAGCCACAGACTGAAAAACTACTTTTGCAAAATTCATATTTGATAAAGGGCTGATACCCAAACTATACGAAGAATTCTTAAAACTCAACAATAAACAACCCAGTTAAAAACGGACAAAAGATCCAAACAGACACCTCACCAAAGAATATGTACTGATGGCAAGTAAGCTTATGAAAAGATATTAAACATCATATGTCATTAGGGAATTGTGAGACATCACTACACACCTACTAGAATTGCTAATATTGCTAAAATCTGAAAGATCAACAACACTAAATGTGGGAAACGATGTGAAGCAACAGAAAATCTAATTCACTGATGATGAGAACACAGAATGATGGTTATTTTGGAAGAAAATTTGGCAGTTTCTTGCAAAACTAAACATACTCTTACCCAGAAAGGGGTATGGGCTCCAGTTTATCATTTGAACAAGTCATCTTTCAGAATGCAAGAGGGGCACTAAAAACATGAAAGTTATATAGTTTTTTAAATAATTAGTTATTGGCTGATAATTTGGTTTATTAACTTAGCAAATTACGCTATGGAAAAAAAATCTTCTTTGTCTGTAAATAACTTCCTTCTGGTTTGTTATTCTTTCCCTTCAGGATTTAAAGATGATCATTTCTTTGAATTGGCTTCTAATGTTTGTGTTGAGAAGTCAGCTCTCCATTGAATCATTCCTCCTTTCAAATCTAGTGTCTATCCTGGAGAAACACTTACACAGATCCATACAGAGAAATGCAAAAACTGTTCAAGACAGCATTGTTTATAACAGGAAAAGTTTGAAATCTTTATATATAAGTTTTATAAAAAATCCACTGATGAAACAATATTGAATAAACTATGGTATGTTTTTATCATGGACTGCATCACAAAAGATGTAAAGTGATGATCTCTATATACTGACATGAACACATTTTTTTACCTTATTTTAGAGAGAGAATGCGGGAGTGGGGGCAAGGGCAGAAGGAGGTGGTGAGAATCTCAAGCAGACTCTACGCTGAGCGCAGAGCCTAACTCGGGGCTCAATCTCAGGACCCTGAGATCATGACCTGAAACCAAGAGTCAGACGCTGAACCGAATGAGCCACTCAGGCGCCCTACATAAACACGTTTTTAAATGAAATACTGGTAAGTGGTATATTGTTCCTCCTTTCTGAAAACTTTCTCTTACCCTCTAAGCCTGGTTTATGTGTGACTACCTCTTAGCTCTATCCTATCTTGAAATTAGTTATTTGTCTAGTTATTCATATCTTCCAATAGACTCTAAGCTCCACAATTGCAAACAATAGCTTACATTGCTTAAGAAAAAAAAAAAAAAAGACAGCTTGAATTTCCATCCTACCCAGTCCTTCCTCAATCAGCTTCAGTTTCTTCCCTCCTGATCTGTGTTCTTCATAGTCCAGCCACCTAGGTACCACAAGTCTCCAAGGGAATCATGAAGAGATCACCAGGTGGGACCTCAGAGTTCCCTTCCTAATCTGAACAATGATCACAGCAAGCCACTGATGTAACATGCTCAGAGTTCTGAGCACTCACAGAGTTGCTCCAAGGGTGGGATAACTCTGCTCCTTATCAGAAGGGAAAACCATTCTCTCCTGGGTGTCTCAAGTTTGTGCCCTGGACCACAGAGCATAACTTGCTCTGAGTCCAACTTCTAATCAGGTCACTGAGACCTCAACCTCAGCCCAGCCAGATAAAGACTAAGCCTCTTTCCCTCGAGGAAATTTTGCCACCTACTGATCACCAATTTACTTTTAGTAGGCTCCAGGTTTGACCAAGGGCAGGAAATTAACATTTTTGAGTCTCTACAGTACAACAGATGCAGAGTGTGCATTTTACTTACTTTGTATAATTTAAGATCCCCTTGAGACAGGCCATCCCCATTTTAAGAGCATGCGATTGCAACACAGAGGTTAAATGGTTCTTCCATAGACACATTAGTATTATTGATCAGATCTATGATTTAAACTTAGAACTGCCTAATTCCAAAGCCTCTGTTTTCTCTACCATGCCACTGAGATCTAGGCACGACTATAAACAAGGGTAAGTTTAAAGCCTTGCTATGCAAAGTATGATCTAAGGATGAGTTGTGTGGCACCATTTGGAAGGTTGTTAAAAATGCAGACTGTCCAACCCCAAAGCAACTGAATCAGACTTAGCATTTTAGAAAGAATCCCCACTCAGGTGATTTTGATGCACATTAAAGTTGAAAGAGCATCCATTAATGACATATGACAGATTTGTAGATCGAGTGACCAAAAGGATGGTGATTGGGTATATATTTGGTAGCCACCACTGAAATAGGGCAAAAAGATTAAAGAGTACTTTGACAGAGGGGAAGGGTGGCCCAGTTTTAGATATTTGGAATATATATGAAAGTCATTCAAGTGGAGGTATTCAGGGGATAATTGGATATAGCAGTTTGGAGATCAGAAAAAATCTCAGGCTGGAGACGGGGATTGGGTAGTTGTCATGCAGGGTGGAATGTAGGACCATGAATGTGGGTAAGGCTGAAGAAGAAGAACATATAGAAAGAAAAGCCCCAAAGACAAAAGTAGCCCAGAGGCTATTGTGTGAAAGTTTGCAATTCCTCTGAAGATTGTTTGTCTCCAAGATTTAGAACTAGAAACCTTATGTTGGAAGATCTTGTTAAAAGTTAAAATTTTTCAGTATGAGGAAGTGGTCTCTAACAGAGCTCTTTCATAAATGAACGGCTTCCTTGAGAAATAAAGAGGAAACTTCACTGTATCTCATCTAGCACACACACACTTGTCAGGGGTGCTACAGAAATAATTTAGAAACTGAAACTCTGGAACGACTGCAACCCTGAAACTCCACCATTACCCCATTACCAAGGCTAAATGGTTATGTTAATAGTAAATGTCCCTGTGTGTTCAAATTCTAGCATGGTTAACTGGAACTGCAATAAAAGGCCGCAAGTTTTGATGTTTTATATATATGGAATTAAAATAGATAGCTGCCTCAAATTTTATATCTCACAAGGATTTGTCATAGTCCTTAGAATTTGCTGTTGTAATTTTTCTAGCAGTGTTGCAATGCAGACTAGGGTTATATTAGGAAAATACAATGCGAAATACAGTAAATTGAAACTCTTAGAAGTCTGTCTTATCCCTTCTCTCCATTCTCCCCAATATATAATCTTTTCTCTTCTCTATTGCTTGAACTGTCCAAAAAAAAAAAAAAAAAAAAAAAAAGATCTGAATGTGCCAGATCTGGGGTGGGATGGTAGAAAATGTATTACTTTTGAGGAAAACATTTTGCCTTCATAAAGAATCCAACTTCTTGGGCTTTCTAAGTGGTACTTCCCAGAATGACCCAGACCCATCTCTAGGTATCTACCATTCACATTTTTCTCTCTAAAATGGTCTTCGCTTTATTCTTCGAAGTGAATAGATCGAAGTTGTATCCTTGGTCAAAATATAAGCCAGTATAAGCTACTATTTTTGTGCTTCTGTATCCTTGGCCAAAATAACTCGCCACCTGGAAGAATTATTCTCATCTTTCACGATCCCATTTATATGTTTTCTCACTAATGCTTTCCCAAGTAGATTTAATCATTTCACAGCAATCTGCACATACTTGTAATAGAGCAATTAAGACACTTTTCTAGTGATGGTTAGCCATGTTCCCCAGAGCACTGAATTTAGGAGCAGTTTCTGTTCTTTTTATCTGTGTCCACAGCATCAACTGGCTCTAGCCATCCCTAAGGCCTCAAATGTTTATCAGGACAGTACCACCCTGGTGTGTGTGCATGTCTGCCAAACTGTGTGCATGCATCTGTACATAAATTTGCATACATGCACACACAAATAAATCCCAAATTGCCTTTTTTTTTTTGAGTGTGCAAAATTGTATTTCTAGTCTGGCATTTGTCTGAGTAAGTAGACCTAATAAGCCTACAAGCAACGAAAAGTAAAGATCTGTTTTCCAAACTTGAAGAGATTCAGGTAAGTTCTAGAAGATGTACAAAAGGGACTTGCTGTCTTGACCACCTACTCATTGGATGATCTGTGATTTCTCCACTCTCTTTATTTCCCTCATCTCCACCTGGCTTATATTTTGACCAAGGATACAGAAGCACAAAAATAGTAGCCAAAGCCTATAAGGGAAGACTAACCAATAACTAAATTTGCCCCTTTCATTATCTGTTCACAATTCAAACGGGATTGGGAAGTCATCTGTATCAGTGAGTGGAATTGGTAAGAGAGATCAGAGGGCTATTTTTGGATTAGCAGCTAGTGTTGAGGGCAGCAAAACAGAATCCCTAGACAAGGATTTAGACCTTGACTCATAGTGGATATCTGGTTCTAGAAAGTCAATTCATCCCTTAGATTTCCAGTTTGCCTATCTGCAAGTGACAACATTTCACATCATGGTTGTAAAGATTATGAAATAGCTTATGTGTAACCCATCATTGTGTGAAGGAAGGATAACATGGTAAAAATGATCTAAACATATCTCATACATGACATTTATCATAAGGTATTGGCTCATGCAATTATAGAGGCTAAGAAGTCCCAAGATCTGCAGTCCGTAAACTGGAGGCCCAAGAAACCTGACAATGTAGCTCTAGAATCCTAAGATCTGAGAACTAAGAGAACCATTGGTATAAGTTCCAGTCTGAAAGCCAGCAGGCTGAAGACCTGGGAAGGACCAATGTTTAAATTCGAGTGCAAAGCAGGAAAACACCAATGTTCCAGCTCAAAGCACTCAGACACAAGTTTCTCCTCAGTCTTTTTGTTCTATTCAGGACTTCAATGAAATGACTAGATGAAACTCACCCTAATTAGTGAGGGAAATCCACTTTACTCTGTCTGCTGATTCAGAGGTTTATCTCATTCAGAAGCACCCTCAAAAACACACTCAGAATAATGCTTGACCAAACATCTGAGCACCCTATGCCCCAGTCACCCTGATGCATACAATTAACCATTACACACTTATTACTCCAAATTCAAGCATTGTATTGTAACCCTTCAGGAGTTCCTATCATATCAGACATTCAGGAGTGTATCTCTAATCAATTAATCCAGTCTCCATGATTGGTCTGCTGGCACTGAGCCCTGAGTTCACCTGGCAACCACCCATTTCTGTTCATATCAGCATAGTCTTGGGGCAATGTCATACAGAACAACCCCTTGCCCTGTTACCATGCTTCTGGTCTAGTTACCCAATATCCTGCTAAACACAGTGTGATTGTGATTAATATCTGGTCTTATGGGCATTTGGAGGGGAAAGGCTTTTTCAAATCCTAAGAGTAAATGAGAAGAAGAACAGAGATCCTCATGGAATAGCATTAGAAATAAAACCGTATCTTTGGACTTCTAAGAATCAGGTTAGAACCAGATTTAAAAGTGTGTGTCACTACTTACCAATCCGTTGGTGACTACCGAGGGGGTCTCTTTTTTTTTTTTTTTTTGGATTGGGGCGCACTCAATGCAGAGAGGGGGCCTGCCTTGATTCTAGGGATCAGGCTCCCAGCGTCCTTCCCACAACACTAGCAGGAAAGGCTCAATGATTGCTAGGTACCTGCCCAGTCTGATTGTTTGAAAGTAACCATGCACCTCTTAAAGACCTTGAGCTTTTGGCATCATAGACTCTAAATTGTGTTACACAATTCATTTGAAGAGGGCCGATGCCCAATAATGCTGATCTATTTTTTTTTTCCACTCAGCAAATGGATGATTTGATTTTCTCCTCCTCCCAATTAGCATCAGTGGTAGATTTCCTAACGGTGTGATTTGAGCTTGAAGGTTAAACATGGCACGCCTGTCTGTTGTTCAGATCAATGCTGCTCTGACATTGTATTCCTCACCTTAACTTCCATCAATGATTTGATTTAAACCAGCTGCTTTTGCTAATTCAGTAATTGACTTGGCAAAGCACTAATCGTTTTGGGAGGTAGGAAAGAAACCCTCAGATCTACATATGTAATAAAATTTCAGCATGAAAAGGTTGTTCCAAAGAATGATAATATCTAATATGAAACTCAAATTTAGAAAAAAGAAAAAGAAAAAAATTACTGAAGATCCATACTGTTGTCTTGCTCCATTCTGTAAATACCAAATGTGCCAGGCATTGTGCCAAATGCTTGCTCCATTCTGTAAATACCAAATGTGCCAGGCATTGTGCCAAATGCTTCACATACATTACTATCATCCCCACAGTGACCTTAAAAGAAAGTTATTATCAGCTCCACTCTAGAGATGAGACACTAAAGCCCAGGGACACTCGATGTTTTTCTCATCATCTCCTGGCCAGAAAATGAAAGAGAAGAAATTCAAATTCCATGTTCTTCAAATCCCCTTTCACAACTTTTAAAGATATTTTTCTTGCCCTCCCAATGGGTAAAATTCTGTGAAAATCACACAGACGCCCATTCAAGAAAATGGAATGTTTTATCTTGATTTTTCATTTGAATGGCTGGGATGTTGTATCCAATGGCTCTACAGATGAAACTGGGTATATGGAACTTAGGTCCTATTTAAAGACCCAAAATTGTCTGTGTATTTGTTGCTGTGTTAGAAATTATTTAGCACTGTTGAAATTTCTGCTATTAACTGTCTATGTGCACCAGCTCATATTATAGGTCTAAAAATGTCAATCCACATGCACTAACCTAATTCTAGGCATGAATGAGTATTCCTTTGTCCCCAGGCCTACTGGCATTGTCTGTATTTTATCCCAAGAAAAATTTCTGAACATTAGAAAAAAAAATGTGACTTTTTTCTATTATCCTATGCCAGCTTTGGAAATAAACAGATAAATGATGACTAGACCTACAATATTTTATATAGAAAATTGCTTAACAATAAATAGGTCAATCCAGCAAAGGAAAAAAATCTGCTTATTGAATGAACAACGCTCAGACAGTATGGTTTTATGTGCATTATCACCTTTAATCTTTCTAGGAACCTTGTCAGGTAGGGTTTTTAGAAATAAGGAAATTGGAGCTTAGAAGGTCAAGTGCCTGGCCCAAGGTCACAATGCTGGTGAGGATGAATGCTTGTATAAAAAAGGCCCTGTATTCTGTACCCATGATAAACATAGCTAATGAATCAGCATGCTCTTCTGTGCTAAGCCTGGAAAGTTTTTAGAACTCCCTCTCTGCATTGAGCACCGGCCCCCCAAAAAACCCCACAGACACCCCTCGGTAGTCACCAATGGTTTGATAAGAAGTGGCACACACTTTGAAATCTGGTTCTAAACTTACTGCCAAGATATTAATATACTGGCAAAGCCATTTAGACATTTTAAGGGATGAGGACACATCACGCTGCTGCCTCACTCTGGTGAGTTAATACATCATGTGTGGTGGATCTGTATGCCAGCCTCTCTGATAGGTCACTGAGGCTCATAGCAAAGAGGTGATTACTTACGCCAGCTTCTTTTCCCAGAGACAAACACCAACTCACCCAAGGCCTTATCATCCTGGGGGGGGTGACTGTTTACAGAATTCAAGTTTCATTTAACTAAGAAGACACATTATATTAAGATTTTTTTTTTTTTTTTTTTTTTTAAGAGAAAGAAAGAGACAGCTAAGAGAGGGAACACAAGCAGGGAGAATGAGAGAGGGAGAAGCAGGCTTCCCGCCGAGCAGGGAGCCCGATGTGGGACTCGATCCCAGGACCCTGGAATCGTGACCTGAGCCGAAGGCAGATGCTTAACGACTGAACCACACAGGCGCCCTAAGAAGACACATTATAAAATTGATTTTCTCTCAAAATGCACTTGGGTTTTGTAAATGAACACAGGAAGCAGCTTTCTAAAGTTAAATAACAATTCCCTGGAGGGAGTCTGCAGAGCAGCCTCAGAGTTTTTTATATATATAAACTACAGTCCATTTCTTTCCACACCAGACAACCAGGTCTCTATCATTTAAATTAGGTGATCTGAAGTATGCATAGAGCCTACACCATGCTGGGACAGTGTGGAGACATTCAAAACTTCCCCTTTTCATTCTGACCTCCTTTGTAAGGATTTCTTCCCTCACATGCCACCAAAGAACATTGATAAGATTTTGAACAAGTAAAACCCAACCTTCTAATTAAGTTACAGGTAATGTCATCAAAAATATTTTTAACAGAACGTCTGAAAATGGCAAACAACATGATTTAAATTATCTGTAACTAATCCTTCATTTTTAAAAATCTCTTTAGCTAATTATGATATGATCTCACCGATATGTGGAATTTAAGAAAAAAAACGGAGGAACATAGGGGAAGAGAGGAAAAAATAAAACAAAAGGAAACCAGAGTGAGAAACAAACCATAAGAAACTCTTAATCAAAGGAAACAAACTGAGGGTTGCTGGAAGGGAGGTAGGTGGGGGGATGGGGTAACTGGGGGATGGGCATTAAGGAGGACACAGGATGTAATGAGCACCGGGAGTTGTGTAAGACTGATGAATTACTGACTTCTGAAACAAATAAGACATCCTATGTTAATTAATTTAAATTAAAAAAACCTCTTTAGCTATTCACTAATAGATTAAAAGGAAGAATTTAAAAGGGAAATATATTTCCTTTCAGAGAGGGAAGATGTCCAAAGAGACGACAGAAAAAGATAAAGAAGGTAGTTTCGTGTAATGATACTTGTAAAAAATTAGAAGTTAATGACCAGCATAGAAATGGTGAAGTTGACCAAATCATTCTATTACAGAAATAAATGGTATTTGCTACATAATTTCTACTCAAAATATTTATTTTTAAATAAAAATTTAGAAAATATTAAAAAGTAGTTTGGAAAATAAATACATCCCAATCTCACAACTCATTGGTAACTATTGCTAATATTTTTACTATTTCCATGCAGTAATTTTTTTCTATATAGTAATATATTCTAAGTGCATTTATTTTTATAAATTCAGGATTTTATATGAGTATAGGTATATATATGTGTGAATGGATGTAAGTGTGTAGATAAGCACATATGCATATACAGATGTGTGCACCTGTGTGCATGTACATGTATATAATGTATACATGCATTGCATGTTTGTACATGTGTTTGTGTGTGTGTATGTATAATCATTTGTATGTGTGCATGTCATATGTATATATATGAACATGTGTGTATTTCTATATATCTGTATTTATCAGTCTGTGTGAGTCTTTGTATATCCAAATATATGTGTACATGTGTATCTGTGTGTGTGTGCATGCATGTTTGTATTTGTATGCCTTAATATCTCTTTGCAATTTTACCAATAACCATAGGTGGGACTCTCATCACCATTAATTCTAAAGCATTTGTAATATTATTTTTTCCTTATTTTTGTTGTTCTTATATATCTCTGTAGTTTTATGTTGCATAGTTCAAAGTGCCAAGTAGTTTTACAAGGCTTGTTACAAAAACTCACCTTACATGCAACTGATGAATCACTAAATTCTACCCCTGAAACTAGTGATACATTATATGTTAACTAAAAACAACAACAACAACAAAACAAACGAACAAAAAAAAAAACCTCACCTTATGTCCCTCTCCTAAACAACTAATTTAAATCTGTGAGCCAACGGGCACCTGGGTGTCTCAGTCACTTAAGCATAGGACTTTGGCTCAGGTCATGATTCCAGGGTCCTAGGGTTGGCCAAGCATCCAGGCTCTGCACTCAGTGGGGATTCGGCCTCTCCCTCTCTCTCTCTGCCCCTCCCCTCACTTACACTCTTTCTGGCAAATAAGTAAATAAAAGCTCAAAAAAAAAAAAAACCAAACAAACTGTGAGCCAAATCTTCTATTATTTGACTTCATGGATCTAAAGGGCACATTTATATTTCAATAATCTCAAATTTGTAGTCTTAATTATATTTTACTTCCCCAAACTTAATATGGAAGCTGAGCTGTTTTTCACTGATTCTCCTACCTCTGCTTATGCCCACTCTGTGAGTTCCACAATTTTCTGAGTTTATTGTAATTTTGGTTAGGTCAATAGTCATGCCTATTTGGTATGTCCAAATAAAAACACTATGTCCATGGAAACATTGATTACCTTTGCTGTCTAAACAATACACTGTTTATGCCTGTTTTTCCATGAACTTCTCATTACTTAAACTCCTCCATCTTTATAGATACTTGTTACAATTACTTTGATTCATTGTGCATGGATAGCCCATGGCTGGTAATTTAATATCCAAAAACAAGATTTGAGTACTTCGGTTTTATAATTCTTAATTTTTTTACTTTATCCAGTCAATGTAGCTACATATTTAATAACATACATGCAATAGATATATATTAGAGTTTGTGAGACTTCCTTTGGGACCTAAAATATGATTAATTTGAGTGAATTATTTCTGGTGTCTTTAGAAAAATAACTTTATTCTCTATGTTTTTGCCATAAAGTACTATTTTATCTATTATATAAATCTTGACAGCTGTGGAAGTCCTCTATATCTTATTTTTGTCTATATAACCTATCAATTCTGAGGAAAATGTGTTTTTAAAAATCCATTCTAATCATCATTTCATTAGTTTACTTTTTACATTTCTAACAAATTTTGCAATATGCATTTTATCACTATGATATTATGGTATAATGTAGTCTTGATAGATTGTATATATTGTCATTATAAAATATCTCTTTGTTCTTTTTTCTATCTTTTGGTTAGCCTTAGATATATCCTTCTTTATTCTTTTTTTCTATCTTTTAGTTAACTTTAGATTTTTTTTGTTGCTCAGTTTCTAAGGTTTTTAAAATAGCTCTATTGAGGTATAATTTACATATGAGTGGGAGAGACTTGCTAGACTAGTATTTGATAGTTTCCCACAGGCTTCTTTACTTACTGTTCAGATTGTATAATTTTAACTGACATATCTTCAAAATAAAAACCTATTTGTTTCTTCTGCCATCTCATGATAGAAGACGAGCCCATTCAATGAATTTTTTAAAATGTAAGTTATGGTACATATAATTCCATTTTAAAGTTATTGGGTTCTTTTTAAAAATAACATCTCGTTATGAGTATTTTCTCTGTTATGGGTCATTATTATACTTTAACTCTTTAATCATGGTTTTAATTCTTGGAACATATTTATAATAGCTGCTTTAAACCATGCATCTGCTATGTCAACTCTACTAAAAAAAAGTCTATACAAACAAAACCGTGCATCTGCTAGGCACAACAACTAATCTCCCTCACAGATTTTGACTGTGTTTTTCCTGTGAATGAGTCACACCTGTTGCACTTTCTGTTACTTTTTATGTCTCATAAATTATTTTGTGGAAAACTGCATCTTCAGATCATATAGAAATTCTAGATTTTGATGCCCCTTGGGTATTTATATTAATGTTCTTTATGGGATTTTTTTTTTTTTTTTCTGTGACTTGCCTGGTCTGATTCTATAGAGTCTGTCTCCTCACACTGTACAGAGACTGAGCTCTCAGGTCATTTATACTCATTCTCATTTTTATTTTTAGGCATGGCTTCCTAGGCCTCACACTTGGGTCAGCAAATTGTAGTGGTGAGCCAATGACTGGTCAAATGTCTTGCTCAAAAACCTTGAGTCCATAAGTCTTATGGAACAATAAGTTTTCCATAAAACATTCACAGTTTGGGAATCTAAAAATATGCTCCACGTTGTCCCCCTCTCCCCCCGCCTTGGGCTTTCTTTTATCTCTTGTGAACACGTGCAGGATCTCACATTCAGCCAAGGCTGTGTATATGGGTATAGCCCTCTCCAGTTTATGCTGCCTTCCACACAGTTGGGCTTCCTGGGAACTTACATACATACACTCATTATGATCGTTTAAATGCTTGGATTCCCTTCTTATCCTTTTGACTCATCTGCCACTCTGTTGCTTGACCTAACCAGTATGATAACTCTAGACCCACGTTGACCTTACACATTCTTTTGCCACCAAGATCACTGCTATTTCAGTCTCACAGATATGGGGTTTTTCTAACTTCCAAATCAAATCAGCCTCGTCAAAAAAAAAAAAAAATGTATATATAGATAGATACATAGATACATAGATATTTAGATAGATAGATCCATATATATGGATCTATTGTTTTTCACAGCATTCCCAGCCCTAGTAGAACTATCAGGCCTATGAAGATGGGGGAACAGAAATGAAACTACTGTCCCATTTATTTCCTGCATTCAGTGTTGTATTCTGTGGATCCTGGTGTCAATCTGCTTGTTTATTTGCTTTGAGGTTACTTTTTTTTTCTTTTTCCTTTTATTACACATTTTGTGTAGGTAGTCCCTGTGGGCTCATTCTGAAACTTTTCAAAAATTTCCCAAGGTGAGATTATATATTTCTTCAGTCTGCTCATCACTCAGTGAGGCCTATCAACTTAGATTTGAATTTATCTCAGTCAATGAAATATTCTGCCAATTCTTTAATTATTTCCTTCTTGTATGTCCTCTAGTCGTTTCCTCTGGAACTCCCAATAGATAAGTGTGGAAGCATCCTGTTTCTCTATTTTTTAAAGTTTCCAGATCTTTCTTTCCTTTTTATCGTTCTTTATTCTAAAAGAATTCCTCAATCCCTCTTCTTGTTTAATGATTTGCTCTTCAGGGGTGGCTTTGCTATTTATTATAACTATTGATTTTGTAATGCTTATAATTATAGTTTTCCTTTATCAAGTCACTGTTTTATTACATTTAATGATAGGATAGACATACTTATGCTACAATATCATTTCTTAAATTTCTGTACTTTTTGAAACTCTCCTTTTCATTATTGTACTAAATCTGCTTGTCTCTGTTTAATTGTATCAGTTTTTCTCACGTTTTCTAGTCTTTTGTGTGGGTTCTCATCTTTGTTTTTGAGATGCCCTGTAGGCATGTGTGTGAATGCTGTAATTTTATTGTTCTCTCTTTTAGTAGCCATGAGGAAGCAGCAGAAGGCGGTATTCAGCAATGTACAGAAATATCTAGTTTTCAGTGAGTAGTGAGGACCATACCATCTGTAATTTTCAGCCTTCTAGGAAACTACTCTGACTTACAGGCCCCATACCCCCACTGTCATGTTGGTGTAGATGCTTCTGAGACCCAGGGCTTTGCATAAAAAGCATTAGAAGGAAGAGATCAGGTAGTCTGGACAATCATGTATGGTACTGCAACCACCCAGCTCTGAGGAGTTCCATGTGATCCCTCCATTTTTTAGGCTGGAAAACCTTGTCTACCCCTCTGGGTTTTGATCGAATTCTTTCCCAAGTCTGTTATGGGCTATTTTTTACATCAGGAAAATCTTATCTGCCTTCTGTCCTTCAGGAAAGTTTCACAATATCTGGTTTACTAAGGCCACATTTTCTTTTTCACTATACCATAACAAAGGCTGTCATAGATTTATTTTTTTTCTTTAATATTTTCTGTCAATTTAGGTGTTGCTGAGGATATGGAGACAAAGGAATCTTCACACACTGTTGGGAATGTAAACTGGTACAACCACTGTGGGAAACAGTATGAGGTTTCCTCAAAAAATTAAAAATAGAAATACCATAATGATCCAATAATTCTAATACTAGGAATTTACACAAAGAAAATGAAAATATTAATTCAAAATATATATTTTATATATGCACCCCTATGTTTGTTGTTGTGGAAGCAACCCAAGTGTCTATAAATAGATGAATTAATAAAGAAATGGTGGTATATACATAAAATAGAATATTATACAGCCATAAAAAAGATGAGATCTTGGGCGCCTGGGTGGCTCAGTTGGTTAAGCGACTGCCTTCAGCTCAGGTCATGATCCTGGAGTCCCAGGATCGAGTCCCGCATTGGGCTCCCTCCTCAGCAGGGAGTCTGCTTCTCTCTCTGACCCTCTTCCCTCTCGTGCTCTCTATCTCTCATTCTCTCTCTCTCAAATAAATAAAATCTTTAAAAAAAAAAAAAGATGAGATCTTGCCATTTGTGACATGAATGGACCTAGAGGGTATTCTGTTAAGTGAAATAAGTCAGACTGAGAAAGATAAATACCATATGATTTCGCTTCTATGGGAACTCTAAAAAATAAAACAAATGAACGAAGAAACAAAACAAGAATCAGACCCATAAATACAGAGAACTGATGGTTGCCAGAGGGAAGGGGTCAGGAGATGAGCAAAATGGGAGAAGGGGAGTGGAAGATACAGGCTTCTAGTTATGGAATGAATAATCATGGGGATAAAAGGCACACCATAGGGAACATAGTCAATGGTACTGTAACAGCATTGTCTGGTGATAGATGGTAGCTACACATGAGGTGAGCATAACATAATGTATAGAGTTATTGAATCACTGTGCCATACACCTGAAACCAATGTAACAGTGTGTCAACTATATTCAAAAAACATTTCAATAAAATAAACTCAAGATTGTATAAAGTAAAACAAAATACATTTTCTGTCAATTCAAAGTGTGCTATCTGCCAAAACTACTTACTATTATATAGCCATTTTTTCCCACAGAAGTACATAATCTTGTGGGGTTTTCCATCCATTGTTGTACCACCAAAACCTAGTACATTGACTGGGAGTTAATAAATGTTGAATGAGTGAATTATTTCCAGGAACAAGGAATTTTAGAGAGTGCATAATTTTTATATATATTTAAAATTTAATATTTTATAATTTGACATTTATTTAACACTATTAGAAAGTTCAGTTGTTCCTTAAATTTCAGTATAATGTTCTAGTCAACACTGTCTTGCTGTGTTGCCTTTTAAATAATTTCTTTATAACCTCTTCCAACTCCATAATTCTGTTTGAAGTTTTGCTTAATCTATTTCATACTCTTTTCAATATTTAATTTTTCATTTCCAGTTGTTTGGTATTTTTAAACCTCACTTTTCCTTTTCATAGTCCTTTGTTTCTATAGTCTTTACTCCCTCTTTAAGTTATTTAAAACAGTACGAATATTGTGATTTGTGTCTGATACACTTGTTCCTAAGCCTTTGAAGAGTATGATTGTACTCTGTTGGTTTTTCTCATTTTTTACTTATCCTGCTTTGTGTTATTTTTTTTTTAGAATTTGGCTTCTAATTATGAGCTAATCTATCCTTAAAACTTTGCTTATAGGGATTCTTGAGGTGTTGGATGAAGGTGGATTACTCTTGAGAGTCTTTTCATTTGCCTTTTCCAGGCTCTGGAGGACAATACCAACTCAGAACCACTTTAACCTAAATTCCTAGCTTCCAGTTTTAATTACCTCTCAGGCAGTGTAAATATGGGCTGTAACCCACCTGAGTATTGGCGTTTGTCTACCTAATCCAAAGAAAAATTACTTTCTGCTACCTCCAGCATGAAAGACCTCTATATAAATTCCTTCTTTGATTTATTTAAACATAGTAAAAATATTGTATGTAAATATACTATTCCTGAAGTCCTTGCAGGTACAGGGGTAGCTGACGTATTTCTAGTCCGCTCTGACAACCTTATGTGGACCCTCCTATTAAACTCTCATTTGAGACTGAGAACAGGTTTTTGTTTGTTTGTTTCTTTAATCCTTACTCTAGATCATAAAGTCACAAAAACTAAGTCCAAGGTCACTAGGATTCAGCAGAAGATCTATATGTAAAAGTTGCTTATTGCTATGGATTCCCACTTTGACATAGTTTTTGACCTCTAGAACTTATTTCCTTGTCTACTCAACAATACTTTTTTTTTTAATCCAGCATTTTTAACTGTTATTAGAAGGGTCTGCCAAGGTATCTATTTTACTGTACCAACAGAAACAGAAGTTACGATTTGTCTAATCTCCAAAAGACAAGAATATTAAAATCAGTTAAATGACATGCTCTAAATGTAGAGCACACCTCATGAAATATAGCACCATTGCCCCAAGTTGTATATTGTCGCTTGTGATTTTCCATTCAAACTACCCTCTTCATACCTTTATTTTTAAGCTAAGTTTAAACCATCTTCAGTACTCAAGTTCAAACCTCCAACTTAAAGTCTGTCCGAATATTCTAGCTAATATTAACTTGAAATATTTTTTTCTCACATATCAGATACATAAATATGATGGTATATTCCAAATTGAAAAATGAATTATCATCTCTATTTTCTGTATGGGAAACGGAGCTTAAGACTACATAAGTCAGGAAGCACTGAAATTGGTGTTTCAATCTTTCTGCCGATTCCTCACCTTGGGGCTACAATAACAGAGAACACCAAATCTTCCTTATTTCTTTGCAGCATGCAATTTTATCCCCAGAATGTGAACAGTTGTCGTTCTTAAGGGTAGCTTGGGATGGAGGCTGTTTTAACCACCAGATTGTATTTATTAATAGCCCCAATCAAAAGGAATCACAAAACATGCAACCTAAGTAAAAAAAGTAGGCCTGTTCACATGCTACTTCAACTGTGGAAGAGAAATAAGTGTTATCCAAAGGGGTCACAACAGGACCTTGGCACTTTATGGTTCTGAACAGCCTGTCCTCCAACTACCGAGGCTTTTTTTTTTTTTTTTAACCTGTGCATCACCTTCAGGAACAGCAGCTACAACTCAGCTTCATCCTCCCACTTCTTCCCATCCTTGCTTCCTCAGAGTCTCTACAGAGTGTAGATGATATACCAGCTCATGCTAGAGTTTGGTTTTGGGAACCCTGCTCATAGTCATTCTAGTACACTGACCTTGCTCTTAAAAATCAGTAATATGTAAAACAAATTTGAAAGACTTAACAGTGTGAAGTATGTACATTGTAATACAACTTTGCATGCATGAGATCACAAAATGCTACTGTTTCACTGAATTACTTGGTAAGAACTGAAAATTCCTCTTGAACACATCCCTTCCTCTAGGTTCACATCTGCTCTGTACCATGAAAAGATCAGCACGAATAGCCCTAGAAATTTCCTCCAATGTAACACCTGATCACCAAGTCATTTCCTTTCCCCTGTCTACTCCTACTTGGTTGAATTCCTGCTTGATTTTGTCTCTTTCAGCTGTGTTCCTTCCATTACCCTAATGTATGGCTGCAACTTGAGAAGAGAGACTGTGTCTGTGCCCTGCTGGCTGTTCCTCATGGCACTGATAACAATAAGAGCACAGGGCAGGTACACAGGGAGTGTGTGTCAGACCAACTTTCCGGGGCCTGAGTTATGGGCCACTGTTCCCTTGAGCTCCTCGCTCAATCTCATACCCCATATTCCAGGGTTCCTTGGGAAGCCAGACCAGACTGGCTTTCTTGTCACATATGCCCTCTCTTGCCAGAGCTGTGACTTCACCTAGCGTGGTGAGCTCTGACCACACCTAGGGGTATGGACCCCCCATTCACATGCTATTCACAACAACCAACAAACAGCACAGAACCAACAAATACCTACCCCCAGTCCCTCTTTTCCATAAACTCCGCTCTACTAACTATGCTGCTTAAAATTAGCTAAATATCATCTACATACCCTGTTACAGCTTACAATTCACTTAAGTTCACTTAATAACAATGATGTGTGTAATATTGATGTGGAAAGAGGGGTTCAGAAAAGACAAATAGATTCCCAAGGTCACACAGTATTTAATAGCAGAGTCATCCCGTGCGCTTGTATTACCCTCTGGAATACTGCGCAACTCACTGGGTCTTGCTCAAGGGAGGATGAAGAGAAGGTTTCCATATCCTTCCCACACGCCTACCCCAAGCAGCCCTAGCACCAGATCTGTGATCTGTGGGATCTCTTCTGTAAGGTCACTAATCCCATTTATGAGAGCTCCCTCTTATGACCTGATCCTCTCCTAAAGGCCCCACCTCCAATTACCACCTCACCGGAGATTAGGCTTCATCCTACGCGTTTGGGGCGGGGGAGGGGAGTGGGAACACGACACACAAACGTTCAGCGTATAGCACTTGCCTTATTTGGAAAAAAAAGAAAACAACAACAGCAATGCAAAGTCTGTTATGAAAACTAAAGATGCAATTGTTTTGTCATTGTCATTGCTCGGAAAGGCAGCTTGGTGGGATGAAGAAGTGACTACAAAAGTTGCAGTGACAGTACAGCTTCATTTTCTGAAGTTTGTCTTATCACCTTCCCACGTTCGGACTCTTCAGCCTGTTGGGCTGAAGGATGTTTCTTATATGTTATTTTCCATCTCACACTTCCTAATAATCTTGACTTAGTCCAAAAATATTTTTGTACATTTGCAACATGCCAAGCATGGCAGCAGGGACTCAGCATTCAGTTAGTTACCTAATTTATTTGTCCGCAATTCCGAAGAGGCAGGTATTATCTCCGATAAAAAAGCAGGGGCTTAAAGAGGCCAAATTACTTGCATAGGGTCATGGAAACAGTAAACAACAGAATAAATATGAACTCTACCACACTGAACCGGAGCGCCTCTCCAAGACATCAGGCTACACCAGCTGTCAAAGCCCACCCACTCCAGCTCTCGCCAACTAGAAATCTTAGGAAAATTAGTGGGCAAGAATTGGTTATGCTTCTTGTGTGCCATCATCATAGTTAGATACCTCTGTTCTAAATATCAAGAGAATATTATGCCTCAATTTATCTGATTGCAAGTTAATTCTTACCTACGAGATATGTGCACACAGAAAAATACTTCTGATGAGAACATAAATCAGGTCAAAGAAGGTTCAAGATCACTTATTGATACTCTTTCAGTTCCATAAAACCAAGGGTTAACATTTATTAAGCATTTACTATGATATATAGCAAGCAGGGTGACGAACATTTTCGCAGGCTTTGCCTCATTCAAGTCTCCTGACAACACTGATATTATCTACATTTGTCAGAGAAAGTTTAAGGGTAAAGCAAGAAACAAATTAGCCTCAATCCAACTAGAAGATCTCCAGGGGTGCCTGGGTGGGGCAGTCAGTAAAGCATCTGACTCTTGGTTCCAGCTCAGGCCCTGATCTTTAGGTCCTGAGATCGAGCCCTGTATCAGGCTCTGTGCTCTGCAGTGAGTCTGTTTCTGTTTCTCTCTCCTTCTCCCTCTGCCCCTCCCCCCAGCACTCTCTAGCTCTCTAAAATAAAAATAAATGTTAAAAAAAAAAGAAGGCTTCTATATAATAATATTCACCTTCCTGCAAAAGGAGGCAATCAGCATTTGTAGAACAGGCACACATTTTATTGCTGAGCTGAGCTAAAAATGCAGGCCACTATCTGCCCACACTACCAAGTGTGTTCTGCCTCCAGACACCTTAAGATCCTGGGTGTATCTGTACGGTTAAATTGCCAAACGTGAAGACCTAGACTGTAAGAGAGGTGCTTCAGACTTACTGCTTTCAGACTCCTGGGACTTCCACAAACCTCCTGGGCTGGTTGTCATTTAGAATGACCTCTTCACAGTGCTGATTTCTGGGCTAAACACTAATAGTAATGAATACAATAATAAAAATGATTGATGATGATGATGCTGTCACTGCAGTTTCCGTTCCAAGGAGCCTCCTTTGTCAGAGAACAAGTTTGAGGGGAGAACAAATCTGAAATCTGCAATGAAAAGGCTTAGTTGGTAAATTACCACATGTGAATCTGCTTTTTTTTTTAAGATTTTATTTATTTATTTGACAAAAAGAGACACAGCAAGAGAGAGAGCACAAGCAGGGGGAGTGGGAGAGGGAGAAGCAGGCTTCCCATGGAGCAGGGACCCTGATGTGGGGCTCGATCCCAGGACCCTGAGATCATGAGCCAAGCCAAAGGCAGACATCCAACAACTGAGGCACCCAGGCGCCCTGAATCTGCTTTGATTTTTGCATTTGCTGTAAGACAATGTGAATTCTAAATGGCACTTCAACCCAGAAAGTGTGAAATCTGAAATCTGCGCTGTTACAGTCATACAACTGAGCTCTGATAAATAACCTCAAGTAATTGGACACTTAATGCACCATTAAGACCATTTCTGTTCCCACCTACCTGTGTGGCCTATTTTACTTTTAGAAAAGCCTGGGACCATCTTCCAGGTCTAGACCATGAGATGAGGATGCCATCTAGCAGCAGCAGAATAGTGACCATTTTTAAAGCAGCATTAATGGAGCTCCTCATTTGATCTTTTTTAACTGCCATCCTTGTAAATCAGTTACATGGAGATTTCAAGCTTTGCTGAGACATGGTGGTGGAGAGGGGCCATGCTCTCTGTACTCTTTCTCAGGCTCCATTTCCATAATGGATGAGTATTTATTCTCTGGGACATTTTATAAGCAAAATAGTCCTGCCTCAAAAGAAGGAATTAATCCTCAGAAGGGGGTGGGGGGAGCAAGCTAATCTCTGAGAAAGAGGATTGAGACCGAGCATCCTAAACTTAACACTCAGGGGTATGATCCTAGGCAGTGAGTCAGATATCAAATATGGAATATTGTCATAGCTAAAAGAAAAGGGCAAAACATCTTTTCATAAAGGGATATTTCTTATCTCCAATTTCATATCACTGCTTTAAAAAAAAGCAGTATCCATATGGCATGAAAATAGCAAATTTTCAGAGAATAAATGTTACTTTTTTTCTTTCCAAGTTTTTATTTAAATTCCAGCTAGTTAACATACAGTGTAATATTAGTTTCAGGTGTACAATTTAGTGATTCATCCCTTCCATCCAACACCCAGTGCTCATCACAAGTGCCCTCCTTAATCACGCCCTCCATCACCTATTTCACCCATCCCCCATCCACCTCCCCTCTGGTAACCATCAGTGTGTTCTCTATAGCTAAGAGTCTGTTTCTTGGTTTGCCTCTCTTTTTTCCCCCTTTGTGTGTGTTTTTTTTTTTTTTAAGATTTTATTTGTTTATTTGAGAGAGAAAGAGCACGTGCAGGAGCCAGTGGGGGGAGGGGGGGAAGAAGGACAAGCAGACTCCACACTGAGGGGGGAGCCCGCCTTGATCCCAGGACCCTGAGATCATGACCTGATCTGAAGTCAGATGCTTAACTGACTGAGCCACCTAGGTGCCCCTACTCTTTTATTGTTTCTCAAATTCCACATATAAATGAAAACATATGGTATTTATCTCTCTTTGACTTATTTTGCTTAACCTAATACTTGCTAGCTCCATCTAAAATGTTATTTTTAATTGTGATCCAAAGCTGTACCTTCTAATAAGCATAAGGTTTCATTGAATAAATATATATAAATTAATTAGTGCATGCTCTGGTATACCTAAGAAGTGTTATCCTAAGTGTCTTTATTCCTTCTCTTCCAGAGAAGCTACTACTAATTTCCTGAGACAACACACAGGGATTCTATACTGTCTATATGTCACAGCAGAGCATGTGGCTGCTGGGGTAAGATATAGATTGACATAAACCAATGGATGGAAGAAATCCTCAAGGCTCAAACTCTAGCCAGGCTCAAAGTATATGGACAGCATCCTTATCACATGTTCACCAGGCTTCTACTCAGGTCCCTTGAAATCCAGAGCTTATACCCACGCAAGGTCAATGTATGGCTAATATACCAGCTAAAATATATCTGTACTAAACTTCCCATAGGCAATCAACTACTGTCTCTTAAAATCACACAGCACAAGCCCAATCTTTCTTTTATATATGGAAGATGCTAAAAGGTTACTTAGACATTTGTCACCTGAGATAACTTCCAGTACTGTTGGTTACTATGGTGTATAAGAGTCAGGAGTGACAAGGCCCCTGCTGGGAGCTTTGCCCATAGCATTCATTCCTTGGGCAGCTGATCAATGAGATGGCTATTGGGCATTCTCTCTGTGCCCCTTCTCCTGATCCTTTAAGTGAGACTCTTTTCTAAATGACCCTCTTCTAGTCATAACTAATATTTGTAGGCAGTTTAGCCCTCACTATAACTCATTACAACCTATGTAACCTACAAGTCATTACAATTATAATTTAATTTTCACAGCGACCCTATAAGGATTACATTTTCCATCTTACATATGAAAGAATAATGGGTTAAGTTTACTAACTTTCCCAAGTTCACTTAATCATTAAGTTTCTCTCTCTTTTTTAAGATTTTATTTATTCATTTATTTGAGAGAGGGGGATGAGAGAGAGAGAGAGAGCACATGAGAGGGGGGAGGGTCAGAGGGAGAAGCAGACTCCCCGCTGGGCAGGGAGCCCAATGCAGGACTCGATCCCGGGACTCCAGGATCATGACCCGAGCTGAAGGCAGTCGCTTAACCAACTGAGCCACCCAGGCGCCCTTAATTATTAAGTTTCAAACATACTTTTGTCTAACTGCAAATATGTCCTCAATAATACTATTTTACTGGGACCTGTAAAATCCCATTGTTTTCTCATCTACTTTTGAATCAGCTATGCTCTCTAAAAGCCCTTGTTCTTTTGAACATATGCTATCATTTATCCAACAGTCCATTAATGTGAGGCTCATTAGAAACGACCCCCAAAGCAAGGTTCATTGAAACAAGGCCCAAGACAAGGCTGAGGGAGAGAAGATGACAGCAGAGGTCCTAAGACATCTGTGGGGGCCAGAGCACCTAGAGAGAAGGGTACTCTTTGTAGGACATCATAAAATGCTTGCAAATCCACCATGTGGATAAAGAATGATTTTAGGGGCTTAAAAGTGAAGTTCTGTATTTGCAGCACAAAATCAGCCATCAACAGGGATTGGCTTCCATTGAAATTCACTTGATATACACATGTATTTATTCACTTGAAAATATTTTGACCCCTCTTCATTTATCAGGCATTGTACCAGAAGCTATGGAGATGGTGGTAAAGAGGAAAGTCATGGCCCATATTCTCACAGAGCTTGCTTTCTTACTGGGAACATAGACAACTCAATAGCTATGTTTTAGCTATTTATGTTTTACCATATTTTAATGGTAAGTGGTAGGATAGCTTCTACGGGAGAGACAGCCGAGTCCTGAGGATAGTGTAGGAGAGTCAGATGGTTGCTCTGGAGGAAAAGTGAAGCTTCTGATAATGAGTAAGAATGATCTAAGTGAGAGGGAAAGGGCACATTCAGGAACAAAGCATCCTGTGACTGGAGCTCAGAAACTGATGGGGGAAAGGTGACATAGGAGTCTAGGAATGTTAGCAGGGGGTGGACTAGGAAGTATTTCGATCACATCCAGTCAAGACAACAAAAACCACTCTAAATATTTCAAATTGAACAGAATGTGACACAAGGAATTAGTTTTACTGGGGTTGACAAGCTGGAAACAAGTAGGACAAGCGAGGGAACCTCGAGCTTCAGTAACGGGGAGTCTCTGTGCCCTCGAGGCTGAAGGAGCATATGGAGGAGATGGTGTTACAGGAGCCCTGGGACCAGGGACAGCTGGTAAAATCAGGAACCACCAGGGTCTTCCTGGCAAGAGCTAGAAGCACACAGCTGCAACCGGCCATGGCTCAGGAGGCAGGAAGAGAGGGGGAGAGGCACCATGGCTTCTCCCCTTCGTCTACTTTCCAGTGAACCCTCCCTGGAAGCCCCATGGTGAGGGAGCCCGGGAGGTATAGTCTCGTGCAACACTGAGAAGGGCTGGGAAGAACAGTGGTCTGAGAACATACGGGGCATGTGTAGCCCCTTACCTTTGTGCAAAGAAAAGTCTTTGAAGGGTCACTTCTTTAGTGCACTGCAAGTACTCCTAACAGAAAATCAGGGGTAAGAATCAATGCTCAGGGACAGTTATGAATGAAAAAATGTAAACTGAGACAATTATATTCATTACCCTGTTTTCATTAAAGTTGAAGATGATCCTCACTCAGTGGAGCTCTATTACTCAGGGGACCTGAGGAATAACCTGTGTTCTCTGGGACAGGAGACTGATATCAATGGACCAGAGTGTGGGCCCTGAGTGCAGAACTCAGGATGATGGTCATGGAAAGCAGGGAGGAGATAATCAGAACTTGGGGTACTTGGTGAGAAATGAGGATCAGAGAAGGAATCTGGAAGGAAAGAACGAGATACTCCCCCTTAGCCTGGCTTTCTCCATCATAAGGTATTCTCCAACCACCCCAGGCAACCCTCGGTCATCTCTTACATCTGCAAATGTCTAGACTTGCAGTGTTGTCCCCTGGAAGCTTCTAGGAGGACGCAAATGTTCAATATCTGCACAGTCTGATACCTCAGCCACTTGCCACGTGTGACCACACAAGCACTTGAAATGTGGCTAGCGTGACTCGTTTCTAATTCTATTCATTTTAAATGGATTTAAAATTTAAATGGCTACATGCGGTCAATGGCTAGTGCATTGGCCAACACAGCTGAAGCCCTCAACTGTCAATTTTGTGGTAACGATTTGGACAGTTTTAAAGTTACACAGACCTTTCCATTCCCCTCTTCCTCATCCCAGCTGCCAACTTTAGGTAAATCACAGAACATTGCCAAACCAGAGTTTCCTCATCTTTAAAAACTGGAATAACGGTAGATTCCTGCCAAGGATTGGAAGGATTAAACAGAAAAGTAAGTAAATTAGCCAGCCCAGTACAGCGCTCTAAGAAGTTACCAATAAGGATATGTATCTTTTTTCCTAAGATTCACACTCCCCCTCTTGGTGCCCTGCTGGGAGTGTTTTTAGACAGATAAAATAACAAGAAAAATAAAATTAAATTCAATAGAATAAAATATAATTTTTTATATGAAAACTATAAGAACTCCTGTGTCAAAATGTCTCTGACTCTTTCAAAGTAGCTACTTTGTTTAAGTAGCACTGGCATTGTCTAAATAACTTTAGACCAACTCTCTCAAAATTGCTTCCAGAGTCATTTTCTGAGCCATGTAAGAAAAACACTTCATTCGCATTTAGTTGCATTCCTAGCTTTTGAGTCATTTTTATATTAGCCCCTTTTTAAAACTATACATTTTGTATTAAAACACAGAAGATATAAGAAAGTAAAAATGTCCTACAAACCCACCAACAAGAATTAAGAAGTATTAACACGTTTATAAAAATCATTATAGGCTATTTTTCCATGTTCCTTTAAAAATAAAAAACACAGTCGTATTTTACACACAATTTAGTATCCTAAATTTTCCACAATATTCTCACATAAGTATGTTTATGTCATTAATTATTCATTAAAATGTTTTTCTAAATGGTTGCAAAATATTCTATTATATGGATATATCAAACCACATGAACTACTCCTACGTGCCTGCTATTTTTTTTTTCTTTTAAATAAAAATTACTTCCAGGTGCCTGGGTAGCCCAAGTCATGGTCTCAGGGTCCTGGGATCAAGTCCCGCATTGGCTCCCTGCTCAGCGGGGAGCCTGCTTCTCCGTCTCCTGCTCCCCCTGCTTGTGTTCCCTCTCTAGCTCTCTCTCTCGCTGTCAAATAAAAAAATAAAATCTTTTTTTTTAAACAGACTCTTTTTTTTTAAAAGATCTTATTTATTTATTTAAGAGAGAGAATGAGAGATAGAGAGCACGAGAGGGAAGAGGGTCAGAGGGAGAAGCAGACTCCCCGCTGAGCAGAGAGCCCGACGTGGGACTCGATCCCGGGACTCCTGGATCATGAGCTGAGCTGAAGGCAGTCGCTTAACCAACTGAGCCACCCAGGTGCCCATAAATAAATAAAATCTTAAGAAAAAAAAAACCTTCCTAATTTTTACATCCTGACTCTGAATGCTTTTTGTTTTTTCCAAAATACAACCTAGTATAAAAGATACAGAAAGATAAAGAAGAGTAACAGTTATCACATATCTGCTATAGAATAAGCTTACTGTATATACTATCTCATTTAGTCCTAGAAATTTTGAGATAAATAATTTTATGCCCCTAATTTTTAGCCTTTAGCCTTAACTGCAAAAAGTTTAAGTCATTCTGTCATATATTTAAGAAGAGTCTGAATCAGAATTTGAACACGGGAGTATCTGATTCCCAGTCCCTACCTTACATGAGCGCATGATAGTCATGGAATGGCTTCAACAGAAGTATAATGGTGATTCCAAAATATGTGTGTCGTTTCATATAACATGTTCAACTCTCAGAATATTCACACAGGTAGCTATGGCAGAAGAGAGGCAAAGGGTTAGAAGTAATTTGGCTCATGCTAATTAAAAAACATAAAACCAAAATCTTTTTTTTTTTTAATTGACTTCTTCAGAAGATTGTCCCTGTCAAATATGCCTGAACACATCAGTCAATCCCGCCGCAGCATTTCACTCTCCCTGGCAACCAGGACCTTTCTGCAACTGCCCAAAGTGACAGTTTGAGCAGTTTTAATTAACAGGTGCAATTAGGCTGGAGGAAATGATTTCCCTAACTGCCAATCAACTTCATTCATCCTTTCAAGGGATCCCAAACAAAGATTGCAACCAGGACTGCTGCCGGCAGTGGGAGAGCAGCTCTCCGGCCAGCGACACTCACCATTGCCGATTCCACCTGGCCCTAAACCAGAGGGTAGATCAGGAATGGACTTGGACAATGGTACAGAAGCCCTTTAATACCTGTCCAAGAAACAGTCACAACCAGAAGCTTCTCCAATTTCTGGGATTTCATTTCAGGGAGGAGGGGAAGCTGGCCAGTTAGAAATTGTTTTTTTTAACAAAAGAAATTGATTTTTGCAGGTTTCCAGCTCTGCAAGGTTTGCGGGTTTCAATAGCTCCTCAGATGGAGGGCCTTTTAAGATCCTAATATATCGGGGCACCCAGTGAAAGAGGGTGGGGGTGCAAGTGGCACCAACTAAGTTAATTTACACCTTTGGAAAAATAAAGATGAATTTTTAGATAAAATGCAGATTAAGACATCATCCACTAAGTGCGCACACTATTTAGTGTTTGGAATAACAACTCTGGGATTTTCTGGAAGATACTGTGTTTCTTTTTGTTCCCTGTGGCTCAAACTAAAAAAGAGCTGATCTGCCTATAAACTAGGATGAAGATATTTTTAGGATGAGATTCAGCTAAAGGCCTGAACCTTGAACCTTATCTCGGTGAAACCGCAGATAATACATTGGGGCATCATTTTCACTTCACTGAGACACAGCATAATGCCTAAGAACATCACTGGGGAACATGTGTCTGCTTGGGTTGGAATCCTGGCTTACGTGTACCCACTGTTTGACTTTGACTCAGTTACTTCACCTCTTTGTGTCTCAGCTTCTTCGTCTATAAAGTGGGGTCAATCACAGTACTTTCCTCCCAGGGTTATTATAAGGATTAAATGACATACTTTTGTAAATTGCTTTGAACAGTGTCTGGAACATCCTAAGATCTATAGAAGACCTATAGAAGAATGCATCACATAACAGATATTTTAATATAATCATTTTTGGTCTTTTCTCACCAAGTCACTGAAAAATGGGCAACTTCAGGTAATAAAAAAAAAACAAAAGCATTGCATCTCTCAGGATTCTTACTCTGTCCCAATTTCCTCTCGCTTTTCAGTTGGTCCATCAGGCTGAACACCCTCAATTTCCTGCCCTCTACTTCTATGTTCATTTGTTCTGGCAATAATTCCTCCTTTTGTCCAGAAGCCTTGTAAAATGAGTGGTCTCTCCTTTTGTCCAGGGTGAACTCTTACCTTCCCTTGTCTCACATCTTCCTTGGGGACCCTCCTAGATTCCCGTGTCCTCTCTCAGCAATTTCTCTGCTCCTGCTGCCCTTAGTGTATGAACAAGCTCAAGCCACTGTAGGCCTAACAACCCTCTTCTGCCCCCATGCTTCTTTCTGTCTAAGCCTTCTCCAGTTCTAACCACAATCATATTCCAGGGTGCAAAACTTCCTTTAACTTTTTTTTTCTCAACAGGGACTTCGGACTCCTGGCTCCCAAATGAGAAAAAACTTCTCTTCCTCACCTCCTCTAGTTAGTAGGAAATTATTTTTTAAAAAATGAACATAAGATGAAGGGGAAGAAATCGGAGGGGGAGACGAACCATGAGAGACGATGGACTCTGAAAAACAAGTTGAGGGTTCTAGAGGGGAGGGGGGTGGGGGGATGGGTTAGCCTGGTGATGGGTATTAAAGAGGGCACATTCTGCGTGGAGCACTGGGTGTTATACGCAAACAATGAATCATGGAACACTACATCAAAAACTAATGATGGAATGTATGGTGATTAACATAACAATAAAAAATTTTAAAAAATAAACATAAAATTACACATTATGAGTCACCCAAAGTCTTGAAAAATAGTAATCCTTGGCAATGCAAAGGGTATATTCCATGGAAGATTAAAGTTTGTAACATGAGCTAGAACCCAAACTCTCTTGTGAAAGTCTGAAAGTAAAATCTCAAAGGAATTGAAGAGCTCAGAGATAGGGACCCTCTTGTACTTCAGATACGGAGGGAGAGGCAGTGATGAGAAAGAATGAAGAAGGCATAAACCCCTTACTTCTCTAATTTAAGCCAAGTTCATTCTCAGCCTCTTTTTTCCATTGTCCAATATGAACATCAGAAAGAAGAATGGAATAGTTTTATCTATGAATCTTTTCAAGAAGATTAAATGCCTGTCTTACTTTCTTAGGGTAGACAAATATGTAGGAATAGGGGACTCTATTCTCTCTCCAAAAACCATTTTTAACAAGAAAAACGAATAGGAAAAAAAATGCTTTCTTCGTTAACTTCAGTATATCCTGATTATTCTAAATTATGCCACTTCCTAAACCTTCTTGTTGACTGAAATTTTACCCTGATTCACAAAACCTACTTAGGTCTGGTGATATTAAAGAAATAAAGAGCCAACAAATCAGCACAGACAATATGAATTATTTTCCATGTTTCTTGTCACAGTTTGGAGATATTTTCATCAGAGAACTGTCAATTTTATAGACTGTTGAAGATTTATTCTTGAATCATCCATTATTCAACTGGAGAAGAGGTGAAAAGAAGTGGCAGATGGATTGACCAATGTCATTACACAGGCAGGATTATCAACAAGTCAAAATAGCCTAAAGTCCTGGGCAATTTTGTTTTTTTAAGATTCTGTTTCTTTATTTGAGAGAGAGAGAGAGAGAGAACACACAGGCAAGGGGGAGAGGCAGAGGGTGAAGCAGACTACTTGCTGAGCCGGGAGCCTGACACGGGGCTCTATCCCAGGACCCTAGGGCCATGACCTGAGCGGAAGGCATAAGCTTAACTGACTGAGCCACCCAGGCGCCCCTGGGTGATTTGTTATCCTACAGAAGAGGCCAAAGGAAATGAGGAACCAGAGTTCCTAAGGTAATAACAATGCCTCTTTTGAATTTATGTCATTATAAGCATTGTGTGTCACAGAATTCTCAGAGCTTTTCTTAATTCTTATGGAAGTCAAAGGTGAGATGGACCTATCTCTAGCAATACTCATAATTCTAGGTGATATTAAAAAAGGTTATAATTTTATGTGATTTTAGGGTTTCATTATACTATCCTAAAACCTTATTTCATCTGATTCACTCAGGACAATCTAATCACTGTGCCTATCCTTTCCTGAATTCTCCCTTGTAGGTATCCTCAGTCAGGGTTTTTTTTTTTTTTTTTTTTTTTTACCACTGCTACTCTGAATCTTGCCAAATTCAGCATTACAGATCTCTTTTAATGATTTAGATCAGAAATCACCATTACTGGTCTCTTAGACTCCATCCTTTGCCCCAAGCCCCACTCAATGCTTCGGATACCCTGACAACAAGCACAGGACCCTCCACCCCAGCCCACAAAAAAATTGCATTCATCATTTATTTAACCATTTATTTCAGCAGCATTATTGTATGCTTCTCAGGTGCTGCCGGCTGCCGCATCAATATACCAGGCAAGAACAAAAAGGGAAGGAGAGGGTAATGACTTACACCAGAAGACTGCTGTAAAATCTATAGGGTGGAACTTGGAACTCAATTTGAATTACCTTTCCATCTGGCAGGATGAGCAGAGCCTGTTTAACATTATGTGCATCAATTTCCTCATAGTGCCTTTAAACAGAAGCCTATCTGAGCTCGGCTCCTACAGGTCTGAAGGTAGTACCATGGTGCAGGCCACATCCACATCTCTTTTCCACCATCACCATATTTGGACACACTGGAATTTGTCTTTTAGGACAGTAGACTGAAGAAGATCTGCTTACCTACAAGTTGAAAATCCTGGCTGGCTCCCTCATGCAGAGAAGCACGTGACCTTTGTGAATCAAGTACAGCTGCTGAAATTAAAAATTCTCTCCCGGTATGGCCCACATTATACTTTGAAATTGTAGAGCAGGATTAACCAAGCTGTGCAGGAATTGGCTCACGGAAAAATACTGAGCACAGTTATGTTTTGGTTGGGCTAACTGATTACAGCATCAACCAAGAGCCGGAGAAAGTAGGTGCATCTTTGAGATGAGAATGTGGAGAGAAAAAGATCTGAAGTGTGACCTGTGAATTTCTGAGTTCATGGCGAACTGTTACAATAGTGAGGCTGTGTCCCAGCACACAAAACCAAGACCTGGGGTTCAGATTCTTTGTCTGGGAGCCTTTTATCTGATGTATTTTGGTGAAATGGAAACAGGTTTTCACATGGAAATTTATCACTTGTTTCGCATAATCTCTCTTTCCTTCCCTCTCTTTCTTTCCTTTGCCTTTTACTGGAATCTGAGCCCTAAATAACAATATCGCTCTTCTGCAGGACTCCAGGCAATATTTGATTTCTCTCCACAGTGACTTAGTGGCTTCTTTCATAATTCTTAAGCTCCCAAACTCAATTCCTCCTCCTCCTCCTCCTCCTCCTCCACCTCCTCACTTTCAGGTAAGAGCAAACCTCTGGTTTTAGTGACATAACTGGAGTTTGGGCAAAACAGCCAGTGAGATCACCACCACCTCAGACTCCGTCCTTACCCTGAGCCCCCTCAATTCTTCATTCGTCTTTGACAACGGACTTAGCCCAAGTGTGGACATGAAATGTGCAGATTGCATATTATGTCACCCAAAGTGAAGCTGCCCTTCCTTCACCCCTCTCTTCTCAGCGCTGCAAAGTGAATTGGAGAAGGAATGTTTAAGGAGTTTTTTAGGGGCACCTGGGTGGCTCAGTGGGTTAAGCGTCTGCCTTAGGCTCAGGTCATGATCCCAGGGTCCTGGGATGGAGCCCCACGTGGGGCTCCCTCCTCCTCGGGGAGCCTCCTTCTCCCCCTGCCTCTGCCTCTCTGCCAACCCCTTCATGTTCTCTCTCACTTGAGCTGACTCTCAAATAAATAAAATCTTTTTTTTAAAAAAAGGAGTGTTGTGTTGTTGTTTTTTATACTCTCCCCCCTAAGAAATGCAAAACATTTGCTAATGCAATCTGTAGTCAGCTGGCCTTGGTTCAAGTACTGGCTCTAGTATCTTCTACCTGTGGTATCACCTCTCTGGGCTCTAGTGTTCTCATCATCAGAGTGGGGCGGGGAGTAATCCTGTTTCACAAGGTAGTCCTTTCAGTCTGCATCTGTTTATAGAACACGAGCTCTGTCAGGCCTTTTCCTAATCTCCTCACCTGGCTTAACTCTTCTCATCCCACAACAACCTTCAAGATAGGTGCTACCCTGATTCCCATTTTGCTGATGGGAATATGAGCGAAAAGGACCACATTATGAAAGGTTGGGCCACCGACAAATGCCACAGTGCAGGACACTTGAGTGAATCTGGGTTTTGCTTCCGAGTCTAAGAAGATACTCTGACCTCTCTGAATCTTGTATCTACATGGTAGGATGGCAGCACCCTCAAGCAGGCTGCATGATTGTGACACTCTGTGCAGCGGAAAATACGCGGAAGCATGCACTGGGACAGTTTAATGCACATTGATTCCTCCCTGACCCAATACATATCTCCCAAGCTAAGCAATCATTTCAGAAATGGCTACCCTCTTGCAAGGGGACTAAGGAGAGGATATGAGGGAAGAGGCAATGCTGCCAGATTCTAATCTCCCTTCAAATCAGCTTTTGCGGAGAGAGAAAGGGACTCTCACACAAAGCTCTGCTGGTTGGCTTTATTACTGCAAATTAATTAGGAAAATACCCAAGACTCTAACATGGTGAATGAATTTGCCCAAGGTCACAGACAAAATAAGTAGTAGTTACATTGCTAATTTTTTCTAACTCCAAAGAACAAACTCTTCATTATAATACCTTACATTGTTGTGGTAGTTTTAAGGATGCTCGCTGATGACTTTTAGCTCTCTACCTTCTGGCACATGAGAGGTCGGCCCTATATTCAGGTGGGGCTTCTTTTCATTTATTTAGTTTCCTACTTCTGTTTTCCTGTGGCTGCTATTATTATTATTTAGACTTCTGGGCACAGAGGAATTGGTAGTGAGAAGGAGGTATGCCAGTCCATGAGGATCACCTAATTTATGACAACAGAGTTGCTCTGTACAAACCACAATGTACTTAGTATGTGTGCAAATGAGTAACTAAGTTCTAACTGATAATGGAACAGCAAAGTAGAATGATAAAACAGGAAGATCAACAAATCTCCCAGGCAGTCTCTAGTGTTGTGTCATTAAGAAATCTTGTAACTTTGGGTAAATCACATCATTTCATCGAATCTCCACTGCATCAACTATAAAATGAAGCTATTTCAACTTTTTATGCCAGAAACAGTCTATGGAATGGAGGGTGGAGTAACTATTACATAAGAGGCCAGTATTAAAAAATTTCCCTGCGCAGTAATTCCTTTACCAGTTTCTAGACTGAATCCAATTTTCAAAAGATGCATAGACATTTTCTGATCTATATGATCAGAGAAGACAGGCCTGTGATATCAGTGATTAAGAGCATCATAGTTGTAGACTTTCCATACTGGTTTGACTATTTAATTTATCCATCAATATCTGTGTTTATTTGGGGGATTCAATTTCTATTTTCTAGAGCCTCATTCTCTTAAGCAACCACCTAATCTGATCAGTTCTGAATCAGCATCAGGGTGATATCCAAATCAACTAAGTGGAGGAATTCCAGAATTCCAGAAAAATTCAGAAAGGTGATGATTATTAATGCCTTGTGTCTTCAGAGCCTACGAGAGTGCCTGGCACTGGCTCTCAAAAAACTTTGTCATGAATTAAAATGTAACATACTTAAGGATATATCAACACACACTTTTCCTTCATTCATTCAGCAGATACTGAGTACTTGTGTAGCTGGCACAGGGGAGGGGGAGAACAATGATAAGCAAATTAACATGGAGCTTACCTCTTGGTGGCTGAAATGGACACTAAATTATCATTTACACAATTAGATACTGAATTCCAGTTGTGGATATTTTACTACAAAGGTAAATACAGTTTGCCAAGAAAGCATATTGTTCCAAGCTGTGTGAGGAGGGTCCAGGTTAAGATTCCCTGATAAAGTGACACTTGAGGTGAGATGTAAAGAATGGTGAGTAATTAGGGGCATCTGGGTGGCTCAGTCATTAAGCGTCTGCCTTCGGCTCAGGTCATGATCCCAGGGTCCTGGGATCGAGCCCCGCATCGGGCTCCCTGCTCCGCGGGAAGCCTGCTTCCCCTCTCCCACCCCCCCCCACCCCCCACCCCCCACCACTTGTGTTCCCGCTCTCGCTGTGTCTCTGTCAAAATAAATAAATAAAATCTTAAAAAAAAAAAAAGAATGGCGAGTAATTAATGACAATTCAGGGCGGGGAAAAAAGGACATTCTAGAAGAAAGAATATGCTTCGGGGCCTCAAAATGCAAAGGATAAATCTGCATTCAAGCCACTGAGGGAAGCCCTGTATGACCACGGTGGAAAGAACCGGCCAGAGTCCTATGTTATACATTTGGTGAGGCAGGCAGGAACCAGACCCTCTGGGGACACACAGGCTATGCCAAGATTATCTTTTCACTAAGTCAAGAAGAAAATGAAGCTCTTGAAAGGTTATAAGATGAAGATTTGTTTTTATAAGATCATTCTAGCTTCACTAATAATCAGAGATTGGAGAAAAATAACAAGGGGTACAAGAAGACCAGTCAAGATGGTAGAAAAAAACAAAGAAATGCAGGTGATTTGCTATTTGGGAAAAAATTAACTGGTGAATTTGATGGAATATAGTCATTGAGATGTGTTGATGGAGAGAAAAAATGTTAAGGATAAATCCCAAGTTTCCGACTACGTTCTTCAGAATGATTTAGGCCTCCTCAGTCCCAACTTATCCATTAGGCTGGGCCCACAATATTTGTAGAGGCCCACAAAAGTATTTTAAAAGTCTTTTTAAATTATAAAAGCAGAACGAACTTTTAGTTCAAAGAAAGTACTTAAATATATAATAGTAATATATCCGTCTTTATCAATGCAGTAAAATGTAATCTTTAGTATTTTTATGGAGGAAGCAACAGTGCCCAGGCCCATGAAAGTTACAACGTGGCCCTGGACCAATTGTCACTGAGACAGAAAACTGGAGGAAGACCAGATAGGCATGGGGCTGGAGGGTTAGAGCTGCACAATGCAAGTCAGTTTTGACATCAGTTTAAGATTTGAGGTACCTGTAAAACATCCTAGTGCAAATGACAAAGAGTCCTTTAGATATACAACTTAAAAATTATGATGGTATTTTCAAGGTCTAAAAATAATGTTGGATTTTAGAATCATGAAGTATGGATTTCAGTTCCAGCTCTTCTCCTATAGTGGAACTTCATGATGATGATGATGATGATGGTGATTGCCTAAAATAACATCATCTTTTTTCTATTAAATGATTCAAAACATGTGATTGGGTGAGTGGTGACACTTTAGCTGTAGCAAGTGGATATCCAACCCAAAATGAGCCAGTCAGAGCCCACCTGTGGGACTTCATATCTGAGGTGGTTGAGAACACCTTTATGTCCTCCAGTAGTAAAGCCATTGGAATGTTCCTTCAGCATTGCCAAGGGAAGAGCAAACTACCACGTGGAGAAACCTGCTTGAGAAAGTAAAGCCAACCTACAAAATGGGGCAGATTCAGTGTAGAGCAAGTCCTGATGACTTTAGTGCCCCCTATTTCTAATCTTCCCAGGCACCACATCTACCCCTGTACTTTTCAGACAGTTGACCAATAAACTGTCTATTCTGTTTAGGTCAATTCCAGGTTTTATTTTATTATATTCAAAAGCAAGAGTGCTGACCAATATAATCACAAAATACCCATGTAATCTTTGGCAGATCATATCATCTCCTCAAGCTTCAATCTCCTGGTCTGTAGCATGAATATGGTAGAACTTACATCACAATTTTGGGATGATGATTGCATGAGAAAATTATACAAAAACGCTTCAAAGTTCAGTATATAACATGCGCATATTAATTATCATTGTTACTATGAAAGAGAGAGGAAGAAGGACATTGAGAGTTGTCAGAGGGGGACTCTTTCAACCCTAGAAGGATGTGGCTCAGTTACTAGAAGCCATCAGATGTGGTTTAAAGAGCCCCCTTCAAAGTACACTTTTAGCTTGAAGAAGTCCTATTATTCTTCTGCAGTGCTCTCTATTTCATGTGAATCTTTACTAATTTGCTAGTATTTCTCAAAATCAGTTAGCTTGCTCTGTAAGAAATTCTTATGGGGCTAGAGTGAACCCCCCATCCACCCCATTCTAGTACGCACAATAAAAAACATCCTCTCTGCCTTCAACACACCCTGTTCTAACTTTATTGACCTTTATTCATTATCATATGAATTGTTGGTATCTCGAGATCTTGAAATCTTCAAGGGCAACTTCACACTCTCATTTCTGTGCATTCCCAGCACTGAACATACAGTAGGTACTCAACAAATGTTAGTTCAACAAATGGACGAATTCAGTTATATTATATCTCTAACTCGCAAAACACACATTAGTATCTCTAAGGCCAATATTCTGTGTTCCACACCATAGAATCTGAAATAAAACCCAACCAGCTGGACCGAGATTTGAGAGTGTTTGTGAACAGGTGGTGTTACACTTGAGGATGGCCTGGAGCCCCTTTATGAGAAAGCAGCCCCCTGTGTCTAGATGTAGATTGTCTTTAACTCAACCGGTGGCAGGCTGAGGACTCTTTTTAAACGTATCAAAAAAAAAAAAAAAAAAAAACGAAACAAAACACCCACATTTCAATATAAGATAATTGGCTGCTCAGGACACTACCACCCACAATCCCCAGTGCTTACTAAGGCCTGTCCTTAGGGCATCTATATTTAATTTCTGTAAAAACTGATAACTGAGTCAGAAACAGCCTGTGGTGGTAACAAACTATTTGTAAATTATATAGGCATAAAAGAGTATCATAAAGACTTAGAACTCCTATTTTTCACATTCCAATAAACATAGCATCAGTTAAAAGCTGAACGCCAAGATACTTAGCCAAGTTTCCATCCAGATGGAATTTATAATAAGTGTTATAAAGCTCTGAAAATCAGAGATTCTAGCCAAAGCAAGGACAAGCTCTAAAAGGTGCACACCTCCTTAATATGACAATAACACCACAAATATGGTTCCTAGTTTGCCAGAAATTTTGCTCTTTCATTCTTTTGTTCAGCCAACATTTCTTGAGAGCCTACTATGTGCTGGGGGCGGCTTGGAGGCTGAGGTGATGAATGGGCCCCCATGAAGTGGAGGAGAAACATATATACAAACCCGGACACAGATCCACACATGCAAATATCATGTGCAGTTAGTAATGCAAAACCAGTCAGTCTAAAGCAGTCTAATTGATGATCAACCTCTTCAAGCCTATGCCATGGGTTGCATGTGTCTCCCCAAAATTCATATGTAGAAGTTCTAATGCCCATTGTGTCTAAATGTAATCCTATTTATAAATAGGGTCATTGAAGAGGTAATTAGTTAAGATAGGTCATATGAGAGTAGGGGGCCCCTAATGCAACATGACTGGTGCTCTCATAAAAAGGGGGAATTTGGGCACAGACACACACTCAGCAAGAGTGCATGTGAAAATTGGAGTTACATTGACACATCACAAGGTGGGAGAGAGGCCTGGAACAGCTCCTTCCCTAGTGCCTTCAGAGGGAGCATGGCCCCGCAAATACCTTGATCTTAGACCTCTGGCCTCCTGAATTGTGAGACAATAAATTTCCATTGCTTAAGACAGTCCCATTTTGGGGGCATCTGGGGAGTCAAGTGCCAGACCCTTGGTATTGGCTCCGGTCATGATCTCAGGATTAAGAAATTGAGCCCCACATCTGCCTCCTTGCTCAGAGCAGAGTCTGCTTGAGTTTCTCTCTCCCTCTCCTCCTCCCACTTGAGCTGTCTCTCTAAAATAAATAAATAGATCTTAAAAAAAAAAAAGACATCCAGTTTGTACCTTGTTATAGCAGTTCCAGGAAATTAATATATCTTAGCTTTCTCACCTGTATGATGAATACTATAAAGCCTACATATTAGTGTTGCACTGATTAAATCAGATAGTGTATATTAAAAGCTTCTGGAACTTCAAATTCAGTGTACAGTATATATAAAGAGGTGCAAAAATGTAGGTCTTCCACAGAGACCTTTTGCATAGCCCAAACCATATTGGGTTTCCAAGCAAGTTTGAACCCCAGGTTCCAGATTTTAAGAGCAAACTAAGCAGTCTATCTAGACTTGGACTATCTGATACCACCGCCATTTGCTACATGTGAACACCTGAAATGTCACTAGCTCAAAGTGAGATGTGCGGTAAGTATAAAATACACACTCGATCTTAAAGACAGTATGAGAAAAGAATGTAAACTATCTCATGCATATTTTTATACAGACTACATGTTGAAAATATAACATTTTGGATATACTAAGTAAAATATATTATTAATTTTATCTATCTTTTGTTAGTTTTACCTTTTTAATGTGGCTACTGGGAGATCTACAATCACTTATGTGGCACATACTCTGTATGGACTGGACAGCACAAGTACAGAGGTAGAACGTGTCCCTATGTTTTCCTGAAATCACATCCTATTTTCCATCCTGGTTATTTGTGAGTTACAACAGGTCTTCCGTCAGATCACCCCATCAGAGCACATTGTGCAGCTGAGAGCATAGCAGAGTTTGCCTACTAGAGGTTCCATCAGCTGTGGCCACATCATCAGGGGAGGTTTAAATGTTCGGAGGTTTGATGTTCTTCCTCTGTTTGTCTCCCATCCTCACTGCTCATCGGAATGGTGGTGGGGCTCAGATTTCAATTCACAGCTAATTAGGAAACCAATGACCTGTGCCTTCAGGTAAAGGAGGCTGAATATTAGCGAAATGATTTCCCCAAGGCCAAACAGAGGAATCTAGACATTCTGACTTTGAAGTCTTGCAGACCAAAGTTCCAGCCTGCCATTTATTTTCCCTGAGATTTTCAACAAATACTTACTGAGGGCCAAGCATTAGTCAGGTGATAGAGATACAAATGAAATCAGCCATGAAGGGACTCAGATTCAATTTGGGAAACTAATATTTACCTCCAGGTTTACAATGAAAATTGAATAACATCCCATCTGAAAAGTGCCTTGTTCTATATGGACATATCTATTACCAGAGTTATCACCCCAGATGACACCCTGTATGAAACATTTTTAGTGCTCTGACACATTGGAGTTGTTGATAGTTCTCTTTCTTTCTCACAATTGAGTCTTCCAGCGCTCCCCAATGTCTCCCAAAGTATTCCCTGTAGATGTATAAACATTAAAGTCCGGAAATTTATGTGACATACACCCTCAGGTCACATAGATTGGTAGTTTTGTGACTTAATTTGAATGCTTCTGGCTTCGAAATTTAACTGTTTCATGTTCTTATGTTGTCAATATCAATAGTAACTGAACAGTCTGTCTTAGACACAAGAAATGCAAATCTCTGGTTTACAGCAACCAAGTGCTTATAATAGAACATGTATTATCCTTCCAGGAAAACAATGTTTCCCATATGCAGTTGCCATATTTTATCTTCTAACACCCTAGAGCCTGGAAACTTGGTAATATTTTTTCAATTATTATTTTGAATGAAAAGAAAAATTCTATATATGCAATTCATTGTGTGTGTGTGTGTGTGTGTGTGTGTGTGTGTGTGTGTGTGTGTGGCATGAAAAACCTTTTTTTTCTTCAAGGATCACCCCAGGGACCTAAACTTCCAGGTGGAGGCATCAGTGGTTTTAGCTGCCATCTGTCTTTTAAGAAGAACAATCTCTGAGGAAGATAACTGAGGGTTTGGCTATGGTCTGCATAATTTTCCAGATGTTCAACAGCAAGTTCCCTTTGGGCCCTTAGGAAGATCTAGGCAGAAATAATTATTCTACTACTTCAAGTCAGCCCTCAGAGATGGTATAACTCAACAGAACTCCAAGGTTTCTTCATTCCCCATGATTTTGTCCCTTCTCCATTGAGCCTTTAATATTGTATTTCCCCTTTGAATTTACAACTCTGTGTACTTGTCCCCATTCCTGTTCCCATCACCAGCTTCTCTGTCACTCTTTGCTCTCCTTGGATGTAATGAAAATCACCCAAGAAAACCCTCTGAAAAGCAGGTCTGCCAAAGTGTTATGTATGATGAGGCAACACAAAGCCAGCAAAGATCCTAAAATCTTAAACTCAGGAGGGTTATCGAGGAACCAGATATAACTACAAAAGCCAGCTCTGGTGCAGAAAATACAGACAGAAGATAACTTTGTGGATTCTGCTCCAGTCCCAAAGTCTTATCCATATAAGACAGATGGCAGCCAACCAAGGCTGTGAGATAAGTTCCAGTCCTCAGTGAAAGGCTGCCATCAGCTAGACATCCTACTGGGCAAGGATCGACACAGGACAAGAACATAATTCTCATACTGAGGATGCATGACAAAGTCAGGGCCTACAAAACTCTAAAAAAAAAAGTTTCAAGGAGACATTTTGATATCCTTCTGGACACTTCCTTGTAAGCATCTCCTTGCATAGGGATCTCAAGACATATACACTTCTCACTTCATCAGAATGAAAAACAGGATTTGAGAAACAGAGAAATCTAACTTAACTGTAGCCTACTTCCTAGAAGAAAGCAATATTAATATCAAAAATATATTGCTAATACATATAATATATATATGCTTATAAATTTTATATTTATATAATTGGTATCATAGATTATATATTATGAATTAGCTCATGTCATAAAATGTTCTTTAAAGTATCACTTTTAGTGGAAATATATTTCATTATATATAGTATGAGCCATGATTTATTTAACATTCTTTTTGGGGGTTATTTAACACTCTTCATGGTCATTATTGTGTGATAATGAAAATACGTGATATGGTATAAAAATACCTGACATGAAAATCTTTGGTCCTAAATCTTTGAAACTTCCCGAGATTATATTAACGAGCATGAACATTTTAAAGACATATACTATGTATTGTCAAACTGCTTTCAAGAAAGTCTTGACTACTCTTTCCTACCAAGAAAGGTGGGAATGCAGGTTTCAGCTAAACCTTCTCAGATTAAAAATGACTGGCTTTTACTTTTGCACAGCAAAAGAAACAGTCAACAAAACGAAAAGGCAACTGACAGAATAGGAGAAGATATTTGCAAATGACATATCAGATAAAGGGCTAGTATCCAAAATCTATAAAGAACTTTTCAAACTCAACACCCAAAGAACAAATAATCCAATCAAGAAATGGGCAGAAGACACGAACAGACATTTTTCCAAAGAAGACATCCAAATGGCCAACAGATACATGAGAAAGTGCTCAACATCGCTTGGCATCAGGGAAATCCGAATCAAAACCTCAATGAGATACCACTTCACACCAGTCAGAATGGCTAAAATTAACAAGTCAGGAAACGACAGATGTTGGCGGGGATGCGGAGGAAGGGGAACCCTCTTACCCTGCTGGTGGGAATGCAAGCTGGTGCAGCCACTCTGGAAAACAGTATGGAGGTTCCTCAAAAAGTTGAAAATAGAGCTACCCTATGACCCAGCAATTGCACTACTGGTTATTTACCCCA
This sequence comes from Zalophus californianus, assembly GCF_009762305.2. Taxonomy (NCBI): domain Eukaryota; kingdom Metazoa; phylum Chordata; class Mammalia; order Carnivora; family Otariidae; genus Zalophus; species Zalophus californianus. The sequence goes on from NC_045609.1 coordinate 42,787,111, forward strand.
AAGATACAAATGTAGGGATCTGAAGGGGTGCATGCACCCCAATTTTTATAGCAGCAATGTCCACAATAGCGAAACTATGGAAAGAGCCAAGATATCCATCTAAAGTGGATGGATATACAGTGGAATATTATGCAGCCATCAAAAGGAATGAAATCTTGCCATTTGCAACAACGTGGCTAGAACTAGAGGGTATTATGCTAAGTGAAATGAGTCAATCAGAGAAAGACATGTATCATATGACATCACTGATATGAGGAATTCTTAATCTCAGGAAACAAACTGAGGGTTGCTGGAGTGGTGGGGGGTGAGAGGGATGGGGTGGCTGGGTGATAGACATTGGGGAGTGTATGTGCTATGGTGAGTGCTGTGAATTGTGTAAGACTGATAAATCACAGACCTGTACCTCTGAAACAAATAATACATTATATGTTTAAAAAAAAGAAAAAGAAGACGATAGTAGGAAGGGAAAAATGAAGGGGGGGAAATCGGAGGGAGAGACAAACCATGAGAGACTATGGACTCTGAGAAACAAACTGAGGGTTCTAGAGGGGAGGGGGGTGGAGTATGGGTTAACCTGGTGATGGGTATTAAGGAGAGCACGTTCTGCATGGAGCACTGGTGTTATGCACAAACAATGAATCATGGAACACTACATCAAAAACTAATGATGTAATGCATGGTGATTAACATAACAATAAAAATTTAAAAAATAATTAATTTAAAAAATGATTGGCTTTTAAACTGGTTGCTAATTAGATATACAAAAGAATGATATCCAATTTCTGTTTAATATGCTTTTTAGATAACAAGTAACAAATTGTTTTTAAAATTTTCATTAGGTGTGTGACTTTCTTTGAGAAATGACCAGTCATATTTTTTGCCCATTTTATGACTACTTCAGGTGATGTCTACTACTACTCATCATACATGTGTTAGTCCTGTAGACATTAAGAATATCAACACTTTGTAATTTTTTTGCCAATAATCCGCCTGGTTTTCGTTTTTACCTTTTTGAAAATGATTTGTTGTTCAAATCTTCAATGTAATCAAAGCCATCATCTATGGTTTTCATGTGTGATGAGAAAGTCTTTGTCCTCAAAACTCCAGAAAGATATATAAAATACTTTCGTCTTTTTAGAAATAGCTTTCTCTTTTAATACTTTGTTCAATTAATTCACCTGTAAATCACCTTAGTGGGCAATTATCCATGTCCAAAGGCCATTTCTAGCACCAAAATAATTGTAGATTATGTCAAAATAAAAGAATGTCATAAAATAACCATATGTAGGAGATTTGATAGAGTGAAATTCCATGTTGTCTTAAAAAATCTTTTTCCTGGAGAATATGTTAGGAGTCAGAAAAATGCTTATGACACAGTATTAATTGTAAAATGCAATTAAAATAATCTTTATAGTTTAATCCCTATTTCATAAATACAACTACATTTACAGTTCCAACTATGTAAGCAGCTATAAATAGGAAATGAATACAGGTAGATTCTAAAATATTACAAATGGTTGTTTCTAGGTTATGAGATTACTATTGATTTTTATTTTATACTCTTCAGTATTTTCCAAACTTTGTACAATAGCACTCATGTCTTTTAAAATAAAAATTAAAGTTGTAGTATACGATAGTTTGAATTGAAAATGAGGTATTGCTTTTTCCATTAATGTTCTCATAAGAATAAACTTTTCCATAGCCAGTTCTATTTTTCAAAGCATTTCACATCAGTTTTCCTTTATTTCTTCCAGTGATAAAAGAAAATAGATGAAAAATCATTCCTTGAAGCATGAGTAAAGGTCTGAGGTTACCTGCTACCACCTCCCAAACTAGCACCCCATTTAGGTTGTGTTGTTTGATTCCCTATGAATACGTTGTATCTTTTCAACCAGTTCATGCTATGGTGTATCATGCTCTCTTGCTTTACAATGCATTTTCCCCCTTCTGTTCCCTTCTCCACCAGTTTTTGACTGTTGACTATATTTAAAGTCCTTAGGAAGGTTTTTCTTGATCTTCCTGGTCACCTTCCCTCCACCTGCTCTCTCCTGCTTTCTCGCACCTTGCAATGTAATGGTCTGTCTCCCTTCTAAATCATGAGCTTTCTGTGGGTAGCATCATGATTTATTTGTTCTTTGAATAGCATGAGTCCTGCTCATTTGTAATACCCAACTCAATGAGTACAAAATATGGTCACTTAGCTGTGTTGCATACATTTCAATAAACTTTAAAAGGAAAAAACGATACATTTTGAGTATTAAAAATTATTTCTTTAAATGTTAAACACAGAGTTACCATATGACACACTAATTCCACTTTTACGTATACACCCAAAGTATATGAAAATATATGCCCACACAAAAACTTGTGTATGAATGTTCAGTATTCTTAAAAGGACAAAAATAGAAGCGACCAAAATATTCATCAACTGTGTAATAAACAAACAGAAATGGCATATTCATGCAGTGGAATATTATTTGGCAATGAAGAGCAATAGAGTACCAATGATGTCTTTGATGGCATGGATGAACCTCAAAAACATGAGGCTAAGCCAAAGAAGCCAATCAGAAAAGATCATGCTATGTGATACCATTGACATGAAGTGCCCAGAATAAGAAAATCTACAGAGACAGAGAGGAGATTATTGGTCGCTTAGGGCTGGAGGAAAGAAGGGTGTGTGTGTGTGTGTGTGTGTGTGTGTGTGTGTGTGAGAGAGAGAGAGAGAGTTAGATGGCGTGACTGCTAATGGGTATGACATTTCTTTCCGAGGTGATGAAAACCTTCTAAAATTATGGTGGTAAAATTATGGTAAAAGACAATGGTGTTAGTTGTACATTTCTGTAAACATGCTAAAAAACACCAAATTGAACACTTTAAATGGATGAACTTTATGATATGTAAATTATTTCTCAAAAAGCTGTTAAAATATATATATATATAGTATTATACATATTATGTAATGTACAATAGTTGGAGACATGAAAATCCTCACCTTTTCCCTGGCTTGCAGCCTGTCCTCATGCTCTAACCCCTGCCTTTGCCACTCTTCACACTGAGGGAAGAATTTAAGGATATGGAGAGGGATGGAGGAGGGAAATACAAGATTTAGGGACACCTCTTGTGACTGGCAATATTTTTAAAGCATTTTTACATTTCGAAGCCTCAAACTGGCCACAGCAAATTGTCCCAAAGTCAAAACAACCTCCTCAATTCAGCTATATCAAAATGTGCCACTTCTCCACCTTCTAGCTCCCCAGGGCTTAGCGGTCAGTAGTTTGCTCCTCTGACCTTCACAGACCCCCTATTTATGACTCCATTATGTTATAGTATTATTGGATTTTGTGTATGTTCCTCCTACAAGGCTAGACTAGCTAAACTTGGAGCCCATAGACCGTAATGGATTTATCACAGAACTCTTCTTCAAAAAAACTACCTGGAAAATGATAGTTATTCTTTATGTTTGCTGAATGAGATGGGGGGGGCGGAGGGGGTAAGCAAAAAGAGAGGCTAACTTTAAAAGTGTGCATTTTTCCACCTCCACCCCCCAGAGAGATGTTGAGCAATTTATTTGATGTCCTTCAAAAACCCTCTGTAACATAAAGCAAGAGAAACTATGATCAGATATCAAAGTGAACCTGCTCCACAGCACTATAAAAATGTGGAATAAAGAAGAAAGGAGAGTTTTAAGTCACTCAGTGGAAGAAAACTAAATATCCTGTATGTTCTAATTTTACCAGAATGAAATCAAGGGGTAGGCAAGTTGATCTTGAAGATCTTCCTGGCTAGTGTTTCTAAATCTGAAATTTATGAGCAAGTCTTCTTGGTGCTCTGCTCTTACAGACCCCGCACTGTGCCTTCCACACCCGACATTTCCACCAGCTGCCCGAGAGATGACAAATGACAATAAAAGAAATTGTCAGGAGACAATGGCCCCTAGGAGGTCTACATATTTGCTTGCTCTGAATTAAAATGCTCCAACTGCAGATTCACTCTCATCCCCTGTATTTATGGCTCCCTCTGCCTTGAAGCAAGCACGGTGAGCGCAGCGATAAATTGGCGGAGAGTCTGTCTCATTTCGAGGCAGTCCCTGTAAATTTCTGAGCTGTTCTTTGCAACCCTTCATTCTGGTTTGTAGCATTCAACAACACTGTCAGTGAAGCACAAAGGCTCTGCAGGCCCTTTTCCTCCAGCTGAGCCGTGGCCACGGGGCCCTGGCCTCTCACTATTCCCAGAGTGTCACACAGCAGTGCTAAAAGAACATCAAGCCGTCCTCAAGGAAGATGATGTGCCTGTCCTCCCAGTCAAGGCCTTGCTCTAAAATGTGGGCAATGCTAACTGGGGCATGACCTTGTCTGGATGTGTTTGATGTCAGAGTAGACAAATGTTGAGAATGGTACAAGTCCTAAATAGAGAGTCCTCGCTATACTTAGGAAAACACCCCAACATATCAATTCTCTGGGGAAATTTATAACATGTCCACTCTGTGCCAGTACTCTTTATAGAAGCTGGGGAAACAGAAGCAAATAAAACAGAGTCCTTGGCCTCTTGGAGCTGAGATTCTTCTGTCTTGCTTTATTCATTGAGTAAATGAAGGGATAAATTAATGATTAAGCATAATCTTTTCCCTCATAAGAGGTTAGTAATGTCATTACTGTCTAAATTGTACCTGCCCCGCCAAGCCAGGCTATACTACTTTTACAGCACAACTCAATTAGTGAAAGCAAACTAAATGATAAAACAGGTCTTTGAGATTATATCTCTGTAGCTTTTCTTCTTTTTTTAAGATTTTATTTATTTATTTGAGAGAGAGAATGAGACAGAGAGAGCATGAGAGAGGGGAGGGTTGGAGGGAGAAGCAGACTCCCCGCTGAGCAGGGAGCCTGATGCAGGACTCAATTCCGAGACTCCAGGATCATGACCTGAGCTGAAGGCAGTTGCTTAACCAACTGAGCCACCCAGGCGCCCCTCTGTAGCTTTTCTTATGTGCAGTACTCTACCCCCAAATTCTGGCTTTCTTTGTCACCTTTGGACCTTTCCTCTGAACCATTATGGTCTTGTTAGGTCTCTAAACATCCTGTTTATTGCCACCTCAATGGTCCTACATAATCTTTCAGCTTTATTTTCTCCTTCTATTTTTGTAGTCTATAATTGAGTATAAATCAGGTCTCACTCAGAGCAGCACAGAAATTCACCTACTCCCTAGTCAAGCATCCACCTTCCCCTTCTGCCAAACACAGAAGAGGGTGGAGCCAGACCCCAATAAAATGAATGCTTGCTTCCATGGATCCTAGAAAACAAAGCCGAGTGGGAAATTAAGAACTCATCTTCTCCCCATTCCCGAAACAAGGGCATACTTTGATTCTAGGTGTTTACTCACAAAGACTGGACAATAAAAACTGTTAGGGACACTAGTAGCAGCTGGGGTGAAGGGCGGCCGAGAAGCTGGATTTGTACCTGAGAAGTCACTGCTCTAGCAGTGTTCTCTAGGAGGGGGAGTCCTGCTATCAGTCCGAACAGGAGCCTAACACCCAGGGGTTCTGGAAAGCTAAGCCTTACCCAAGCCCCACAATAAAGTGGGGGCCAGAGCTGCAAGAAAAACATCAGAAACCACACACCAAATTCTCCACAACAAGGCATGAATAAGAAACACCATCATGGGCACAGGTTTATGAAAATAGTAAGGACCAGGCAGTGAAAAAATGAACAAGGGTAAGAAGGAAGACACTCAATGCGTATTAGTCCTGGGCCACGTGCTGAGCACTTTCACATACAATAATTCATATAATCCTCACAATAATTTTTGTAAAATTTATATTATTGAAACCCATTTTGAGAAGGAACAACAAATCCCTGAGGATCTGACAAGGGAACTAACATAAATAAAATCACCCAGATGATAACCAGGGAACGAGGATTAGAGCTCATGGTTCCTTGACACCAGGAGATCCATGTTCCACTTTCTGTAGCTTTATGCTCAGAGCAGAGGAACAACATCACTACTTTACATGAGACACTTGCATTTTACTTTACTCTTTTTTTCTCTAATCTGATAGGACACAAAATGAATTGACCATAAGGCAGAGGGGACATAAATTACTACTTGATGTTCATCACTGTATACCTTGTGATAGAATCAAAATTGAACCAGAGCTAGAACATTGTGAGCTATATATGTCCCTCCAGAACAAAATTATCATCAGTTCCCTGCCCATTTAGCAGCAACAGCTTCTCATGATGTTTTAATATGGTGATCCTGCCTGAAACACATTTTTTTTTAATTGTAAGACCTTAGAATTAGAAGAAACTTGGAAACTCTCCCAGCCTCAGGAAGGCAAATATCTCATATCATATACTAACTTCCATGGATGGAAAATGGTTTCAGGAGCACTGTGTTGAGAAGCACTATAAGGACAGCGCCCAGCTCCAGAGACGTGGTGTGCCTAGGAAGATGGGGAAACTATCAAGGAGTAGAAGATATTTGACAACCTTTAACCGACCTGATATTCTAAAACTAGAGAAAGTTCCTCATGATAAAGTATAAATATTATTTCATACACATTACTTACCTTAATCTTCCTAAGCTCTCAATGGTTTTGATGTCATTGTTATTGCCCTTCTATAATAAAGTTAAGAAAATGGAGGCTGGGGGAGGTTAAAACTTTGTCCAAATTCTTTTCTAATAGTGAATTAGTTTGTGCTTGTCACCAAGTCAAGTGTGGCTTCAAAGCCACACTTCTTCCTGGAAAGGACTCATTGCTTCCCTAGAGGTTTATTATTTTAGACTTTATGTAAGTTGTGAGTGTGGCTGGGAATGTATGCATTGTGTGTGTGCACATGCGTGTATGAGTGTATGTTTGCCCTTAGCTGACTCACTTGTGGATCCTACTTGCACAGTCACACACTGGGTTCACTTACTCTAGGCCACTCTACACCAACACAGTGTGCAGACGTCTATCAGTCCAGATCTCTGAACCTTCCTTAGCTGTACCTTGATGATCCCCCAAGACAGAATAAATGCACACATTGCAACTATTTAAGATCTTCGGGGTCATTGCTTTAGAACTCTTAAATATAACTCTGAGCTTATAGTGTTGACATATTTATACGTTTTTTTTCTCTTGGCCCTGACTTTTTTTTTCTTCTACTTTCTGAGTCCGCTCAGTCTTTTATATACACATACATATACATACATATGGCACTGCCATATGCCAGATACTGTTCCAGACATCTGGAATACAAAGTGAACAAAACGGACATAAATCCCTGCCCCTTCAGAACTTTCTTTCCTACAGAGGGAGTTAGAGAATAAACAATAAAAGTAATACAGCATTTGATATGTTAGGATTTGAGAAGTATTGTGGAAAGGAAAGCAGCATGGGGAGATTTGAAGAGACGTGGGTGGGGATGCAAGGGCTACTTGTAATTAGGGTGGTCAGGGTGGGCCTCTTTGAGAAGATAAAATTTAAGCAAGTACTAGAAGAAAGAGGGAACGAACGATGAAGACATCGTAGGAAGCAAGTTCATGGAGGAAGAAACAGCCAACACAAACCTTGGAAGGCACAGGCATGTTTGACATACAGAAGACACAGCAGAGAAATATATTCCTACAGCTGGAACAGGGTCAAAAGGGAAAATAACAGAAGGCAAGGGCAGGGGAGTATGAAGGCTGTAAATCACGCAGGGTTGTTGTGAGGACTCTGTCATGTACTCTGAGTAAGACAGGGAAATACTGGAAGAATTTGAGCAAGGGAATGACTTTATATGACTTGCTTTTTACGACTCCAGCTGCTGTGTTGAGAATAGATGGGGTGGTGGTGGTACGGTTTTGGAAGCACGAAGTCAGTCTGAACGCTACATCAGAAATTCAGGCTACAGATTATGTTGACTTGGGTTGGGACAATAGCAGAGGAGGTGGTAATATGCTGTCAGATGCTGAATTCATTCTGAATATAAATCCGGTAAGATTTCCTGACACTTTGGATGTGAGGTATAAATGAAAGATGGCAGTCAAGCAAGATTTCTAAGTTGGGGCCCGAGCAACATGAAGGAAATAGTTACCAATAATTGAGATGGAAAAGTCTGCAGGCTATGTAAATTTAGGGAAGGAGAACAGGATTCAAAAGTTCTGCTTATGCATGTAAGAGTTGAGATGCCTCTTAGATTTCCAAGTGGAAACTTCAGGTGGGCACTCGAGTATACACATACGGACTTGAATGGAAAACTCTAGCTGAAGTAAAGGCTGGAAGTAAAGGAATTTCTCAGAATACAGATGCTATAGAAGTTTTGTGATTTATACCAAAAGAGAAGTTTCAAAAAGAAGACAACCATTCCCCCAGAAAACTCAAGCATCTAGAATTTGGGTAAAGGAGGTGAAATGTGAATAAAGAAGATAGAAGAACAAAATAGTATGCTGTGTCACAAAAGCCAAGCAAGAACACTGCTTGTAGAAGATGATTTTGTGTTTTAGATTACTGAGAAGTTGGGGAATCAGAGGAGGAAGACTGCGTTTGGCAATATGGGGCTCATGGGACAGCAGGTTTAGTGGACTTGTATGAATGTGAACTAGATAGGACTCAGAGGAATAGAGACAGGGAGATGAAGAAATGTCCCCTCAAATGGACAATTCTTTGCAGGTAAAATAAGCTAACGGTGAGGACTGTAAACTGAGAAGTCAGTGTACTATGCCTGATTTCAAATCATGCTCTGTTGCTTATGTATTAGCTTTGGAAACCTGGGGACATTATTTCACTTCATTATTTCACTTGCTAAGCCTAAGTTTTCTTATCTGGAGAATGTAGCTATTAGTAGCACCAATTTCACTGACGTTCTCGGGAAATCAAACAAACCTATGTGGACCCCTTAGCAAACTACCTTGTAGATAGTAGGATTTTTACTGTGAAGGGAAACACCGAAGTGGGAGTTGTGGGAAGGAAGGTTATGCAGCTTTAAATGTAGTTCTAGTTCTTGCTACAAATATACATACAAAATAGCATGCAAATACCACATCTCACAAACATTACTTGAGATAGGAATAAAAATACCCATGGTGTACATATGCAGTAAACCTTACAATTGGTTTCCATTTTAAGATTTGAATATAAGAGCACTTGTGATGTCCCTGGGAACATCATTAAACAAGATTCACCTGTACAACCATTCCAGATCAAAGAACATAGTTCTTTGGAGAGAGCTTTCAGAAGCACAGAGCTTAGAACTCTGTAAGCTACTAAACTGTCAGATAATTCAAATTGTCATTGAAACATCACGTCTTAAAATAAGTATATGCTGCATTTGCCTGGAAACTATTTCCTTGTACCTACCTTTGAGTTCCTGATGTTTCTGATCCAGAATTCTACATGAGGGTCAAATATCATTTATTTCTCAGAATGAGGGAATAAAAAATGTCAGTAAGTTCAACCCAAGAATAAAGTGACAGAATTGATTCCCAGAGCCAAGCAATATAAAAACTGGATTGCAATCCAGGGGATTGAGCCACTTCATTGCCAAAATGAACAAACAAACAGACCTGAGGAAACGGCTACTTTAAAAACTAAAGTTAGAGGTGCCCGGGTGGCTCAGTCAGTTGGGTGTCTGCCTCTGGCTTGGGTCATGATCCCGGGGTCCTGGGATCAAGCCCTGCATCAGGCTCCCTGCTCCACAGGGGGCCTGCTTCTCTCTGTTCCTCTGCCTGCCACTCCCCCCTGCTTGTGCTCACTCTCTTTCTCAAGTAAATAAAAAAAAAAAAAAGATTCACACACACATACATATATTTTTTTAAATAAAAAATGAAGTTAAAAAATCTATTTTTCCTTATTTCAAAAGCATATTTGACCACATTTTATTTTCTGCCCCAGGCCCCAACATCTCACACACTTTTTAGGTCATTAGGTACCACTGTGAGTAACACTGAACTCAGTTACTCAATAATTGCAAAAGGTATTTAGGAGGTAAAGTAGTTCAGATTTAGGATACTGTACATGAGAGGGAGGTGTGTTTAGTGATGACATTCACTAAGAAGGGGATGCAGGAGATTGACAGAGTTGAGGAACAAAACATAACTTCAGTTGTGAACATGGTGAATTTGAGATTCTTGTTAGATCTCTAAGTGGAGATGTCAAGAAAGTATTTGGATATAAGAATCAGTGGGTCAAAGAAAAAGTCTGAGCTAATTATAAAATAGGGGAGTAACAGCATGCAAGTTATCACTTGCTGCCTTGAATCCAGGCGTAAAGAAAGCAAACTGACAAGAGACTAGAGCCTAAGACTTTTAGTCTAAGGCTAGAGCCTGAAGAACTCTAACATTCAAAATTCAGATAAGGGATCCTGAGCCAGTTAAAATATCTGGGGAGAATCCAGAGTAATAGAAGAAAGAACAAGAGAGTGGTTATTCAAGTCGAGGGAAACAAGTGTGAAGAAATGGATCATCTTCAATTTGTGGAATTCCATGAATGAATATGTAAAATGAAAACTGAAATATACTGGAATTGGGGGATGCAGGTCACTGATGATCTCAAAGTAAAACTTTGATGCAATACAGGCATAAGTCAAACTAGAAAGTGTTCAGCGTGAGTGGAAAACGAGAACACCTATTCCTCTCCCTTTTGACAAATCTGAGAATGAATTGGAAGAGAAAGACATCCTTTTCAGATAGACCTGTTATTGGTGAAAAGAAATACTATTAGTTTTTGTATGTGGATTTTGTATCCTGTGACTTTACTAAAAAGAAATCAAGGAAACAATACAATAGCATCAAAAAAAGAATAAAATACTTAGGAATAAATTTAACCAAGAAAATGAAAGATCTGTACACTGAAAACTATAAGACATTAGTGAAAGCAATTGAAGAAGATACAAACAAATGGAAGGGTATCCCATGTTCATGAACTGAAAGAATTAAATGTTAAAATGTTCATAAAACCCACAGTAATCTATAGGTTCAACACATTCTTTTTTTATTATTTTATTTATTTATTTGAAAGAGGGGGAAAGTGAGAGAGATCACAGAGGGGGAAGGAGAAGCAGATTCATTGCTAAGCAGAGAGCCCAATGTGAGGCCTGATCCCAGGACCCTGAGATCAGGACCTGAGCTGAAGGCAGACACTTAACCAACTGAGGCATCCTGATGCCCCCAACACATCCTTTATTAAAATCCCAATGGCATTTTTCACAGAAATAGAAAAACAATCCTAAAATTCATATGGAACCACAAAAAAGCCCTGAATAACCAAAGCAATCTTGAGAAAGAACAAAGCTGGAGGCAACAAACTTTCTGATTTCAAATGATATTACAAGGTGATAGTAATTATACAGTATGGTACTGGCATAAAAATAGACACACTGACAAGTGGAATAGAAGAGAAAGCCCAGAAATAAGCCCAAGCCTATATGGTCAACTAATTTTCAACAAAGACTCCAAGAAAACACAATGGAAAAAGAATAGTCTCTTCAATAAATGGTGTTGTGTAGATATACACATTCAAAAGAATAAAATTGGACCCTCATCTTGCAAAATAAATAAAAGCCAACTCAAAATGGATTAAAAACTTAAAAATAATACTTAAAACCATAAAACTTCTACAATAAAACCTAGGGGAAAAAATCCCTTCATATTGGTTTTGGCAGTGATTTTTGGATATGACACAAAAAAACACAGGCATCTATGGGGCACCTGGTGGTGCAGTTGATTAAGCATCTGAGTCTTGGTTTCAGCTCAGGTCATGATCTCAGAGTCTTGGGGTCAAGCCCCCCCGTGTCAGGCTCCACACTTAGTTTGGAGTCTGCTTGGAACTCTCTCTCCCTCTCCCTTTACCCCTCCCCCCTAAGCAAGTGCGCTCTCTCTCTCAAATAAATAAAACTTTTTTAAAAAGCACATAGGCATCTAAAGCAAAAATAAATGTGGCACTACATCACACTAAAAAGTTCCTGCATAGCAAAGAGAAACATCAACAAAATGCAAAGGCAATCTATGGAATGGAAGAAAATATTTGCAAACCATATATCCGATAAGTATGTAAGTATGTAAGGAACTCAATTCACTGAAAAAAAACCTCCAAATTACCTGATAGAAAAATGGGCAAAGTACCTAAATAGGCTTTTTTCCATAAAAGACATACAAATGGCCAGGGATATGAAAAGGTGCTCAACATCATAATCATCAACGGGGGAGGGAATGCAAATCAAAACCACAATGAGTTATCACCTCACATTTATCAAGATAGCTGTTATCAAAAAGACAAAATATAACAAGGGTTGGTGAAGATACGGAGAAAAGAGAACTCTTGTACACTGTTGGTGGGCATGTAAATTGGTACAACCATTATGGAGGTTTTTCAGAAACTTAAAAATAGAACCACAATACGATCCAACAATTCCACTTCTAGGTTTTTATCCAAAGGAAATGAAATCAGTACCTTGAAGAGATATCTGTGCTCCCATATTCACTGCAGCATTATTCAGAATAGCCAACACATGGAAACAACCTAACGTTCAATAAATCTGAAAAAAATTCTTAAGCCCTGAAAACATCATGTGGTACAACTTGTAATACAATTTTTATTTAAAAAAAAAAAATGAGAGGGGTGCCTGGGTGGTTCAGTCAGTTAAGCGTCTGACTCTTGGTTTTGGCTCAGGTCATGATCTCAGGATCCTGAGATCAAGCCCTGCAAAACTGCTGGAAATTCACTCCCCCTCCCTCCCCTTCTGTGCCTCTCTTTCTAATAAATAAATACTTTAATTAATTAATTAAAATCCTCAAAAAAAAGGAGAAAGGTAGAACATAGCTAAAGTCGGGAGTGGAGTCTAGATATTTTTCTTTGGCTTGGTTTTATGTTACTATCTCTTCTGATGTGACAGAGTAAAGGTAGAGAAAACAGGGATGATATAGGGTAATATAGGTATAAGTTTCCTGAGAAGGAAGAGAGTAGGGACTTGGAACCAAGATGCATGATGGACTAGTCATAAATAGAAGGATGGCTATCAATAGAGAGCCCAGAAATGGACCCTCAACTCTATGGTCAACTCATCTTCGACAAAGCAGGAAAGAATGTCCAATGGAAAAAAGACAGTCTTTTCAACAAATGGTGTTGGAAAAATTGGACAGCCACATGCAGAAGAATGAAACTGGACCATTTTCTTACACCACACACAAAAATAGACTCAAAATGGAGGAAAGACCTAAATGTGAGATAGGAATCCATCAAAATCCTAGAGGAGAACACAGGCAACAACCTCTTCGACCTCAGCTGCAGCAACTTCTTCCTAGACACATCGCCAAAGGCAAGGGAAGCAAGGGCAAAATGAACTATTGAGACTTCATCAAGATAAAAAGCTTTTTCACAGCAAAGGAAACAGTCAACAAAACCAAAAGACGACTGACAGAATGGGAGAAGATATTTGCAAATGACATATCAGATAAAGGACTAGTATCCAAAATCTATAAAGAACTTGTCCAACTCAACAGCAAAAGAACAAATAATCCAATCAGGAAATGGGCAGAAGACATGAACAGACATTTCTGCAAAGAAGACATCCAAATGGTCAACAGACACATGAAAAAGTGTTCAACATCACTCGGCATCAGGGAAATCCAAATCAAAACCTCAATGAGATACCAGTCAGAATGGCTAAAATTAACAAGTCAGGAAATGACAGATGTTGGTGAGGATGCAGAGAAAGGGGAACCCTCCTACACTGTTGGTGGGAATGCAAGCTGGTGCAGCCACTCTGGAAAACAGTATGGAGGTTCCTCAAACAGTTGAAAATAGAGCTAACCTACAACCCAGCACTTGCACTACTGGGTATTTACCCCAAAGATACAAATGTAGGGACCCGAAGGGGTACGTGTACCCCAATGTTTATAGCAGCAATGTCCACAATAGCCAAACTGTGGAAAGAGCCAAGATGCCCATCAACAGATGAATGGATAAAGAAGATGTGAGATATATATCTATATATAGATAGATAGATAGATAGATAGATATATAGATATATATCTCACATCTTCTTTATCCATATACATATATATATATACACACATACACACACACACACAAACAATGGAATATTATGTAGCCATCAAAAAACCAAAATCTTGCCATTTGCAACGACGTGGATGAAACTAGAGGGTATTTTGCTAAGCAAAATAAGTCAATCAGAGAAAGACAAGTATCATATGATCTCATTGATATGAGGAGTTAGAGAAACAAGACAGAGGATCATAGGGGAAGGAAGGAAAAAATGAAACAAGATGAAACCAGAGAGAGAGACAAACCAGAAGAGACTCGTAACCTCAGGAAACAAACTGAGGGTTGCTGCAGTGGTGGGGGGGTGGGAGGGATGGGGTGGCTGGGTGACAGACACTGGGGAGGGTATGTGCTATGGTGAGTGCTGTGAATTGTGTAAGACTGATGAATCATAGACCTGTACCTCTGAAACAAATAATACATTATATGTTAAAAAAAAAAAAAGAAGAAGAAGATAGTAGGAAGGGAAAAATGAAGGGGGGAGAGAATCGGAGGGGGAGATGAACCATGAGAGACTATGGACTCTGAGAAACAAACTGAGGGTTTTAGAGGGGAGGGGGGTGGGGGGATGGGTTAGCCCGATGCTGGGTATTAAGGAGGGCACGTATTGCATGGAGCACCGGGTGTTATATGCAAACAATGAATCATGCAACACTACATCAAAAACTAATGATGTAATGTACGGTGACTAATATAATACAATTAAATTAAAAAATAAGAAAAGAAGGATGTTATCTCCTCAGTCAGAGAGACTGGGGGGAGAGAGAATTGGTGCATGTAGAGGTTGGTTGTATAGGTCTTTGGCGTCAGTCCTCATCTGAGAATTAGCAAGAAGGTAGAAGGATCAGAGTTTTGAGGAATGTGAAGACTAGAAACAGTTTGGGAGAGGAAATTGAGTGGAGAACAATGACCATAAATGGAGTGGTTCTAATTTTCATCAATTGCCTAGGAAAAGGAAGATAGCTAGAAAGTTGTGTTTATTTACAGTAGATGGTTTACTAACATGAGAAGGGAAGGCCAAGGTACAAGTTTTGAGTAAAATGGGACAAGAAAGTATTGGCAGAAAAACAAAAACATTTTAATAATGGACAAAGACAGATCAAGATTCATGGCTTACTCTCTATTGTAACACCATCAACTAGCATCCATAGCATACAGTTAAGTACTTACAAATGGTCTGCTGAAAACAAAACAAAATAAAACAATATTGTAGAAAAACTCCCTCTCCTCTTGAAAACAGCTGTAAGTTGTAAGAAGGGGAAGATAACCAAATAAGAAATTGACTTCCAAAATCTTTGGAAATTCTGCTTGGACAATTGGTATCCATTGATTTCAACATTATAACCCAAGTCCATTAAACAAACTCAGATTATAAATGTAAATGCTATTCTACACATATACACTTGTGGAAATAATTAGGGGAAAATATTTTACTATAACTCTTACAGAAGAAGGATTTATTGTAAATATAAACTATTAAAGTCACTTTAAAAATATTAATTTGAATTCCTTCCGAATTTCTTAATGTTTAATATCTTTATAAGTGGTTGTTTGGTCATGCAGTTGGTCACTGTGACTTAAGATTCCAAAACACTGGACTGGCCTTTTTTCATGAGAATAAATATAAACATTTTAAATACAGAGCTGCTTTAACCAGTACTAATGGTAAATTATTTAAAACTCAGGTATTTTCACATGTCTTTTTGGTCTTCAAATGTACTCCATGACTACTCCCCCTCCCCAACTGCCAAAAAAAAAAAAAAAAAAAAGTCTACGTAATGTAACATGACATTCATGCCTTCCTCAAACTGATCCCATTACTTTTCCTACACTCCTGCCCTACCCTACTGTATTCTTTGCTTCAACAGCAACTTCAGAACCCTGAGATTTCTAACTCACCCCCGTTCCTACTAGGCTCTCAAGCCGGGGACTCCTCATGCCATTCTCCACCTGTTGAAGTTTAGCTCACCCTGAAGCATGAGTTCCTATTTTGCCAGTTTGGGGATGTCTTCTCACATGTCCATGCCCCTACACCCACAAAAAGGAATTCTTCTTCCTTAGGGATCCTTTAGTGTTCTCTCTCAACATACTAGATCTCCTTACAGTATTCTATCAGGATCTGCAAAAAACGGCTGTAATAATCATTCTTATTTGGCAAATTGGGCACGTAAATGGCATTTTGTATTGAATGCCAAAGAGAAAACAAACAAAAACAAATAATGTGAAGAAGAAACTGAAATTTTGTTTCCTTAGACTGAAAGATCTGTCTTTCCTGATAAGCAAGAAAAACCTGGCAGATGCTTTTCCTCTTTTCCAATTCAAATTTAAAAGCAGCCATTGCTAAGGATATTAAAAAGAAGGAACCTATGTTTGCTGAGATTTTGTGTATTATATCCACACTATCTTAAAAACGTAACAATCTGGACGCCTGGGTGACTCATTCGGTGAAGCGTCTGCCTTCAGCTTGGGTCACGATCCCAGGGTCCTGGGCTCAAGCCTCACGTTGGGCAGGGATCCCGCTTCTCCTTCTCCAGCTCCTTCTGCTTGTGCGTGTTCTCTCTCTCTCTCTCTCTCTCTCTCTCTCTCTCTCTCTCTCTCTCTGTGAAATAAATGAATAAAATCTTAAAAACAAACAAAAACCCCGTAACAATTGGATTCTAGGGTTCAAATACACGCTTCCTCTAGCATAGCATCAGAAGTCTGGGAGCTTATAATTCATGGTTACTTTTACATTATTCCTTTTATTTGTAAAACCATTTTTCTTGAAATGTACCAAACACATAGAAAATGGCAGATATTATACTTACATCGCTAGATGAATTTTTTTCCTTTTTTTATTTAAACTCAATTAGCCAACATATAATACATCCTTAGTTTTTGATACAATGTTCAGTGATCCATTAGTTGCATATAACTAGATGAATTTTTACAAAATGTTCATAACCCTGTAGGCGCCATCCAGATCAAGATATATGAGCTTCCCTGAAGTCTTCCTTGTGCTCTTTCCTTATATCCATCTTCCCAAAGATGACCACTCTTTTTGATTTTGGTTTATGAGTTTTGTAAATTTTTTTTATTTCAGTATGGTTAACACACAATGTTACATTAGTTGCATGTGCACAACAGAGTAATTCAACTTCTCTGTTATGTTCATCTCAAGTGTAGCTATCATCTGTCCATACAATGCTCTTAAAATATCACTGACTGTATTCCCTACGCTGTGCCTTTTATTCCCAGGATTTAATTATTTCTAACCCGAAGCCTGTGTCTCTCACTCCCCGTCCCCCATTTTGCCAGTCCTCTCACCCCCTTTCCCTCTGGTAACCATCAGTTTGTTCTCTGTATTTATTGGTCTGATTCTGCTTTTTGTTTTGTTTTTTAGACTCCACATATGAGCCACTATTTTCATCTTTAGTCACCACAGATTAATTTTGGCTGTTTATATATTTAATAAAATGGAAGCATGCAGAAATCACTCCTGGCTTCTTTTCCTAAATATAAATTCATGAGATTCATCCACATTATTGCACACAGCAATAGTTGTGGGTTTTTTTTAGGGGGGGGCAGAGGGAGAGAGAGAATGTCAAGCAGACTCCCGGCTGAGCATAGAGCCCAATGCAGGGCTCAGTCTCAACCCTGGGAACATGACCTGAGCCTAAATCAAGAGTTGGATTGATTGCCTGGCCCCAGTAGTTGTTTTCATCATTGAATAATGTTCCATTGTATAAATATACCACCATTTTTTTCTCCATTGATGATGGACATTTGAATTGTTTTCATTTGGGGACTAATGTAAATAGTGCTGTGATAAATAATTTCTGTACATGTCTCTTGATGAATGTATTTATGAACACTGGTTAGATACTTAGGAGTGGAAATATCCTGGGGTCCTGGGGTATGTTCAGCCTACAGTTAACTTCAGGAGATACTGTGAATTAGTTTTCCAAAGTAGTTGTACAATTTACACTCCCACTGTCAGTGTATTAGAACTCCCACTACTTCACATCCTCACAAAGTATGTATGTCCTTTTGTAAATTGTAGAAATTCTCTGTGTGTATATTACAACTTTTCTCATCTTAATTTGCATTTTCCTGATAAAAAATGAAGTAGAGCTCTTTTTCATACATATTTATCATATCGTCTTTGTGAAGTAGGTGATCAAGTTTTTTTTTTTACCTTTATTTTTACCTATTTTTAATTGGGGTTTCTATTTTTTATTGATTTGTAGAAGTTCAGTTAATGTGAAGTATATTGATTGATTTTTGACATGTGAAACCAGTTTTGCATTCCTGGAAAATTGCTAAGCCACACTGAGCATACGTGGTCTTACTATATGCAATCGTTCATAATGTTTCATTAATTATTTGCTTTTGTTTTGTTTAGGATTTCAGATATTTCTACATGAGACTGGTCTGTTATTTTTGTTATAATATCCTTTTCATGTTTTTGTAAAATGTTATTCAGACTTTATGAGTTCATAAGTGGGTTATCTTTTTTCATTAAATGGTAGAGCTTGTACACATTTAGGTATTATGCCTTTCTTACTTAGAAAAATTCACCAATAAAACTATCTGGAAATTGAGATTTCTTTGTAGGAATGTTATCAGAGTCTCTGTCTTAGAATTTTATATAGCTTATATAAATTATTAAAGTATCTTATTCTTATAAATATTTATAAATAGTATTTCCTAGGAATGTGTTTATTCTATTTGGATTTAAAATGTATTTCAATAATGCTGTTACAAGTTTTTTAATCCCTGAAGAATCTATACTGATGCTCCTTTTATATCTGATACTAATGATTTACCTTCTCTCATTATTTCTTATCAATTTTGGCAGGAGATTCTCAATTTAATTTTTTTTTCCTTCAAAGAAGAAACTATTGATTTTCTTCACTCTCTCTGCTGTAGGTTGTTTTCCATATCACTAATTCTTGTTCTTATCTGTTTTACCTTCTTCTTTGTACATTATTTGAATTTAATCTGTTCTTTGGCCTCCTAAGATCAATACATAGAACAATGATTTTAAGACTTCCTCGTTTGCAATATCCATTTAAGGTTAAAATGTCTTTCTATTGTGGTTAAATTAATATCCCTGAAAGCCACAGATCTTAAGTGTGCATTTTGATGAGTATTGACAGATGTACTTATCCATATAACCACCATCACAATCGAGTTACAGAACATTTTTTGTCTAACACGTCAGAAAGTTTCCTCATAGTATTTTCCTGTATTTCTCCAATCCCTAGAGACAACCACTGTTTGGATTTCTAAGCCCGTAAATTTTGCTTGGTTCAAACTTCAGATAAATAGAATCATATAGTATTTCCTACCTGGGTCTATCATCTCTCTTTCAACATATTGCATCTTATTATCTTTTAAAATGTTTGTTCTTTCTTATTGAGATAAAATTTGCAGCCAGTGAAAAATACACAGACCTTAGGTGCATAATTCAATGAATTTTGACAAATGCATAACATCTCTTCTCAATCAAGATATGGAACAATCTAACACCTCAAAAAGGGCCTCTAATGTAACCCAGACAACCACTTTTCTGATTTATATCCTGTAAACAGTTTTGCCTCTAATTTCATGTTTAAGTGTAGTATACAATATTGTGGATATTGTATATATAGATCTCTTTGTGTCATTTGACTTAATGTTTTGGAGATTCATGCAGGTTGTAACAGATTTCGATAGTTCAATCTGCTTTAGTACTGAGAAGTATTCTAATATATAAATACACCATAAATTCCTCTTGCACTCACCTGTCAATGGGCATTTGGATCTCCTCTCCCCAGTTTTTGGTCAGTATGAATAAATCTACTTTCAACATTTTTATGCAGATCTAACTGTGGACATACATTTTCTTTTCTTTTGAATAAATGCCTGGAATTACTGTGTCATAGAATAGATGTAGGCTTATATTTATAAAAATAAAATGCCATGCAGATATTCTGAAATGACTGAATACTTTACTGACCTACAAGCAATGTAGGAATGTTCATTTGCTCTACCGCCTATTTAATACTGGGGTCGTCAGGTTTTAAAATTTTAGTCATTCTAATGAGGACAAAGTGTTATCTTAAGGTGGTATTAATTTGGAATTCTCTGATTACTAATAATATTGAGCACTTCTTTATATGATTATTGGGCATTTATACATTTCTTGTGAAAGTTTGTGTTCAAGGCGAATGCAATTTTTATTTTATTAAATTTTGTATTACTGATTTGTAGATTCTTTATATATTTTATTAATTTTTTACTGTTATGTTAAAGATCTGTGATTTAACAGTCTTCCACAATTCACAGCGTTCACCATAGCACATACCTTCCCCAATGTCTATCACCCAGCCACCCACTCCCTCCCACCACCCCCCTCCAGCAACCCTAAGTTTCTTTCCTGAGATTGAGAATTCCTCATATCAGTGGGGTCATATGATACATGTCTTTCTCTGACTGACTTATTTCACTCAGCATAACACTCTCCAGTTCCATCCATGTCGTTGCAAATGGCAAGATCTCGTTCCTTTTAATGGCTGCATAATATTCTATTACATATATATAACATCATCTTTATCATTCATCTGTTGAAGGACATCTTGGCTCTTTCCACAGTTTGGCTATTGTGGACATTGCTGCTATAAACATCAGGGTGCATGTACCCCTTCGGATCTCTACATTTGTATCTTTGGGGTAAATACCCAGAGTGCAATTGCTGGATTGAATGGTAGCTCTATTTTCAACCGTTTGAGGAACCCCCATACTGTTTTCCAGAGTGGCTGCACCAGCTTGCAATCCCACCAGCAGTGTAGGAGGGTTCCCCTTTCTCCGCATCCCCGCCAACATCTGTCGTTTCCTGACTTCTTAATTTTAGCCATTCTGATTGGTGTGAGGTGCTATCCCATTGAGGTTTTGATTTGGAATTCCCTGATGCCGAGCGATGTTGAGCACTTTTTCATGTGTCTGTTGACCATTTAGATGTCTTCTTTGGAAAAATGTCTGTTCATGTCTTCTGCCCATTTCTTGATTGGATTATTTGTTCTTTGGGTGTTGAGTTTGATAAGTTCTTTATAGATTTTGGGTACTAGCCCTTTATCTGATATGTCATTTGCAAATATCTTCTCCCATTCTGTCGGTTGTCTTTTGGGTTTGTGGATGATTCTTTTGCTATGCAAAAGCTTTTTATCTTGATGAAATCCCAATAGTTCATTTTTGCCCTTGTTTCCCTTGCCTTTGGCAATGTGTCTAGGAAGAAGTTGCTGTGGCTGAGGTCAAAGAGGTAGCTGCCTGTGTTCTCCTTTAGGATGTTGATGGACTCCTGTCTCACATTGAGGTCTTTCAACCATTTGGAGTCTATTTTTGTGTGTGGTGTAAGGAAATGGTCCAGTTTCATTCCTCTGTATGTGGCTGTCCAATTTTCCCCACACCATTTGTTGAAGAGACTGTCTTTTTTCCATTGGACATTCTTTCCTGCTTTGTCGAAGATGAGTTGACCATAGAGTTGAGGGTCCATTTCTGGGCTCTCTATTCTGTTGCATTGATCTATGTGTCTGTGTTTGTGCCAGTACCATACTGTCTTGATGATGACAACTTTCTAATAGAGCTGGACGTCCGGAATTGTGACGCCGCCAGCTTTGCTTTTCTTTTTCAACATTCCTCTGGCTATTCGGGGTCTCTTCTGGTTCCATAAACACTTTAGGATTACTTGTTCCATTTCTTAGAAAAAAGTGGATGGTATTTTGATGGGGATTGCATTGAATGTGTAGATTGCTCTAGGTAGCATTGACATCATCACAATGTTTGTTCTTCCAATCCATGAGCATGGTATGTTTTTCCATTTCTTTGTGTCTTCCTCAATCTCTTTCATGAGTATTTTATAGTTTTCTGAGTACAGATCCTTTGCCTCTTTGGTTAGATTTATTCCTAGGTATCTTATGGTTTTGGATGCAATTGTAAATGGGATCGACTCCTTAATTTCTCTTTCTTCTGTCTTGTTGTTGGTGTATGGGAATACCACTGATTTCTGTGCACTGATTTGATATCCTGCCACTTTACTGAATTCCTGTATGAGTTCTAGCAGTTTTGGGGTGGAGTCTTTTGGGTTTTCCACATAAAGTATCACATCATCTGCAAACAGTGAGAGTTTGACTTCTTCTTTGCTGATTTGGATGCCCCTGATTTCTTTTTGTTGTCTGATTGCTGTGGCTAGGACTTCTAATACTATGTTGAATAGCAGTGGTGAGAGTGGACATCCCTGCCGCATTCCTGATCTCAGGGGGAAAGCTCTCAGGTCTTCCCCGTTGAGAATGACATTCGCTGTAGGTTTTTCATAGATGGCTTTTATGATATTGACGTATGTACCCTCTATCCCTATACTCTGAAGAGTTTTGATCAAGAAAGGATGCTGTACTTTGTCAAATGCTTTTTCTGCATCGATTGAGAGGATCATATGACTCTTGTTGTTTCTTTTGTTAATGTATTGTATCACGTTGATTGATTTGCGGATGCTGAACCAACCTTGCAGCCCAGGGATAAATCCCACTTGGTCGTGGTGAATAATCCTTTTAATGTACTGTTGGATCCTATTGGCTAGAATTTTGGTGAGAATTTTTGCATCCATGTTCATCAAGCATATTGGTCTGTAATTCTTCTTTATGATGGGGTCTTTGTCTGGTTTGGAGATCAAGGTAATGGTGGTCTCATAAAACGAGTTTGGAAGTTTTCCTTCCATTTCTATTTTTTGGAACAGTTTTAGAAGAATAGGTATTAATTCTTCTTGAAATGTTTGGTAGAATTCCCCTGGGAAGCCATCTGCCCCTGGGCTTTTGTTTGTTGGGAGATTTTTGATGACTGCTTCAATTTCCTTAGTGGTTATAGGTCTGTTCAGGTTTTCTATTTCTTCCTGGTTCAGTTTTGGTAGTTGATACATCTCTAGGAATGCACCCATTTCTTCCAGGTTATCTAATTGGCTGGCATAGAGTTGCTCATAATATGTTCTTATAATTGTTTGTATGTCTTTGGTGTTGGTTGTGATCTCTCCTCTTTCATTCATGATTTTGTTGATTTGGGTCATTTCTCTTTTCTTTTTGATAAGTCTGGCCAGGGGTTTATCAACCTTGTTAATTCTTTCAAAGAACCAGCTCCTAGTTTCGTTGATCTGTTCTACTGTTCTTTTGGTTTCTAGTTCATTGATTTCTGCTCTGATCTTGATGATTTCTCTTCTCCTGCTGGGTTTAGGTTTTATTTGCTGTTCTTTCTCCAGCTCCTTTAGGTGTAGGGTTAGGTTGTGTATTTGAAACCTTTCTTGCTTCTTGAGAAAGGCTTGTATTGCTCTATACTTTCCTCTTAGGACTGCCTTTGCTTCATCCCAAAGATTTTGAACAGTTGTGTTTCCATTTTCATTGGTTTCCATGAATTTTTTTAATTCTTCTTTAATTTCCTGGTTGACCCATTCATTCTTTAGTAGGATGCTCTTTAGCCTCCATGTATTTGAGTTCTTTCCGACTTTCCTCTTGTGATTGAGTTCTAGTTTCAAAGCATTGTGGTCTGGAAATATGCAGGGAATAATCCCAATCTTTTGGTACTGCTTGAGACCTGATTTGTGACCTAGGATGTGATCAATTCTGGAGAATGTTCCATGGGCACTAGAGAAGAATATGTATTCTGTTGCTTTAGGGTGGAATGTTCTGAATATGTCTGTGAAGTCCACTTGGTCCAGTGTGTCATTTAAAGTCTTTATTTCCTTGTTGATCTTTTGCTTAGATGATCTGTCCATTTCAGTCAGGGGGGTGTTAAAGTCCCCCACTCTTATTGTATTGTTTTCAGTGTGTTTCTTTGCTTTTGTTATTAATTGGCTTATATAATTGGCTGCTCCCATGTTAGGGGCATAAATATCTACAACTGTTAGATCTTCTTGTTGGATAGACCCTTTAGGTAGGATATAGTGTCTTTCCTCATCTCTTATTACAGTGTTTGGTTTAAAATCTAATTTGTCTGATATAAGGATTGCGACCCCAGCTTTCTTTTGGTGTCCTTTAGCATGGTAAATGGTTTTCCACCCCCTCACTTTCAATCTGAGGGTATCTTTGGGTCTAAAATGAGTCTCTGGCAGACAGCGTATTGATGGGTCTTGTTTTTTAATCCAATCTGATAGCCTGTGTCTTTTGATTGGGGCATTGAGCCCAGTTACATTCAGGGTAACTATTGAAAGGTATGAATTTATTGCCATTGTATTGCCTGTAAGGTGACTGTTACTGTATATTGTCTGTATTCCTTTCTGGTCTATGTTCCTTTTAGGCTCTCTCTTTGCTTAGAGGACCCCTTTCAATATTTCTTGTAGGGCTGGTTTTGTGTTTGCAAATTCCTTTAGTTTTTTTTTTTTTTTCCCAGAAGCTTTTGATCTCTCCTATTTTCAGTGACAGCTTAGCTGGATATAGTATTCTTGGCTGCATATTTTTCTCATTTAGTGCTCTGAATATATCATTGCAGTCCTCTCTGGCCTGCCAGGTCTCTGTGGATAGGTCTGTTGCCAATCTAATGTTTCTACCATTGTAGGTTACATATCTCTTCTCCTGAGCTGCTTTCAGGATTTTCTCTTTGTCTCTGAGACTCATAAGTTTTACTATTAGATGTCGGGGTGTTGATCTATTTTTATTGATTTTGAGAGGGGTTCTCTGTGCCTCCTGGATTTTGATGCCTGTTTCCTTCCCCACATTAGGGAAGTTCTCTGCTAGTATTTGCTCCAATATACCTTCTGCCCCTCTCTCTCTTTCTTCTTCCTCTGGGATCCCAATTATTCTAGTGCTGTTTCGTCTTATGGTATCTCTGATCTCTTGAATTCTGCCCTCGTGATCCAGTAGTTGTTTATCTCTCTTTTTCTCAGCTTCTTTATTTTCCATCATTTGGTCTTCTATATCGCTGATTCTCTCTTGTGCCTCATTTATCCTAGAAGTTAGTGCCCCCATTTTTTATTACACCTCATGAATATCCTTTTTGATTTCGACTTGGTTAGATTTTAGTTCTTTTATTTCTCCAGAAAGGGTTTCTCTAATAACTTCCATGCTTTTTACAAGCCCAGCTAGTATCTTTAAAATCATGATTCTGAACTCTAGGTCCGCCATCGTACTCATGTCCATATTGAATATGTCCCTGGCAGTCCGTACTACCTCTTGTTCTTTTTGTTGAGGTGATTTTTCTCTGTCTTGTCATTTTGTCCAGAGGAGAATAGATGAATGAGAGAACAAAATGCTAACAGGGTAACAACATCCCCAGAAAATATACACTAGACAAATCAGAAAAGACCTTCCAGAAAGTGGTCGCTTTTCTGTTCAGAGAGTTGTTGCTGTTTTCTTCGATCTCCTGTTGAGTTCATAGGTATTCAGAATCGTTTGATCCCTATCCAGCTGAATTCCAAGTCTGAGACCAGATGAAATCCAGGTCTCCTACTACTCCGCCATCTTGCTCTGACCCCCAGTGATGCCATTTTTTAGTCTAACTGGGCATCTAAAATTTTAGATATTGTTCTCTTACTTATAATTTTCTTTGAAATTTATGAAAACATCTAAAAATTTCAGCAAATAAGATGTATGTGTATGTATCCTGTTAGACAAGGGAAAAGGGGAGATACTTCTTATGCAACAGGTGGAAGCAAAGCAGGTACCCTAAAAGCAGACACCCTATGTTGTTTTTGAGTTGGAGAGAATCCTCTGGGAGTCAGTGTTGCTTTTGGACTGTATTTTTGTGATACATTTAATTCATGTCGAGCAGTATATGAGTTCATGGCACAGGGATCTCCAAGCAAGTCCTCTTGGGAACAAGTGCTCATCCCTTTCTGCACCTGATCCTTTTTGGTCTCTTCTGAGCCTGCTCTGAGGGGTTCACACTGGAAAACCTTTATCCAGGGCTTGTAGGACCTGAGATTAGACCCCTGATGCAGGAGAACCAAAATCTGCCCATCAGAAAGTTCTCTCTGGCCGTGGAAAACTGTTCTCTCTCCCACAGCAGAAAGTGCATGCAGAGTTCTACAAACCCCTAGAGAGATTCTTTGTAGAGCAGTAGACAGGGACCAAAAGCCCACCGATTTGAGCTGCTGAACTCCATCTTAGCCTTGGCATTATGGAAAAAAATTATGAGGGAGCAAAGTCACGGAGACATGCAAGTTTGTATTTAGTCCAGCCCCTCTTTACATAGGTGGGCCAGCACAGTGGAATTTGCATTGGTATGTAATTATCTTCTTCTGGCTACATACTCAAAAATTTAAGTGGTCACATGACCACCTCTTGTCAACACAATCTGAACCAAAGCATGTATAAGCTTGGGCACTGTTATCCGTATTTTCTTCCTCTATTTCAGTGGTTGCAGAAACCTGTTGTCAGATGGAGACACCCGAAGATCAAAGTATGCTGGAATGGGAACCCCACATGAAGGACAGGAACTCTACAATGCTGCCCAGACATACAGCCCACTCTGAGTGAATGAGAAATAAACTGTTCAATCATCAAGTCACTGAGATGTTGATGTTTTTGTTTCCGAAGCATAGCCTAATCCATCCTAATTAAAAATCCAGCAAATCCAGGGTGTTGGGATCCACCAAGATCCTGCTGATTCTAATGGATCTATTAGATTTGGTTTCTAGACTTAGCACTTCAGAATAGTGGTGTCAAAATATATAAATTTACTGTAGAACCTCTGACCATCTCCTTCCCCTAGTGGTTCTTCCTCAATGCCATTCAGTTACCAAGAGGGGACCATGTCTCCCCTAAAACTAAGGCCCCACTTTGTTAATTTCTGAAAGTATAGGCAACATTGTTAAATATTTCTTTCTTAATTTTAGAAAGGTTTACATTATCAGATATACACCAAGTATTTGGGGTTATTTTTTTTCTTTTTAACTTCTCAATTTTCTCCCATTATGTTATATATCTAAAATTCAGTAACACTGGCATCAGGGTCATTATTGTTGATGAAATATCCTTCGGTATCTCCCATTGCTGTTTTTCCAGATGAATTATAGCATTACTTAATCCAAAACTATATTTGGATTAGAGTTGCAATTGTGCTAATTTTATAAGGTAAATTGGGAATACTAAACATTTTTACAATATTTAGCCACAGTATCCAGGTACAAAGAAATGGATGATTAATTGCAGTACATTTATACAATGGGATATTACAATTAAAAAAAAC
This sequence comes from Zalophus californianus, assembly GCF_009762305.2. NCBI lineage: Eukaryota > Metazoa > Chordata > Mammalia > Carnivora > Otariidae > Zalophus > Zalophus californianus. The sequence continues at coordinate 42,814,320 of NC_045609.1, forward strand.
AGAATTAATGAGTGATCTGCTCAACCTCATGTTGAGTGAAGATGCCAGACCAAAAGAGAAGGTCCTGTATGATTCTATTCACATGAAGTTCAAAACCAGGTAAAACTGTTAATTAGGATGATAGAAGTGGGTATGTTGTTTACCTGTAAAGTGATATGGACAGAGAAGGGACAAGAAGGAACTTCTGGGCTGATGGAAATATTCTGTTTTGATTTGGATAGTTGTTACATGGATGTATACACATTAGCTATATATTTCTTTGTCTATTTCACTACACGCGAATTATGCCTCATTAAAACACACACACACCACAGGCAGAACTAACCTAATGGACACAGAATTCTAAAGAGGGTGACACTTTCTAGGGAAGAGCATGTGGGGAACTTGTAGAGTTATGAGAACTTACATCTTGATCTGGGTGGTAAATACGTATCAATATAGGTTAAAATTCACCAAACAGGGCACATGAGTTTTGTGGACTTTGTGTATATCACATCTCAAGGAAAAAAAACAAAAATCTTAAAGCTAACAACTTATTTTTTCACCTGACTCTTTTGAATTCTCTTAGTATGCAATAATATTCTGCTTTATTTTCTCTCATTTTATTTATAAGTTTGGTTCAAATTCCCAGAATTTTAAAAATACTATCTTTGGTTTCTGTTTGTTAAGGTATATATCTAGACAGGAATATTAAATGACTTCTGATTGAAGATGATAATTTATGACATCAAACAATATCTTTCGCCAACAATGGATATTGTAACCAACTGAAAAGGCAAATTAACAACTGGGATAAAGAGCACAGAGCTTAGACATAGCATGAAATGCACAATCTCCCCAAGAGAATACTGGGAAAAGAGTTGGAAGTGTAATTTACAGAAGTGCAAATATCCAATTAAAGCATTTAAAAAGTTTAACCTCACTGATAAGTAAAGAAACAAATTTAAATAAAACATCATTTTAATTATTAAATTGGTTATAGCTAAGTAGTTAAGGGTCCAGCTCTGGAATCATACTGATCCACTCCTCTCCGTGATTCAAATCTTTACATACACTGTAGAACTAGCACTGATAACATGTAGTGTTTGTAGAAGGATCAACTTTGTTAATATTTATAACGTAGTCAGTGATATGTCTGGCATAAAGGCAATACTCAGTAAATATCAACTATTCTTATCTTTATGGCTTATTATTTTTGGCAAAGAAGAAAAGACTGATACTGCTCTGTGACGATAAAGATAGGAAAACAGCAATGGTGAGTGTGTAAAATTTTTACATCTTCCTGGAGGGCCCATTTGTCAATATGTATCAAAATTTTAAATGTGTATATCTTTAAACTCTGGAATTTTCACATCTACAGATTTATCTTTTCCTTAAAAAATAGACAATTATGTAAAAAATGTATACAAAATATGTCTGTTACAGTATTTTTATTTTCATAAGAGCAAAACGAAAATCAGAAACATCATAAAGACATTCAATAGATCCTTCAATGATTATTGAATATACCAACTATGTTACTGGTTGAAGGCCTCTGTTCTACCTTTAAGGTCATCCCTGATTATGCTTTTAAATTACAGTCTTCCTCCTTCCCCACCAGCTTCCCCAATACTTCCTACTCATATTGAAGTAACAATGGCTACTCTAAAGTACTAATAGCCATAAGAGGTACACTTCAAAGTCTCAAGGTGTTAACATAATAAAGAATATCCCTTACACCATAGTGCTATAGACTCAAGGCCCCCCACCCCCCACCCCCATATTAAAATCCTATCCTCCAATGTGATGGTATTAGGAGGTACGGCCTTTGGGAGGTGATTAGGTCACAAAGATGGAGTCCTCGTGAATGAGATTAGTGTCCTTATATAAAAGAGACCCCAGAGAATTCCCCAGCCTCCTCCTACCATGTAAGGACACAGCCAGAAAACAGCCATCTATGAACCAGGAAGCAGGCTCTCATCAGACACCAAATCTGCTGGCACCTTGATTTTGGACTTTCCAGCCTCCAAAACTGGGACAAACAAATTTCTGCTTATAAGCCACCCAGTCTATGGTATTTTTGTTAGAGTAGCTGGAATAGACTAAGACAGAAATTGGTACCAAGATTGGGGTGCTGCTGTAACAAATATCTAAAAATATGGAAGCAGCTTTGGGATAGGTCATCCTGAAAATTAGAGCCACAATGAGAGAAAAGCAAGTTTATTTGGAATCAAAGAATTGCAATTTGGGGAGCACAGATTCAGGTAAATGCCCAAATAGTGTTCCCACTTATAGGCTGAAAGCAAATGGGTTTTATGAGCAAAAGGATGGAGGCGATTACATTACTCGGATAAAAGAAAGAAAAATATTGTCAATTGGTACAAACAGGCAAGACACTTTTTGTTACATACCAATGGACATCTGTGTTGGTGTTAACCAAAGAAATATTTCTGGTATGCATTTAATTAACTCTACTGTTTGCAGAAAGTCCACAAGCCACAGTCTTACGATCAAGATGCCCACTATCCTGTTTACTTTTAGGAGCAATTGCTTATAAAACAATTGCAGTTTTGCCCCTTCCAAAGGTTTTGGCCCAGTTCAAACAAGGCCTGGCAAGGCTGTTTATCTACAATGGACTAACTCTATTTTACAACGGCTCCAGCCATATCAATTTTTCACAGACTGATGATGCATAGAGGCTGGAAGAGTTGCAAAGGGCATGCCAGAAAAAGCTTATGTTGCTATGAATGGACCATTAAGGTACCCTCTGGTAAAAACTCAGAAAGAAAAGAGGTGAGCTTTAGAGAAAGCCTCAAGCTTCTTAGAGAATACCTAAGTAATCCTGAATAATGTCTACAGGAATACAGAAGATAAAAGCCATTCTGATGAGATCCCAGTTGTAAATAGAGAGTGTGCCATGGGACATTGGCGGAAAGGCAATCTTTGTCATAAAGTGGCAAAGAACATGACTAAATTGTGTTCATGTGGTAGTCTTTGGTGCAAGCTAGAACTTGTAACTGATGAAATTGGATATTTGGCTGAGGAAATCTTTAAACAAAGTATTGAGCGAGTGGCCTACTTCTACCTGCTTATAGTAAAATTTGAGAGGAAAAAAAATGACTTAAAGATGGAATTGTCAAGCGAAAAGGAACCAGAATGTAAGATCTGGAAAATGTTCAGCCTGAATTGCAAAGAATGAAAAAGGCCTGTTCTGGAGAGATCTCTAGGGGTGTAGCCAAAGGACTACTTGATTTGGAGATTAGTCAGCCATCTCAATAGAAGCCAGGAATGATGGAAAAATGGTATCAAAGGCAATTCAGAGATCATTAGGGCTGCCAAGCCCCTTGTGGGCCCAGAGTGCAAGGGTCAGGTTGACAATGGATTCAAAGGGAATGTTTGAGAATGTTTCATTTGTACTCATAAAAAGGGGGCAGAGGGGTGAGCTACTCATTGGTTTTTGAGTGCTGGGTTTGGAGAAATTCCACATTTGCCTCTGTTGGGACCCTACATGTTTAGCAAACTCAGGAATAATTTTATGTCAATTCCTCCTCCTAGTAACACAGAAATTTGACCCATCCCCTCCCAGTACATATAGTACTGTGCTCATGTTCCAATATTTGTGGGTGCCTTCTCCAGTTATGGCCCCAGGGGCAGACTGCTTACTTCCCAGCTGAGTTCCCTGTGGTCAGATTTTTGTGTCCTCTTGCACTAATCAGTGGTCACATCCAGGTTTGTGCCTTTAAGAAGGAAACTGGTTTCAGCTCCTACCTGTACACAGAGTGGTCTGTATTCGGCATCGAAACCCCCATCCTCTCACTTCAGGGCACAGCTGAGCTTCATTTTGTGATTATTATTACGGATTTGAGTTCCCTTTGTATGTAGCATTGAGTATTTCCTTTTCTTCCTTTCAAACTCAGATACATGTTTGTTTGTTTTTTCAATTATTTTTATATATTTAGAGGGAAGTTGGGTGTTATGCATATTCTGTCTCTCCATTGAGAAACCGTGGTCTGACTTTGAATTCTGGGATAGGCCACCTGATACGAAGATCTAGCACATATTGACTGTTTTATATACCACAGAATCACAGATAATAATAAACACAAAAGCTAAGATTTGCTAAGCTATTGTTGATGATTCTGAGCCTAAAGTCCTGCTTCTGTGTTCAGTTATAGGTAGTATGGCATAGTGGTTAAGACTGCAGACTCGGGGGTGCCTGGGTGGCTCAGTTGGTTAAGCAACTATCTTTGGCTCAGGTCATGATCCTGGAGTCCTGGGATTGAGTCCCGCATCAGGCTCCCTGCTCAGCGCGGAGTCTGCTTCTCCCTCTGACCCTCCCCCCTCTCATGTGCTCTCTCTCTCTCTCATTCTTTCTCTCAAATAAATAAATAAAATCTTTAAAAAAAAAAAAGACTGCAGACTCGGGAGCCAGATTGCCCTTTAAAAAAAAAAGTGTATATATATATACACACACACACACACACACACACACACACACACACACACACACATTTATTTATTATTTGTTTTAGAGAACAAGTGAGCACATGTGTGAGCAGAGGGAGGGGCAGGGGGAAAAGAAGAGGGAGAATCCCAAGCAGACTCCATGCTGAGCACAGAGCCGGACATGGGGCTTGATCTCACGACCCCGAGATCATGACCTGAGCTGAAACAGAGTGAGATGCTTAACTGACTGAGCCACCCAGTCACCCCTCCAGATTGCCTTCTTTCAAATCTCAGTTCCTTGATTGATTAACCACATGACCTTGGGCTGATTACTTAGCCTCTTCCTTTCACAAAAGCAGTTTATACATGTAAGATAATTGCAGCAATGCTCAGCATACAGTAAACACTGATGACTCAGCTATTATTCTGTGTCCGTGTACAGGAATGCTATGTCTTTTAATCCTTGTTATACTTAGGAATTAGGTACTATTATAGTCCCTTAACACATTTCCTGGCACAAAGCAGACTCCCAATAAATGTGTCAAACAGATAATAGTATTTAAATATGGAAACAAAAATTTAATGTGGGCAGTTAATTGAGCCTGTATGACACAGGTAATTAGAGATAGAGCAGAGTTTTGATTGGTGTTGGTTTTACCATTAAACACAAGCGTTTCCTCAGCACCTGGAAACCTTGCTCCAACCAGCTGGGGCACCACGGAAAAGAGAGGTTGTTCAGCTACCAGCGTCCACACCCCTCCCCCCCACCCCTCCCCAACCTTTTCCACCTACTCTTTTTCTTTCCTCTTCCCTGTGAAGTAAAAGACATTATCTTTCATTATCTTCCTTCTTCCTCTGGACTTCTAAAATTGCCCTGCTCTCTTGTTTTATACCAGTGCTTTTGCTAATGTGACTTCACTGCCTGATGTTTTTTCTTCTCTCTTCTCTAGATCAATAGTCTCTGTCCCCCTCACTTGATAATTTCACCAGCTTTCATTTTCACATCTCTTAAAGCCTTAGGGGGTGAGGTGGGGTTGAGAAAGCCATTTGAACCTCTTCCTTTTATGATGTTTTGTTTTCCTCTCCAGCAGAGCAGTTTCCTTTACTATGGTGGCAGTTTTGTCCTTTCTGATACCCTCTTCCACCAATGTTCCTCCATGTGCAGAGGTTACTGCAGCCCTTGGCCAGGTTCTAGGACGTTAAGAAAATTGAAAGATGATAATAGGTGGCCAGGTTGGTGAGGATCTAATATGAACAGGGCCAGTCACCTCTGAGGTTTCTATTGCAAAATCTTGCAGGCATTTTATTGTAAGGAAAGTTCTGCCTTTCTCTGGATCTCTTTTTGTCGTTTTGATTTATATGAAAGGTGTGCCAATCCCAGGATGCCCTGTCAGTGGAAAAATGGCTGTCGTTCCCTTTGTGTAGTGTAACAAAAGGAACAATCAAAGTCAATGCCATGTGAGATCAAGACTAGCATGGCACATACTGTCCCTAGATACCACAGGACAGCAAACTGCCTCTGTCTTGTTGGTCTCTGTAATTCCTTAAACTTTTGTGAAATCAAATCATAGATGCTAATGATCTCCCTCTCTGAGAGAAAGGAAAATTTTGTCATCAGAAAGGAAAACCTAGTGGTCATGCATTGTGTGCCTAGTATTGTGAGCCCTAATGTATATCTCTCTACAATAATCTAGGAGGTGGGTATGAGGTCTCCATTTTATGCATGAATAAAGCATGAGCCTCCCCAATGTTAAGTCATTTGCCTTTAAGAGCTGGGCTAGAATTAAAATGCCCAAGTTTGCACTGGATTCGAAGCATATTTCCCATTCACACCCCACTTCTACTAACATTTATAGGTAAGTAGAACCTGTTCATCAGTGGACCACCTCTTCCTGGAACAGAAAACCAGGGGTGTGACCACATTGGAAGCCCTTTATCTGAGGAGCTCCCTTGGTTTGGGGACCCAGGCTTGAGAGCTCCCCAAGACAAGCATCCACACAGATTAGGGTCAAGCAACTGACTTCTCCAATGCTTGAGGAAGACTTGCTTTACTCTGGGATCAGTTTTTGCTGAACCTCAGAGAAACTCTCTGCTGGGTCTTGGGATAGCAACTATCCCTCCCAGACTTCACCTCTGCCTGTGCCACGGGGCTTGCCAAGAAGCATCACTGCCCACACCTCTGCTAAGCTTGGCCACAGGGCATTCTTGGACCAGGAGACACTGAGCAGAAGCGATGGTACTTTGCAGCATGAGGTTATGTTATGTGTCTGGTAGTACTTGCTCCTCTTACACTCCCACAAGGGCAGCGTTCAATTAGGGGCAGCCCCCAATATGTAATATGAGCAAGGAATTCATGTTCAATTCTGTAAGCCAATGAGATTGGTTTGGGCTTGTTTTTGTCACAAGAGCAAATCTCAATACTGTATTTGCACCATTCTTGGCAGACCGGCCTTCTTGCTGCCCTTCAAACATGCCGATCCACTTACTATTCATGCTGCCTGAGAAATTGTGCCCTTTGGTCTACACATAGTTTTGAATTTTCATTATTCAAATTTTTTGGCAACTATACCTTCCTCATAGGTAAATTCACTATCAAGATCACAAGATTCATCCCCCCTCTCTAGTCTCTTATTTAATTTTCTAGTGATATTTGATGCTACCTGAAATTTTATGATGTATGCATTTATTAACTTTCTTGTTGTCTATCTTCTGCCGCCAACTGTGGCTCCATGAGGACAAGTGTAGTGGTTAAGAGCACAGACCCATTAGCCCAACTGCCTGGATGATAATTCTGGGACTAACACTGGTTAGTTGCCGGACCCTGGGTAAGTTATTCAATTTACTGGACTTTTTCACCCTTATCTGTAAAGTTGGGATAAGAATATAAGGTATAATTCATAGGGTTGATGTTAGGCTTAAATGAGTGAAAAAAACGTAAAGCACTTAGCATGATGCCTAGCACACGCTAAGCACTCAATGAAGTTTGGTATTATCATTAGAATTGTACACCATTGCATTCCAGGTCTGAGGACATCGCCTGGGATAAGGTAGTGGTTTGATCATTTTTGTAAATGGATAGATGAATGACTGCCATGAAGATTTAGGAAATCCTTCTGATGAAAACTAACCTACTTCATAGTTGAGAGCTGATGGCCATCAGTGGAAGTCAAGGAACAATATAAAAAAAATGCTTAGTTTCATTCCTTGTATTTAGTAATAATGATCCTAATAATGATATCAATAAGAACAACAGATATCAATACTACCCTTTAGCAGTTAGTGGCTATTTGCCACCTACTTTACTACACGACTGTAAGACAGCTATCATCATTTCAGGTGAGAGCACAGACTTGGAGAAAAGTAATGTGGGTTTATCCCAAATTTCATGGCTTACTGGAGCTGGGTTTTGATTGTTTCTTTGACTACATTTTGCTGCAGAGCACTTATTAAATAATCACATCTTTCTTGTCTTCTACTAGTCCTAATTCCTATGATGGAAGTTGGTGATCTGCTATCCCCTTGAAGAGGTATAGCCAAGTGTTCCTTCTGCTGTCAGCTTCAGATTTAATACACATTGAGTTTCAACTCCATGGCAATCATTATGCTGGGCTGAGGGTTTGGGGAGGAACAACAGAGAAATTAGATATGTACCTGGCACTTAAGGAGTAGAATAATATATGTTACTGTGAGTCCTAAAAGGAAAGCAGGTGGCATGTGCTTTATTATTTCTCTCCTAATCATTACAACCATCTGTGCTTTACAGACAAACGGAGGTACAGAGATTTCAGGAATTTGCCCAAAGTCATATTGCTAAGGAAGCCAAAGGGCCAGGATTCAAATAATAGATGGTCCTGGGTATTTTCTACAGTCTCTCTGCTACAGTGTATGATGAACAACCTCTTTTTTGTTGTTGTTTTTGTCTCAATAGGTGAAGTCAAAGCTGAAGGCAAAGCTGGTCAAGGATGTACATGGTAAGTAGCATATGACAAATGCATCTAAAGCAGATCACTTCTCCCCGAGGTATAGATCACTGCATAGAACATATCTAAAAGCAACTACGGGATCAGATAATACCTTTGTCTTCTCAGTGAGCTCAAATTTGGGGTCTTTTTACTTGACATTGCAACTGGGCTGCCAGGTGTGGCCTGGGGCCTTTTCCTAATTGCTCTGTTCCAGGCAGCCCTTATTAGGGGCTCAGATCACGTATTCCAAGTGCAACAGTGTCTATATACCCTTTCTCCACACCCGCTTCTTCAGCCCCTCCCTCTTTGTTGTTCCTGGGATGTGGTTTGTCAGAAACACAGCATGGACTCAGGGCCATAAATCACAGCTAACTTGGTAGAATTAGCTTCCCTCCAAAGGTGGATACATGGCAGGCACCCCTCTGCTTTGTAGAGAGCCTGCCTGAGAGTCCTATTGCTTCAACATATGAATCAGTACCAGGCATGCGACAGCATCCTGACAGCAGGACAATTATCGTCCTGAAAATAAGAAATGCAAATTTCTCTTCCTTCATTGCAAAGGCAACCAGCGGACTTATTCTATGATGTTGATCAATGACTTTAATCTATGCCCACCCACAGTTTATAAAATCCATGTGCCACCTGTCACCTTTCTTCCTGTTGGCTCAGGACCGAGGCAGTATTTTGATTTCCCTGAGTGTCAGGTGAGTCATTTGGACCACGTTGAAAAGGCGGCTATTAAAGTAGTAAGTTTTAGAGAGCAATTTTTAATATTTTACTTGTAAACTGAACCCTGAGGCTTCAACACTTGAGGAGCTATGCGAGCTTTACAAGTTAATTGGCCTCTCTGAGCCAATTTCTCTAAAAACAGATATAGACAAAAATACCTACAGCAGAGGCTGGCTTTGAGGGTAAAGTAGGAGAATTTCTTACCTTGTATTTACTAGATTGTATTTAGTATTACTGGGCCAGAGAGCTAGGTAATGGTTAGGTAAAAAGAGATGAAAAAGGGAATTCATACTAATGTATCAGTCAAGGTAAAGGAAAAAAAAAAAAAGGAATGAATACTTTACTAAGAAGTTGTTCAACTTTATTTTTCACGTTGCAATTGACAGAAGATCTGGCTGAATAAAAAATGGATGATAGTCACTGGAGGAAAAGGAGACCGGCAAGGACTGACTATCCACTGTGTTTCAGTCAGTGCACAGGACCCTCACCATATGTAAATTACATCTGTTATCCTGCATTCTTCTTCAATCCCAAAATAGTCTCCGGAAGCTTACCCGTGGAAGGGTTGTTTTAATAGCATCATTGGTAGGGTACAAAAAGATGTATTCTAATCTGTAAATTATGTGGGATTTACAAAAGATTATGATTTGGATGCAGGAATTCTGGGTACTGGAGGAAGACATATGGTTGAAGAAATACAGATGTGTCTGACATTTAAGACTAATCAGAGGCCGAGAGACCATAAAATACCCAAATACATCAGGAGGACAGGACTTACATCAATCTTTCTGAAGGGGAGCAAAGCTACAACTGCTTTACCTTCCCTGATAACTCCATGGTCACTTGTTAAGGAATGTGGGTTAGGATGATGACAGAAGCCCCCTCAATTGTGCCTTTCCAGGAAACTAACACTCTCTATCCATGGACATCATGAAGTCAACATAATTTCTGAAAACCGGAATGGTTTATCTTTTTGACGTTAGCCCAGAAACCCAAGCAGGTATTGCAACAAGAAAATCCTTCAGGACCTAAATTTCAGCTGCAACTTATTGCCAGGAAGCTCAACAGGTACATGAGGCCTCACACAGCTGTTAAGACCAGAAATGTTCTGACTCTACCAGAGGACTAATGGACCAGTTGATCACAAAGATAACTGAGTAGGCAGAGAGGTCTGATCAAAGCTTTGGACTCCTATGAAAGAGCCTTGTAAATAGAAAGGTCATCTATGAATACTTCCTTCACAGGCAACTGGCTGGCCATGCCAATCAGAGCAATAAGTTGTGGGGTACACATGAAAAGAGAGTAGGAATAAGAAGAAGGGGCTTTCCTTGAATCTTTGAGATAAAGAAGAAAGTAATGTAACTGTTATGGACTGAATGTTTATGTCCCACCCTCTTCCCCCAACAAAGACATATGGGGGACTCATTCTTCTGCCTGGCAGAAATACCATCACACTAGTTCCCAGTGTGATGGTATTTGAAAATGGTGCCTTTAGGAGGCCATTAGGGTTAGATGAGGTCATAAGGGTGGGGCCCTCATGATGGAATTAGTACCCTTATGAGAAGAGACACCTGACAACTTACTCTCTTTCTCCTCATGCATTCATAAAGAAGAGGTCATGGGAGCACCCAACAAAATGGAAGACACCACCAATCCAAGAGAAGAGGCCTCAGGATGAAACCTGTCTTGCCGGTATCTTGATCTTGGACTTTCTAGCCTCCAGAATGGCGAGAAATAAATTTCTGTTGCTTAAGCACTTGGTCTACAGTATGTTGTGATGGTAGCCCAAGCTAAGACAGTGATCGCTAGTGCTACATCTCCAAACTCCATTCTGTTATTGCCCTTGAAAAACTAATGTTAGCTTTTATTTGACAGTGACATAGAGCAGGTTGATGGAGGATGCAGTGAGCATTTAGCCACATATGCTGACACGTCAAAAGACAGGTGTGTCCTTTTAAAGATTTAACCCAAGAAATAGGTGGTCTTGGCAGAAGGTTTGAGAGATGGGATGTGGTAGGAGTTGAGGATAGCTCTGATTGCTACAGTCACCAGCGTGGTTCTGCCCACACAGCATCCCAGCTCACCAGACCCTCACTCCCAGCTTCAGTGGCTTGGCCTGGAAATCTCAGTCATGCGGTGTGGTAGCTAGTAACATGAACAAGTGTGGAGGAGTACTTGGAGAGAGGACTAGGAAAACAGGGTCAGAATTTACTCAGGTACCCAGACTGGAAATAATGGTTATTTTCATCCAGACATGCATCTAGCCACCAGCATCAGCTGTTTCTTCAACAAGAAAAAAAAGCTCTTAAATTCTTTATCTTGTCTCCCTTTCTGTTACAGTGTCTTATTGTCTTTTAATGTGAAATTCTTTCAATACTTCCTTCCCACATATCCAGGCCTCTTGCTCTTCCTCAAAACCACCCTCTTGTGGTTTTCCTCCAACACCAATAGCATGCTCCTTTCATAGATCACTCCATGAACAGTTGACGGCTCCCTACACCTGAAAATGCTCTGGCCCTGATTTTGTCGCTCTAGCTTAATAGCTAGCTGCTTCCCTCTCTAATCCCTCAGTGAGCTCCCTCATTATACTACCCGAATTTCCCTGAACAAGTCTTTGACAGTCTCACCTGCAGGAATGGCCTTCTTAAACTTTTCCCCGTCCCCAGTGCCCTTACCCCACCATACATCATCAGAAAGTAATTACTTCTTCTGGCAGGCAGAAGAATGAGTCCCCAGAGATCTCCGCATTCCATTCCCTGTAACCTGTGAATGTGTTATTACATGGTAAGGGAGAATTAAAGTTGCAGAAGGAGGCAAATTGAGCATTTATCATTATTATTCCCATGCTATACATGAAGAGAGAGGTTCAGAGAAATCTAGAGATTAATTCATGATCCCTCAGCTCATGAGAGACTGAGATTTGAACCCAGTTTCCCTAATATGCACCCCCATTCCATTCTACCGTGTTGCTATAGAAGGAGTGTGTTAGATATTTAAACAGCATAGCCCCATGAAGGTGGTAATCCCAGAGAACTAAACAGCAGGGCAGCTGACGTTTGCTGGAGGCTAAGCCAGTTCTGACTGTGTGTGCCAAATTACTGTCTCAGCACTGAGGCTGATGCACCACCCCCAGCCCTAGTAACAATGAGGAAGACCTTCCATATGGCACAAAAGTCCCCAACACTCTAGGAGGCACAGCCACTGATTCCACTGAACTTGCTTTAATACCTAAGCCAGATAAAGCTAGGGCAAGGGTCTAGCTTTGGTCATGAAGAGCTGGGATACTGCCCGCAGAGTTTACCAAATGTTCAGGTCCAGGCAGTGCCTTCCTGGCAAATGCATTCCCCTCAGTTAAGCAAACACAGTAATGACAGAAATTGCAGTTTTGATATTTTATTAATGAATGAGCTTACACAAGGTACTGAAGGATATCCATGAGCATATGCATATTCATGTCATGAAAGCATTTTGGGTTTACTGGCATCTCAGGACGGCAGGGGCACAGTTGGTATCTGGCAGCTTCCAGCAAATAAAATGAAATCTTTCCCTCTTACAATTATATAAAGCTAAGTCATGAATCGGGAAGGTAGCTTTCAATCATCTCATCTACTTTTATTTTATACATGAGGGGACTGAAGCCTCTGGGGCGTTGATGGAATTTGGTTGTGGTCACAAAGCTAATGCATGCAGGAGCCTGGATCTCTACCATGATTGGTGGCCTTGGGCTTCCAAATTCTTGTTTTTGGGGAAAGTCACATACATATAAGGCATGAGATCTTGCTCTCCTTATTCTTCTCCTGTTTCTCTCTCATACTCTTATTCTCCAATTCATGTTTCACTGATTTTCCCATTTGTTGTCTATTTCCTCTACTTTTTCCTTTACTCCCCTTTCAGAAAGAAGAGCAATATTCTTCACATAGTGTGTTCAACATGAACGAGATTTTGTTTCTGTTTTCATTGCTTGTGAAATGGAAACTCGGAGAGGATAAATGTCTTGTCCAAGTTCACACAGCTATCCAGATATGCCGTAGGACTGAAACTCCGCTTCCTTCACCGTCAGTCTCATGATTTATTTCTTGTAACCACACATTTTTTCCCATTAGAGTGAACACTGGTGACCTATGACTTTCATTACACTATTAGTAACAGGACAGCAATTTTCTTTCTTCAGTACCTCTATAAATTCCAAAAGTTTTAGTTCTTTTTTCTCTGAACTCGCTAAAATTTTAAACAAAGGGTTCACACAAATTTCATCAGTGGGACATTATGACAACTAGTTTCAGCATCCACCAAAGGTGTCTATAAGGCAGAGCCTTCATTGTAATGCCTCGTAAAATAAATATTATCCTAATTAGAAAAGCATAAAAAATATTTGCAACTACAGACACATTCATGAACAGATATCACATCATTAGCACATCTGTCTCAATTTATATATACTTTGAAAATTTCATTTACTTAGTTCCTTCTTGTTTTTACTTCAAGGATTACCAATCGCTACCTTGATTAGCCTAGATTACCCAGAATATCTTTAAGGAAAAAGAATTAGTTATAAGTTCTTCTGATGTAACAGGTCAAGTAAATCTAATGCATTCTCCCCATGCGCATCCAAACTAGACTTTCCTGACCTCGTTTCTTTCACCAATCACCCCCACCCCCGCAACTCATGGGCCCGTGGAAATGCCCAGGCACACTAGTGGCGTAGGTTAACAGATTTTCTATTTCCTTGAGGGGTAATGGATCTTGTAGATTGCTAAAGACTGAATGAGTTTAGGCTAATGGCTGCCAAGGTTGAAGGCTGCTGCCCTAGAACCCGGTATTTACGCTACTTGCCTACCCACACTCCCTTATTGAAGAATCTGCTGGTCCTTCAGCTATTATATGTCCTCTCTCTGACCCATGATCTCCACTCTTTACAGCTATTCAAACTAGAGATGAGCACTCCGCCCAAGGGCAGTAAGATAATAGGCTGGACTAGTCATATTCATGACTTGACATGAATCAGTGAATGGGGGCAATTAGAGTCTTCTTCCAGGAATTTGAAATAATAATGAAATAGTTCTGGTGAGAGATCTATAACAGAAAGATGAAAAAGCAAGACTGACACCTTGCCCTGCTTCCATTTGAATAGTATATTTATTTAATGTAATCATGTATATCATATATATAAAAACTTTGCATTAAGAGATGAACTGCAAAATTCAGCACCCTATGTGCCTCTATTCCTCAAAATAAATACTGCTTTGAGTCCTTCCTGCATATTTCTGATCCCCTAATGAAAACAACTTTAGGGGGGTGGAGCAAGATGGCAGAGGAGTAGGAGACCTGGATTTCGTCTGGTCTCAGGAATTCAGCTGAATAGGGATCAAACCATTCTGAACACCTACGAACTCAACAGGAGATCAAAGATAAGAAGAGTAACAACACTCTGAACAGAAAAGCGACCACTTTCTGGAAGGTAGGACATGCGGAGAAGTGAATCCGAGGCGATATTCGGGAAGATAGACGGCGGGGGAGGGGGCCTCTGTCGGCCGCTTCTGGCAAGTGATAGAGCTGCGGAGCACAAAATCGGAACTTTCAGAAGTCGGCTCCGCTGAGGGACGTCGCTCCAGTGGCTAAGCGGGGGGTGGAAACCTCGCGGGACAGTGTGGTCTCAGGACCGTCGGGGTCACAGAAAGACCGGGGGTGCCTGAGTGCGGCAGAGCTCCCAGGGATCGGAGCGGGGAAGCCGGCTGCAGAGACGGAGCCGAGGCGCGGGCTCTCAGCTCGGGGTGGACATAAACTGTGATCCGCGGCCCAGTCGGACCACTGCTCCTCCAGGAGGGACCCAACAAGCGGCAGAGCCAGGGAGACTCCCCTTCCTGCCCTGGGAGGAGCGGCATGGGAGCGCACCACAGGGATCTGCTGGGTTTGGAGACTCCACACGGGGTTGGGTGCCAGAGATAGAAATGCTTGGTCACAGGCCGGGTGAGCACAAAGTGCGGCCGGAGACCAGGGACAAGGGAGTGACTGCTTTTCTCTGGGAGCGCACTGAGGAGCGGGGCCCCAAGTTCTCGGCTCCTCCAGGCGGAGATTGGGAGGCCACCATTTTCACCCTGGTCCTCCAAAGCTGTACCGAGAGCTTGCAGGGAACAAAAGCTCCTGAGAGCAAACCCGAGCAGCTTGCTTAGCAGGGACTCACAAGGGTGGGGCAATTCCGCCTCCGGCAAAGACATTTGGGAACCACGGCAACGAGCCCTTTTCCCAGAAGATCAGCACAAACAGTCAGCAAGCCAAGACCAAGTTTACCGATCAAGGAGAACGGGAGAACTCCAGCGCTAGGGGAATACTGCACATAGAATTCATGGCTTTATTACCCTGATTCATTAGTTTTTCAAAGTTATTTTTTTAACTGTTTTTTTTTAATTTTTCTTTTTCCCTTTTTCAAACATCTTATCAATACCTTTTTTTAAAAAAACATTTTTTATTTTTCATTTTTAGAGTCATATTTTTATCCCTTCATAGTAGTTACCCTTATATTTGGCATATATATATATAAGTTGTTCTCTCTTTAAAATTTTGAAATACAATTTCTTCTAACAGATCAAAATATATCCTAAATCACTATTGTATGGCTTTGTTCTATTCTTCTGCCTGATCACCTTCTCTCCCTTTTTTTTTTCTTTTCTTTCTTTTTTCTTTTTCTTTTTAAATCTTCTTCTTTCTTTTTAAAAACAACTTCTTATCTTATCAATTCCTTTTATGAAATCATTTATAATTTTCATCCTTACAGTCATCTTCCATCCCTTCATTGTATCAACCCTTATTTTGTACATATATAAGTCTTTCTTCCTTTAAACTTTTAGCAGGCACTTTCTTCTAACAGACCAAAATATGCCTAAAACCTAGTGTGTGGCACTGATCTATCCACTAGCCTGATCATATCTGATCATATTCTGTTTTTTTTTTTTGTTCTGTTTTTGTTTGTTTTTATCTTTTTCTTTTTCCTTTTTTTATTCTCTCTACTTTCTTTCCCGTTCTTGTCCCCTTGTTTCAGGTCTTTTCTGATTTGTATAGAGTATATTTGCTGGGGACATTGTTAACCTGTTAGCATTCTGTTCTCTCATTCATCTGTTCTCCTCTAGACAAAATGACAAGACGAAAAAAATCACCTCAGCAAAAAGAACAAGAGGTAGTACGGTCAGCCAGGGACCTACTCAATACAAACATTAGTACGAGGTGGGACCTAGACTTCAGAATCATGACTTTAAAGATACTAGCTGGGCTTGAAAAAAGCATGGAAGTTATTAGAGAATCCCTTTCTGGAGAAATAAAAGAACTAAAATCTAACCAAGTTGAAATCAAAAAGGCTATTGATGAGGTGAAATCAAAAATGGGGGCACTAACTGCTAGGATAAATGAGGCAGAAGAAAGAATCAGTGATATAGAAGACCAAATGATGGAAAATAAAGAGGCCGAGAAAGAGAGAGATAAACAATTACAGGATCATGAGGGCAGAATTTGAGAGATAAGCGATACGATAATAAGAAACAACATTAGAATAATTGGGATCCCAGAAGAAGAAGAAAGAGAGAGAGGGGCAGAAGGTATGTTGGAGCAAATAATAGCAGAGAACTTCCCTAATGTGAGGAAGGAAACAGGCCTCAAAATCCAGGAGGCACAGAGAACCCCTCTCAAAATCAATAAAAATAGGTCAACACCCCGACATCTAATAGTAAAACTTATGAGTCTCAGAGACAAAGAGAAAATCCTGAAAGCAGCTCGGGAGAAGAGATATGTAACCTACAATGGTAGAAACATTAGATTGGCAACAAACCTATCCACAGAGACCTAGCAGGCCAGAAAGGACTGGCATGATGTCTTCAGAGCACTAAACGAGAAAAATATGCAGCCAAGAATACTATATCCAGCTAGGCTGTCATTGAAAATAGAAGGAGAGATAAAAAGCTTCCAGGACAAACAAAAACTAAAGGAATTTGCAAACACCAAACCAGCCCACCAAGAAATATTGAAAGGGGTCCTCTAAGCAAAGAGAGAGCCTAAAAGCAGCATAGATCAGAAAGGAACACAGACAATATACAGTAACAGTCACCTTACAGGCAATACAATTGCACTAAATTCATACCTTTCAGTAGTTACCCTGATGTAAATGGGCTCAATGCCCCAATCAAAAGACACAGGCTATCAGAATGGATTAAAAAACAAGACCCATCGATATGCTGTCTGCCAGAGACTCATTTTAGAACCAAAGACAACCCCAGATTGAAAGTGAGGGGGTGGAAAACCATTTACCATGCTAATGGACACCAAAAGAAAGCTGGGGTGGCAATCCTTATATCAGACAAATTAGATTTTAAAACAAAGACTGTAATAAGAGATGAAGAAGGACACTATATCCTACTTAAAGGGTCTGACCAACAAGAAGATCTAAGAATTGTAAATATCTATGCCCCGAACATGGGAGCAGCCAATTATATGAGGCAATTAATAACAAAAGCAAAGAAACACATTGACAACAATACAATAAGAGTGGGGGACTTTAACACCCCCCTGACTGAAATGGACAGATCATCTAAGCAGAAGATCAAGAAGGAAATAAAGACTTTAAATGACACACTGGACCAAGTGGACTTCACAGACATATTCAGAACATTCCACCCCAAAGCAAAGGAATACACATTCTTCTCTAGTGCCCATGGAACATTCTCCAGAATTGATCACATCCTAGGTCACAAATCAGGTCTCAAGCAGTACCAAAAGATTGGGATTATTCCCTGCCTATTTTCAGACCACAATGCTTTGAAACTAGAACTCAATCACAAGAGGAAAGTTGGAAAGAACTCAAATACATGGAGGCTAAAAAGCATCCTAATAAAGAATGAATGGGTCAACCAGGAAATTAAGGAAGAATTAAAACAATTCATGGAAACCAATGAAAATGAAAACACAACTGTTCAAAGTCTTTGGGATACAGCAAAGGCAGTGTTGAGAGGAAAGTATAGAGCAATACAAGCCTTTCTCAAGAAACAAGAAAGGTCTCAAATACACAACCTAACCCTACACCTAAAGGAGCTAGAGAAAGAACAGCAAATAAAGCCTAAACCCAGCAGGAGAAGAGAAATCATCAAGATCAGAGCAGAAATCAATGAACTAGAAACCAAAAGAACAGTAGAACAGATCAACGAAATTAGGAGCTGGTTCTTTGAAAGAATTAACAAGATTGATAAACCCCTGGCCAGACTTATCAAAAAGAAAAGAGAAATGACCCAAATCAACAAAATCATAAAGGAAAGAGGAGAGATGACAACCAACACCAAAGAAATACAAACAATTATAAGAACATATTATGAGCAACTCTACGCCAGCAAATTAGATAACCTGGAAGAAATGGGCGCATTCCTAGAGATGTATCAACTACCAAAATTGAACCAGGAAGAAATAGAAAACCTGAACAGACCTATAACCACTAAGGAAATTGAAGCAGTCATCAAAAATCTCCCAACAAACAAAAGCCCAGGGCCAGATGGCTTCCCAGGGGAATTCTATCAGACATTTCAAGAAGAATTAATACCTATTCTCCTGAAACTGTTCCAAAAAATGGAAATGGAAGGAAAACTTCCAAACTCATTTTATGAGGCCAGGATTACCTTGATCCCAAAACCAAACAAAGACCCCATCAAAAAGGAGAATTACAGACCAATATCCTTGATGAACATGGATCCAAAAATTCTCACCAAAATACTAGCCAATAGGATCCAACAGTACATTAAAAGGATTATTCACCACGACCAAGTGGGATTTATCCCTGGGCTGCAAGGCTGGTTCAACATCCGCAAATCAATCAACGTGATACAATACATTAACA
Organism: Zalophus californianus; assembly: GCF_009762305.2. Lineage (NCBI taxonomy): Eukaryota > Metazoa > Chordata > Mammalia > Carnivora > Otariidae > Zalophus > Zalophus californianus. The sequence continues at coordinate 42,833,301 of NC_045609.1, forward strand.
AAAGAAAGAACAGGAATCATATGATCCTCTCAATCGATGCAGAAAAAGCATTTGACAAAGTACAGCATCCTTTCTTGATCAAAACTCTTCAGAGTATAGGGATAGAGGGTACATACCTCAATATCATAAAAGCCATCTACGAAAAACCTACAGCGAATATCATTCTCAATGGGGAAAAGCTGAGAGCTTTTCCCCTAAGGTCAGGAAGGCGGCAGGTATGTCCACTCTCACCACTGCTATTCAACATAGTATTAGAAGTTCTAGCCACAGCAATCAGACAACAAAAAGAAATCAAAGGCATCCAAATTGGCAAAGAGGAAGTCAAACTCTCACTCTTTGCAGATGATAGGATACTGTATGTGGAAAACCCAAAAGACCCCACCCCAAAACTGCTAGAACTCATACAGGAATTCAGTAAAGTAGCAGGATATCAAATCAATGCACAGAAATCAGTGGCATTCCTATACGCCAACAACAAGACAGAAGAGAGACAAATCAAGGAGTCGATCCCATTTACAATTGCACCCAAAACCATAAGATACCTAGGAATAAATTTAACCAAAGAGGCAAAGGATCTGTACTCAGAAAACTATAAAATACTCATGAAAGAAACTGAAGACACAAAGAAATGGAAAAACATTCCATGCTCATGGATTGGAAGAACAAACATTGTGAAGATGTCAATGCTACCCAGAGCAATCTACACATTCAATGCAATCCCCATCAAAATACCATCCACCTTTTTCAAAGAAGTGGAACAAATAATTCTAAAATTTGTATGGAATCAGAAGAGACCCCCAATAGCCAGAGGAATATTGAAAAAGAAAAGCAAAGCTGGCGGCATCACAATTTCGGACTTCCAGTTCTATTAGAAAGCTGTCATCATCAAGACAGTATGGTGCTGGCACAAACACAGACACATAAATCAATGGAACAGAATAGAGAGCCCAGAAATGGACCCTCAACTCTATGGTCAACTCATCTTTGACAAAGCAGGAAAGAATGTCCAATGGCAAAAAGACAGTCTCTTCAACAAATGGTGTTGGGAAAATTGGACAGCCACATGCAGAAGAATGAAACTGGACCATTTCCTTACACCACACACAAAAATAGACTCCAAATGGTTGAAAGACCTCAATGTGAGACAGGAGTCCATCAAAATCCTAAAGGAGAACACAGGCAGCAACCCCTTCAACCTCAGCCACAGCAACTTCTTCCTAGAAACATCGCCAAAGGCAAGGGAAGCCAAGGCAAAAATGAACTATTGGGATTTCATCAAGATAAAAAGCTTTTGCACAGCAAAAGAATCATCCACAAAACCAAAAGACTACCGACAGAATGGGAGAAAATATTTGCAAATGACATATCAGATAAAGGGCTAGTATCCAAAGTCTATAAAGAATTTATCAAACTCAACACCCAAAGAACAAATAATCTAATCAAGAAATGGGCAGAACACATGAACAGACATTTTTCCAAAGAAGACATCCAAATGGCCAACAGACACATGAAAAAGTGCTCAACATCGCTTGGCATCAGGGAAATCCAAATCAAAACCTCAATGAGATACCACCTCACACCCGTCAGAATGGCTAAAATTAAGAAGTCAGGAAATGACAGATGTTGGCGGGGATGCGGAGAAAGGGGAACCCTCCTACACTGTTGGTGGGAATGCAAGCTGGTGCAACCCCTCTGGAAAACAGTATGGAGGTTCCACCAACAGTTGAAAATAGAGCTACCGTACGATCCAGCAATTGCACTACTGGGTGTTTACTGCAAAGATACAAATGTAGGGATCCGAAGGGGTACATGCACCCCAATGTTTATAGCAGCAATGTCCACAATAGCCAAACTGTGGAAAGAGCCAAGATGTCCATCGACAGATGAATGCATAAAGAAGAGGTGGTATATATACACAATGGAATATTATGCAGCCATCAAAAGGAATGAGATCTTGCCATTTGCAACGACGTGGATGGAACTGGAGGGTGTTATGCTGAGTGAAATAAGTCAGTCAGAGAAAGACATGTATCACATGACCTCACTGATATGAGGAATTCTTAATCTCAGGAAACAAACTGAGGGTTGTTGGAGTGGTGGGCGGTGGGAGGGATGGGGTGGCTGGGTGATAGACATTGGGGAAGGTATGTGTTATGGTGAGCACTGTGAATTGTACAAGACTGATGAATCACGGATCTGTACTTCTGAAACAAATAATGCAATATATGTTAAGAAAAAAAAAGAAGAAGATAGGGGAAGAATGAAGGGGAGTAAGTCGGAGGGGGAGACGAACCATTAGAGACAATGGACTCTGAAAAACAAACTGAGGGTTCTAGAGGAGAGGGGGGTGGGGGGATGTGTTAGCCTGGTGATGGGTATTAAAGAGGGCACGTTCTGCGTGGAGCACTGGGTGTTATGCACAAACAATGAATCATGGAACACTACATCAAAAACTAATGTTGTAATATATGGTGATTAACATAATGATAAAAAATTATTAAAAAAAAAGAATACAACTTTATCTCAGATTTTCACAATACTGATATCCACAGACATATACCAACACTTGCTGTAGATTATAATTAGTAGATAATACAATCTACAGATTATTGTAGATTATAATTATTATAAGAGGCAACTTGTGTTTTTCTACCAGTGATCAGACTCTTTGCAACTTTGTTTTCCTCTAGAATCTCACTGTACTTTTTTTTCAGAGAACCCAGTTCTTCTGAAGACTGGACTTTCTCTGTGGCAAACATTTAAAGTAAACACATTTTTTTCACTTTCATCCTCAATATTTTCTTTGATCTATTTTTTGTACAAAGATCATGAGTAAGGTCCCATGAATTAAAGAGAGCTTATGATTTCTAAGTCAATACCGGTTTCGGTACACATATTTACCTAAACTCAACATCCTCTTTTGGGAAATAAAACAGGTGACCTGTTCCTTATAACCAAAGAATGAAACGAAAACATGCCCCAATAAATTGAGAGGGTCTGACCATCTCTAACACTGAGGGGAGTCTATAGAATACTCTTGTTCCTGGGAGGTCCCCAGCTAAACTGAGGATCTTTGTCTAGGAATCATAAGGGAGTGAATTATGAAGTGACACCTGGAGGTATATATAAAATTTCTATATAAATAATCTTCCAACCAAATGTCCTATGCATTCCTAGAAATGCATTCCTCATGGACCAGAGTCCATTTGTGATGATTTGTGTAAAAATGAGAAAAAAGTACTGTGTGGTTACTTTTTATAAAATACATTTTATGAAGTTTAAAGAAATGCTCTTCATTTAAATATCACATCCTTTCTATTTTCTGGAGATCAAATATCTTTTATGAAAAGTTGGTAATATTAAATAGTGTTTTTTTCTCTGTATCTTGACTTGGCCTACTAAAATATGTCAATCTAAAAGTACCTTTTATTTTTATTTTTTTGAGAGAGAGAGAGAGAGTGAGTGAGAGAATCCCAAGTAGGTTCCATATCCAATGCACAGCCCAACACAGGGCTCAATCTCATGACCCTGACATCATGACCTGAGCCGAAATCAAGAGTTGAACACTTAACCAACTGAGCCACCAGGTGCCCCTAAAAGTAACTTTTACATTTTACTAAAGTTTAAAAAATCTGGACTACTGATGCATAGGGCATGGAATCAAGTAAGAAGCTGTGTTTTAGAAGCTTGGAGTCAATTTCCAAATAAAGGAATTTAACACCAGCCAAAGAAGCACATATTCCCTAGTTTGGCATGGAGACTACTAGAATAGAACCAAGACCTGCTAGGAAAATACCGATGCGCTTGAGCCGTGAGACCAGAACAGACACCGCTGGAATGGCCATTACCGTGACATCAACAAAATAATCAGAGGTTCCACTGTGAGCCTTGGTGCAACAAAAGAAGGTGCTAATCATAGTGAAGGTGAGGCACAGGTGTTGCTGCTCAGAAGCCAATGAGGTCACCTTGGGAGCCTACAGATTATGAGGAGGGGGTTGGGGGCTGGAGTCCTAGTGATTTTTATGACAAGGTAGGCATCAAAGATTACACTTTGTTATAATCACTATAATCTTCTTCCTAGAGGATAGCTCTTGATCAGTGAGGCCTAGGGAAAGTGGCTCATATAAAAAAGTCAGAACTAGGCGGACTGGACCTGAAGGAAATGGGATACACAAAAATCCTTTGAACATACACATTTTCTACATCTGTGAACAGTTTGACTTTTCCATCTAGATCTATGGTTGTTACTCCTGGCTGCATTTTAGAAATACCTGGGGAATTTAAGTAACTTCCCTAAAGAGCACATGATGAGTTTGGAGGACTTGACCTCATTTCATCCTGGTAAAAACCACTTCATTCTAGCTCCTCATTACAAAATGAAGTCACTGGAATAAATGACCTCCTTCTAGTTCAGATGTAGTAGGATTCTATTCTCTTACACACTTCTGTAGTTTTTTTTTTTTTCTCAAAAGTAAATGCCATGACTTCATCCCATACAGAAAAATTGAATTAACTTTTACTATATTTCCATTCATTCAAATTTTGAATTACATAATAAAACTGAACTCAAGTATCTGAGTTTTTTGTCTTAAAGGAGAGATGGTGGAGAATAAAAGTATTTTACTTCTCTTTCATAGGGGAAGCACAGCCACAGCTCACTAAGGGCAAATCCCATAGTGACATATCTAAAGAACTTTCTGGAATTCTACCCTCTAAAACTTTTCAAAAAACTGTTCACAGGGAGGTGTCTCTTTAGAGGCACTCTTCCACATAACTACTTGAGGAGCACTTGAGAGGGAGCTCAAGTGTTGCTGTTTGCTACACACCGCAGGACTCAGATGCTGGAGAAACTGTACCCACAGACGTCCTGTGAGCCACAGGAGCCAGATTTAGAGAAGCCACACACTCCACGGGAGTCCACCCAAGGAGCACCCTTGGAACCAAGAAGCAAAACTCCTTTCTTTCCCCTGCAATCTCTCCATCACCCTCTACTCTCAAAATTTAGCTTGCGCTTACTAGCAAAACCACAAATATTCAAAGATCCCAAATCCATTTTCACAGACGTGGCTAAAGGGGTTAATTAGAAACTGAGATGCAGTATATTGATTACTTGCACATGTATCCCTTAAGGTACATGTCTGTTCATATTTCATTCTTCCGGGGGCTAAAGAGATTGCAGAATATTGCTGGAACCTGCCATGGATGTATATACCAATTGTTCTTTGTGTGCTGCCCACAAAGTCCCCACTGTGTGAGACCTCCCCAAGCAGCTGGATTTTGCTCTGATTCCTAATCTGTACTCATCTCTCCCTGCTGTTCCTATTTGACCACTGGGTCTAAACTGTCTGTGGAGTTCTGACCCCTGAATAGTTCCCTCCAAACTCTTCCTTAATATTCTTTGATTCCAGACTCTAAAGTGCAAGGACATTCACTAAAAGGTGTTTACTTTTGGTTAAAGCTGCCATGTTTGTCTTCATATCCAGTGTGGAAAGGTAGCAGAAGGAGACAATAATGGGCATAAGGAGGAGCAAATGATTAAGGAAAGGAGAGCTCAGCATTGCAGTCTCTAGGCTGCAGTCCTATGCGGCCAGTGCTATTGGCAAACATCCTATCCAAAGTTCTGTGGGGCTCTGCTGGCATGATGAAGCAGTCAGGGCTCCAGAAACCAGAGAGATCATGATCAGGACCACAGAGTCAATGAAGGCAAATGCAAGGACTCAACATTTTGCCTTCAAAACACTGCTTATGGCTTTAATTTTTAAATAAAGTTATTCCCAATATCACAGGGTAGGATAAGAATGACATGAGCTGATACAGAGAATGAATGGGGAAACGGGGAAAAGGTGAAACATTGAAAAGTTAGAATTTCAAGGTTAGAAACAATTACTGATAGTAAGCAGAATTGAGAATACTAAGAACTGATCAAATTCTAAGCATAACTGAGTATAGTTGACTATATTCCTGCATTGGCTCTCACGATGGATTTTTTTCATTTTGCCTGTTTGTTGTTCAGTAGCATTTCCTTAAGCAGAATGGCTGGGGCAGAGACAGCAAGTGTCATTGGTGTGACATTCCCTTGTTTCATACCGACAGAAAGTGCTTAACATTTTGACATTTGATTTTGGAGCACAGAGCAACACAGTCGTGGTAAATGGAGACAAAACGTGATGAATGTCTTTTTTTTTTTTTTCCTTTACTAGAGCTACATGGTGCAAATGTTCTCCCATCTGAAGCTCCCAGTTACCCCAAAGCAAGAAGTACCTCTAGTCCTGGGCTTTGTTCTGTACTGGAACAAGTGTTTCTGAAGTGACGAATACAGAAATCTCAACTGCCTCATATGGGGCCCCACAGGGATAGATTTTGAACACACCAAGTTCCAGAGTCAGCCTTCATCTCTCGAGGTCCTGCAATTAAATCACACTGAAATCACATCAGCATGGCCAATGTTAATAAGGAGCTCAGTACCAACTCATCAAAATACCAGTCAAGCCCTTCCCACCACCTATTTAAACTGACACTAATCATGTGTCTTGGTCTGCTGAACATTTCACTGTGTGTGTGTGCATGCGTGTGTATGCATGCCATATTTTTAGTAAAAATTCAGTATTTTGGTTTTTTTTAAAGATTTTATTTATTTATTGCACAGAAAAAGAGACAGTGAGAGAGGGAACATAAGCAGGGGGAGTGGGAGAGGGAGAAGCAGGCTTCCCGCTGAGCAGGGAGCCTAACGTGGGGCTCGATCCCAGGACTCTGGGATCATGACCTGAGCTAAAGGCAGATGCTTAATCGACTGAGCCACCAATATTTTGTTCTTTTAACATTTATCTACAATTATAAAAGCAATACGTAATAATTATAAAAACTTAAGGAAATTGAGAATAACACAAAAAAGATCAAAATGTCCTATAGCCCCACTGCACAGAACAGTTTCATTCTAGAGGTCTCCAGCTACTGAAATCCACTATTTCGATAAGAAAGAGGAAGAGGTGAAGGTGGAGTCACTACACATGTCCCCTTTTTTGCTTCTTATGGTCTTTCTCACTTCCCAGTAGTGCTATTTGGACCCTTACCAAAATTAAGCCAGAAGTTGACACTCAATTTTAACTCCGGCATTTTGGCTGTTACTTGTATCAAGTTCTCGAGTCTCCCTTTCTTTTCCTCATATATAAAGAAGGATTTTTTTTTTTTTTAATTTGTATTCGGTGGATATGGATGTCCTTAGATATTCATCACAGGACCAAGTAGGGGGCTCTTATATTCCCTCTCGGGCATGGAACTAGTATGGCCGTGACAGTAAAGTGGTCCAGAGTAGGTCCTAAGAAGGGAGCAGACAGACAGGGACAAATGCTCACTGACGGGGGATTCCTTCCACCTAGGTGGAGGAATGGCAGTTGGTAAAATGAATGTCACAGCGGAAAGGTTCATGAACTGGAGACCAAACTTAAGGTACAGACAGAATCTGATGGAGTGGGCATAAATTCCATTTTTACCACTTCACCATATTTGTACCCTTGGGCCACTTACCTAATAACCAGTTATTTCTGCTTGTAAGTAATGGAGGTTAATAATTACCCATCCCCCCTGAATTATTTTCCATATTACATTAAAAATCGCGGTAAGCCCCTAGCACAGGATCTGGTACACAGAGATGTTTAATAAACACTGTTCCCTCCCCTTTCCTCTTTGCTGCTGATTTATAATCTATTGAGGTCTGGAGTGGAGGGGAGTGGTACGTTTGAAGTCATTTTTGTTTTCCCTTAGATTTCTTTTGGTTCAATATGTCTGTATCCCCTTTCCCACCTGAGAGTTTATAACCCCAGGTTAGCAATGCCGAAGGTGTTGCTATGGCTACCACTCTCGTGTGACTTCAGGTAGTGATAAAGCAGCAGGAGACAAGAGTCAGTGCTTTCAGGCAGATGTCCTCAGAACTACAGAGCAGGAAGGGAGAGCCTGGTGAGTGAGGACACTTGGGCATGAAATTCTCGGCCTTCGGTGGGCAAGGTTGAAATCAAGCCTGTGATGTGAGGTCCACGTGTATCAGGCCCACCCTAGGCGCCATGATCTCTGTAGCCCCAAACCCTCTGAATGAGCAACTACCACATCCGGGACACTCAAAACGCAAATTCAGTTTTCTCTGTATTTTTAATCTCTTTTTTCATTCTCTTCTCTATTTCCACCTGACATCCTTTCTTTCTTGCCTTGAAAACAAAGTCTCCCTGATTTTTGACTCCGGGTTAAAAAAGAGAGAGAGAAAAAGAGAGAAAGGGAGGGAGGGAGGGAGGGGGAAACCCTTTTTCCTTTCATTAAAATTTCCGTTTATGGAAAGCAGCAACATCCAGGCTCATCGCTTTTCTCTCATTCCATACCATGGGTTGTGGAGTGATAAATCTTCCTCTTTTTCATTTTTTTTTTTAATTTTTCAGCTATCTTTGGCATTCTAACAAGTTCACAGTATGAACAGTATCTGTTCATACTGTTCATACTGTGAACAAATCCTCAACTTGAAAGGCAAACCAATAAACAAACACAAGCAAAACAACAAAACACAATTCCCTAGCCAGGTACTGCTCCCGCCATTTAACAGAAGTTATGTCATTTCATCTTCCCCGCTCATCTGTGGAGTAGCTGACATTTGCTCGTTTTACAGAAGAACTTTGCCGGAGGTCAGAGTTAGTAAGTGTTTAAGCCACTAGATGAGCCCAGGGCCACCTAACTGCAAAGCCAACTCTTTTCCTGTGTGGTTGCCTCCCAGTGACATCCACGTGTTGTGCTCAGTACAGAGCATCACACTGGTGCAAAGGTAGACACGGCATTAAAAGCTGCCTTTTACAACTGCCCAATATGGCGTCTGAGATTTTTTTCTAAGTCAGTACAGTATTCAGCAGTGCAACCTGTTTTCGGGGTTGCTGGTCTTTGAAAAATATGTATCTAGGGAGGCAGAGGAAAGGACTGATGCTGCCTGTGGCATTTCATGCCTAATGCGTAGTACTATATCCCTCAGCTCCTGGAAAATGAATTGCTTTCTTTTTCTCACTTCTTAGAGGGTTTGGTGGCTAGTCACACAATGGAGACAAAGTACATGAGGTTCTTTTTCAATCTGAGCCCTGCCTCCTCTGTTAAGCTAAAAGGAGGAAAAGAACCTGGCCTTAAGACCATCAATAAGCAGGGTATGAGGGCTAGGCACCTTTAGTGACCAGACCCAATTCTTCATCTCTCAAAGAAGTGAGCAGGCTCTCTCCTGGCCAGGACTGAAGTCGTACATGGGATGCGAGGTCTGTGCACGTTGGGCCTGCACACGTCGGGCCTGCACTTGCTCTGTGTGATATCAGGCCATTCTCAAAAAACAGCTATCACCTTTGGGAGACTCAAGGCACAAATGCATTTTACCTTTATTTTTATCTCTATTTCTAGTCTAATCTCTAGTTCCAACCACATATCCCTAGTACTATTGTGAGGATTTAATGAAATAACTTATTTGAAGTTCCTGCCTAACTGGCATATACTAGATGCTCAACAAAAGGATTTCCTTTTCTCTGCTCCCTTTCCTTTCCGAAGCTGTGGACAATTCACTTCTCTCTTTCTGACACGAAGCACTCTTATTTCATGGCAAATCTAATTCATGCAGGTAATAGTTCCTTGCAAGGATCAGAAGACCAGCATTTACTCAGCAAAATGGTATTTTAATGTTATTTCCTTTGGGGATTTAATTATTTGATAAACTCACAAACATCCTATGGAGAGAACAAATCAGAGACTTGGCCCTCACAAAGCTCACAGCCTGGCTGGGAAGCGAGCTAAACAAGAGGGAGTCATGAATGTGGGCCAGAGGATGCTGTACCTGACTTGGGAACTCCAGATTAGGACCTTGGGATCATGTGAGTGTAGTAAGCCTTCTCTAACTTCAGGCCAAGTAGATCACTGATGATGGAAAAGAATTCTCCATGACATTTAAAATCCTACAACTCCTCTACTCTTTTTAAGTTTTTATTTATTTGAGAGCATGAACACAGACAGGGGGAGCGGCAGAGGGAGAGAATCTCAAGCTGACCCCCTGCTTAGTGTGGAGCCTGATGCGGGACTTGATCTCATGACCCTGAGATCCATGACCTGAGCCGAAATCAAGAGTCAGACACTTAACTGAATGAGCCATCCATGTGCCCCCAACTCTTGCACTCTTGAAGATAAGACTGAATCTCCACCACAGAGAAGCCTATTAGCAATCACCCTGATATCCAGAGTCTGCAAAGAGAACCAGTCCAGGAGTCAGCTTATTAAAAATATTAGTCCCTAGTGAATAGTATTTCAATATTGGACTGTGACCCTGAGAAACTTTGTATAATTCGTGTAAGCAGAAATCTGTCTACACTCTCTCTTAAGCTGCACTGACGTGGCCCAGTGTGAAACAGAAATTATGCAAATCCCTCATCTGCCTGAGAAACAAGCTAATCTAATTTGATGGGCCAGATGTTGGACTAGGCCGGCTGCCACTGAATGGAAGGATGATCCACCTTCCCTTCCAGAGACATCCCCAGAGTCTTCTCAGAAGGAAGCCTCTCCACAGGGGAGATTGCTGCTAGAGAGATCTAGGCAATATCTTCACTTCTGAACCTTAGCTGAAAACACTAGGCACCTTGGCTAGCTTGTTTTTCTTCTTGAAAGTCAGAAGTCTGGAGAAAGCACACATTGGGAAACAGAGGAAGGGAGCCAATGAGTATTCAGCCCACATTTGAGATCAGACACTGCTCTGTCTGCTTATCTCACATCAACCATACAAGATGTCATTAACCCTGTTCTGCAGGTACAGAAACCAGAATCACAGGGTTGAAGTGACTTGCCCAAGGTTACCTCGCTGGCAAAAAGATCAGATTCAAGCACCCGAGTCCCTGAATAAAAAAAATACTCATACCATGTTCCATCCTACCGCACTGCACCTCTCAGTAGGACAGGCTCCAGCAGTTGTTCACTCTGTTCCTCTTACTTTTCCTTCCCATGTTCTTCTGTCTCTCTCTGCTTCCTCTCCCTCTTTTTCTTCATGTTCTTCCCTCACTCTTGGCTATATTTGAGTGGCCCAGAGGTCACGCTTGTTAACATGGGTTCTTGCTTCTCATTGCCCATTGTTTTAAATACAGCCAAACTTCTATCTGGGGGACAAAGCTCTCAATGGAAAGTTAGAAGACAACATTGTGACTTACTGTCAATTACAAGGATCATTAACTTTCTGATGTTCTTCTTTATTTCCATATATTTTTGGAGTTATTTATCATGTAAGACACCAGTTTGTCAAATGACACTTCAGTCATTGCTCCCAAAACATAGGGCAGTAAAGGGGCCATATGCTTGCAGGCAGTATAAAATTGTCAAAGGAAATTAACTCTTTTCCCACAGTTTAATTCTATAGAAAATTTCTATTATATTCATACTGGTTGTTTTTAGTCATGATTCATTTATGGTGGCTAATAAGCATTGTTTCTGCCTTTCATTTGCCAACAGTGTCCAAGACAGTATTTTATGATGAGGACATGAAATACAAGGTTAATACTAGCCAACAGGTCACATGCACCATTTGCTGTCCACCGTGAAGAACTATGATTAAGATTTTAAACAAGTAGGCTGTCAGAAAGGAATGTACACTGATTTTAAAGCCACAACTTTGGTTTCATTGAAGAGCCTGAATGGCTGCAATCCCCGTTAACAACATCATTTATTTTGGAGACTGGCAGTTTTTTAAACAGCTGTTGGAGCACATATGTAGGGCAATGTAGAGAAATTATGCTGGAGAATTTGCTCCATACTTAAGAACTGGGCCATGCCTTGTGGTCAGCACAAACATAATAATGACAACACGTCACTCTTCATACACCTGCTTCGCCTGCTGGCTAGCCCTGCCCAACTCCTGTAAGCAGCCATGTCCAAGTTTATGCACACACCAAATACATAGAAAACAAAACCTACAAATCATCCTGGCTCTGAACCGTTCACCTTGTCTTGGTCCTCAAGCCTGGATCTCCTTGGTTCTGGCTTTCCTGGCCACGATCTTTTGTTCCTGCCTTGTCTTCACATCGGACTATGGGCAGACCAGGACTGGGGTCCCCAGGATTATTAGTATGGAGTTTTATGTGGCTCGATGCTTCAGGATCTGCACCAGGATATAGTCTCTTTCCTTCTTACAAGTTAACAGATGAGCATGCAGGAAATCAGAGTGCAAGTTACTATAGTAGCAAGTAGAAGATGTTCCAGTTATCTAATAGGGAGTGGCAAACCACTCCAAAACTTAGTGGCTTACAATCACTACATGTATTTTGCTCACTGATCTGCAGTTTGGGAGGCTTCAAGGAAAGACACAGTTGATCTCTGGTCCACTTGGTGTTAACCATTTAAAGACACTGATGCAGTCTATACAGGTGACCCCCTGGACCTGAGAGAAGGGCATGGGTAGAGAATAGAACTGGAAGGGAAAATGTACAGATTCCTCAAAGTTATCAATGTAGAAGTGGGTAGGAAAGGGAGTAAGAGAAAATATTCACTGAACAGGTAAGTGAGTATAAGAATATCTAATGAAAAGCATCTGGCAAAGTTTATGATGGATAAGGACTTATTAAGGGCTATTTGGGCAGCCAGCAATAGAGCAAGAAAGTCCTTGCTGGAGTCCACCTAGATATGTCATGTCTCTAGGACATGAATTTGAGAGAGAGTGCACTTAGTCCTTGGGACAGTCCTTGAGACTGTCCTTTGACAGTCTCTTAGCTTTTTACTCTTAGTTAAGAAAATAATACATCTAAAAACCATTTATAAACTATGCAACCATTTTGATTTTGTGTTTTAAATGTTCTTTTCTCTTAATAAAAGGAACAAATTATTAATCGTTTAATTCTAATAAGCTCTGTTAAAACTTCAAAATATGAGAATAACTTTTGGGGAAAATATACATATATATATATGGAAACATATATGTGTGTGTACACACATGGATCCATATTTACATATATTATACATTTCTATTTTATAACCTTATATATGCAAAAATTTCTTTTGGCACAAAATTGTAGACAACAATTTGCATTTAGTAAACTTTTTCTCCAAAAGTTGTTCTCCTTACATTGCGTGTGTGTGTGTGTGTGTGTGTGTGTGTGTGTGTGTGTGTTTATATGTATGTGTTCATACACATACACATTCTGGAGTGATAAAATCTTATTCTCAATTTGAGGTCTCTACTACCTGCTTTCTCTGGAGTAGTATCTATATGGTAATTTAGGTAAAATTAGGTTGGGTAATTTAGGTTGTGGGGGAGATATTTACTCCATAATGTGCTTCATGGCATCTCTTAGGAGGTCTTTCGTTGACAAACCATGTATACCCCTGAAGAGGTGATCCTTGTTTTGATATTCAAGGATCTTTTAGTTACAGTGGCATTTTCCAATACTTCTGAACTCTCTTGAGCACATATAAACATTCCAAGATGCCTGTACCACCTTGTAGCAATAAAAAATGTCCTGAGGTTTCTATGATCCTACATGCTTAGGGTCAGCAACACTGCCATTATTTCTTAGGAGCACTGTATGTTTCTCACACTTGTTTAGCTTTGCCCCTAACTGTAGTCTATCTGCTTGGAAGCTAGAAAGTGTGAACCAAAAGTTCAATGCAGTGGTCCAAAAAACTGAGGATGGAAGGCATTTAAAAATTCGAAAGGCACAATAAATTCAAAAGAAAAAATAAGACTGTGTGACTTCTCAAGAGAAGTGATGGAAGCCATGGGATGCCGGGGTGGCTCAGTCCATTAAGCGTCTGCCTTCAGCTCAGGTCATGATCCCAGGGTCCTGGGATTGAGTCCCACATCGGGCTCCTTGCCTCAGCAAGGAGCCTGCTTCTCCCTTCTGCCTGCCTCTGTCTCTCTCTCTCTGATAAATAAATAAAATCTTAAAAAATATATTTAAAAAAAGACATGATGGAAGCCAGAAGACAGTGGAAAATATCTATGAAGGGCTAAGATCTTTCTTTAAATAGAAAGTGAAGTAAAGGTATTTGCAGACAAAGAAAGAGAATTAATTTCTAGTAAACTACCATTTTAAAAATACTTGGGGGAGTTTTCATGGAAGAAGGAAAATAATCCCAGGTGAACCCATGGAAATCAGAAAGAAATGATGAATGATGAATGGTTTCATATGATAGTAACACTAAATGAATATTAATCTTATAAAACTATAGTGACAATATTTTAGAGGTCTTAAATGATATGCAGAATTAACAAATATGATAATAACACAGAATGGTGGGGCTATAAATGAAAGAAAAATGTTTTAACATCTTTCCATTATCTGGGAAGTGGTAAAAAGAAACTAATTTTTATTAGGCTCAAAATAAATCAAAGTACTGTACCACCTAAGCTAACTACTAACAAGACAGTAAATGCCTGTTTAACAAAAGAATATCTAAAGGAAAAGAACATTCAGTAAAAAGACCTTGCTCACTAAAAAATACCAGAAAAGAGTAATAAAAGAAAGTAGACTAGCTGTGACAAATTGAAAGCACATATAAAAATGATAGATTTAAAAGCTAACATATCATGAACTTAAGTAAACAATTTAAAAAATGGTGAGATGATTAAAAACTATCTTAAAAGAGATAAATTTTATTTTTTTAAAGATTTTGAGAGAGAGAGAGAGAACATGAGCAGGGGGCGGGAGGAGGCAGAGGGAGAGGGAGAAGCAGACTCCCCACTGAGCAGGGAGCCTGACACGGGGCTAGATCCCGGGACCCCGAGATCATGACCTGACCAGAAGGTAGACACTTAACCAACTGAGCCACCCAGGTGTCCCAAAAGAAATAAATTTCAAATGTTGGAACAAAAATGGGAGTAACTGGTTAAAAATGTATAAATGCAAAAACCAAAAAATACCAGATATAACTACACTAATTTTATAAAACTTGATATTAAAACAAAAATACATTACTAGAGTTAAAGAGAAGTCAGTTTCATAATGATAAAAGGGTCAAACCAACAAAGATAATTTCTCAATTCTAAATCTGTGGGTGCCTAACAATATAGACTCCAATTCCTTAAAGCACAAATTAAAAGGAGCAATAAGCAAATCTCCAATTATTTTGGAAGACATAAGCACATCTCCCTCAGAAACTGATATAAGAAAACAAAATATTAAAAAGCCTATGGA
The DNA here is from genome assembly GCF_009762305.2 of Zalophus californianus. Classification (NCBI taxonomy): domain Eukaryota; kingdom Metazoa; phylum Chordata; class Mammalia; order Carnivora; family Otariidae; genus Zalophus; species Zalophus californianus. Next base: position 42,848,468 of record NC_045609.1, read on the forward strand.
AAAGAATACAGAAAGTTCTTTTGAACTTGACCTAATTGATATGCACACCATCCTGCAAAAAGCAGTACATGAGTAAATATTCTTTTCAAGTATGAATATTTACTAATATGGACTAATGCTTGATAAGGAAATTCAAAAATTTTTAAATTATTCCTAGTATATTCCTAGTATATTCTCTAAGCACAGTGGGGTTAAGCTAGACACGGATAACAAAAACACTGGAGTCTCCATATATCTGGAAATTAAGGAAGAAGAATAAAATTATAGAAACTATACTTTTGGATATCAAGATTTTTGTAAAGCTATAAAGCTTCAGATAGTATGGTATTGCTATTGTGAAGAAAAAATAAAACAGAATCAAAGCTCAGAAAGAGATCCACATATAGATGTTCACTTGATTTATGGCAATGGTGACTTCACAGAAAAGGAAAAAGGATATTCTCTGTCAATAAGGAGTTCGTTGGATAACGATATAAAAATCTTTATCCCTAATACACATCATATGCAAAAATTAATTACAGGTGGATTATAGATCCAAATGTGAAAGGTAAAGCAGTAAAGAAAATACATTCATGAACTTGATATAAGAAAGATTTCTTTGAAAGGATACAAAAAAATTAATAAATATAAGACTGTTAAATTGGACATTAAAATTAAGCATGATATTCATCAATAGGCACAATTAAGAGAGTCAGAAGCCAAGTCATAGCATGAAAGAAGATATTTGCAATGTACATAGCTAACAAAAAAAGTCCAATAAACATTTGAAAAGTTTTCAGCTCATCAATCATCAAACACATGCATATTTTAAAAAAGCAATATAAAATACCACAATTGGCAATTTAAGAAATACTAAAAATAACATTTGTTGGGGAAGCATGGGAGCAATGGAAACTTTCATAGTTTTCTCTTGGCAATGTATGTTGGTACAATCGCTTAAGTATACTGACAATATCTACTAAAGCTCATCTTACATATATACTCTGACACTGCAGTTCTCCTCCTCAGTATATTCCGTATGTATTTTTTTTTTCACAGAAAGACATTCGCAAGAATATTTGTAGCAGCATTGCTTATAAAAATCTCATAATGCCAACAATGCAAATAACCATCATTTGAATGCATCGATATGTTGTGCCATATTCATATAATGCAGTCTTATACAGAATTGAAAATAAACTTCACACACCAAATATGTGAACATGGATAAGTCCTGGATAATCTGAGCAAAAGAAACCAGGCATAAGAGGGTACCTATTGCGTAAATTTCAGCAACATACAAAATTATCCAATGGTGTTAGAAGTCAAGAGAGCAATTACTTTTGGAGGGAAAATGATGGAGAGGGGCACAGAAGCTTTATTTTATGAAAATTAATCTAGCTGACCTTAATTTTTATATCACTTCAGCCTTTCACTCTCATGATAAATCCAAAACTAAATTTAAAAAAAATTAATCTAGCTTTACACTGTGCCTTGTGCATTCTGTGTGTATTTCAAGTTTCTTTAAAGGAAAAATAACTATAGCCAAAATTTATTTACTTTTAAAGATTTATTTATTTATTTTAGAGTGAGCGTGCATGAGCAGTAGGGGCAGAGGGAGTAGGAGAGAATCTCAAGCAGACTCCATGCTGAGCCCAGTGTGGGAGCTCAGTCCCAGGCCCTGAGATCATGACCTGAGCCAAAACCAAGAAGTGGATGCTCAACTGACTGGGCCACCCAGGCACTCCAAGCCAAAATTTAAAAGGTTCACTATAATTTTGCTGTTAACTTTTATGTAATTCTAAATTATTTGTTCAAGATATATTCTGATAAACAGTGGGGAAGATCTGGGGGCTGTTAGATGATGTTAAACCTACCTTCCTCTCCACTCTTCCCTTTCCTCTTGGCTCTTGCTCTGCTGAATGTCAGCCACTAAGTGCAGAACAACAATGCCCTTCTTTCTGTGAAAATTGGGCAGCCCTTGCTTTCTTCCCTCAGGGAAACCTTCCACAGGATTACAGGGTGGGATGATTAGGTGAGGGGCAAAGGAACTCTAAAAGCTGTCCTCCCCTCCACATTGCCTGCTAGGGCAGTCAGACTTGAGGAGGGCTTCACAGGTGGAGGGGTACCTTTTATTTGGGAGGCATCTTTGCCCACTGACAACTAATGGAAGCCCAAGATAAGTCCTGAGGAAACGGAGCAAGGCTAGCTGCTTAGTAGTGATCCTACCTCTGGGACTGATGAGAGAGCCCTTGGATCAGATCATAAGATTTCAACTTCCCGGGGCAAGAAAGTAAAGAAAGCATCTCATGGTCACAGTTCCTGATACCCAGAGGGTTAAGAGTGATCATTTGGAAAGCTGCAAACCAAGATGAGGAAGACAGACACCCACCGGCGGACTCCAAGAGTTATAGGAAGAGTAGTTATAGAGACTTTGACCTCACTATATTGTACTTCTCCGTAGAGATGCCTTCCTACATCTAAGTCATTTCTCCAAATGACCTGGAAGCCTGAACATTAAAATCTGGAAAGTCTGCCTGAGGCTCATTTTTCTCCTGCCAGAATAAAATAAACCAAGTACCAACAGAGAGAGTTGAAAGTACTTGTAAACCTCTTCTTAACCTCATCAATCTTGACTTTATAAATTACTTGATTTAACAAAACTGTTGTAGGATATTAATTGAGTGTCTTGGTTTTCTAGTGTGGTTACAGCAGATGGCTGTTGGAACATCTTCCCAGTTCAGTGACATCACTTTAACTACATCTTGGCATCCTCCCTCCCTCCCTCCCTCCCTTATTCACAATAAAGAATTCCTAGTAGACATTTTGCACAATGTGATCATGCCCCCAGTCTTGCCCTGTCTACAGCTGACTTGGCCACATGACCCAAGGTGGGCCAATCAGAAGTTTAAGTATTCAAGTTTAGAGCTGAATAAGAAGCTACGCCTCTTCAGATACCCAACATATAAAAGTCAAAAAAGTAGGCCACTTTTCTTTTTTTTTTTTTAATTATGTAGGCTTGGAAGTGGAGAAAACTGGTCTGCAGAGGTGAGAAATAAGATATATAAAGTATCAATTCTCACCACCAGTACTGAATTCTTGCCCTTGGGTTTCAAAAGACAACCCTCTCTCCTCTCAAGAAACGTACCCATCTATGCTGAGTGATGAAGTGTCAGATCTTTCTATGTGCCGTAAACAAGTCCTAATGTAGAGGTACTACCATGCTGAAAAAGCAAAGGGGTAAGTAGGTACTCCATCTTCGCATGAGCATCACTCACTCAAAATGTCTGCCCCTTTAAATCTATAGCTTGGCTTCAGGTGGGTATTTTTGTCTGCCTTCTCTCAAAGATCTCTTTTATCCTACATGAAAAAGTTAAAACTTGCTTGGCCCTCTGTTTTGCAGTTTCCCCCTAGAACCAAATGAGATCAAGGCAGTTATTTTGTTTTGTTTCATAATTGCCTTTGAAGATGATGAAAATTGTAATTTTTGTTTATTGAATTTTTGCTTCTTGCAATTTGTTAATGTTTTCATCTGACAGCATCTTACGCCACAGATGAGGGAGAAGCACAGCACCAACTTATTGTCTAGTATTGTACATGGACATCTGCCAGTAATTCTCATTCCCAAAAGAGCAAGCACTCAAGGCTACCTTCCCTTGGCCGAGGAAGGAGAGGCAGCTTTCAGGAGCATTCCAGACAGTAACAGAGGAAGTGTATACATTATGTGCAGACTTGTCTTCCAAACCTGCGCTTATGTGATCAAGATCGATCTTCTAAGGCAGCAATTACAGAATCACCAGGGAATCGATGCCGCTAAATTTACGCTGACCTCAGCAGAATAGTTTATAGCAGAGTAAGTACCTTCAGGCTCTTTTCTGGGGAAATTCAAATAGATACAGACATGGATGTTCCTCAGATGATCTTTTTCTGGGAACACATGGTTGGTCAGAAGGATAAAACATAGTTCCTGGGCCACATGGCATCTACAGAACCTTAATTTTTGTAGTTTAGTTTACTCAGGAAGAGAGAGAGTATCATGAAGTAATGTTAATAACAGACTGGCATTTATTGGGTCTTTAACATGTGCCTAGCATGGTGCTAATAATATATTTCAAAATATGAGGTAAAGTGTTATTACCCCCATGTTATTGATGAGAAAACTGCAGCTCAGGGAAGTTAAGTCTCAGCCCCGAGTGTCAGAGCTGGGACTCAAGGCAAGCAGTCTGACTTCGGTGTTCCGGTTGGGAGCTCAGTGTGAGCCATTTCCTCATCCATCCTTCAGACTACAGCACATCTCTGCTAAATTTCTACTCCCAAGGTCTAGGCAAGGGCTGACAGAGAATCCCAGGGCTGAGTGTCATCTGAAGAGCAGAAAGAAGCCTGGCATAAAGGCCTGGAGAATCATGCTGGAAGCTGACTGCAGGAACAGAGAGTAGCCAAACATGGTCAGCGGCCAGGAGGGACGTGGAAAGCAGTTCAGTTCATCATCAGTTAAGATCATGGGTGTCAAGTGGGTCCAAACCCCCTTGAACTAACGCAGGGGCCAGAAACAGGTACTTAAGAAGGACTTCACTGCTGGGGGAGCAGGGAAGGTGCTCAGGCACCCAGGGCTTTCATAGACAATGGGAGGAAGCAAGCACCCCCATACGATCACCAGTCCATCCCACTATGCAGGGAGCTCTTGCCTTGGAGGCAGAGCCCACTGCACAGTTCTGGCTGTGTCGTTCTGTCCCAACCCAGGTCACATGACTTTCGAATGCCCTTTCCTATGAGAGAGGGGAGAACCCTTACTTCTACTGCATTCACAGCCAAGTCACATAAAGAGAAGTAGAACTAGTATTTGAATCCAGAACTCCAGATCAGCAGAACCTTTCCACCCTAACTATAGGCATGATAAACAAGCCCGAAGGGCTTTTCTTCTCCATGTATCATTGAGCCCACTTCAGTCTCGGAGCAGACTGCTCTATGGCTTCTTCCTGATTTCTTCTCTATCTTAGCTGCCCTCCCACGTGCCTCGGCACCTGGTTTCTCTCAGTCCAGGCTCCCTCGAATACCTAGTGAAGTATCTCATAGTATTTGGGGAACCAAATCCATGCCTTTTGCAACTCACCTAGAACTTTGGACATTTTTGGTAGGTCCCGGTCTTTTTCAACACCTTTCCATGACTTTTACTCCCCTAATGAAACAGCTAGGAAAGGCCTGGTTTTATTTTCCATGAGAAGACTTGGAGAGATTTGAATTTCCCAGAAGCTGGGACTCCATCAACTCGACAACCAACCATCCCAGAACCAGAAGAGCAGAATGTGGAAAGAAAATGAGGAAAATGAAGGAGTTTAATACTTCTGAGGGATAAAGTAACAGTAATAGAGCACCATTTTTCATGTGTTGAAAGGGAGGTGAGCTTTTGCTTGAACTGGCTAATTGTGAAGAAGGTCAGTTTAGCACAAAAGTTAGTGGATTTTTGAAATCACACTTACCAAAACAGTTGTTCCAGCACTAACCAGTCTATCAATGGGAATACCTACAGAAATCTAGAGCAGAAAAGAAGCCAGCACAACTCCCATTTTTGGAAGAAAGGTTTTACTGCAGGTAGAGGGTTGTTGTTTTAATTTTTGTGTTTCTCTGAAGAACATTCTAGAACTGAAGGACAATAACAGAGTTCATTCAATGGCTGCATACAGTGCAATTCCACTGAAGACCCTCACTGGAAACTTCCCACTTCTCTACAATAAGTGGCTTCAGGTGAATACAATCCAGAACTTCCATGTTTGAGCCCTCTAAAGAGAATCTCGAGAGGAGTGAGGGATGATCTCTGTCCTTGTGGTGACTCCTTCAAACATGTGGAGAGGGGTCTGTTCCTCTGGTTGATGTCACCCACCACCTCTGCCTCCTGAGTGCACTGCTCTGCTTGCAGAGCTCTGACTCAAGGGACTGAGGGACCTCTTAGTCTAGAGCAGATAGCCTGGTATTTTCACAGGACTTTATTGAATTCGAATAGTGACCAGTAATGAACAAAGTGCCCCAGTACTGTGGCTCATCATACAAAATTTCCCTGACCCTATCTCTGCTTATTCCCAACCAAGATTCATGGGCCCTAGATGATCACACTCTATCTCCTAAGATGCAAACCCTGACATTCACTTCACGCTTAGAGCCTGCCCACTCAAATCCCATTTCTGGCTGGAAAGACTTTCAGCGGGACAGATTCTTTGAATGAGCTTTCTCTGTAGGTATGACTTGTCCCTCACACAGGGCATGGGCTGTCCTTTGCAGAGCCATTCTAAGATAAGAGTATCATTGTTGTGCCCACTTTAACAATCGATGCACTGAGGAACAAATAAATGATTTTTCCAAAGTCACACAACTCACCAAGGGTAGAGTTGGGGTTTGAATCCATATAAATCTGCCTGCTAAGCCACAGTTGTTCTCTGCTGGCTTCAGCAGTCTCAAGTCTCTAATGCACATCTTATATTTCATGAAAAGAAATGATCTGTCATAACGAACTCCAAAGCTGCACTGGTATGTTTGGAAGCAGCCAACTTTTATTTATTAAGATCTCTGGGTAAACCTGTTTAGGCTCACTATTTATTATTGTTCTTCTTGCTCTGAAATGGAACTGGCTGGGCATTTGAAAAATGGATGGAGAATTGTCTCATTGCATTCCAACTGGTGAAAATCCCTCTTTCCGGGTGGAACTGCGGCTGTATTGTTCCCGGCATTCATCCTGGAATTACAGCGCAGACCATTAAGCTTGGGGGTATTCTCAATTCTTTGCCATTTTGAAAACTGTGGAAGTCCCACTGAGCACACAAGGCTGAGAAGTGAACGCGTATTGTTAGTGGAATGCTTTGTGCTTTGAGAATCCCCAGAGAGAAAAGCAAAGGGAGGGAGAATGTTAAACTCGAGTCAGACCAGAAAGGATCTGTGACCCCTCTTGTTTGCCTTTACCAGATCTGTCAATGCCTCTTCTCTTCCAGAGCAGCTGTCAGCTGTACCCCAAACCCCCCCAAGGGAATGCCTGGTTCTCCAAGACTTCCTGGGTTGTGCTTGGGTCCCTTATACCTCACCCAGGTCCTTCCAAGACCTCGGCTCAGCTGCCTGTTTCATGGTGACATTTTGCTCCCCGTTTTCATCTGCAGTGCCTTCAGACTTGTCCTTCAATTAACCTTCTTTCTCCCTGTGGCTGGATTTTCTAGCATCCATTTGTGACAGGCTCACTGCAGACAGGAAGCTGGTCCTTTGCCTTCTTTCCCTCAGCTCCCACCTATCAAGCTGGTCTCTCTGAATCTCTTTCCCCATTTGGTATCGAGCATGACTGATTGCCAACCTTGGTAAGAAGCACAAACTAACCCTGTAGCTCCCTGGCTATGAGGTCATTCCTAGAGACTAGGGTTTTAAAGCATTGTTGTCCTCCTTAAACTAATTCTACCAATGTGTTCATGGGCGTAGATGTGTGTGCATATATACGGGTGTGTGTGGAAGTGGGAAAGGCAGAGAGAGCGGACCCTTGACCAACTTCTCATTAACATTACTTGATCCGACAAGTAATTCTAGATAGAAAGTCAGGGCCTAGTGTGATGTTGTGAATCCCCCATGTGGGATCCTATAAAACAGTTTTCACTCCTTTGTCATACTGAGAAGCTCCTTGGGCAGCTTTGGGGCTCCTAGCCCCTGAAATGCACAGGAAGCTGGTGAAGGACAGTGGGGAAGGAGGGCCAAGGCTGGAGGCCTGAGGGCATGGGTTGTCCTTACCAGAAAGTGCTTGTGGGGCAGAAAGAAACAGATCTGAAGCAACTGGTAGCAGACACAAGAGATGATAGGATCTTAGAAAATCACCAGTGTCCAGGAATTTGTGAGGGTCAACACAGGACAGTGAGTGAAAAAAAAAAAATACATTTTTAGAGTCGTTCAGCCACACTTTATCACACTTGCAGATCAACAAGGGGAAAGAAGGAAAGCAACCGCGTAGATCCACTCTCTGCACACTCCTTGCCCTGTAAGATTCATTTCAGCTCGTAAGGGGCAGTAGGTGCAGTGACCGTGGCTCACATCATAACTTTAGAGATACTCTCGGGACACACCATGAGTTTCCTCAGTTCAGGAATGCCACATTAAAAAGCAATGGACATGTCCAGGAAAAGCAAACTGAAGTATCAAATCAGCTGGAAAATTAGAAACTGTCTCTATTTAAAGGTAGATGAAATCTACTTGTTTGTTCTCTTTAAGAAAATTCAAATGTCTGACCATGGACAACCGTAAACTTGAGCTCCCACACAACAGCTCTCTGCCAGGAGCTCTGACGTCACTGCGCCCCTCAGGCCTCCCCTCTCCAACCTGCACACTCAGAGGCACACCCTCGGCACTGCCCATTCTCCCACTGGAACACACTGGCCTTCTTCCCTCTCCTTACCTCTGCCCTGTGCCTGCCTCCCCAGGGATCTTATGCTTACTCTCTATCCACCTGGAATGATCTTTCCTCTCTTCCTGGCTTCACTGACTCTGTTCACCTCTGCTCACCTCTTAAAGATATACCCTCCTGCTAAGTGCTTTCTCATGTGTGATACTAACCAGAGACAGTCACGGTGACCTCAGATCTCTGGAAAGCCACTCAGAGGCGTACACTGTGAGCTACATTATTTTCTTGTGCTGAAGACCTCACTGCCGCTGATAAAAAGTGGGGTTTGGAATATGATGAAAGTTGTCTCAGTTCCCTTAAAGTTCAGAACATTTTCTTTTTGATAAACTAAGTTAACATTTTCTAATTCCCTATTGGGTCTTTCTCTCCTCTCAGAAATGTACCCCCTCCCCCACTCCTTCCCAAGGTAAGATGGGGTTTACACATGCCCAGGGCACAAGACAGACCAAAAAGGTCACTTGTCCCCTAAGGCCCTCGAGGTCCTCACTGACCCCTTATCCTGCCTGCCGACCAGACTCAGGTGAATCCAGGCCTTACCGGTTGTTGGGTGTTATGCCGCATGCCCTGCCAAGGACCACTCACCTTGTTCTCATCTTCAGCCATGACGTCCCTCTACACTCACAGCCTTTTAGCATCTGCAGGCCTCTCTGGGCATGACAATTTCCCAGTGCCATGGAGGTGCAGGATCACAGGAATAGCTTTAGACTGGCCAGATTCCTGCTCCGGCAGTGACAATGGTCTCCTGGTCCAGCAATGACAATGGTCTCCTAGATTTGCTGGCAGTAATAGCAGCATATTGGCACAATTCTGGGCACAATTTATCTCGTAGCTGTGGTCTAATTAACCAGCATCCAGAGAGTACTTCTGAGTGCTGACTTAACATTGTGAGAGCAATTGAGGACTGACCACTTGGGGGTCTAGGGCTTATTATAGGAATATGGACAAGAGAACAAAAGAAAGAAATTCTCACCATAATTCTCACACTCATGTAACTCTAACATTTACTAAACATTCTTTCAGAAAAACAGGTATTTTGGCAGATACTTTCTTCTTGCTGTAGATTCAAAGCCAAGGGCCTGGCACTGAGGAGCTCAACTGCAATGGAGGAGAGAGAAACAACCCAAATGTGATAGATACATTCACAGTGTTCTGGAAGACCTGGATGTTGGGGATGAAAGCTCTTTTCATAGGCTCTCCAGAGTTTTAATTACTATGCATTAGTTGTGTTGATATTTTGATTCAAACTTTTAATTATGACACTTTCATGAAATAAAAATAAATTTGGGCTTAGGTAAACATGGACTTTATTCCAAAAAATTATTGCAGGAGGGACTACTGCAATAATGGGGAGGGACTATTCAATAGGGAGAAGACTCCCACCATGAGATCTGCAAATATCTTCAAGCTTAGGCAGGAAAAGTCTTTTCTTATACAGGGAGGAGTCAAGTGGGACAGGAAGCACTGAGTATGGGGAAGTGAGATGTGTGGATGGAGGTGGCAGGTGGCATGATCTGAGAGATGATCAGAGTGTTTTACCACGAGAACCCATTCCTGGGTCGTTAAGGAGAGGCTCTATGCCAGCTCAGTTTGAGGGCAAGTCCAAATTCAAGGGCATGGTGGGGGAGGAAAGTTAACCAAGTTTGTTCACATCACAGTGGCAGGTATTTTGTCCGTACTAGCCAGTGAGCATGAAGAATTCAGCTAACTAATCATTTATAGGATAAAGGATAGGAATCTGGACAGTCCATGTCTGGCATTGTCATAGGTAAAAAAGAAGGAAATCTGAGAGTCTTATCTAAGTCACAAGGCAAAGGATATTTCTTGGCAGTAAACCACTTCCTGGAACACAAAAGAGCAGGGAGATTTCTTAATTGTTGCTGTTTTCCAGGACTACAGGTCTCAGATAAAATTCAGGTACTTTCTATGTGAGTTTGAGCCTCAGTCTTCTCAGGGAAAAACTGGGATAAAAATGGTTTCCATGTCATGGTAAGGACCTAGATAGAAACTTACGTAAAAGAAGTTACCATAGTACCAGGCACATTTTCAGAGTTCAGTAATTATTATTACTCAGACTCTTTTTGTTGTTATTATTACTGCATCCCGGGCTTTGTTTTTATTAAAGCAATTTTTATCATCTATTTTTAAATTGAATGCAAGTAACCAGTCTATAGCAAAGCATTTAGCAAAAAAAATGAGTATGTGATTGATCTTAATATGACCCCATTACCATCCAGGAGAGAGCCAATGGCACCAGAAGCATTTGACCAAAAAAGGACATAATAGTGGGATCTTGTTAAAATGAATTTTAAGTATGATTTCATTCAACTCCTTCCCTGGAACCCATGCAACATGCTGTTTACAATCTAAATGAGCCCAGGCCTCTGGGGTGCAGAGGCTGGAGGTTTCTTTGCTAGCCTAAGGAGAGGCCAACTCTCTGGGGGTTATTCCTCTGGGTCTCACAGCAGCTCTTTCTACGAACATTCAGATTCTTCCAGATCTTTCTGACACAGGGGATGGAGCTTCTCCTAACATCTTCTTATTGGTTTAGAAAGGATTCCTTAAAGACTTTACACAGGAGCCTTAAATATTTCATGGACTCATCTGCCTGTTTAATTATGTCTACATGCAAAAAAGACTTCCTGGATAGGCATACATTTTGCAGTACTGTTATATAAATATTTAAACAGCTGGGCTTCTTTGTATCCTCAAGAAAAGTACCAGTTTTTGCCTGGGGAGAGAGGCTCAAAGTGAAGAAGCTGTGGAAATGTATACATAAGTGGATCTCCACATAGAAGTAGGATGACTAATTTTTATTTTTAAAGCTAATTGAACAACAAAAAAATATTTGCCCTTTGCCTTGACTATTTGCCAGGGTAGCTTATAAATATGCTATAAGTGGGGCTTTGGAGCAAAAGAGGCACAAATGAGAGTCCTGGTTTTACCATTTTCCAAGTAGACAAAGCTTGGCAAGTCACTTAACTTCTCCGAGCCTTATTTTCCTTGTTTAAAAAATGGAAGGAATAATGGTGCAGTCACTATGGAAAGCAGTAAATTAAACAGAATTACCATATGATCCAGTAATTCCACCTCTGACTATATACACAAAAGAATTGAAGGCAAGGACTCAGACAGATATTTATACATCCATGTTCACAGCAGCATTATTCACATTAGCTAAAATGTGGATGTGATGAATTTTATTCATCAACAAATGAATAAAATGTGATGTGTATCTACACACACACACACTGAAATATTTGGCCTTAAAAAGGGAGAAGATTCTGATATACACCACAACATAGATGGATCTTGAAGACATTGTAAAAGGATATTTAAAAATGGAGTAAGCAAGTCTAGCTAAGAGGGTCTCTTTTTGAAATAGCAACAGGAGGCCATGAGGGAGGAGGAATTTATGCATGTCCTCATTAGGGAAACCATGATTTTTTTTTTAAAGATTTTATTTATTTATTTGACAGAGAGATAGCGAGCACAAGTAGGCAGAGCAGTAGGCAGAGGGAGAGGGAGAAGCAGACTCCCCGCAGAGCAGGGAGCCCGATGCGGGCCTCGATCCCAGGACCCTGAGATCATGACCTGAGCTGAAGGCAGATGCTTAACCGACTGAGCCACCCAGGCGCCCGAAACCATGATTTAAAAAAAAAAAAAACCTTTCAGCCAGCTGCAAGCCCTCAGCTTGGACTTAACTTCCTCATTATCATGACACCTGAATCTTCGACATTCTTCACTTAAAAAGAGGTCAGTGCATCTTAACAAGTTTCAATCCTGTATTTGCATATTACCTCCACCAATGGTAGTTAACCTTGTTCCTACCCCTGTTTTGCATGGAGGACTTGAATGAGAACTACACTCATAGCTTTTTGCCTGTATAATAACTCTGCCCTTCTTTGTCTTCCTCAGAACCCAATTCAGGTTTCTACCTGAATCTGTGTCTCCCAAATTGCAATTCTGATTGCCCAAATAAATGCTTATTTGCTTAAATTTTAAGTTCTTTCTTGGTTGACAACATTATGCTAAGTGAAACAAGCCAGACCCCAAAGGACTAATACTGTATGATTCCACTTCTATGAGGTAACTAGAGTAGTCAAATTCTTAGAGACCTAGAATGATGGTTGCCAAGGGCTGGGAGGGAGGGAGACTTTCAATTGGGAAAAATGAAAAAGTTCTAGAGGTGGACAGTGCTGATGGCTACACATCAACATGAGTATACTCACTGCCACTGAATCGTGCAGTTAAAAATGGTTAAAATAGTAAATTTTGCATTATGTGTATTTCACCACAATAAAACAATGGGAATAATTATATTTTCCTTAAGGAAGCATTTCAAGTGCTAACTAAATCACATGTATTAATATGTGAAATACTTTGTGCAATAGATGACACTTAGAAGTTACCCAAAAGATAACAATACCTTTGTTATCCAGGATTCAGGATTATCAGGATGAGTGCTTTGGAGCTTTCTACATTGCCTGTGCCTAGGAGGGCCAGTGAACAGACCTGATCACAGGTGAACAGTGACTGTTCCAGCATGCATGGCTTCACGATCTCAATAGTAAGGTTTTTCATGTATATTGCAGGTAAAGCAAACAGAATTTAAAAAACCTCATCCGGGGCACCTGGGTGGCTCAGTCAGTTAAGTGTCTGCCTTTGGCTCAGGTCATGATCCCAGGGTCCTAGGATTGAGTCCCACATCAGGCTACCTGCTCATTGGGGAGCCTGCTTTTCTCTCTCTGCCCCTCCCCACTGCTCGTGCTTGTTCTCTCTCTCAAAAATAAATAAAAATACTTTAGAAAAACCCCTAATCTTTTCCATGTGCCTAGACATATCTTTTAATTAAACTTTTAAGATGATTGTGGATTCACACACAGTTTTGAGAAATAATACAGAGAGATCTTATGCATTTTTTACCCAGTCTTCCCCAGCAGTAGAATCTTGCAAAACTTTATTACACTGTCATTACTAGGATACTGACATCAATATAGGCAAGATCCAGAACACTGCCATCCCCACAAGGATCCCTTTTACTGCCCTTTAATAGCCACACCCAACTCCATGTCACTCCCCCCACCATATACACACAACCATCCCTAACTCCTGGCAATCACTAATCTGTTCTCCATTTTTATAATCTTGTCATTTTAAGAATGTTATATAAATGGAATCACACAGTATGTAACCTTTGGGGATTGGCTCTTTTCACTCAGCAAAATCTCTCGAGATTCATGCAAGGTTGGCACTGATAATTTTTTTAAAATAAAAGCATAACTGATTAAAGCAGTCTAGGTCCTGATAGAGACTTATTTCTCTCCGGATGGTCATACAAAGCAAACTTAATAAAGGCACTAGTGCTAGAGGCATGAACAGCTACAAAGGAGCCACCAAGGACACTGACACACGTGGGACAAGCCCCAGTGAGGATGAATGGCCACCCCTAAAAACTGAAGCCAAGAGGGAGAAAAATCACATTACCAGATCCCAGTGAGAGGGGCAGCAGTGGAGAAGGAGGAATGCCTGGCAGGAGCAGGGATCAGGAAAAGACGTAGTTACTATGGACTGCAGCTAGAAAGACATACCCCCAGATTCTCTGCCTAACTTCAAACTGAGCCCAGTAGGAACCAGTGGACCAGGAAACCCAGGAAAACAGCCATTAGGAGCCAGCCTCCTTGTGCTTAGATAAGGGAAAAAAAAAGGTCACAGGTGCATTTAGGGCCAAACAACAAATAACCAGCACAACAAATAATGATAAAGTCCAGTCCATTCAACAGATACTTCCTAAATGCTGACTATTGCAAAGCTCTGTTCATAGCATTCATTGGAGAAGCACAGTCAACAAGAACCATTAAGTCTTTGTCTTTAATGTCAAGGTGGAATAGACAACCAGTATTTTGCTGAAGTGCTGCTTTTGAGTAGGGAAGAGCTGACTGAATCTAATGCATAAGAGGCAGGTTGGCCTTAGCGGCATGAACATCACCTCCATGATACCAGCGTGCAGAATAAAGGGGCCCAGATAACTACAGGTTTGTAGAGACGCAACTGCAGTATATAGAAATTCTCTTCTGTTGGTGTCTATTTTCTCCGCAAGAAATGAAGCAAGCTGAGAGAGAGGATAATTAAGGAGGAGTCTGAGCTTTGAGGAAAGAAACCGAACAAGTCATTTAAGACAGCTAGAGCGTAAATGGATAAGATCACAGTTATCTTTTCAAAAATTCAGCCTAGACCATATCCCAGACCAATTAAATCACAACCGTTGGGAGTGGGATATATAGGCAGGAGTGTTTTCTGAAGCTGCACAGTTGATATCAGTGTGCAGATGAATTTGGTGAGTAGTAGGCTGGGGAAATGAGGCGTGGCTACTGGATAGCACTGAGGTCAGAGGTCATGCTATTAACAAAAAGGCCAGTTGTCATGGTCAGTTTCCACACCAGCTTCAGCAGCATATGTGTACTTAAGGAGAGGGCTGTAGGTTAGATTGAACCAAGGTTGGGTTTAACCAGATGAATATAATGGAGGGAAAGAAAGACAAGGGGGCTGAGGTGTATGGGAAAAGGTGATCAATGTGTTGGAGGCTGGGCTCTCAGCTGAGGAAGGAAGGTCTTAAGGGCTCAATAGGTGTAATAACAGTGAAAAGTCAATAGGATAACAAGACTGTAGGCTCCTCTGTGGTCAAATTTTGGAAGGTCACTATAGGAGTGAGCTGGAAAAGTAAAAGGTGGTGGTCAGATTATAGTAAACTCAGAACTCAGATTGCAGAGAGGGTGCACTTACTGGTAATACTAAATTCTACACAATCACCATGGGAGTGAGAGACTGATGAAAGCTAAGAGAAAATATCAGGGAGATCACGTTAGAGAACTCAATGTCCAATATACTATAAAGTCCTATGTGTGGATGGTGTAGTCACCAAGAAATGTCAAAGACAGTATCAGAAAGAGTGACATGAAGACATATACAAAAAATAAAAAAATAATTATATTTAGTACTGAAGCAATTCTGAAGGGGGGAAAAAAAACAGGCTTCCGGGCAGATTCTGACTCCACCATCTCTCTCTATGTGATATTGTGCTGATGACTTCACCTCTCTCCAACCCACTTTACTCATCTATCAATATAGATGATGACAGCATCTTCTCAATAGTTTTGTTATGAGAAATTTACCGATGCAGAACCTTTAACGGGCTTAGAACTCTGCCTGGCATTACGACACTTCTCTGGGATCTTTGTTCTCAATATGAAGTGGTCTCAGTCTCACGGCTCACTCTAGTGCAGAAGTTCTCAACCTTAAGCATGCATCAGAATCATCCTGAGGGCTAGAAAACATACTGGACCCCTACCACAGAATTTCTACATGAGGTATGGCCTAAGAATTTGCATTTCTGAAAAGTTCCCAGGTGAAGCTGATTCTGCCGGTCTGGGGCCCTAGGCATTAAGAACAACAGGTGGAGATGGGGACCAAAATCTGTGTTTTACTTTTATTTTTTTATTTTTTTAAATTTTTTTTATTATGTTAATCACCATACATTACATCATTAGTTTTTGATGTAGTGTTCCATGATTCATTGTTTGTGCATAACACACAGTGCTCCACGCAGAATGTGCCCCCTTTAATACCCATCACCAGGCTAACCCATCCCCCCACGCTCCTCCCCTCTAGAACCCTCAGTTTGTTTTTCAGCGTCTATCGTCTCTCATGGTTCGTCTCCCCCTCCAACTTACTCCCCTTCATTCTTCCCCGCCTGCTATCTTTTTCTTTTTCTTTTTTCTTAACATATGTTGCATTGTTTCAGAAGTACAGATCTGTGATTCAACAGCCTTGCACAATTCACAGCACTCACCATAGCACATACCCTCCCCAATGTCTATCACCCAGCCACCCCATCACTCCCAACCCCCACCACTCCAGCAACACTTAGTTTCCTGAGATTAAGAATTCCTCATATCAGTGAGGTCATAGGATACATGTCTTTCTCTGATTGACTTATTTCACTCAGCATAACACCCTCCAGTTCCATCCACGTTGTTGCAAATGGCAAGATCACATTCCTTTTGATGGCTGCATAATATTCCATTGTGTATACATACCACCTCTTCTTTATCCATTCATCTGTCGATGGACATCTTGGCTCTTTCCACAGTTTGGCTATTGTGGACATTGCTGCTATAAACATTGGGATGCACGTACCCCTTCGGATCCCTACATTTGTATCTTTGTGGTAAATACCCAGTAGTGCAATCGCTGGATCATACGGTAGCTCTATTTTCAACTGTTTGAGGAACCTCCATACTGTTTTCCAGAGGGGTTGCACCAGCTTGCATTCCCACCAACAGTGTAGGAGGGTTCCCCTTTCTCCACATCCCCGCCACCATCTGTCGTTCCCTGACTTGTTAATTTTAGCCATTCTGACGGGTGCGAGGTGGTATCTCATTGAGATTTTGATTTTGATTTCCCTGATGCCGAGCGATGTTGAGCACATTTTCATGTGTCTGTTGGCCATTTGGATGTCTTCTTTGGAAAAATGTCTGTTCATGTGTTCTGCCCATTTCTTGATTAGATTATTTGTTATTTGGGTGTTCAGTTTGATAAATTCTTTATAGATTTTGGATACTAGCCCTTTATCTGATATGTCATTTCCAAGTATTTTCTCCCATTCTGTCGGTAGTCTTTTGGTTTTGTGGACTGTTTCTTTTGCTATGCAAAAGCTTTTTACCTTGATGAAATCCCAATACTTCATTTTTGCCCTGGCTTCCCTTGCCTTTGGCGATGTTTCTAGGAATAAGTTGCTGCGGCTGAGGTCGAAGAGGTTGCTGCCTGTGTTCTCCTTTAGGCTTTTGATGGACTCCTGTCTCACCTTTAGGTCTTTCAACCATGTGGAGTCTATTTTTGTGTGTGGTGTAAGGAAATGGTCCAGTTTCATTCTTCTGCATGTGGCTGTCCAATTTTCCCAACACCATTTGTTGAAGAGACTGTCTTTTCGCCATTGGACAGTCTTTCCTGCTTTGTCGAAGATGAGTTGACCATAGAGTTGAGGGTCCATTTCTGGGCTCTCTATTCTGTTCCATTGATTTATGTGTCTGTGTTTGTGCCAGTACCATACTGTCTTGATGATGACAGCTTTGTAATAGAGCTGGAAGTCCGGAATTGTGATGCCGCCAGCTCTGCTTTTCTTTTTCAATATTCCTCTGGCTTTTTGGGGTCTCTTCTGGTTCCATACAAATTTTAGGATTATTTGTTCCATTTCTTTGAAAAAGGTGGATGGTATTTTGATGGGGATTGCATTGAATGTGTAGATTGCTCTAGGTAGCACTGACATCTTCACAATGTTTGTTCTTCCAATCCATGAGCATGGAACGTTTTTCCATTTCTTTGTGTCTTCAGTTTCTTTCATGAGTATTTTATAGTTTTCTGAGTACAGATCCTTTGCCTCTTTGGTTAAATTTATTCCTAGGTATCTTATGGTTTTGGGTGCAATTGTATATGGGATCGACTCCTTGATTTGTCTCTCTTCTGTCTTGTGGTTGGCGTATAGGAATGCCACTGATTTCTGTGCATTGATTTTATATCCTGCTACTTTACTGAATTCCTGTATGAGTTCTAGCAGTTTTGGGGTGGAGTCTTTTGGGTTTTCCACATACAGTATCCTATCATCTGCAAAGAGTGAGAGTTTGACTTCCTCTTTACCAATTTGGATGCCTTTGATTTCTTTTTGTTGTCTGATTGCTGTGGCTAGGACTTCTAATACTATGTTGAATAGCAGTGGTGAGAGTGGACATCCCTGCCGCCTTCCTGACCTTTGGGGAAAAGCTCTGAGGTTTTCCGCATTGAGAATGATATTCGCTGTAGGTTTTTCATAGATGGCTTTTATGATATTGAGGTATGTACCCTCTATCCCTATACTCTGAAGAATTTTGATCAAGAAAGGATGCTGTACTTTGTCAAATGCTTTTTCTGCATCTATGGAGAGGATCATATGATTCCTGTTCTTTCTTTTGTTAATGTATTGTATCACGTTGATTGATTTGCGGATGTTGAACCAGCCTTGCAGCCCAGGGATAAATCCCACTTGGTCATGGTGAATAATCCTTTTAATGTACTGTTGGATCCTATTGGCTAGTATTTTGGTGAGAATTTTTGCATCCATGTTCATCAAGGATATTGTTCTGTAATTCTCCTTTTTGATGGGATCTTTGTCTGGTTTTGGGATCAAGGTAATGGTGGCCTCATAAAATGAGTTTGGAAGTTTTCCTTCCATTTCTATTTTTTGGAACAGTTTCAGGAGAATAGGTATTAATTCTTCTTGAAATGTCTGATAGAATTCCCCTGGGAAGCCATCTGGCCCTGGACTTTTGTTTGTTGGGAGATTTTTGATGACTGCCTCAATTTCCTTAGTGGTTATAGGTCTGTTCAGGTTTTCTATTTCTTTCTGGTTCAGTTTTGGTAGTTGATACATCTCTAGGAATGCACCCATTTCTTCCAGGTTATCTAATTTGGTGGCACAGAGTTGCTCATAATATGTTCTTATAATTGTTTGTATTTCTTTGGTGTTGGTTGTCATCTCTCCTCTTTCATTCATGATTTTGTTGATTTGGGTCATTTCTCTTTTCTTTCTGATAATTCTGGCCAGGGGTTTATCCATCTTGATAATTCTTTCAAAGAACCAGCTCCTAGTTTCGTTGATCTGTTCTACTGTTCTTTTGGTTTCTATTTCATTGATTTCTGCTCTGATCTTGATGATTTCTCTTCTCCTGCTGGGTTTAGGCTTTATTTGCTGTTCTTTCTCCAGCTCCCTTAGGTGTAGGGTTAGGTTGTGTATTTGAGACCTTTCTTGTTTCTTGAGAAAGGCTTGTATTGCTATATACTTTCCTCTCAACACTGCCTTTGCTGTATCCCAAAGACTTTGAACAGTTGTGTTTTCATTTTCATTGGTTTCCATGAATTTTTTTAATTCTTCTTTAATTTCCTGGTTGACCCATTCATTCTTTAGTAGGATGCTCTTTAGCCTCCATGTATTTGAGTTCTTCCTGACTTTCCTCTTGTTATTGCGTTCTAGTTTCAAAGCATTGTGGTCTGAAAATATGCAGGGAATAATCCCAAACTTTTGGTACTGGTTGAGGCCTGATTTGTGACCTAGGATGTGATCAATTCTGGAGAATGTTCCATGGGCACTAGAGAAGAATGTGTATTCCTTTGCTTTGGGATGGAATGTTCTGAATATGTCTGTGAAGTCCATTTGGTCCAGTGTGTCATTTAAAGTCTTTATTTCCTTGTTGATCTTTTGCTTAGATGATCTGTCCATTTCAGTCAGGGGGTGTTAAAGTCCCCCCACTATTATTGTATTGTTGTCAATATGTTTCTTTGCTTTTGTTATTAATTGCCTTATAAAAGTGGCTGCTCCCATGTTAGGAGCATAGATATTTACAACTGTTAGATCTTTTTGTTGGATAGACCCTTTAAGTAGGATATAGTTTCCTTCCTCATCTCTTATTACAGTCTTTGTTTTAAAATCTAATTTGTCTGATATAAGGATTACCACCCCAGCTTTCTTTTGGTGTCCATTAGCATGGTAAATGGTTTTCCACCCCCTCACTTTCAATGTGGGGGTGTCTTTGGGTCTAAAACGAGTCTCCTGCAGACAGCATATGGATGGGTCTTGTTTTTTAATCCAATCTGATAGCCTGTGTCTTTTGATTGGGGCATTGAGCCCATTTACATTCAGGGTAACTCTTTAGAGGTATGAATTTAGTGCCATTGTATTGCCTGTAGGTGACTCTTACTGTATACTGTGTTCCTTTATCTATGCTGCTTTTAGGCTCTCTCTTTGCTTAGAGGACCCCTTTAAATATTTCTTGGTGGGCTGGTTTCGTGTTTGCAAATTCCTTTAGTTTTTGTTTGTCCTGGGAGCTTTTGATCTCTCTTCCTATTTTCAATGACAGCCTAGCTGGATATAGTATTCTTGGCTGCATATTTTTCTCGTTTAGTGCTCTGAAGATCTCATGCCAGTCCTTTCTGGGCTGCCAGGTCTCTGTGGATAAGTCTGTTGCCAATCTAATGTTTCTACCATTGTAGGTTACATATCTCTTCTCCCGAGCTGCTTTCAGAATTTTCTCTTTGTCTCTGAGACTTGCAAGTTTTACTATTAGATGTTGGGGTGTTGACCTATTTTTATTGATTTTGAGAGGGGTTCTCTGTGCCTCCTGGATTTTGATACCTGTTTCCTTCCTCACATTAGGGAAGTTCTCTGCTATAATTTGCTCCAATATACCTTCTGCCCCTCTCTCTCTTTCTTCTTCTTCTGGGATCCCAATTATTCTAATGTTGATTCATCTTATCGTATCGCTTATCTCTCGAATTCTGCCCTTGTGATCCTGTAGTTGTTTCTCTCTCTTTTTCTCAGCCTCTTTATTTTGTATCATTTGATCTATATCGCTGATTCCCTCTTCTGCCTCATTTATCCTAGCAGTTAGTGCCCCCATTTTTGATTGCACCTCATCAATAGCCTTTTTGATTTCGATTTGGTTAGATTTTAGTTCTTTTATTTCTCCAGAAAGGGTTTCTCTAATAACTTCCACACTTTTTTCAAGCCCAGCTAGTATCTTTAAAGTCATGATTCTGAACTCTAGGTCTGACATTGTACTAATGTCCGTATTGAGTAGGACATACCCTGGCTGACGGTACTACCTCTTGTTCTTTTTGCTGAGGTGATTTTTTTTGTCTTGTCATTTTGTCCAGAGGAGAATAGATGAATGAGAGAACAAAATTCTAACAGGTTAACAACGTCCCCAGCAAATATACTGTATACAAATCAGAAAAGACCTGAAACCAGGCGAAAGAAAGGGAAAGAAAGAAAAAAAAAAAGAAAAAAAGATAAAAACAAAAACAGAACAATACAAAAAAAAACAGAATATGATCAAATATGTTCAGGCTAGTGCATAGATCAGTGCCACACACTAGATTTTGGGCGTATTTTGGTCTCTTAGAAAAAAGTGCCTTCTAAAATTTTAAAGGAAGAAAGACTTATCTATGTACAATTAAGGGTTGATACAATGACGGGATGGAAGATGACTGTAAAGATGAAAATTATAAAAGATTTTACAAAAGGAATTGAGAAGAAGTTGTTTGAAAAAAGAAAGAAGATTTAAAAAAACAGAGAAAAAAAAGGGAGAGAATGTGATCAGGCATGAGACTAGAACAAAGCCTTACACTAGTGATTTAGGGTATATTTTGACCTGTTAGAAGAAACTGTATCTCAAAATTTTAAAGAGAGAACAACTTATATATATATGCCAAAAATAAGGGTAACTACTATGAAGGGATAAAATATGACTCTAAAAATGAAAAATAAAAAATGTTTTTTTAAAAAAGGGATTGCCAAGATGTTGGTTGAAAAAGGGAAAAAGAAAAATTACAAAAAAACAGTTAAAAAATTTAACTTTGAAAAACTAATGAATCATTGTAAAAAAAGCCATGAATTCTATGTGTAGTATTCCCCTAGCGCTGGAGTTCTCCCTTTCTCCTTGATGGGTAAACTTGGTCTTGGCTTGCTGACTGTTCGCTCTGATCTTCCGGGGGAGGGGCCTGTTGCCGTGGTTCCCAAATGTCTTTGCCGGAGGCGGAATTGCCCCGCCCTTGTCGGTCCGGGCTACGCAAGCTGCTCGGGTTTGCTCTCAGGAGCTTTTGTTCCCTGCAAGCTCTCAGTACAGCTTTGGAGGACCAGGGCGAAAATGTTGGCCTCCCAATCTCCACCCGGAGGAGCTGAGAACTCGGGGCCCCACTCCTCAGTGCGCCCCCAGAGAGAAGCAGTCACTCCCGTCTCCCTGGTCTCCGGCCACACTCCGTGCTCACCCGGCCTGTGACCGAGCGTTTCTATCTCTGGCACCCAACCCCGTGTGGAGTCTCCAAACCCAGCAGATCCCTGCAGTGCGCTCCCGCGCCGCTCCTCCCAGGGCAGGAAGGGGAGTCTCCCTGGCTCTGCCGCTTGTTGGGTCCCTGCTGGAGGAGCAGTGGCCCGACTGGGCCGCGGATCACAGTTTATAGCAACCCCGAGCTGAGAGCCTGTGCCTCGGCTCTGTCTCTGCAGCCGGCTTCCCCGCTCTGATACCCGGGAGCTCTGCCGCACTCAGGCACCCTCAGTCTTCCTGTGACCCCCATTGTCCTGAGACCACACTGTCCCGCGAAGGTTCCCCCCCCCCCTTAGCCACTGGAACAACGTCCCTCAGCGGAGCCGACTTCTAAAAGGTCCGATTTTGTGCTCCGCGGCTCTATCACTTGCCAGAAGCGGCCGACGGAGGCCCCCTCCCCCGCCATCTATCCTCCCGAATATCACCTCGGATTCACTTCTCCACACGTCCTACCTTCCAGAAAGTGGTCGCTTTTCTGTTCAGAGAGTTGTTGCTACTCTCTTCTTCGATCTCCTGTTGAGTTCGTAGGTGTTCAGAATGGTTTGATCCCCATTCAGCTGAATTCCTGAGACCAGACGAAATCCAGGTCTCCTATTCCTCTGCCATCTTGCTCCGTCCCCCAGAATCTGTGTTTTAACAAACCTCTTCCCCCAGGTTCTACTTAGCATGGGCAAGTGTTTGAGAACTGTTCTAATGCTTAGCAAAACCTTGTCTGGTTCACCTTGGCATATCTGTAAGTCCTCAGGCCATGGTGGCATCAAAACTGTCCTTCTCTTTTGCTCCAGTAAAAACTGATTAATTTATTTCTGCTCAGGATCTTCCTTGCTTAGCTGCCTAAATAATTTTCCACATGGCTTGGTAAAAATTGGAAAAGAATGTTCTCACCAAATGGGTTGAAATGATTTTTTACTTTCAAAAGAAACATGCTTTTACCAGCAATCATCTTTCTAGCACTAGAAATGGTAAGATTTAATCATCAAAGTCTTTACCCATGACATTCTCACACTGTTTAGGCTTTTCATTATCAGAAAAAAACTATCTAAAACTTGAAAATAAAAATGTGGGTCTCACCCTTCCAATATCATATGGGGGCAAAGACTAAAGGATTGTATAAGAGAATATACTTAATCTCATTGTTTAAGACAAATTAAAAGTTACAGCCTCAATGAAGTTACTTGTTAACATATGTATTTTTGTTCTGTAGTAACACAGATAAGTTGTCAACCAGATTACTACAAATTCATGGTCTATTAGACATTAGGTCTATTAGACATTAAACAGTTTATATCTAACTTAGCAATGGTAGCTTAACATTTCTTTGTTAAACTGCCTATTAACACTCTGGCTTCCTAAATTCTCTTTGAACCAGTCACAACATTTACTGGCTCCTTCATTAAATGATGAATTAAAATCCTTGACATATGCTCATTTTATATTTGCCCGAGAGTCATGATTTTGCATTCCTGAAAATTATACTTTAACACTGTCCCCTGAAGAATGCATTTGAAAATTATTTCACCTCCTTCAAGCAGAGGACTGGGCTTGAAGTTGGTGAAAATCACCACTCTGTGGCATAAATGCACGACAAGTAATTAGCTCAAAGATACATTGCAACGATGAATATCCAAATGCATCAGGATGGGAGAGTTAAAGAGCTTTTTTTTTTTTCTTAAATCATTCCAGTTTCCTCGTGGGAGAGGTACTACAGTGGTGGCTATTCAGGTATCTACGTTTTTAAGGTAAAGTCCTGCCAAACAGAATGCAAGAACTCCAGAATGAGGACTCTTTACCATGCTACCTTGAAACTCTTTTACTAAGCTATGGTACCTGGAACTAATATCTAGTCCTGGTATAGATTCTATGTCACTTCTGGCAACATGGCACGGTACTGTCCGTGCATCACATGTGTGTGGTCGCACTGTAACCATGTAATAATGACCAGTCAGGGCATAAACTAGAATCTCCTATATTACGACTCAGGGAGGAACTGAGCCCTGCAGCCCTGGCTGCATCATATTTATTCAATCATCTCTTAATTAAATCCAAGTTTCCCAGATGGAACATTTTTAAACAAAGATAGGAAATTATTTTTCCCAGAATGGAGGATGTTTACTAAAACCTCATTTTCTGAAATGCAAATTAACAAAGATTCCAGAAGGTGAGAAAAAGCAATCCTGAGAAAATATGAAGGAATGAAATAATACATGGAAATGCAGAGAAAATACAAAAGTTAGTAAAACTGATGAGTAAATTCAAAATACGGTTGCTTAGAAAGTCTTAAAAATAAATAGTTCAGTAAAATAAGCTCAATATTAGAAAAGTATCATAATGTATATGATGATTAAATTATAGTGAATTACTATCACAATTTTGTGATAAAACTGTCACTGAAAGACCTTTTCTCTATTAACAGACCAACAAGTACTACAATAATAGTACAACTCACCCCCAAATTAACACAGAATTAACACAGTTTAAGAAGTAGAAAGCCTAAACAGAGCAAAAGAGGAAATTGAGAAAATTGTTAAAAATGATCCACAGCAGTGAAGGTCACCAGTGTGAGAGAAATTTTCCAAATTATTCTTTAAAGATTTCATATTATCATCTATGCCAAGGCATGGATCAAGAAGGAAGTTATCCAAGATAACTCAACAAGGTAATGAACACTTCAATCCCTAAAGCTCATAAAGTTTTCACAAAGCCAGAAATGAAGTAACCATACCTATGCATATGAAAATCTAAATAACCTACCGGAAATTGACACTAATAAATCAAAGTTTGGAGATTCAAGCCTGATGTAATATGAAAAAATTCATGTATATCACATGGTATATACCAGCAGTTTAAAGAAAACAGATCATATTAATTTTACAGGTATAGAAAAACAATTTGGTTATTTCCAAACTCAGGCCAATAGGTAAATAGTTCTTTAAAAGACAGGATTCTTCTTTTTCAAATTATTTTTTTCAAAATGGAAATATCTTTATTTTATGAATAAAAACATGGAAACATCGTTTAGTAGAACTATACTGACATAGATGTGCAAGTGGAATGGATCCACAGCTTATGGGTCTTCAGGTTGGTATCTGAATCTCTGCAAGTGTGGATGCCTATTCATCAGCTCCTCATGTCAAGTGGGTTAATTACCAGGGAAAACTATGTAGTTAGAGGCAGAAGCTCATGGAAGAGACTGTGGAACTAAGAAAAGCCCAGAAGAATAAGCAGATGCTGAAAGGAGAAAGGTAAGCTCTTTTTTTAATGATACTATTTTGCCACAGCTCGAAAGTAAATGAATTGAAGGCGACTGGTCTCTTGGTCTGTTAAGGATCTTGTAGGAAGAATAAACAGTAGCAACTGGCAAGGCCAACTGCAAGCTACCCAAACTGCTAGTAAACTTCTTCCAAAGGAAAATAACCACCCTCTCCATTGAAGGAATAAACTAGACTGGGTTGATTCCAAAATGGGGCATGTGTGTGCATGCACGTGTTTGTGAGTGAGTGTGTGTGTGTGTGTGTGTGTGTGTGTTGTAGACAGGATCATCTAGTATTATTCCATTTACATTCACTTAGGCACTTACAAGGTTGCTGTGGATCATTAGATCCAAATAAGGCTGTAGAGGATGCTGTGAAGCATTCTCTGTTCTGTGGGTATCTCTTCAAGCTCACATCAATGAACAAATACCCTGGACTCTAGGGAACACTGCAGGTAATGGCTAAGATTCTGATTTGGTTATCAAGTATGTGTCAGTGGATCCTTTATCAGCTCCACTTGTATGTACTTATACATCATCTTGAAAATGGGATTACGGTCTTACCTGGATAATTTTAAATGTTTGTTGCAACAAAATCACTGATCTCCCATTAGAAACTGTTAAGCAATCTTTTTAATTTTCCTGTATCTAATAATTGTTTTTTTTTTTTTTTTGCAAGTACATACCCAGTAATTTCCACATTAATGATGGTCTAAACGAACTAATTGAAATAGGTCTGAAGACAAAAGTTGTTCCATAATTAGTAAGTTCCAGGGGTCTATGGAATGTTTGAGTCATAGGAAACAGTGCCACTGAGACCAATGAACAAGTTCA
This sequence comes from Zalophus californianus, assembly GCF_009762305.2. NCBI lineage: Eukaryota > Metazoa > Chordata > Mammalia > Carnivora > Otariidae > Zalophus > Zalophus californianus. The sequence goes on from NC_045609.1 coordinate 42,874,854, forward strand.
GGTCATATTAAATGTAAGAGAACCTAGAGTATTTCCTAGGCAATTACAACAGTTAAACTAATATCCAGAAGGAAGCTGGGTGGATGTCTAATATCACAGCTGGCTGTCAAGATCAGATCCAGCCAGTTGTCAGTTATGATCTCACTACTCAATAATGTTCGCTAGGCAACTTTAAGAATGACATAAATTTTCAAGTGGAAAGAACATTTGAATAAACTATATATTTTGTCCATAGATGCACAATTATGCACTACTGATAAACCTTCTAAGAAAAATACCAAATTGCTCTGATTTTTAAGGACATCATTTGAAAAAATCTTTCAAGTTGCTGAGAAAATAGGTGAAATTGAGAAACTGGGTGCTATGATTGAAGAGCGTGAAAGACTAGACAAAATTGAAGCCCTTCAATCTATGACAACAAGTCTGTATTGAGGACAGTGTAACTGACTGAAAGTGTTTTTCTATAGAGGGAGAAGACAATCAGAACAACATGCCTACAAACTAAGGTTTTTATAACTAAAGCATAGTCTTTTTAGGTATAAAATTGTTTAAGATATAATTAATTTGGAGAAAAGGAAAGAATGAAGGAATTAAAGAAAGGTAGCTTATAAGGAAAAAAAATACTAATACAGAAGTTTAAAAGTAGAAAATAAAAGTATGTCAACTTTATCTTCTCTGCACTTCAAGAGCACAACTTTGTAATAATTCGATATTTATGTTTCATTTACATAGTATATACTTATATCTTTATACACTATATTTCCCATATGTAATATGGGAATTTTACTTTTTCTGTCTACAAAAAAATAGGCACATACCATATATATTGCTAATATTAGTGTATATACTTTATTTTTTTGTTCTGTTGTTGTTGTATTGTTTAGGATTTTATTTCTTCATTTGAGAGAGAGAGCACAAGCAGAAGAGGCAAAGGGAGAGGGAGAAAGAGACTTCCCGCTGAGCTGGGAGCCTGACACGGGACTCCATCCCACGACCTGGAGATCATGACCTGAGCCAAAGGCAGATGCTTAACCATCTGAGCCACCCAGGTACCCCTAGTGTATATACTTTAAAAATATATCATGGACTTCTGCTGGTGGGAAGCTGGAATAGATAGACTTTTCTCTACTCCTTTCACTAAATACAACTAAAATCCCTGAACATTATATGTAAAACAATGCAAGAAGGCCCTAAAATATGGAAGAATGCAGACTGCCTAGGGATCTAAGGACCCTAAGAACAGCAAGGTGGTTTTCTCTGGTTTGTTTTGCTTTTTTATTTGGCTTGGCTTTTGGTTTTGGGGGCGGGTGGAGGGGGTTGTTTGTTTCATGTAGCCTAGACTTGGAGCCAGGCAACCTGTGAGCCCCCCAAAAAGCCTACTCTCTCTAGCTAAAGGACCAGGGAAGGAACAACATAACAAGATAAAAAACTTTTAACCAATAACTGCTCTACTCTGGCTACCACACACTACTGACAAATCAGTAGCCCTACTCCTACTCTTGGTAACAAAGGCTAAGTTGGGAGCCTAGAGGTCTACTCATGCAAGGCTGCAATGAAGCACCTAAATACCACCCCTGCATGTGTTAATTTGACAGCTTGGAAAAATGGACCAATTCCTTGAAAAATATAAGCTACTACAACTCACCTCATATTACACAGATCATTTTAATAGCTCTATGACAATTAGAAAATCAAATTTGTTATTAGAAATCTCCCAAAAAAGAAATCTCCAGGGTCAGATGGTTTCGCTGAAGAATTCTACCAAATGTTTAAATAACAGTTAACACCAATTCTATATAATCTCTTTCATAAAAAAAAGGAGAGAAAACTTCCCAGTTTATTTTATGAAGTTAGTAATACTCTGATATCAAAACAGACAAGGACAGTACAAGAAAAAGAGAAAACTCAGACCCATAACTCATGAATATAGATGCAAAAATCCTTAAAGTATAAGCAAATAGAATTCAGCAATATACAGAGGGACCAAATGGGGTTCATTCCAAGGATGCAATTTTGGTTCAATAGTCAACATCCAATCAATTTAGTCTACCACACTGATAGGCTAAAGAAGAAAAAAATCATATGATAATATTAGTCAATTCAGAAGAAGCATCTGACAACTTTTAATACCACTTCATGATAAATCTCTCAGAAAAATAATATAGGGTAATTTCCTCAACTTCATAAAGACCATCTTTTAAAAAACTGAAGCTACATACCTAATACCTAATGTTGACAGACTGAAGGCTTGCCCCCTAATATTGAGAAAAAAGCAAAGATACCTATTGTCACCACACTTACTCGACTTAGTGCTTGATTTTCTACCAATGCAATAGGACAAGAAAAGGAAATGAAAGATACAAGTTAGAAAGGAAGAAATAAAACTGTTTTTATTAGATGACATGAGTGTTTATATAGAAATCTACAAAAAACTCCAAAAATAAGTGAATTCACTAAGGTCACAGGATACAAAATACACATACCAGTAGTATATAGAAATACAAACAATGAACACGTGGACATTGAAATTTAAAAGCTATAATGCCATTTACAATCTCTAAAAAATATGAAATACTCAGATGTAAATCTAACAAAACATCGCAGGATTTGTGTGCTAAAAACTACAAAACACTGATGAAAAAACACCAAATGTCTAAATAAAGAGAGACATATATTCTGTTCATGGGTTGGAAGACTCCACATGCTAAAGATGTCAATTCTCCCTCAAACTGATAAACTGGTACAATCCTATCAAATTGTCAATTTTTTTTCTAGAAACACACAAATTATCCTAAAACTTATATGGAAAGACTCAGAAACTCGAATAGCTAAAACAATTTTGAAAAAAATAATATAAATAAGGGGGCCAATCTATACAATTTCAAGACTTATAACTATAGTAGTAACACTGTGTGGTATTCTCAGAGGTACAGACACATAGATCAATAGAAAAGAATACGGAACCCAGAAATACAACTACACACAGATGCCTGTTTTTGAAAAAAGTATAAATCAATTTGAAGGAGAAAAGATGGGCTTTTCAACAAATGGTGCTGGACTGAGTGGACAAGCATACTCAAAAAAAAAAAAGTCAGCTTAAATCTCATACCTTACAAAAATTAACTCAAATTTATACTGAAATCTAAAACTATAAAACTGTTAGGAAAAAAAGGAGACACTCTGAGATCTAGGGCTATACCATTCTTTTACTTGGAACCAAAAGCATGACCCCTAAAATTAAAACTGCTCTTCATCATAATTAAAAACTTTTAATCTATAAAAGATCCTATTAGGACAATGAAAAGGTAAAGAGTTGGGGGGGGGATATTTGCAACCCATAAAGTCAACAAAAGACTTGTACCTAGAGTATATAAAGAACTCTCAAAACTCCACAGTTAAACAAAACAAAAAAGCCCAAGCAATGCAATTAGAACATGGGCAGAAGATATCAAGAGAAATTCCATTGAAAAAGATAAAAAAAAAAGCACATGAAAAAATATTCAAAACTGACTATTAAGAAAATGAAAATGAAAACCAAATTGAGATTATCACTATATACACCTCTCAGAACAGCTAAAATAAAACATAGTGACAACACCAAATGCCAGCAGGGATGTGCTTATAATAGAAAACGAGTGGTACAGCCCCTCTGGAAAACAGTTTGGCAATTTCTTATAAAACTAAACATACAATGACATGCAGCCCAGCAAGTGCACTCCTGGGCATTTATCTTACAGAAATGAAAACTTGTGGTCACACAAAAATCTGTACCTGAATGTCTACAGCAGCTTTATTTTTAATAGCCCAATATTAAAAATGCCCCAGATGTCCTTCAACAAGTGAATGGTTAAACTAGTAAGTCCATCCATGAAATAATTACCCAGCAATAAAAAGGAACTATTGAAACATGTAATAACCTGGAGGAATCGCCAGAAAACTATGCTGAGTGGGGAAAACAAAAAGACAATTCCAAAAGATTACGTATTTAACGATGAGATATACATTATGAATTGGATGGAGATATATATATATATGTGTGTGTATATATATATATACACATATCTACACACACACACACGTCAACTTGAAATCACAAAACTGTAGAAATGAGGAATAGTTCAATGGTTGCTATGGCTTAAGGATGGGGTGGGAATGAGAGAGAAGTAGGTGGCCATAAAAGGGTAACATGAGGGATATTTGTGATAATGGAAATGCTCTGAATACTGTCTCAATTTCAATATCCTGGTTGTGATATTGGACTCCAGTTTTGCAAGATGTTATCTCTGTTGGAAACTAGGTAAAGGATGTAAATGATCTGTCTATATTATTCTATAACTGTATGTGAATATAAAATTATTTTAAAATTAAAGTTTAATTAAAAAAACCTCAACTGGCAGAAAATCATAATCAAGAGGTAAATTGTAATACTAAGTTTTCCATACCTTTCTGGGACCCAGTGATGGGTCATGTAAGAACTACAACAATATGTTGTATCCCAAGTTTCCCTAATGTCTTTTTTTCCTTTTGTATTTATTTCATACACACACACATACACACACACACATATAAAAATTATATATATATATATATATATATATATATAATTTTTTCTTTCCATTTCTCCTTATAGCCCAGTGCTGACTAGAAGAATGTGAACTCTCTCTTGGTTCACAGACACCAATAATTTCCTGTCAGCTGGCTCCACAAATCTTTCTCTGAATTTCTCTATCTCTAGTGATCTCCAAACTCTCAGAAACCCCAAAAAGTATTATGATATTTTCTAAGAATTGCTTCCTAAGAGCATTCCTCAGTCTTTTTAATTCTCTGATTAACAGGTACTACCTCAATGAAAACACCAAAAAAAAATATTTTCTATGATTTTCTTGATGCAATTGGGCTTAACTCTTAAGAATTTGGAATGAGTATTAGTACCCAAACCCTTATACCTCATCTTCAGAAATCTTGTGGAAGATACTCACAAACAATAATAGCCAATGAGAAACAAAGCACTACTTTATTCAGCATTGAAAAAGCACTTCATACATTAATGTAATGTTTTGTTATAAAAGCTCTTTGGTAAAATATGGTAGAGGCCAAAGTCTTCAGCCATATTTCTTGTTTCTTCCCAGCTAAGCCTTCAGGAAGAATGTGATCTTACAAATCCATTTACCAGATATGGATAAACCATAAGTGAGAAGCTAGGATGGTGGTGCCCACCTTGAAGAGGCAATGAAATGAGATCAAAATTTCATCTAGAGACCATTGACTTGTTCTCTTAGCTGTTTTTTTTTCAATGCTAGATTATCTTTCCTCATTATGTAAAAGTAACTAAATGAACTATCAAGGACTATTAATATATTTGCCCCCCAAAATCGGAGGTAATGCCTGTTAGCACTTTACCTGGCTCATCACACAGTTTACAATTAGCAATGATTAAGCCTTTTGAAAATTCAAATGGATACCATTACAGATGATAAATTTTTTTAAAAAAATTTTAATCCTATGTAAAAATATAGCATAAAACTTTTTGAGAACATTTTCAACATCATGTAAGACAAAAATGTCCACTTTACTACTCTTCAACATTGTACAGGAAAGGAATGAAATGTATCAGAATTAGAGGGAAATAGTCCTCAATGCTTTCCAATATTATTGTTTAATTCTGAATAACTAAAACAATCACGAGGGTTCAAAATTCAGGTGTAAAACACTATATAGTGAAATCTCTCTCTCCTATTCCTATCTCTGTTCTGTTTATTTCCCAGGAGGAATTTATATTAATAGGTTCTTTTATATATTTCCAGATATAATTTACATACACATATTCAGGAAAGATTATTTAATGATGAACTTTATATCTGAGCAACAAGTTTTCTCTCTGTAGCCAATTTCAATTCGGTGGGAGCTGGTGCTTAGAATTACTCTAACGAGGATATTTCAAGTAATACCAGGTCTCAGTTGGGAGAAGCAATTTATCTGATTAACAATGTCTGCTATGGGAAAGACAACCAATGTGTGGCAACCTGCAGCATATTTTGAATTCCTGAATTGTCATTCTTTAGTTGTCAGGGGGAACCAAACAAGAATACAACAATTCCAAGATACCAACCCACATCATACCATAGTTAAGAAAAACTTAAAACCATAACATAATCTATGATAAAGCCAGATAAACCTCCATACCTAAATAACTTCTTCCTCCTTCTGTTACAAAAGCTAGGAAAGGGAGAGAGATCAGAAATCACTGTGGGAGAAAATTGCCTCTTATCTATAGAAAGAGAAGAATAAGGAGAGAGTATGGAGTATTCCTCTGCTCAGGATTTCTTAGTATTTATCGTTAATAACAGATAAAGCAGTGCTCTTCCCCAGTTTCAGGACTTCTGCCTTTGTGAAGTTGCTCCCTCAATACTTAGCAGTGCCCCTTGGATCTTCTTGACCCAATGAAAGGTGCAGTTTAGCTACTGTCCACAAAAGTCTCTAAAGTCAATTGGAAGCAAAAATTAATTAAATTTACTTCAAAGTCACATGTACCCTCGAACTCCAAGCGACCTCAAATAGCCAAAACTTACTACAAAGTTATCCAAGTAATCAAAAGAGTGCAAAACTGGCATAAAAACAAACATATAGACCAAGGGAATAGAACAGAGATCCCAGAAGTAAATCCTCACATGTATAGTGCCAAGACCACTTAATGGGAAAAGGCAGTCCTTTCTATGGTGCTATGAAAACTGGATATCCACATGCAGAAGAATGAAGTTGGACCCCTACCTTATACCATATACAAAAATTAACTCAAATTGGATCAAAGGTCTTTAATCCATTTGAATTTATTTTTGTGTATGGTATAAGAAAATGGTGATTTAATCCTTTTACATGTTGCTATCCAGACCTAAATGTGAGACAGGAAACCATTAAAATCCTAGGGGAGAACAGAGCCAGTAACCTCTTTGACATCAGCCATAGCAACTTCTTACTAGATATGTCTCCTGAAGCAAGGGAAACAAAAGCAAAGATAAACTATTGGGACTTCATCAAAGTAAAAAGTTTCTGCACAGCAAAGGAGACAATCAACAAAACTAAAAGGCAACCTATGGAATGGGAGAAGATATTTACAAATGACATATCTGATAAGGGGTTAGTATCCAAAATCTATAAAGAACTTATCAAACACCCCAAAAATAAATAATCCAGTTAAGAAATGGGCAGAAGACATGAACAGACACTTCTCCAAAGAAGACATACAGATGGCCAACAGACACATGAAAAGAAGCTCAACATCACTCGTCATCAGGGAAATACAAATCAAAACTACAATGAGATACCACCGTACACCTGTCAGAATGACTAAAATTAACAAGACAAGAAACAACAGGTGTTGGTGAGGATGTGAAGAAAAGGGAATCACTCATGAACTGTTGGTGGGAAAGCAAACTGGGGCAGCCACTCTGGAAAACAGTATGGAGGTTCTTCAAAAAGTTAAAAATAGAACTACCCTCTGATCCAGCAATTGCACTACTAGGTATTTACCCAAAGAATACAAAAACCCTAAATCGAAGGGGCACATACACCTGATGTTTATAGCAGCTTTATCTACAATAGTCAAATTATGAACAGAACCTAAATGTCCATCAACTGATGAATGCATAAAGATGTGATACACACACACACACACACACACACACACACACACACACACAAACACACACACAGGGATATATGTATATGTGTGTGTATATATCACACAATGGGATATTAATCATAAACAAGAATGAAATATTGCCATTTGCGATGATGTTCATGGAGCTAAGCAAAGTAAGTTAGAGAAAGACGAATACGATATGATTTCACTCATATGCAGAATTTAGGAAACAAAACAAACAATTATGGGGGGCCAAAAGAGAGGAAAACCAAGAAACAGACTCTTAACTATAGAGAACAAACTGACTGTTACTAGAGGGGAGGCGGTGGGGGAGGATGGGTTAAATAGGTGATGGGGATTAAAGACTGCACTTATTGTGACAAGTTGGGTGTTGTATGTAAGGGTTGAATCACCAAATTGTACACCTGAAATTAATATTACACTGTAGGTTAACTGGAATTTAAATATAAACTTTTAAAAGTGGATAAAAGGACTTAAATGTAATAGTTAAAACTATGAAATAGTTTTATGAAAAAGAAAACATAAGGGAAAAGTTTCATGACACTGGATTCAACAATGACTTCTTAGATATGACACCAAAGGCACAAGCAACAACAAAAAAAATTGGACTATATCAAACTTTAAAATGTTTGCCCATCAAAAGACACTATCAACAGAGTAACAAGTCAACCCACAAAACAAGAGAAAATATCTTCAAATCATATATAAGAGATAATATCTAGAATATATAAAGAATTCCTACAACTCAGCAAAAAAACCTAAACGACCCAATTAAAAAAATGAGCAAAATACTTGAATAGACATGTCTCTAAAGAAGATGTACAAATGGCCAATAAGCACCTAAAAAGATGCTCATCACTAGTCATTAGAAAAATAAATATTAAACCCACAATTATGATGGATATTGTTTTAAGAAGTTAGCAAGGATGTAAAGAAATTGGAACCCTTCTGCATTGCTGATGAGAATTTAAAATGATTCAACTGCTATGGAAAATAAGGTGATTCTTCAAAAAATTAAACATAAAAAATTAACCATGTGATACAGCGATTCCACTTCTGGATATATACTCAAAAGAATGGAGAGAAGGCTCTTGAACAGATATTTGCACACCCAAGTTCATAGAAGCACTATTTGCAGTAGCCAAAAGGAGGCGGCAATTCAAGTGTCCACAAATATAGGATTCATAAGCAAAATGTGGCCTATACATTCAATGAAATATTATTATTCAGCCTTAAAAAGGGAGGAAAGACAGGCAATATTAAAAATAAGCAAACTCAGAACTGGCTACATAATCTGCAGATATAGGGCCCCTCATTCAAAAGTTATTAAAAATTTCAAGATGGTGATAGCCGACCATAAAACCAAGCATGAGGCCATGAAACTGGCCCCAAGCAAAGTGATATGGAGTGGTGGAGTATATACAGTAAGTGTAAAAAAGTATGAACAAGTGATATAAAATAACAAGGTTTTGAGATTTTTAGGGAAGATGGAGAGGAAAGGCCTGAGAAAATGACTTCTAGCTGAAGATTTGAAGAATGGAGGGATAGTGACACGGAGCATTCCTGACAGAGAATGGAAACCCCCCCAAATAGAAGTATATCTACACCCAGCCTACTGAAGAAACAATGGCTGGAGTAGAGAAAGGGAGAGAAAGAATGGAAAATACGAAAACAGAGACTCACAGACATGGGGAGAAGGATATAAGGCAAATATCATGTAAGGCCTCTCGTCACACTAAATGCTTTGTCTTTTACTATGGGTGGCATCACATAAAATCCCACAAACCCAGTATAGTTTTATACCTTTGCTTATCACAGTAAAAACTAAAATACTTTTCATAATTATCTATTACTGTATCTTGACCTTGAAAGAAGAGGAAGTGGATATGATGTATTGAGCTCCTCTTAGAAATTTGAAGTTAAACAATGAAGTGAATTCATCAAGTTCTCTGCAAATACTATCATTTGCATTTTACCACATCTACCTTATGGTGTGCCCTAGAGCTCAAAGGTCTTCCTGGCTCCCAGGACCATGGTTTATCATTCCCTCCTCCCCACCTCCATCCAGTACATTCATTTAGGCCCCACTACACTTAATGACAAATACAGTGGTTACTCTGGTTCTAAACTCATAATATCTAAACAATATCTTCTAAAATGATGTTTCCTTGGAAATTCACCCTTAAATCTTTCAGCACTATATTGAGGTCTATTTGTAGAATTTTCACAGTAGATAGAAACTTGTAACTTCTGATCACATTAAATTGCTATAGTAACCATTCTATATGTACAGTCAGAAGCATTTATTGAATAAATGACTCTACCAGTTGCAAGCCATTATGCTAAGATTTATGAAGGATACAATGATGGAAAAGACACCATCTTTTTATGCAAGGAGCTTCCCCTGTGATACAGCAGAGCAGAAAGGCACTCAGCTTGCTGGAAGGAGGGAGGCAGGGACAAATCAGAGTTGGAACAAGTATGAGGCAAATCCAGGGAAACAAGAGATCACTTCTGACTGCAGAGTAAGGTGAGGCTTCCTGAAGATGTGGCAAACACCGGGCAATCATAGTCGGGTATATTTTCTACTGCAAATTCAACTGGTGACAGAGAGAGAGAGAGAGAGAAGGAAATGAAGAGAAACAGGTATAAGAAGAGATAATGAAAGGATAGGAAAAAAAATGGGAAGACGTAATTGGGGAAGAGCAGAAAAGCAGACAGCAGAAACCTTGGAGAAGAATTATAATTGAGAAGATACATGCAAGGAAGCAAAAGGGAGGAGAGAGAAGAGGAAATAGGAAAAGGGGAAAGAATTTGAAAAGGCTGAGGGAAGTGAGATGTAGACACAAAACCCTCAAAGTGAAGAAATGCCCTGTAAAGTGATTGAACTCCCTACACAAAAAGGCAGTAGGCTGCAGGTCTCTATCCAAGAGTTCCCCCTGAATACATAGACTTGGGTCTGATATCTTAATTTCCATGTAGTTCTAGATCCACTCAGATGTGCATCCCTTTACAGTTTGCTTCTGTTCAACATAGCAGTAGCAAACACTCTCACTCACATTGCTTAGAAAACTCTCAGGGTCAAATCTCAAAAATCTCATCCCAAAAGGCACTTGGGTTTTTGCCTGATGGTTGTTTCTTGTTTGTTTGAAAGCCACAGAGCTTCTGCACAAAGGCCCTCGAAAACAGAGCTAGCAATCCAGAACACTTTCACGTGCCCTGAAGCTACCCAGAGGGTCTAGAACTAAAAGTGAAACTTCCCCAGCTACTTTTTCATATACAAATAGTGTTAAATTTGAAACCGGCAGCTGTGCACTTTAACCACTTTCTCTTGCGTGATTTATTCCAATTGCACTTCTTAAATAAAACTTTCATTTTAGATATGGAAATAGATTTCCTTCCTGAACAAGTTGTTCTTCTAGAAATAAGTGTTGAGTCAGATATGTGACAATGATTCTCCCAAAAGAAATATGCACCATAAACAGCATCTTCCTATTTGTAGTTGACTCGTGTTCCTCTGTGATGGGAAAGCTTCTTCATCCACATTTTGGGGATGAAAAGGAAGTGTCTCATGGAAACAGAATAAGAGAGATTTCTGAGGAATGAGAATTACCTACGGAGCAATTTAAAATACCTTTCAGAAGCAGGAAAATGCAATTTAAGATACCAGTAGGTACTCAAGCAGGTAGTTCCATGCACCACTTCTCACAGACATAGAAGCAAAAGTATATTTTATAGTCATTAGTAGGGAAAGAGCAATTTTCACATCAGAATCTTCCCTGCTTTATGTTTCCTAGAACAATCTTTGCTTTTACTCTGTCATAATAACCAAAAGCTGCTCTTAGTAAACATTTCCCCTACAGCTCACATTATGGTAAACATTCTATGTAAATTATCTCATTTTATCCTTACAACAACCTTAAGAGGAAGGCACACTGATGTCCAATAAACAGACCAGGAAACTGAGAATTAAAGAGTTACGTAAGGCTCCTAGGTCATATGCCAGCGAAAGTCAAGACTTGGATAGGCACCAAGCCTAGATTACTCCAAACATGAGGCACTTCACAAACCTGTGTGGCCTCTAAGTGAAGCTTCCTTATCAGAAATGTGTTCAGCTTGCTAGAGTCCCAGCTAAGGGGCTACGTAGGGGTCAATGTGGGCAGGGCTTGTTTGGTGAAGCAGGAAAAAGGTGAAGAGGAAAAGTTCAAACAAAGCCCTTTAAAGGAAGTCAGAGATAGCAGTTGTGTGGGCCAGATGGAGAATAAATGTACTATGACCCAAAGCCAAGTTTCAAAACTATATATGAACTTGAAATAAATAGGAACAGGTCAGAAATAAGTGAGGATTTTCTGGGAGATCTGCTTTAGTGCCATGTAAATTGTCCATGGGTTTGTGACAAATGGGTGAATTAGGCTAGCTTGAAGAATATTGTCCCTTATCAGACAGTGATTAAGTCAAGATAGTGACGGGTCTAGAAGCAGCCAATAGGCAGGAAGCTCTACAAACTGTAGTTCTATTATCATAATTATCATCATTAATTATGAGAAGCAATATATGGAGTCAGAAATGTGATACATACATAAGAGGTGATATTGGAAACTAATATTAAATCAACCTCATACACCAATGTCTACATATAGTATCTTTTCTATTGCCTTCCAGATTTTTAAATTGTACCTAGTATTATTATATACTATATATTTTAAATATTTTTGTGGAAAATATGACATCCTAATATTAAAAATATAAAAACTTAAAAATAATAAAATTATCTTGACATTCATAAATCACCATTAACATTTGGTACCTATTACTTCAGTTACCTCTCATATTTATGCATAAATAGAAAGGAAGAAAGAAAGAGAGAGAAGGAGGGTAAAAGGAAAGAGACAAGAGGAGAAATAATAAATGTAGAAAAAGTAGGAAGAAAGTAGGGGAAAAGGAAATGAAAAAATAAATTTATAAGCATATAATTCTATTCATACTACATAACTATCTCAATTTATATCTCAAGCTATAAACAGGTTTTAATTTTTCTGTATAAAAATCTTCTGAATGATGTGCCTTTTTGCCTGGCAGATAACAGTGTTCTTTATATCAGAAGAAATTTTCTTCAAGTTTACATATTTCATTACATTTTATATTGTCTTTGGCCTTTTCCAAGGATGCCAATCACATATGTGTCATATATCCTCTCATCTGTATCTATGACCATTTCTATAATAAATGCTTTTTAAGTTTTATTATATTTTGTGTTGCTGTTCATATGGCTTTCATCTCTCCAAAAGATTTTGTTTTTCCTCCCATTTTTATCTGCTTTTTGACCCCTACATCTCAGCTCATTTCACAGCTCATTTTTCTTCTCCTCTTGACCCTTTTATTTCTTTTTTGAGGTCCTTTGTAAAAGAGAACATGGTGGCCACCACTTCCTGGAGGGAAGATATTTAAACATCCAAAAATCAGATACATAAAAATGTAACTTCCTTTATTTTGTGTAGGCGAGCTCATAGTGGCTCAAGCCTCTCAGTCTGCCTAGAATAGACAACATATTCTATATGACACACTCATATGTTTTCTTGATTCATTAATTTTAAACACAATTGTTTTCTGTTAAGGTCATTGGTTATTTAGATCTCTTACAAAATCACCATGGAATTAAAAGAAAAATTCATAAAACATTAACAAATATATAAAGAACTGAATCGCTGGGGCGCCCAGGTGGCTCAGTCGTTAAGCATCTGCCTTCAGCTGGGGTCATGATCTAAGGGTCCTGGGACCGAGCCCCACATCGGGCTCCCTGCTCCGCGGGAAGCCTGCTTCTCCCTCTCCCACTCCCCCTGCTGTGTTCCCTCTCTAGCGGTGTCTCTCTCTGTCAAATAAATAAATAAAATCTTAAAAAAAATAAAAAAAAAATAAAGAACTGAATCGAGAGACTCCTCAACCAAACCCAGGCTCCTCTGAGCTCACTTCTCATCTAGTCTGTCCTGGGATGCCATAACCACCTCAAGTTCCTGTCTGGGAAAGCTCAAAGCTGCCAAGAGAATTTACTGATAGCTCCAACCAACACCTAAAGATAGAGTTCCTGTCTCCTGGTCTCTGTGGAAAGGTAGAAACCTAATGTCAACATGCATGGGTTAGCAAATCCAGATGACCTAATTACACCGATCAGTCTCCCAACCTGCTTTCTGTAATTTTCTATTTCCCTGACTTTGCTGGAGCCCCTGATCATTCCTCTTCCTTCATTCTCCCACTAATATGCCCAGTCACCTCACAAATTGAAATTGAGCTGAATTTGCATTCCCATTCTCTTCCCTTCTACAGAAGTTACTGCCTAAAATCTACTTCCTGTACAAGTGTCTGGCTTTCTCTTTGACAGATGCATCAAGATATACCATGTACATGAATTAAAAGACAGTATTATCATAATACCAATTCTGTCCAGATTATTCCATAAATTCAATATAATATCAATACAAATATGTGATGTGTGCATGTAATTTAATCATATTCTAATATGGAAAATAAAAAGTTCAATAATAGCCACTATAATTTATTGGAATGTAAAAGGAATTGCCTTATAAAATACAGATTTTATTATAAAGCTATTTTGATTAAGACAATATAGTACTGACAGGGACATACAGTGAAACCAATGGAGTAGATGGCAATTCAAACTCAAACACTCACCTATAAGTAAGCTGGATACATGATTGGGATGATAAATCAATGGGAAAGGATGGACTATTTAATATATTATTCTGAGACAATTTGTTATCTGCATGGGAAAAACTTAGATTTTTAAGTTTACCCAATTCCTAAAAATAGATTATCATTTATATAAAGTTTTAAAACACCATACTTACACATTTTATGTTTGCTATTCATACATAGATATATAATTAAAATGTAGAAATGCATAGGAATGATGAGCAAGTAAGAGTTATGAGTTACTTCTAGGGAAGGCGGGTGAAAGGTAGTCAGAGATGGGACACAGAGAGCTCTGTGCCTGTAATGGTTTATTTCTAAAAAAAATAATTTGAGGCAAATTTGACAAGGTATTACCATTTTTAAATGGCTGTTTTATTATTCTCTATAACTGTATATGCGTTGGACTTATTCTAAGTAAATTGGAAAAAAAGAATTTCACTAAACTCTTACTCTGTACCAACCATGATACCTAAAGCCTTAATTTACCATTTCATATATTCCTCACAAAAATTCTACTAAGTGGTCATCATTTAGGTCCATTTTATTTACAAAGAAACTGAATTTCAAAAAGGTTAAACTTCTAAAAGGTTAAAATATCCAGAAATTTCTGGTTCCAAACACTGTAGACAGTAAAGGATGAATTTTTAAAATGGGTCTCTGATGGGTATGCAAGCTAGTACAGTTACTCTGGAAAACAGTATGGAGGTTCCTCAAGACCTTAAAAATAGAGCTACCCTATGATCCAGCAATTGCACTACAGGTATTTACCCCAAAGACACAGATGTAGTGAAAAGAAGGGGCACATGCACCCCAATGTTCATAGCAGCAATGTCCGCAATAGCCAAACTGTGGAAAGAGCCGAGATGTCCATCGACAGATGATTGGATAAAGAAGATGTGGTCCATATGTACAATGGAATATTACTCAGCCATCAGAAAGGATGAATACCCAACTTTTACATCAACATGGGTGGGACTGGAGGAGATGATGCTAAGGGAAATAAGTCAAGCAGAGAAAGACAATTACCATATGGTTTCACTTATTTGTGGAACATAAGGAATAGCATGGAGGACCACAGAGGAAGGGAGGGAAAACTGAATGGGAAGAAATCAGAGAGGAAGACAAACCATGAGAGACTCTGGACTCTAGGAAACAAACTGAGAGTTGCAGAAGGGAGGGGGGTGGGAGGATGGTGTAACTGGGTGATGGGCATTAAGGAGAGCACATGATCTGGTGAGCACTGGGTGTTACACAACTAATGAATCATTGAACACTACATCAAAAACTAATGATGTACTACATGTTGGCTAATTGAACTTAATAAAAAAATAAAAATGATAAAAACTGTCTCTGAAGCAAAGTATGATAAACCCAAAGCTCTTATTCTAGTTTAGTTTGCCTCCATAAGTGCCTTTAGTATTTATTAATATAACATGAAAATACATGATGTTTCCAATTTTCCATGGGGCCTTAGTACAAGTTTTCAACACAATCATAAAGACAGTTGCTAATATGATAAAAATTCTACTATACATTTGCCAAATGGATGGCATTCCACAAGAGAATGAGAATGATTTCTGAAATATTTTCTGAAGTTATTTGCCATTTTATCTTTCAGTGTAATTAACAGAAAAGTTGCGAGATGAAAGTCTGGCTGTGATGCTTGCTGTTTCAATTCCTCAGTTTCTGGCTAGCCTGCCCAGACATTTAAGCCTAGAACAAGGGTTTCAGATTGGGAAAAGAAAAGGGATTGGAATAACTGCTTTCCTAGGTAAAATCAGCCAGTAAGGATGACTATAGATAATAGAAAAATCCATTGCATTTTTAAGCAATCTTTTCTGTTCCTATTTCACAATTTCTCTGAGATACATACTTTAAGGTGAAATTAGTGTTGTGTCACAGGGAATACAAATACGTAATATTAGATATTTTCAAAATCCTCCCTAGAATTGTCACACTTACTCATTCTACAATAACAGTATATGAATTTTCCTATTTTACCCAAATCTAAGTAACACATGGTATTATCAAGCTTTTTAATTTGTGTGAATCAATGAATCTGATTAGCATGAAATGCTATGTTGTTTTATTTTGTACCTCTTGACTCCTGAAAAATTAGAAAGGCATCTTTCCTTTTCTGGTTATTTTAATTTCTGGCAAATGAATACTCATATCCCTTATCTACTTTTAAAATTGGTTTATAATTTTTATACTGATTTCTAGGAGTTCTTTATATACTCTGGATACCAACCTTATGTCAGTTATATATAGTGAAATTATTTTCTCTAAGCTAATAACATACTTGACATTTTGTTTACCTAGAAGCTCTGCCACATTATCTTGTTAAAAAAAAAAAAACTGGAAAATACAAGCACTGAGGGGGATATGATTGATGGATACATTCATTCCAGGTACTCCAGTGGCTTAATTAAAAACTAAAACTCTCAGTCCTCTAGCTTTCTCTCTGACCAACTTAAATGACCAATGCTGGAGCCCCTGGAAATGTCTAATTTTATGGCTTCCAACCCTCTGAATACTGCCTTTTGCCTGACACACTATACCTTCTCTCAACTCCTTTGACTTTTGAAAATGTATTTCACTACTGAAGTCACATTCTCCTTATCTGTTTTCTCATCTATAACATCAGGAATTTTAATATCTACTCTACATAATGGTAAGGAGAAATAAACGACACATGACTGACGAAACTATGATTGATAGAATACTTTAAAAAAAGAGCCCCAAATTTTACACATTTGAATAATCCTGCCCTCCCCCGCCCAAAAAAGGAAAACAATCTTCTAAGGCCAAAAATATATGGGGCCATGAGCTTATGAAAATAAGGAAGCACTGATGCTATCAAGATTACTGGGACATGTTAAAGATCCAGATCTCCTGGTCTTCTGTGAACAGGACATAGAGGAGCAAAGCTTTGAACTCGTCCCAGGTATAAAGTCTGACCAGATATACGACCACGTATCTAGGACCCAAGAAGGCCTACCCCATCAAAGAAAGTAAAAATACATTAAGAAAATTTGCTTGATTTTGCCCAAAGAAACACATTAAATGTAAATAGTCTAAACACATCAATTAAAGACAGAGGTTTGCAGAATAGGTTTAATTTTTTTGTTTAATGACCTGACTACTATCTGTCTATAGGAAACTCACTTCAAACATAGGGTAGATGTTAAAAAAAATACAAAAAATACAAAAAATATATGCCATTAAAACACTAATCAAAAGAATACTGGAGTGGTTATATTAATACATAAAGTAGGTTTCAGAGAAGAGAAAATTGGCAGAGACAGAAGGTATACTAACAATGGTAAAGTAATCAATTCATCATCAAGAAGACATGATAATCTTAAATATGTATGTGTGTATAAACCAAACAATATTGTTGCAAAGCACATAAAACAAAAACAAAACCAAAAAACCAAAACGAAACAAACAGTACTAAGAAAGAGGGTAATCCATAACTATACTTGAGGACTTCAATACGACTGAAAGTAATTGACAGAACCACTAGACAAAATATCAGTTATGATAGAGAAAAACTGAACAATGCTATCACTCAACAGAATCTAACTGACATCTATAGTACACCCAACAACAGAATATGCATTCTTTTAAAACATGTATGGAACATTCACTAAAATAGACCACACTAGAGTCATAAAACACCTTAAAAATATAAAAGAATCAAAATCACATAATATTCTCTGACCATAATATATTCAAACTAGAAATCAATAATGGAAAGATAAAAGAAAATTCTTCAAACATTTACAAGCTAAACAACATACTTCTAAATAGTATGGATCAAAGAGGATAAAAAAAATATAATGAGGGGTGCCTGGGTGGCTCAGTTGATTAAGCAACTGCCTTCGGCTCAGGTCGTGATCTCAGGGTCCTGGGATTGAGCCCCGTATCGGGCTCCCTGCTCGGCAGGAAGCCTGCTTCTCCCTTTCCCACTCCCCCTGCTTGTGTACCCTCTCTCACTGTCTCTCTCTCTGTCAAATAAATAAATAAAATCTTTAAAAAAAAAATATAATGAATTGTCATGATCCATTATCCAATAAGAAATAAAAAATGATGCATTAAAAAAAACAAAGAGGATGTCTCAAGGGAAAGTCAAATATGTAGGATGAAAATAAAGAAGTGATTAGGAGGAAATTTAAGTCAGTAAGCATTTATATAAGAAGAGAAGTCTCAAAGTAATAATCTATGTTGCCACCTGAAGAAACAAGAAAAAGAACAATATAAATCCCAAATTAGCAGAAGGAAGGAAATAATAAAGAGCAGAAATTAATGAAATGGAAGATATAAACAGAACAGAAAAAGTAAGTCAAATTTTTGGAAAAAAAGTAATAAAATTGATCAATCTCTAGCAAGAGTGATAAAATTAAAAAGAGAGAGAGAAAACACAAATTACTAATATCAGGAATGAATCAGACTATATCATTACAGGTTGCACAGACATTAAAAGGAAATAAAGGTACACCATGAACTAACCCTCCACACACATATTTGACTATTTAGATGAAATGAACTAATTCATCAAAAACTATAAACTACCAAAACTCATCCAAGATGGTACAGATAATACAATTAATCCTACAAGTATAAAAGAAATGGAATTCATAGTTGAAAACTCCTCAAAGCATCAATCTCCAGGACAATATGGTCTAACTGGAGAATTCTCTCAAATATTTAAAGAATTCTCTCAAATATTCTCTCAAAATTCTACACAATTTTGTCCAGAAAATAGGAGAGATCACAACCCACTCATTTTATGTTGCCAGCAATACCAAATCAAAGATAGTATTTTTAAAAAGGCTAATATTCTTCATGAATGACAGTTCCCAACAAGATATTAGTTAAGTTGAATCCAAAATATATAAAAAGACCATGTACCACAACCAAGTGGGGTCTTTTCCCAGCAATGCAAATCCAGTTCAAATTTTTTAAAATCGATGTAATTCATCACATTAACTTTCTAAGAAGAAAAAAAAAATCACATGATTATATTAACTGAAACAGAAGAGGTATTTGACAAAAATATTTAAAAATCACTGTTGAAAATTTTCAGAAAACTTGATATAGAAGAGAAATCCCTCTATTTCTTTTATTTTATTATGTCACATTAATCACCATACATTACATCCACCCCCTCCCCTCTAGAACCCTCAGTTCTTTCTCAGAGTCCATAGCCTCTCATGGTTCGTCTCCCCCTCTGATTTCCCCCCTTCATTTTTCCCTTCCTTTTTTTTTTTTTTTTGCATTATTCATTTCAGAGGTACAGGTCTGTGATTCATCAGTCTTACACAATTCACAGCACTCACCATAGCACATACCTTCCCCGATGTCTATCACCCAGCCACCCCATCCCTCCCACCCCCCACCACTCTAGCAACCTTCAGTTTGTTTCCTGAGATTAGGAATTCCTCATATCAGTGAAGTCATATGACACATGTCTTTCTCTGAGAAATCCCTCTATTTAAGAATGAACATCTGTAAAACACCTACAGTTAATACCATGTTTAATGTTGAAAAATGGAATTCTTGACACCTAAGACTGGGAATAAGGCAAAGATGTTCACTGTCACCAACTCATATTTTACATAGTAACTGGAAGTCTCAGCCAGTATAATAAAGCAAGAAAAGGAAATACAGGAGACGAACCATGACAGACAATGGACTCTGAGAAACAAACTGAGGGTTCCAGAGGGGAGGGGGCTGAGGGGATGGGTTAGCCCAGTGATGGGTATTAAGGAGGGCACATTCTGTGTGGAGCACTGGGTGTTATACGCAGACAATGAATCATGGAACACTACATCACAAACTAATGATGTAATGTATGGTGATTAACATAACAATAAAAAAAAATCAAGTAGAAAAAAAAAAAACATAACAATAAAAAAGAAAAGGAAATACAAGGTATACTCGTTAGAAAGAAAAAAAAACACAAAACTGTCCTACTTGTAGATAGTATAATTTTCTATGTAGAAAAAAGATAGAAAAAAAACTCCCAAAATAAGTGATTTTGATAAGGTCACAAGATACAAGATTAATGCATAAAAATCAAACATTTCTGGGCACCTGGGTGGCTCAGTTGGTTAAGCGACTGCCTTCGGCTCAGGTCATGATCCTGGAGTCCCGGGATCGAGTCCCACATCCGGCTCCCTGCTCGGCAGGGAGTCTGCTTCTCCCTCTGACCCTCCCCCCTCTCATGTGCTCTCTCTCTCTAATAAATAAAATCTTTAAAAAAAATCAAACATTTCTATATTCTAGCAATGAAAAATCGGAAAGCAAAATTAAAATGTTATACCATTTATAATCACTACAAATAAAAAAACATTTAAGTATATATTTTAAAATGTACAGGAGCTACATTATAAGAAAGTAAATCTACAGACCAATATCTCTCATAAATATAGATATAAAAATCCTCAACAAAATATTGGGACATCAACAATGTATAAAACTATTAATTTTAAATTAAATATTAATATTAATTAAAATGTACTAATAAATAAAATTATACCATAAGCAAGTTAAATTTATACCAGTTATGCATAGTTGGTTCAACATTCCAAAATCAATTAATATATTGCAATGCATCAACAGGCTCCAGAGGAAAAAATCAAAACAAAACATATAATTGTAACAACTGATACATAAAAGGTATTTGACAGTATCCAACATCCATTTTTCCGGCAGAGTAATCCTGAGCATGGTCCTTACCCTGCCAAACTCAGAGGTATTGAAAAATCAACAGATTTTTATAGATGCATTTTTATAGATGCATTTTTATAGATTTATATTTTTATCATATGTCTATATGGTAACAGATGCTATTATCACATAAACATATAACTGTATATTTATATTGTATAAATCTTAGTTTTTTTTATGGAACATTTCCTGGTGCCATTTTCCTCAATTTCTTTTATTCCCAGGAATACTTAAAATACAAAACAAATAATCTTGTCAGATATAAAGGTAAAGATGTATGTTTTAGAAAAAGGCCCCTAACATTTATTTATATCTTCATAGAATAAATACTGAGTATTTCAAAGTGAACTTCAAATAGGAAACAGATTCTCCTGACTCACAAATCCTGATGCTGAAGTCTTTTCCAGAATTGATAAATGGATTGCCTCATTTCCAAGGCTCAAGTAGTAAATCTAATCTTTTACTTGTCTTTACCTAAGATTCTCAGATACAAAAGAATCCTAGAAGGTCTCTCAAGTGGCACCAAGGGAAAACCCATTTAATTCCACTTACTGGTTCTCCTGACCACATTTCTCTTCTATCAACTGTTTCTCCTGGTCAAAGAATTCCTTCCTGTATCATGTATCTATGAAAGCTACAGTGATTTGATTGCCATCTATTGTATTCATTGGTATAAAGAGTATATCCTACTGTTTCAAATGTGATAGTGCTAAAAAAAAAAAAAAATGGTAGAGCACTTTCCAAATATAACATAGGACCAGAAGAGATCAATGTTAGCAGACCCTTTTTCCTCCATGGAGAAGTGGTACCCCTTGGAGTGGCTGCCTGGATCATTCTCATGCTCTGAAAAGGGCCCCCAGGACAAGGGAAGGCCCCATGTGAATGTGTCTCTGCCACATAGCCTTTCCCCCTGAACAAGATGGTAACCAGTGAGTCTCATAGAGAAGCCCAAACCTGACAGAGACACAGACACCATTGTCATGTGCAGTAAGTCACACTCATGGTAATGCCAGGAAAGGTTTATGAACTTCTGCTTCTGAGGTTCTTAGAGCTCTCCTGATTCCTCCTTTGTGACTCAACATCCAGCTCTGCTGTGATTATACATGACATGCCAGGATGCTTCCTATAACATTATTTTCCTTAAGCTAAGCAGAGCTGCTCTCTGTTGATTGAACCAAAAAATAACAAAACAAAATACATCTAATCTTTTTGCCAGGGGGAGACAAAAAAAATAGTAGAGAATTCATTAGAGTATTAAATGTGGATAAGGACAAGTTTCCTCCACTTTACAATTTTGGAAGGTCTGGCAATGCTTCAGCCTCTGATGTAATCATGGGGGTTTGTGATGGAAAAACAGAATTTGGGGATTTTTAATCCTATGGTTCTTCAGTTGGCTATGAATCTCTGTCCTTTGATTCAGCTTCTCCAGAGTTCACCATTATATCTTTTTGTTTTCCAATAAAGAAAGTGAGCGATAAATAATATTGCCAGCAAAGTGAGTATATTCATTTATTAAGAAGTAATTATTGAAGAACTGTTATTATATAGTAATTTAGAATTTATAAATTAATTTCAAATATATTACTTTCAATCCACATGAACTATTTAGGAGATAAATATTGGTAAAATGGGAATAGCAATAACTATTTTCTCATTAAATTGATCATTTCATAATTAACTAGTGTAAGTAAATTCTAACATTTTAAACTTTTAGAAATAAGTCTCCTCTGAATTAGGAATGTCAAATAATATTTTTTTAAAGATTTATTTATTTATTTGACAGAGTTAGAAGTACAAGTAGGCAGAGAGGCAGGCAGAGGGAGAGGGAGAAACAGGCTCTCCGCTGAGCAGGAAGCCTGATGCAGGGCTCGATCCCAGGACCCCGGGATCATGACCTGAGCTGAAGGCAACAGTTTAACTGACTGAGCCACCCAGGTGCCCCAGGAATGTCAAATAATACAATAGATATCTATCTCTTTTTCCATCCCCTCAACTCTCTTTCTATTGAAATCATCCAAGGAATAAGAAAAGGCTGAAGCAGAAATAGGTACACCTATATTACTAAGTGAAAAAGGCAAATCTGAAAGTTAACATACTACATTATTCCAACTATGTGACATTCTAGAAAAGGCAAAACTATAGAAACAGTAAAAACAGTGGTTTTTACTATTTTTTTTTTTTACTATCAGTGGTTGATAGGACTTAGTGGGGTGAGAGGGATGAACAGGTAGAGTGAAGAGGATTTTTAGGGCAGTGAATCTATTGCATACACACCACTATACGTTTGTCCAAACCCACGGAATGTGCAACACCAAGGGTGAACCCTAATGTAAACTATGGACGTTGGTGTATAATGATGTGTCAGTGTCAGTTCATCAACTGTAACAAATGTACCACTCTGGTTGATAATATGCATAATATGCATAAGTGGAGGCAGGGGAAATACGGGAAATCTCTGTACCTTTCCCTCAATTTTACTGGGAAACTAAAATTGCTTTAAAGAATAAATTCTATTTTTTAAAAAAAGAACAAAAAGAAATAGATGCAACTGAAAGCCAGAACTTCTTTGAAATCTTAAGAAATTTTGTTCCCTGCAGCATGAGTATTACCAGGCTAAAGATAAATTTATGAGCCTCCTTCCCAATACAGTAGCCCATCCTCATAGGAAGAAAACTGAGGCGATCCCGATGCAACTACGTCTGAAAACCACCTCAATTAGGAGAGTCAGGCACTAAAATGAGGGAGAGCTGGGGAAGTCCTCTCGGGATCCCTCCCCCACCTCTACAGATGCCCCAGAGTTCACAAATCGATGTACCCAGCAGAAAACTCTCAGAGCATCACCTGGAGTTAAGCCAAGGTACTAAATTTTATTAGGAAAAAAAAGACTTCAACTTAAAAAACAAGAATCGCTGGACTGAAGAATACATGGGCACCAATGGTTTTGACTTTCTTCACACTATACATTGACAGTGAGTGGTCATCGCTCTCTTCTACTCCCAGATGGCCCCTGAAATCCTACAGCGACTTCGGTCAAAAGCCTGGAGAGTGGATGGAGCTAGAGGGTATTATGCTAAGTAAAATAAGTCAGCCAGAGAAAGACAAATACTGTATGATTTCACTCATATGTGGAATTTAAGAAACAAAACATATGAACATATCAGTGGGGGGCAGTGGGGAAGGAGAGAGGAAAACAAACCGTAAGAGACTCATGATAGAGACAAACTGAGGGTTGATGGAGGGAGGTGGGTGGGGGATGGGCTAGATGGGTGATGGGTATTAAAAAGGGCACTTGTTGTGATGAGCACTGGGTGCTGTAAGTGATGAACTACTGAATTCTACTCCTGAAACCAATATTGCACTGTATGTTAATTAACTAAAATTTAAATTAAAATTGTAAAAAATAAGAGAGGAAAATCAAGCAAGGACACAGATGTACAAGTGACTGCCGCAGAGGACAACATAGTGAGACTGAGTTGGCCCCTAATTTTAAACAACACTGAGGTTAAATGTTCACTTGCTACCTTAAATGAATTGGAATAAACTTAACCTCTCATTATCAAAAAAGAAAAAAGTCCCGTGAAACATGTCCTGTTGATAGAGAATCCCCAAAAGGGGAAGCGTGCCCTTGAAATCAGGGCTTTCTTTATAAAATGTCATCAGAATGAACATTCACACTACCATTTAGTTAGTTAGTTAGTTAGTTAGGCTTTTGTTTTCTTCAACATACTAGACCCAAGGGAGTTATGTCTGGCAAGGGCCACTGCAGTAAGCCACTCAAGTTCCTGTTATTACCCCTTGGTTATTTATTCAGCTGTAGCTATAATGTAGTTGGCCTGGGAAGGAACTGTTGTTAGAGATCTGCTAATTAAGTCAGTTTGATTTTTTAAATTTAAAAAATTTGTGGAAACAAGCAAAGGTCCTCAAGAAGATGGTGCTCTTGGCCAGTGGGGGACCCCAGAATATCATGAACCATGACAGAATCCACCACTACCCACCCTTTACTAAAGATTAGCATTTTCACAGAAAGAGACTATCACAGACCTGCTTCTATCAGTAGACCTAGCTATTGTTCACAGCCTTCAGTTTTAAATTCCATTTCTTTTCAGATCTTAGTCAGGAAGTCAGATATATATCCTGTAGTGTGTATAAAGGGGCCATTATGGCAGGATAAATTTAGCCTTAACAAAGGACTGTTTTTGAAGGCTGTCTTAATCCTGATTCATTTTACTGCTTCCTTCCATGGCCTGATACATGGCACTAGGAAACTACTGAGAATGATTGTTGGTGAGGAAAGTTGTCCTTCTGCTTTAAGCAGAACACTCTTTTTTGTTTGTTTCCTATATAATTACTCCAAAAAAGAACCTTGTAACTGGACTATTTATATAAAAAGCTCTACAGCAGATGTGGTATTACCCTCTCTATAGCCAAGTGGGACCTCAAACACATTGATGATGATCAACTTTCTTTTACCTTACATTAGATGTGGAAAATATGGCAGTTTCCCCTCCTTGTGCCATGTTGAGAAGCTAGTTTCATCTGTGGGGCATCTGATTTAAAAGGTGTTAATTGTGTCGCAGAAGAATATAATCTCAAGACACAAAGAAAAAGGAACATTTGAAGAACAAGAGGGTGATTATGTTGGTGAATGGTGTCCATGTGAAAGCATTTTCTCTGTGTAGGAAGCATGTCTGTATCACCCAATCTCTATCCTTCAGGGTAGGGAGATCAGGTGACAAACACTATTTAAATAAAATTAATCCATGTGGTAAACATAGGTGCTGAGTAGAAAGTCATGTTTATTATTAATGAGATGTTTCTTGTTAATATATTTAAAAATTAGCATTTAGATAGAGAAAAAAAGAACACAAAATTTGGGCTTACAGAGACCTGGGTTTGAATCCTGACTGTCATAAGGAGCTGAATGACCTGAGGCAATTATGTAAGTTTTCTCATTATTATAATAAATTCAACCCCGGGAGTTTAGATCTAAGCAATACGAGATTGACCCATCTCCGGGCTCTTCCCTGCTATGCAAAACTATAAGCCTTAGAATGGCTCAAAAGAGAACCAAAGGAAGAACTCTGAAAAGTGGTTAAGAAGAAAGCAAGGTGTTTGGGACCCCAAGATTGGAGGAACGACAAGGCATCTTGCAATCCACACACATGAGAAGGCAGCCACATGTGCTGTGGTTCACGACCTCCAACCGAGCAATAGAAACCAGTCCAGGTGGGCTCATTCCTCCCCCAGACTGACAGGAGTCCCGTCAGACAACAGGTGAGCCCAACACCATCACAAAGGGGATAATTTGGGACCACCACCAAAAATAAGTAGCAGGAGGATCACTGACCTTCATTAAGCCTGAGGATTCTACTTTTCCTCAAAGAGATACCAAGGTGGGCAGGCAGACCAGAAAAAGAGAAACCCAACTACATCAAGTGGCCCGGTCCGGGAAATGTCCTTGTCCATGCATTCTAAAGTCACTCTGCACCTGTCCAGAGACACCTGAGCAGTGTGGGGGAAAGAGCTTGAGAGGGAGCCAGCAGAGGGATTCCCTCCACCCCACCATCCAACAAGAGACACCCAGCAGATGCCACTTCTCAGGCAGCAGAAACAGGACCAGTGGGAGCCCCATGGGCACTAGAGAAACCAAACAAACCAAAATAGCGCTCCAAAAATTATGCAAGTTAAACTGCCATTGGACCATAATGCACATGCCAGGACCCTCATGCTAAAACTCAATGGAGTGACTGCATGCAGAAATAAAGGATTTAAATAGGACCAAGAATCTCCTAACACAATAAAGTGTCCAGGGCACAACTGAAAATCACTCATCATACAAAGAACGAGGAAAATCACAACTAGAATGAGAAGTCAATCAACCGATGCCAGTACCAAAATGGATCAGTTGATGAATTATCTGACAAGGGTTTTAAAGCAGCCATCATAGAAATGCTTTGACAACCAATTATGAATTCTCACAAATGAAAAAAATCTCAGCAAAGAACTAGAAAATTTTTAAAAATATATAAAATATAGAAGTGAAAAATAATAGTATTAAATTCAACCCTAGGATGGTGTGTTTGTTGAGTTCTATATAAGATGCTACATCGCCAAGCGCACAGCATGGTCCCCGCTATAGGATATTAACCCAGCGACCCTTAAAATGGTTCCTTTTAGGTAAATCTTACAATTTTTGACAGCAAGAGATGCTATATTCTTATAGCTTATCACAAATTGAACCAAAGAAATCATTTCAACATCAACCCAAGCAAAATGATTTCCCTTAACTATGCCCCTTGTTGCTTTCTACAGGCAACAAAATTAATCAGCAAATAATAATTGAGAAAACTCAAGAGGATTTTATTCATCCTTAAATTCATAATTTGATATTATCATTATTTACATTTGGGGAACCAATTCCTCATTCTATATAATAGAAGCAGGGACTCTAATCTTGTACATTCATCATGGTTACCACTGAGAAGCTCACTGTACAAGCCTTATGGTTTATTCAGGGCCAGGTTTTCCCTACCCAACTCCCCCCACCCACCCTCCCACCAATTCCAAGTTAGAGCTGTCCAGTGAAGCTCGAAAGTCATGGTTCCCAGTGTCCAGTGCAATAGCCCTGTCAGCTGCATCCTCCCATCCAAAAATGCTGCTAGCGCTCTAGTGTGGCATGTAAATGGGAAAAAGGTGTCATACACAGACACTACACAAATCTCTGTCACCTTTCTAGTATTGGAAAAAACTGGTCCTCTCGCAATGAGACTAAACCAGATTTTCTCTCTAAATTGTCAGCACTTTCTGGGAGCCTAAAATTCCCAATCCAAATTCTGAGTAAATTATCTGACCTTTTTGGATTTAACACTATGAAAATTCAAAAAGGAATAAGAGATCAGGCTCTGTTATCTGATAGCAGACATTGGTGAAATAGCTAATTATATTATAGTCTGTGATCATCAGAATTAAAATGCCAAGTGAAGGCAAAATTTGGGGAGATTGAATAGCCATAGCCACAGACCAGTATGAAAGGCATAAAAAAAATTAAGTGTTATGGGGTAGAATGTTTATTATTAGCAGCAGTAGATAGGTTTATAAAAGAGAAATGTTCAAAATAATTCTCAAGACACGTACTGAAAATTTGGGACATGTTATAAGTACACTCCAAAAGTAACATTGGCAGTTCAAGTTGAAATAGCAGAAATTAAACTAAGATTTCTGAAGAGGGGGTTGCAAATTACAAAATCAGTTAAATCCACAGTCTCACCAGATCTTTCATATGGAAATTAATACTTTAATTGAGAAAGCATGGAATCCTAAAAATCAGAATGAGGATAACCCAGAAGTCTGAAACTCCAAACACTGACTGAACTCCCCGTGCCATGTCTGTCTGATGAGTTATTGCTGACATTCTTAAAGAGCCTGTAAATATCCTCACTCATGGAGTCATTTTCATTGCTTCTCATATACCCTCTGTCTTCTTATTCCATTCAATCGAATATCCTTCAGTGTGTGCATACCTAGACATAGAGTCAGATGTCAGCGTGCCCCACGGGCCAAAAACAATGTCAGACCTAGGAAAGAAAACATATTCTCCAAAAGAATTGAAAGGCTTTGTTTGTCTCTATCTGCAATATTCTGGAAATACATGTAGGAGTGGATTCTGAAGGTGCCAGGCAAAAACACAAAAACAAAAAGAGCATAACTTTAAATTTCACTTAATAAATCTATTACATGCTTTGAAGCATTTCTGGATTCAATGTGTTAGCAAGGAGTAGTTCTAACTGGTTGCTTGATTAACTGAAACCTGGGTTCGACCAAGGCCCACACTAAATAAAGATGCCAGCAATTTCTTAACTCACTATTAAAGAAAGACTCCAGAGACTTAGGCAGATGCAAATATTGGAGTGGATTTCACATGTGCAATCCCCTGTCCAAACCAAGCTCTTCTCTTGGGGCCAGGGATGCTGGTAGGAGCTCCTGTGACTGTAATAGTTTACTTAATTAGACTGAGAATGGCACAATCATGAGTGGTTGGTACCAGACAATGGTTGCCAGAGTCAGAAGGGTGTGGGGGCCAAAAACATAGCATTAGGGATCAGAATGACCTGCTGTGACATGACCTTCGAATGACCTGCTGTGACATGACCTTCATGGGGGATAATTAATAAATAGATGGGGATCCCACTAAGTTCCCCCATGTAACTAGGGAGAAAACAAAACAAAGTAAAAGTCCTATGAACATAAGGCAACCAAAAGAGAGTAATAATCCCTCATCTAATACCCTAATCTAAGCCAGTTCAAAGACTCCAAGGTTTATTGAATAAAGGGGAGACTGGGTAACCTTAAAAAAGGGTCTCCAAGAACATCAGCAGCAAGAACTCTGGATCTGACTCCTAGATGCTCATAAAGGGTCCGGTGGCCACTTTCCAGGATACTAATGCAATGGGGAAAGGGAAATATTCACTCTCTTCAGAATTTATTAATCACTGGTGCCTGGGGTAACACTCATTCTTTGGACCCCTTAATAGCATACATTTCACCATTCAAAGTATGGGCTTGGTTCTATTATTCTCTATTATTCTCATCTAGAATTATATACCCTCTATTATAGAACCAGTACAGTGCTGTACACATGCCAGTTACAGAGTACTTAATGGGAATGATTATCCTCAGCAGCTAGTAAAACCTACATATGGACTTCTTGACACATAAAGTACCAAGTGGAAGCATCTGACCATAATATAATATCGAATCCAAATTCATATCCATGAGGAGCTGCAGAAATATGTTCTACCATGGAAAACTCGGGATATGCAGGATCCTGGCTGTTCACAAAAGAGATGGATCTTAAAGCGTGACAATACAAACATTATCAAACAAACAAACAAACATTATACAAACATTATCAAACAAAAAAACAGAGTGATTATAATTGTGCTCTCTGTTTTAGATGCAAACTATTTTCCAAAACATAGCCATATAATTCCTTGATCCTGATATTGAGTTACTGCTCTGGCGGATATTTTTCCTATTACAATCGCAAGGGAAGACCATTCAGTAAGTGGTTCGCGCTTGTTCTAGAATTTCAGGTCTGGCAAGAAAATGATGGCATATTTTAAATGGGTAGTAAAAGACTGTTTACTGATAACACTATTTACAAAGGTCTAGACAGAATTAAAGGGCAGCAAGGAGAGATGTTCTAATAGCCTGGGGTTAAAGATAGCAGGAAGCCATTATCATCCACAGATCTGAAGACTCAAATGGAGGACAGGTGAATAGGACCTGTAGTGGTATAAAGGGACAGTCAGTGGAAGTTGTGACCTTCAGTGGAGTAATACAGTCATGGCCAACTGAAGGTCTGGTAGGAGAGAGCCAGGGGAAAACACCACCTAGATCTCTTTCCTCCCCACCTTCAACATCCTGCCAGTACCAGTATCTGGTAGCTAAACCCAGCTGGAATCCAGACAGCGAAGGAGGCTTAGAGCTCATCCTCAAAGGCCATAGATCAGGGTGGAGAAGCAGAGAAATTTGATGTATAAGGGGCAGCGAGAGAAACTTCATCACACCTGTCTACTGTAACGATGACATCGTGGAAAGGGCTGGGAGAGCAGGAGAGCAGGAAGTGGCAGATTTCCCAGATCACATGGTAAGAGTCACACATGCCAGAGCGTGGAAAACAGTCTACACCAGCGCAAGTGCAGCCCCCTCGGCAGGGTTGCAGTGTCCAGTGATCTGGGACGGATCTGAGTACATTTTCAAAAGTGAAGTGCAAGTTGCTACACACAATGCAACCTCTCACAAAGGAAGTGGCATAATGGCAAGCCCATTTTAATTTTTGAGGTGACATACATATTTAGATGTGCTGTTCTGATGAATTTACCTAGAGAATAGAGATTGTCAGCTTAGAGAAGGACCTAGAACAAGGCAGGGTATCCAGATGGTCCAGGCTAGCAGTCAAATTTTATGACCCAGAGGATCCAATGATGCTTAAAATGTTTGTGCAAGATCAAGATGCTTCACAGAGCCCAGGTGCATCCACACCAGGGCAGTAGGGATCCCATGGGGCCCCAAGGTCATGGGGTTAGGGACCTGGGCCCAGAATGGCAGCAGATGTGGCAGCTGCATCAACTGCATCTGCAGGCTTACGGGCTGCAGGCTGAGATGCAGTGGGAGGTCACTTGTTATGTATCCCTGGAGACCCTCACCGCAGCCTCGGCACAAACATTAACTCCACCCTCAGTACAGGACAGGAGTGCCACTGCTCAGGCAGTAAACTTTGTCAGTAAATTATTACAAAATAATAGCGGCTGCATGGACATTGCAATAAAACATATCAGGGAGTTATTTAGATTCTTCAAAGAATTTAGAATCTCCAGCTTGGAAAACTACTGCAATATGGCAAAGCAAGTAGAAATTAAATTTACAGTTCATGGTTTTCCACAGAAAAGAACCCTATTTTTAAAAGAAGCTTCAGCTGAACCAATTATTAATGAGGAAGGCAATTTCAAAATGAATGTTTTCTTTTTAATTGAAAATGCAATGATAGACTGCATAAACAGACATTCTGAATTATAGACAAAGCAGGAAGGCACTTTCAGTTTCTTGTCCAATCTCCACACACCACAGAAAATGTCAGAGGAGACATTAAAATGCCATCGTACAAATTTACATTTAAAATTCAGACTTACACAAAACTGATTTTAGAAACGTGTTCCATGAGAATCAACTTCAGATGTACTAAAATTTGTATTTCAAAATAACTCATCAAAAAATCTTTTCCATGTTGTCACAATCTATAAAATACTCTTAACAGCTCCAGTGACAGTGCTACCAGCAGAAAAATATTTCCCCGAATTAAAAAATTATCAAAAATTATTTGCAGTCTAGAAGGGGATTGAGAAGACACTTATCAGGATGAGCACTGAGTAATGTACAGAATTGCTGAATCGCTATATTGTACACCTGAAACTAATATACACTGTATGTTAATTATAATGGAATTAAAATTCTTAAAAAAATTATTTGCAGTCTTGCATTTGCCAAGAGTGACTGGTGTTGCTTTCATTTCTATTGATTGAAAGTGAACTTACTGTTAGTATAAATTCTGATGACCTAATAAGTGAAATTGCAGAAAATCAAGCCAGAAAAATAGTATAATAATTAAGATGTCACATTAATTATTAGTATTTATCTTATATAAATTTATGGTACCAAAATGGGGTTGGGTTTTTTTTTTTGGCAACTGGTAAGTTTATGTTGTTACTCATGTATCACTTTTATCTTTTATAATAAAATATTTTTAAAAGAAAAAGCTTTTTTTTTTTATTGACACCTTTAAACATCACTTTTTTCCTACTTTATGAACAAGGGCTCCACAGTTTCCTTTTACACTGTTCTTGTCAATTATCTGGCCAGCCCTGACAGACAATGCCATTTTCTTTTTATTCTGCCTTGAATGAAGATGTGTTACCTAGAGGTATAGGAATCATTCTGAAATCATAAGAAGAAAATGCAACATATTAAAAATGAAACATCAGAAATAAGAGGAGTCTCTGTTTTTGATATCACCATTGAAATGACACATTGCTCCTAAACTGCCTACCTGTAGATATCCCACATATGTCCAAAGGTAAAGTAAAATGCTAATAATTTGAGGTACCGTTCAGCTACTTTTCTGTAATACCTACGCATCACTCAGAAATCATTCATATGTCCCAGTTTGAAGAGAAATTCCCTGATTCCTTAAAATTCCCCCCCTGAAAAAAAAAATGTCCCCTCCCATGTCATACTCATCCCATTACCAATTATTACATACATTACCACCTTAAATGAGCTCATTGTTTGAATGACTGTTTTCTTGGAACTAAAGTATGAGAGCTCCATAAAGGTGGAAATATTTTGTCTTATTTTACCACTACACACCCATCCCCTGACACAAAGTACCTACTCAAGAAATATTTGTTGAATGAGTGAGTGAATGAATTAATCAAAGACTTCCCTCAGCAAAGACACCAGGCTCAGATCACAAAACAGGAAAGGGGAAAACACCCCTTGATCATTTTCTTCAGCAGTGAGAACAAAAGAACATTTTTCTTTAAATACTTACAAGTGTAAGTTATTGTGGGTTCTAAATTACCTTATCCTTGTTGGTGAAAATACCTCTTACCTAAGTCCAAACTGTACCAAACTGGGTTTCTGTGAAGGCAGAGGGAGTCTGTTCTCCCTCCTTCAGAGCTGGACCTGTTGTCATCATGCCACCAGAGGGTACCATCCCACCTGCCACCATTACAAGGCCTCCGGTGTTCTAAATGCTCAACATCCAGGAGAGCAGCTCATGGACACTGATGCATCTAAGATTGTCTTTTGACTATCATTTTTCAGCTGTTGTAGGCACAGACACCTACCAGGGAGCTAAATTCATGATACAGAAACAAAAAGCTCATTATTAGCACTACCCTTTCCTCCTTGAAGCATAAGGGACCCTCACAACGCATCTTCCCAAACATGCATGTACAATCCCTTCTTATTCCTCCATTCCAACTGGACCCTGAGATGTGTTCCTTCAGTTATCTTACTTATCACCTCAATATTTGTCTCTGCTTTGAATACATGATCCATTTGATCTCCACATCCCACCAGGACCTCCTTGCCACTTCCATTTAGTCGAGTTCAGATTCCTCTTCGCAAAAATCCAGTGTTCCCTCATTCACATCAATAAAGGACCCCTTCCAATTTGAGGGTCAGACTCTCCTCCCCAAGTGACAGAATTAGATTCAGGTAGAACTACAAATCCAGTGGTTTTTTCCACCATCACAGATCAGACACATGCCATTCAACAAGGCATTTTAACCAGATGAAGGCCCAGAACACCACATCAGGGTGATCAGCATTCTGATTTAATAGTTAGAGATGGCAATAAACAAATGCAATATAGAGTCCTGCAAATATATTCTTTGAAAAAAAGATAAACTTTCAAAAAAGTGCGCGCGCACACACACACAGATGGTAACAATGATCAGAATAGTAGCAAGTGTCTCCAGTATCATATATTCAATATTTATAGGAAAACAAGATTTCCAGGAACAAAGATGGCTTTTTTAATTAACTATTGGCATTGCTTCAACAGAGACTTTTATGGGATGTAAGAAAGCATTTGGTGGTACACATCTATTTTGTGCAGTGATACAGACACAAACAATTTCTACTTCATCGTTTTTAGAAGTCCCAAAGCTCTTTCCTGTCCATTATATTCTTGGAATGCCCCTGTAAAGGGAATACATTATTATCAACCTCTTTATACGATAATAAAGCTGAGATGGGATAAGTTTAAGTGACTTACCCAGTTTCTTCAAGCCCATGTCTTTCCTCCTGCCCTGAT
This sequence comes from Zalophus californianus, assembly GCF_009762305.2. Taxonomy (NCBI): domain Eukaryota; kingdom Metazoa; phylum Chordata; class Mammalia; order Carnivora; family Otariidae; genus Zalophus; species Zalophus californianus. The sequence goes on from NC_045609.1 coordinate 42,909,341, forward strand.
GATCAAGTGCCTTTCTCGGTTTAAAAACTCCCTAGGATATAATAACATTGAACTTGGTTATCATTGAGTTCTTTGTGTATTTTGGCTAATTTGAGAGGGGTTTTTTTGGTATAATAAGACACTCTTATGGCCTAGTGTGTGGCAGTATGTGTGGGAAGACAGAAATGGAAGGTAACAATAGGACAAAGCATTTACATGGCTCTAATTTCTCAAGCACTCAGAATTTGAGAGATAACCCCTGGTGTCCCCATACATTAATAGACAATATTCCTATTTGATGGACTAGGTCCAAAAAGTTTGTGAATTTAAAGAAGTGAAGCTAGCAACTTGGTGACAGAGCAAAATGCAGAGTTTTCCTCAAATACTTCATCCAGTCATATGAGCTGATGTTAATGGCAATGACAAATTTGTTTGCAGTTTTATTCAAGAAAACAAAAAGGCTGAAACTGCAATGTAAATGTCCTAATACATCAAATTCCTGTCTTTGAAAAGGCAGAAAACCAGTAACTGAATGAGATCTCCTAGTTGAGAGCAACTTTTTCTTTTTTTTTTTTTTTTTTAGCTTTAATGACTCTGAGACCATTGGAAATATTGACCTGGAGCCCAAAAGTGTTACTTGATAAAGACAAACATACCAGGATGGACAGTATTAAGTGGCCAGATCATTCACTCATCAATTCATTTAATAAATACTTTATGAGAATGCATTTTGTTCTGTGACTTGAGAAAGGCAGGAGATAAATTAGATGAGTTTGCTCAAGGCGAGTCAAAAGAGAAGTGCACTGGGGACAAAAAGTTGATGTATCCATTTGGAATTAATTTAGCTGCAGGAAACAGAAAACATTACAGTAACCAAAAGAAACAGGGTTGATTTTTCTCTATACCATAAAATATCCAAAGAAGGTAGTTGCTGGCATTGATTCTGCTGACCGGTGATACCCTCTGGGACACCTATTTTTATTCACCTTTCTGTTCCACAACATTTAGCATTGTATCTGTTTGGTTTTACTACATAAAAAAAGCCTCCCCAAACTTAATGGCTTAATCAACAACAATTGATTGCCTCCTGCATGTGCAGGTCAGTTGTGACATTCTGGTTCAAGTCAAGCCTTCCTCACCTACCATCAGTGGGATCCACCCAGGTATTTGCCATCAGCTGCATGTCACTTGGGAAGGACTGGCTTTGCTGATGTTAACTGAGCTCTCTTACTTGTCTAGGAGCTTGGCTAGAACACCTGGGTTCCCTGTGTCCCTTGTGATTTCTAATCACCCAGTAGCTAGCTTGGGCTCATTTGCATAGGTGGGCAGGAAAGACTGAGTGGAAACATGTAAGTCCTCCTGAGGACTGACTGGAAACGTGTTAAGTCCTCCTGAGGCCTGGGCTCAGAATTGGCCTACTGCATTGTGCTGAGTTCTACTGGGAAGAGAAAGTCATAAAGGCAGCCCAAACTTAAGAGGAAGGGAAACTGACTTCAAATTTTGACAAGAAGAACAATGTGGCCTGAATACAAAACGAGAATAGTTGTTGCCATTTTTGTAAATAATCTACCAGTCTCCTCTCTGGCCAAAATTACTCATAACCTCCCCCTATGGAAAAGATACTCATTCCCACCAGACATCAGCAAAAGCCTCATGCAATCATACCATCACTCTTAAAGTCTAGGTTTTGATGCTCTACATCCAGAGTACAGGTTATTTGCCTCCACAGATTCAACAAATAATGAGACAGAGAATAGGAAAAGCCGCAATAGATGGTTTTATTTAATGAGGAGAAATGGGCATGCATGGCATTCTCTGGTCCACAGCAATTTTAAATTCCCACCCAACAAATGTTGTCAGATCCTCAAACACCAGAGCAGGAAATGTTTAATTATGGCTCAGTCCTGTTCTCTGGGGCTGAACTCTAGTCCAACGTCCTCTGAATTCTAGGAACGGCTCACAAATCCATTCTCTATGCCATTCACTTTTCCATCCAGGTTGTTGATGTCACCTTCTTTCATATAAGAAATAGCCTGTGCATGCAGCTGAGTAGTCTTTTTCAGGATCCTTCCTGTGCAATTTATAAAACCTGAGTCCCTCTGAACTCAGCTAGTGATGTTTCTGCCATTACAAGTCCTTTAAAAATGTTGTGAGCTTTCTATATGTCTAAGTATATTCTATTCCATTTGGGGAAAATCCACACCTACAACTAGTTTTCAAAACATACCTCTGTCTCTCTTAACTCACAGCACTTTGGGCATGGCAGTTTCCTATGGGACACTGCCCTTAAGATTCCTATAAAACATTTTTCTAGCTGAGAGTTTCTTCTAGATGCCTCCTTAATTCTTTCAGGCATCCTGACAAAGGATCTTAGTGACACAGTCCTGATTTGCTCGATACCCTTAGGCTGTATTCTACCTTAAGAATCTTCCTGGCTGAGAATACTGGAGATAATAGTTTCATTTTCTATCCCTGCCAGTCCTGGTTCCTCCAGATTCCCTCTAAATTCCACTTGCCAATTAACAGTTCTTATTTTAGCTTATGTATCCCCTGTAGTTCCTTATTACATGCAGCAAAAATAATCTAGCTGACGAGTTCATTAAGTACATTTTTTTAACCTTCCAAGTTACCAAAGGCAACATTTGCCAATGATTTCACAACATGTAACATAGGGCTTCACTTTCCAGACTCCATTTTTCAGCTTCTATTAACTGCTCATTATTTTCCCAGCTATTTGTAGCTCCCTGGCCTCAAAGCCAATGTTTCTATTCTCCCAGGCCCATTTCTGAATCAGTTAGATTTTGCTTTGTAACAAGTCACCTCAAAATCTGGTAGCTTACAAGCAAGGAGTGCAACAGGTCATCTGGGCAGATCTTCTGGGTGTGCTGGCCCCAGGTCTTTCAGCAAGGCTCACTCATGCACCTGTGAACAGCTACAGCCTGACTAGGGCTGACTTTGCTGATCTTGGCAAGGATATCTCCTATGTCTGAGGCTTTGTTTGTAACAGTTGGACCAACTCCCCGCTTGTGGTCTCTCATCCTCCAGCAGGTTAATCCTGATGTGTTCTCATGGCATGGCAGAAATCCAATCAAATGAGCAGAAACACACATGCCTCTTGAGACAAAGGCTCAGAACTGAACAGTATCAACCCTGCTGTGTTCTATTGCCCAAAGGAAGTCATAAATTCAATTCAGATTCAAGGGTGGGGAAACACTCCACATCTTGATGACACTTGTTGCAAACTCAGGTGCAAAAGGAAATAGGGGGAAGAAGTAATGGGCTGTTTTCACAAACAATTTCACAGAAGCATGTAGGGTTTTATTCTGTTATGTATCACTTCATTATTCCAGATAACTTTAGCAATAATGTGGGGGTGAGCCTCTGCCACCACGTGAATAACCTGTTTTATATACTTTCATGCAATGGGTTTAATATTCCCTGACAGTGCATTATCATCACACTGGAGTTTTCAAAATAATGATTTCATAATTATAATGTTTTCTCCATTTACTAGCTTGAGGATTTTGGTAGAGTGCTTTCCTTTTTCTTTCGTGCCTTCTCACTCTTTTAGTTTCTGTGTGACTGAATACACGGATAATTTCATTCAATGTGTTATAATCAGTCACGATTCTTTTGATGTTCAAATTGCTCTGAATAGGGCCAGTGAGAAGGGCATCAAGCTGTCTCTTTTGTAATTTTGGCATGACTCATTGGTATTTGCACACCTCGTTTTGTCTTTAGAGTGAATCCCATCAAAAAAGTACAGTTAGAGTACTCTGTTCAAAAGTTACTTAAAATAATTACTTCCTCCATGTAATTGAGTTATCAGTTTGATATAGTTAGGTTCATTTGTTTTGATTTACATGCAATTTAAGGGTTTGATTTTTTTCCCATTTTCACTTAATTTTGGAATATGTAAGACACTTACATGGCTTAAAATGAAATTAATCCAATGTATACACAGTATAAACTCATTCCTACCCACAGCCCCTCCACAGCATTCCTACCTAACCCTATCCTAATATAACCAGTCCTGAATATACCCTTCCTGTGTTTCTTTTTCAAAAATAAGCACATATAAAATGTTGCTGTGACCACTAGATATCACTTAGAAAAAGATAAATTGGATCCATATCTCAACCTATACTCAGAATAAGCAAATGTAAAATACAAGTTACAGAAAAAAACACAAGTAAATTTTTCTTTATAATCCAGGGATGGGGGAGATTTTTTTAAATGTGACTCAAAATCTAAAAGCAGTAAGATAAGAGAGCCTGGGAAGATGGTAGAGTAAGTTCATAAAGATACTCACTGGACTTGAGAAAAGAGTGGAGGATATCAGTGAGACCCTTAACAAAGAGATAAAGAAGAACGAATCAGAGATGAAGAACACAATAAATGAAATTAAAATACACTAGATGGAAGAAATAGCAGACTAGAAGAGGCAGAACGAATTAGCAACCTGGAGGACAGGGTAACGGAAAGTAATCAAACTGAGAAGGTGAGAGAAAAAAAAGTTATGCAAAATGAGAAGAGACTTAGGGAACTCGTTCACTCCATCAAGTGTAAAAACATTCACTTTACAAGGATACCAGAAGAAAAGAGAGAAAAGGGGGCAGAACATTTACATGAAGAAATAGCTGAAAACTTCCTTAATCTGAGGAAGAAAATAGATATCCAGATCCAGGAGGCACAGGCATCCCCCAACAAAATCAACCCAAGGAAGCCCACACCAAGACACAGTAATTAAAATGGCAAAAAGTAGTGATAAAGAGGGAATTTTAAAAGCAGCAAAAGAAGACAGTTACATACAGGGGAAACCCCATAAGGCTATTTTAGCAGATTTTTCAGCAGAAACTTTACAGGCCAGAACAAAGTGGCATGATCTAGTTAAAGTACTAAAAGGAAAAAAATCTGCAGCCATGAATACTCTATCTAGAAAGACTATTATTCAGAACAGGAGAGATAAAGTGTTTCTCAAACAAAAACTAAAGGAATACAAGACCACAAAACCAGCTCTATGAGAAATGTTAGAGGGGACTCTGAATAGAAAGGAAAGACCAGAAGTAAGAGTATGAAAGTAGGAAACACAAAAGCAGTAAAAGTGAGTATACCTGTAAAAATCAATCAAGGGATTCACAAAATAAAAGGATGTAAAATATGACACCATATACCTAAAATGTTTGGGGGGATAGTAAAGAATGGGTTCACACTTAAGCAATCACTGACTTAATATAGATTGCTATATGCAGAAGATGTTATAAACTTAATGGTAGCCACAAATCAAAAACTAGTAGAGATATGCAAAAAATAAAGAGAAAGAAAGCCAAGTATAACACTAAAGAAAGCCAGCAAACCATGAAGAGAACAAGAGAAGGGTCAGAGAAAAACTACCAAACCCACCACCACAAAACAAGTAACAAAATGGCAATAAATACATACCTACAAATAATTACTTTGAATGTAAATGGACTAAATGCCCCAATCAAAAGACACAGAGTGACGGGGATGGCTTCCCAGAGGAATTCTACCAAACATTTAAAGAAGAAATAATACCTATTCTTCTGAAGCTGTTCCAAAAAATAGAAATGGAAGTAAAACTCCAAACTCATTCTACAAGGCCAGCATTACCTTGATTCCAAAACCAGACAAAGGCTCCACTTAAATTAAGGGAGAATTACAGACCAATATCCCTGATAAACATGGATGCAAAAATTTTCAACAAGATACTAGCTAATTGAATCCAACAGTACATTAAAAGGATTATTCACTATGATCAAGTAGGATTTATTCCCGGGCTTTAGGGGTAGTTCAATATCCACAAAACAATGACATGATACATCACATTAATAAAAGAAAAGAACCATAAGAACCTTTGAATAGATGAAGAAAAAGCATTTGACAAATACAGTATCCTTTCTTGATAAAAAACCCTCAAGAAAGTAGAGATAGAAGAAATATATCTCAACATCATAAAGGCCATATATGAAGATCCACAACTAATATCATCCTCCATGGGGAAAAACTGAGAGCTTTTCCCCTAAGGGCAGGAACACGACAGGGATGTCCACTCTCACCACTGTTGTTCAACATAGTACTGGAAGTCCTAGCCTCAATAATCAGACAACAAAAAGAAATAAAACGCATCCAAATTAGTAAGGAAGAAGTCAAATTTTCACTCTCTGCAGATGACATGCTACTCTATATCAAAAACCCGAAAGATTTCACCCCAAAATTGCTAGAACTCATGCAGGAATTCAGCAAAGTAGCAAGATATAAAATTAGTGTACCAGAATCTGTTGCATTTCTATACACCAATAATGAAGTAGCAGAAAGAGATATCAAGGAATTGATCCCATATGCATTTGCACCTAAAACCATAAGATACCTAGGAATAAACATAACCAGAGAGGTAAAAGATCTGTAGTCTGAAAACTATAGAACACTTATGAAAGAAATTGGAGAAGACACAAAGAAATGGAAAAACATTCCATGCTCATGAATTGGAAGAAAAAATACGGTTAAAATGTCTAAGTATAGACATTTTAAGCAAAGCAATCTACATATTCAATGCAATCCCAATCAAAATAACCCTAATATTTTTCACAGAGCTAGAATAAACAATCCTAAAGTGTGTATAGAATCAGAAAAGACCCCAAATAGCCAAAGTAATGTTAAAAAAGAAGAGCAAAGAGGGAGGATTCACAATCCCACAATTCAAGCTGTATTACAAAGCTGTAATCATTAAGACAGTATGGTACTGGCACAGAAACAGACACAGAAATCAATGGAACAGAATAGAGAATCCAGAAATGTACCTACATGGTCAACTAATCTTAACAAAGCAGGAGATATCCAATGGGGAAAAAAAAGAGTCTCTTCAACAAACAGGGTTGGGAAAATTGGACACCCACATGCAGAAGAATGAAACTGGACCATTTCCTTACACCACACACAAAAATAAATTCAAAATGTATGAAAGACCTAAATGTGAGACAGGATTCTATCAAAAATCCTAGAGAAGAATGCAGGCCAGCAACCTTTTTGACCTCTGCCATAGCAACTTCTTTTATTATTATTATTATTATTATTATTATTATTATTATTATTATTATTATTTTCAGTTAGCCAACATATAGTACATCATTAGTTTTTGATGTAGTGTTCAACGATTCATTAGTTGCATATAACAACTTGACATGTCTCTGGAGGGAAGGGAAACAAAAGCAAAAATGAACTATTGGGACTTGATTAAGATAAAAAGCTTCTGCACAGTGATGGAAACAATCAACAAAACCAAAAGGCAACTGATAGAATGGGAGAAGGTATTTGCAAATGACATACCTGATAAAGGGCTAGTATCCAGAATCTATAAAGCACTCATCAAAATCAACACCCCAAAAATAAATAATCCAATTAAGAAATGGGCAGAAGATATGAACAGACATTTCTCCAAAGACGACATACAGATGGCTAACACACACATGAAAACATGCTCAATATCTCTTATCATCAGGAAAATACAAATCAAAACCACAATGATATACCACCTCATACCTGTCAGAATGGCTAAAATTAACAACTTAGAAAACAACAGATATTGGCAAGGATGCAGAGAAAGGGGAACACTTTTGCACTGTTCGTGGGAATGCAAACTGGTGTAGCCATTCTGGAAAACAATATGGAGATTCCTCAAAAAGTTGAAAATAGATGACCCAACAATTTCACTACTAGGTATTTATCCAAAGGATACAAAAATACTGATTTGAAGGGGCACATGCACCCCAATATTTATAGCAGTACTATCAATAGCCAAACTATGGAAAGAGCCCAAATGTCCTTCAAATGTATATACACACATCTTCTTTATCCATTCATCTACACAATGGAATATCACTCAGCCATCAAAAAAGAATGAAATCTTGCCATTTGCAATGACATGTATGAAACTAGAGTGTATTATACACTTCTTGGGATGAGCACTGGGTATTATATTTAAGTGATGAGTAACTAAATCCTGCTGATACCAATCCTACACTATATGTTAACTAACTTGAATTTAAATTTAAAAAAATTAAAAAAATAAAACCTGTAATCCAACTTCAAAAGTAAATTTTAAAAAGACACAGGGCAATAGAATGGATTGAAAACACACACACACTCACACACACAAGACCCACCTATATGCTGCCTAGCATATAGGCGGCTCATTTCAGATCTAATGACACCTAGAGATTGAATGTGAGGGGATAGAGAAACATTTATTATGCAAACGGATGTCAAAAGTAAGTCATTGTAGCAATACTTAAATAGAACAAAACAGACTTTAAAACAAAGACTGTAAAAAGAGGCAAAGGACACTATATAATAATAAAGGGGACAATCCAACAAGAAGATACAGCAATTGTAAATCCAATATGGGAGCAACCAAATACATAAAACAGTTAATAACAAGCATAAAGGAACTAATCGATAGTAATACAAAAATAGTAGGGGACTTTAAAACCCCACTTATATCAATGGATGGATCATCCAAACAGAAAATCAACAAGGAAAACATGGCTTTTGAATGTTAAGCTGGACCAGATAGATTTAACAGATATATTCAGAACATTCTATCCTAAAAGAGCAGAACACACCTTCTTTTCAAGTGTGCATGTTACATCCTCCAGAATAGATCACATATTAGGCTACAAAATAAACCTCAACAAATTTAAAAAGATCAAAGTCATATCATGTATCTTTTCTGACCAAACGCTATAAAACTAGAAATCAGTAAGAAAAAATTTGGAAAGATCACAAAGATATATAGCATGTTAAATAACATGCTACTAAACAATATACAGTTCAACCAAGAAATCAAAGAATAAATCAAAAATTACATGGAGATAAATGGAAAAAAAAAACACAACAGTCCAAAACCCTTGGGATGCAGCAAACGTAGTTCTAAGAGGAAAGTTTATAGCAATACAGGCCTACCTCAAGAAACAAGAAAAATCTCAAATAAACAACTTTACACCTCAAGAATCTAGAAAAAAAGAGCAAAACACAAAACCAGCAGAAGAAAGGAAATAATAAAGATTAGAGCAGAAATAAATGATATAGAAACTAAAAAACCAGTAGAACAGATCAATGAAACCAGGAGCTGGTTCTTTGAAAAGATAAACCTCTAGCAAGACTCATGGAAAAAAAAGAGAAAGACTCAAATAAACAAGATTACAAACGAAAGAGGGAAAACAGCAACCAACACCATAAAAATACAAATGATAATATTATGAAGAATTATATGCCAGCAAATTGAACAACTTAGAAGAAATTGATAAATTCTTAAACATAACCTCCAAAAACTGAAGGAGGAAGAGATAATTTGAACAGATGAATTACCAGCAATGAAATTGAATCAGTAATCAAAAAACTCCCCAAAAACAAGAGTTGAGGACCAGAAGACTTCAGACCCTTGTGTACTGCTGGTGGGAATGCAAACTTGTTCAGCCACTGTGGAAGAGAAAGCATGGAGGTTCCTCAAAAAATGAAAAATAGAACTACCCTACTACAATCCAGTAATTCCACTATTTTTTACCCAAAGAATACAAAAACACTAATTCAAAGGGATATGTACCCCTAGGCTTATTGCAGCATTATTTACAATAGGCAAATTATGGAACCACTCCCATTGTCCATCAACAGATAAAGGGATAAAGAAGATATGGTATGTATATACAATGGAATATTATTCAGCCATAAAAAGGAATGAAATCTTGCCCTTTGTAACAACATAGATGGAGCTACAAAATATAATGCTAAGCAAAATAAGCCAGTGAGGGAAAGATAAATACCACATGATTTCACTGATATGTGCAATATGGCACCTGGGTGGCTCAGTGGGTTAAGTGCCTGACTCTTGATTTCAGATCAGGTCATGATCTCAGGTTGAGAGATCAAGCCTGCATGGGCACTCAGCAGGAAGTCTGCTTGGGATTCTTTCTCCCTCTCCCTCTGCCCCGCCCCCCTGCCCCCCGCTCGTGTTCTCCCTCTCAAATACAGACCTCACTGATATGAGGAATTCTTAATCTCAGGAAACAAACTGAGGGTTGCTGAAGTGATGGGGGTGGGAGGGATGGGGCGGCTGGGTGACAGACACTGGGGAGGGTATGTGCTATGGTGAGTGCTGTGAATTGTGCAAGACTGTTGAATCACAGGTCTGTACCTCTGAAATAATACAATATATGTTGAAGAAGAAGAAGAAGAAGAAGAAGAAGAAAGAAAGAAAAGAAGAAAGAAGAAGAAAGAAGAAAGAAGAAAGAGGAGGAGGAGGAGGGGGGGAGGAGGGGGAGGAGGGGGAGGGGGAGGGGGAGGGGGAGGAGGAGATAGCAGGAGGGGAAGAATGAAGGGGGGGAAATTGGAGGGGGAGACGAACCATGAGAGACGATGGACTCTGAAAAACAAACTGAGGGTTCTAGAGGGGAGAGGGGTGGGAGGATGGGTTAGCCTGGTGATGGGTATTAAAGAGGGCACGCTCTGCATGGAGCACTGGGTGTTATACACAAACAATGAATCATGGAACCCTACATCAAAAACTAATGATGTAATGTATGGTGATTAACATAATAAAAAATTTTTAAAAAAGAAATAAGAACAAAGAGAAAAAACAAAAACAAACAAAAAACAGACTCTTAACTATTGAGAACAAATGGATGGTTACCAAAGGGGAGGTAGGTGGGAAGATGGATGAAATTGGTGAAGGGGATTAAGAGTATGCTTATCATAACGAACACTAAGTATTAGAATCGTTGAATCACTATATTTTACACCAGCAACTAATATGACATATTATATGTTAACTATACTGGAATTAAAATTTTAAAAAGGTAAAAGCAATAAAATGAAAGATTACTTTGATCACATAAAAACAAATCTTTAAATGGCAAAAATATACACATAAGCAAAGGCAAGTGACATCCTGCATAAACATATTTACAACCCATATCATAGACAAAAGAATAATCTGCTAAATCTAGTAAAAACTCTTAAAAATCAAGGAAAAAAACCAAAATGAACAAAATGGAGAAGCCTATGATAGAAAAAATGAATAAAATACACGATTAGATATTTTACAAAACAAAAATGGTAAGCCAATAGATCTTAATGATGGGAAAAGTTGCTCAACTTCTCTGATAAGGAAAAACAAATGAAAACTATGTGAAATAGTATTTCTTAACCATAAGATTGGCAAAAATCCAAAAGCATGAGGTTGGACTCAGTTTTGGTTGAGTGTGGAAGGTAAGAGCCTCTTTCCTATCCTGCTACTGAGATTGAAAAAGGAGCTAAACTTCTATGGAATAGTTTGAGAATATCTAGCAAGATTACATGTGAATTCACCCTTTGACAATGCAACCCACTTCTAAGCACACAGAACACATACACCCTCAAACATGTGCCATATTTATTTATTGATTATTGATTTATTGATTGATTTATGCACTGTTTATAAGCATAAGATTAGAAGCTAAAATATCCATGAACAAAAGTCTGGTTGAATGAACTACATTAATGCAATGAAGTACTATGTAGATGTGGAAAACAAAGCAAAAGGTATTAACTGATATGGACCAATTTCCAGGAAAAGTGAGGGAAAAAAACTAAGTGGTTTTGTTTTTTTGTTTTTTGTGTCCCACATGCTACTTTTTTTTTATTATGTTATGTTAATCACCATACATTACATCATTAGTTTTTGATGTAGTGTTCCATGATTCATTGTTTGCATATAAGACTCCATCCAGTACATGGTTTTTATAGTGCACTATTTCACATGTGGGTCATACAAGGAAAAGGAGTCATTTTTTTTTAGTAAGTAGTTTAAGTAATAAGTATGTGTATAGTAGGTAACATTTTCTCTTTATACTGGGGGGGGAGCTGACATGGAAATTTGCTAAGGGTCCATGTTATAGTAAGTAATAAGACACAAGTGTGTGGTTTTAAAAGAGGATGAAGAGTGATCGAACCTCCAATTCAGAGAAATGTCCCATCACACCACAAGGGGTGATTCAGGAGGAGACATGAGTGGTTTAGAGAGACCAGTTGGAGACTGTGGCAACAATCTAGGATGGATGATTAAATGGAAGAATCTGAGAAATGTCTTCTAGAGAAAAACGTGAGAAAATGCCCCGAAAAGTCTTTGGCCATAACGGGGAGGCCACATTGAAGGTGATCAATTGTTTTACAGTTAGATTACTAGGCAAATGTTCAAAATGATTATAGATTTAAAAGAAGAAGTCACTCTTATTGGGTCATCACAGCCAAGCGAGGCTGCTGACGATTGGGTTAAAGCCAGGAAGGGTTCCACATTCTGGAACCCTCTGATAAAACTTCTCATCCTATAAAGCTCAGCCCACCCACCACACATCTCTGCCTTTGGGGAGGATTTCTGGCCCACTGTCTCCTGAACCTCTTTCTTGAGGCTTCCATGATGTCTTGTGCATATTTCTACCACCATACTTGCCACATCGTTATGAAATGTTCTGCTTGTACACCATTCTTACCCACAAAATATGGTCATCTTATAGGGAAGATAATTTTTCCCATCAGTGTCTCCAGTGTGACAAGTCAAGCCCCCAGCATGTGGAAGGTGCTCAGTAAGTATTGTTAAATGAATGAGGAAAGGACTGAATGAGTTCAATTTGGCAGGGTAAAAAGGCAAAATCTGCTTTTTTTGTTAAAGAATGAACCAGTAGATTGAATTAAATCATCAAGCCTGGCTGAGTGCTTTAGCCTGAAAAAGATGTGAATATTTTTTTAGATTTTCTCTGGAAAATGAAAACACTAATTATTGGTAGAATTAGTCACTGAATCCTGTCTTCTAATTTTCTTACTGATAGCTTTCTTAATGATAGTCATGAAGACAGTCCCCATAGACCCGAGAAAATCATCCAAACTTCATCAATCCAAAATCCTAGTAAGGACAATTAATTAGATCAGACTGCTGCCTTCACTTTGGATTCTTTCAGAATGAGCTAACGTTAGGCCCCAGAATTCTATGTGCTGAAATCTATCCTACACACAGCTACATATAATCTATGTATTCCACAGATGATGTCAACACCTCAGTTTTAGGAACTGGAAGTTTTGTGAAGCGAAATGCACTCATTTACATCCTGGGCTCTATATCTAGACCTTAGCAGCATTTTTCAGCCAGACCATTATTGTAACATTTTTCTCTCCTAATTGAGTTTTAACAAGTGAATTCATTCTTTTAAAAAAAAATTAAAGATAATTCTTTAAAGAATGCGAAAGTACAAAGTAGAAAACATTTTTTCTATTTCTGAGAATTTATCCTAAGGAAATGGCCATAAATAGAATTATTTTGTTGCAAAGACTGTTCAAAATCTCACTTTTTTAAATATCAGAAAACAGGGAATACCCTAAGTACCCAAACAATGGAAGCATATTTAAGAGAACTATGGTATACACTCTGTAAGCTTCTCAAACCTCTGATTTCCTTTTCTTCTCTCCCTACCTCATCAACCTACTCTCCACTGACAGTGACTTTTTTTGTTGTCCTTCATAAAGAAAAATAGAAGTTGTCAGAAGTAAATATCCCCTTTTCTCATCAAACTAACAAACTCACCCCACCGGCCATCTCCTTCACCTTTCTTAGAGTTACAAAGGAAGACGTGTCCAGATGTGTCCAAAAGCCAAATTCCCCAAATGGCCCTGGATTTTTCCAATTCCATTTTCTTAGCAGACTTTCCACTCTACTCTTCTGGATTATTCTGCTCACTCAAGATTCTTTTAAAAAGGCAAACAAATGCATACTCATTTTTGCTACTACCCTACCTTCCCCTAAAAATTAGATTTTATAATATTAAATTCTAAGCTGCTTCTACTTCCTACCTCCCATTCCCTCCTCAGTAGATATGCCAATAGGGCCTTTGCCCCTACCAATTAATTGAAAATAATCTCTTTTTAAATTTATTTATTTGAGAGAGAGAACAAGCAGGGAGAGTGGCAGGCAGAGGGAGAGGGAGAAGCAGGCTCCCTGGGATGTGATCCCAGGGATGTGAAGCCAACCGACTGAGCCACCCAGGCACCCCAAAAATAATCTTAATAGGGCAGCAATGATCTTACAGCAGCTAAATCAAAATAAACAATTTTCAGTTCTCACCTTACTAGACTTGTCCGTAATACTCTATGCCAGGATTGACAAAATATATCCCATCACATGTTTGGGTAATAAAGGTTAATTTGAACACAGCCAGGATCATTCACTTACATAATATCTCAAGCTGCTTTTGTGCTATCATGGCAGAGTATTCTCTCCTTGAACCTCTCATCCCTTAGCTTCTCTAAAAACAATCTCTTGCTTTTCCTTCCACTTCTCTGACTCCTCTGACTTCTCTCTTGGTCTCCCTGGTCGCTGGCTCCAGAATCATTTAGCACTGCATATAAAACATCTCCATGTGTGGATGCTTCACTGGCTTCTCACACGTCAATGTCCAGAACTGCACTCTTACTATTCCCCACCCACACCCCGCCACACATACACACACACACACACACACACACTCGTGCACACACATGCACACATGCACACACCCGTGCAAAGTCTGGTCCTCTTGAAATATTCATGTAAGTTTGCAGCTTTCCATAGATCTATTAGCTCATACTAGAAACCTGGAAATTATACTTGATAAATTCTTCCTCAATTCAGTACTGTCAATTTCATTGTCAGACTAGGTCTTGAATCTACTGAGTCTTCTTTATATCACTGCATCATCTCTGCAAGCAACTAGCATTCCTCTACTGAACTATTGGTCTAGTAACCTTCTAAATGAATACCTCATTTCTAGCCTCTGATCAAGCCATTCTCCATGAATCTTCCAGGGAACATGTTAGATAGGGTGTGTGCTTCTCATTGTAGAGTTCTACATAATCTGATTCCCAGCCACACGCCGTCTTCCATATCAGGAAACTCTCCCACTTGTCCATTATGCATCACCCACACTAATTGTTAAGATCATAGGAGACACCAAGTTATTTCCTGCCTTAGAGATTTTCACTCTTTCCTTCCCCTCTTTAGCTGATTAACTCCTATGCATCCTTCCATCCTCAGCTTCAATGTCACTTTCTCAGAGAGGCCTTTCTTGACCACCCAGAGGAAACCAGGCTCTTTGTTATAATTTCTCATTACACTTGACCTTTCTTTTATAAAGTACCAAGTATGACTCAAAATCCACCAAGAGAAATGCTCAAAAATTAGATTATTTGGATGATATCAAATTAATTCTGTCTCTATCCAATCTCCCAGGCAAATGAGAAATTCAACTCTAATAATCCTTGGAATTCCCAACTAGGGGTTATGACAAATATTAGGGTAATTATACAGCAACAGGAAGGATGGGAAACTTTTTTGGTTATTGGCCACCTGTGCATACAGGTTAGTGTTGAGAGACTCATTGCCCAAGTTCATGCAGTCAATGCTTTCTGGTTATAGACAGGACTACTACTGTGCCATGCTGGAGCCAAAAATCCCTGAGAGCACCTGCCTAGGTATATCACACTTTTCTTTGAGGACCTGCCATTCTCCTGAGGTCCCAGTGTTCCAGAATCCCTCCGCCCTCTCTTCCTCCTAGTCAAGAATCTCACTTCCCGACTTCATGGCTTCTCAAGATATTCTGTCTTTTCTCCCCCTATTTGGGTCACCTCCTTAATCCCAAAGCTTTGCTTTCTGATCCTTGCTGGAAAAAATCTTCTATCCAGTATGACTGAACCTCCCTTAAGGTCATAGACCTTAGATTGGCTCTCAACACTGCTTAGCTACCCAAACAAGTTTCTCTAGTAAGTTTGCTTTCCTGTTGTCCAAAGTAACTCCTTCATACCTTTTTCTCTCTCCCCTAACTGCTCTCACATCCCTCCAGACTTCAACTAATGATTCTCTTCATACATCACTAGGAAAATTAAACCAAGCACGCAAATGTCCTCAAATTCCCTTACCACATTTATAAACCTACTTGAAGCCAACTTCTTCATTGTGACAAATAAGGAAATTTCCTAATTCCCATTAAATACCAATTTTCCCCATCCTGTGGATTCTTTTACTTTTTGCGATCTTCAAGAATTTGCTTCTTCAGTTATCCATTCTCCGTTGTATTACCAATCTCTCCTCTCATCTGCATTTTTAATCAGCATATAGACTTGCTTATGACTTTTCATTTTAAAGTTAAAAATAGCTCTCCTGTATTTTTCAGCTACTGTCCCATTTCTCTGATTCCTTTCATGGCCCCATCTAAGTGTTCTAGTTTTCTACATATAATACCTTTAGTTACCTCACATTGATACTTCATCCTATATCACCTGGGTTTTGTCTTTATCATTTAAATAGAAAAGCTGTTATCAAAATCACCAAAAAAGTACATGTTGCCACATCTTATTGACATTTTTAAACATTTTCAATCCCTCAAAATCCCTCTACACATCTTATCCTCTTCAAAACACCCTCCATTTTTTCACTTTTATAACACATTCCCCTAATTTTCCTCAAATCAGGCCTAGCCATATCTTTTCAGCTACCTTTTCAGGTTTCTCCTCTACCAGATATATAAATATTTAAGTTGCTCAGATCCTGAGAAGACAGGCATTACAGAACCCACTTCCTAGAACTGACTTTCTGGACTCTCTTCTGTCTAGGCTACAAAGGTATCAGTTGTTCTGGGGTTAGAACGCCAGGTAATCCTAAAGACAAGTACTTTATTAGTGCAATTGATTTGACTCTTGGTCTATTCTGAGATGACTGATTTAATCACTGGGTTTCTTGATTCGCATTCTAGGGGCTAATATCCTTACTTAGTTCTGCCTCAAACCTGTCTTATTTGGGCAAGACTCCTATCTCCAACGTAAGAGTAGGGCCCATTCCTTAAGAGGGAAATTTCACTTTCAAGGATCTCTTTCTTCTACGTCTCTCCTTCTCTGAGGTACCTGTGATTGAGCCCATCTGCAGCCTAGAACAGACAAAATAATTGTTAAATGTAGTCCATTTCAACATAGATGACCAACTTTATTGGGTACTTGACTTTTAATATGTTGACACTTCCAACCCCCAAGACTACTAGGCAGAATCTTCTTGCTAAAGCCTGGATTCTAGTATTGTGTGTGTGGCTGTGCTCAGGTGATTATCCTTCTGAAAATTTTGACCCATTCAGCACCACCTATAACAACAGTGTTCTGTTGAATGCAGCAAACAGATACATGGGTCTGTGTGTTCAGCTGTACTCCAAATATTTCCAAGGTCACTCAGGGGGGAGAGCTGGGAAAGGCACTATTTTGAGAAGTCATATTCTACATGGGTAGGTGACTGTCAGTCAAAGGGACCCAGAAGGCAGTGTTATCCTAATGATTCAGCAGCACCCCACTTGCCTTCACTTTCCATGTCTCCAGTTAAAATTCTACAGACAACTCCAGGACTCCGGGCAGTCCCACATTAAAATCACAAATACCTACAACACTTTTTCCATAGCTACAATGTCTCCCAGGGCTGTTATAAACTCTCTCAATCCCTTGAAGCAACTAAGGAACAATTTCTCTGAAATTTATCTTTCACCTTTCTGCCTTGAAATAACAGATTCCAATTGCATGGTACTTACTGGCTTTCAGGAATTTTTAATGCTACAATTGGCAGGAAAGTTTGAATGAATTTGCAGTCCTATATTCTTTTTTCTTCTTTACATATTGGAATGCTTGCATTTAATTTCAGGGAAAGACCTGAGGCAAGACTGACCTAGGAATTTCTATAGCTTAGTATAGTCTCTCTGTGGACCTCTGCACCGTGTATGTTCAAATTGATTCAACAAATAATATATAAACACAGAATGATGGCTGTGGATCACAGAGACTCAAAACGCAGGTTCAATCACAGTGAAAGAACAAAATGGAAATAGAAATGTGTATGAGTAGGGCAACTGAAAAATTTCAGAAACAAAGTGAGAGTCTTCAAGATGTAGCCTGTAAACAGTTAACTATCACTTGGGCTTTGGAACTAAGATATCAGAAACTCAATGAAGAAAATAATTTGAAGAAAACAATTTAAAGAAAAAGGAAGGCTTTGCTTTGTGTTCAAACCCTATGGGGAAGAGAAAAGACCTTCCAACCCAATAAATGTAAGTATTAGCCCTACATACAGGTGAGAAGGGAAGTTTAATCCATGCAGCAGTCTGGAGTTGTGGGCTTAACTTACTTGAAAGAAGCAAGCTCTTGACAGAGAAGAAGAAAAAGAGGATCTAGAGGGAGAAAGGGTCGTCACAAATACAACTTGCTGAGATTTTTGGCTACGGTGGAGTAACAAATCTTGCTCAGACCTTGTAGAACAGGAGAGCTGAAGGAAGACAAAGTTCAGAGAAAGGAACAAATGGCAGAGCTCACACCAGTTCTCACCAAGAACCTAAGTTTCCAGTCTTTGGAACGACAGCGATGTACAGTAAGACATGGAAAGATACTTTTGTGCCTAGTTTAAGAAAGTTATTTTCTCTAAGGAGGTGTGACTTATTCAATTAGGCTTTAATTTCTCTTAGAAAAATAAATCATTTTTACATGGAGTAGGTAACTGAATAATTTTAAAGTGTCACAGCAAATTCCTGGCATATAACATGGCTAACAGTTTATTATGTGGACGATGTCATCTGGTACCCATTGTTTAAGTCTCTGATGAGCTTGTTTATGAAGAGGCTGCATCTAATTTGAAATGAGAGACAGAATCATGGAGAAATCTCAGCCTGATACACCTGTGGCTTTGTAGTTATGTGATGTCCTGAAGAGATCTACGTCAGAAGTTTCTAGGCCAACAACTAGACAGGCTTGTAATTGTCTTAAGAAGCTGAAACACCCAATCCTCCCTCCCAAGTGGAAAGAAACAGGGGTAAGGATGACAGAAACAGCTGGATTTCTCCAGGACCCAGGCTCTTTCTCTACAGCAATTAGCCATACCCTCAAGATGACCACAGAATTGACTGTGAGGTCCATTAAGTTAACAAGAAAAAGAAAGAAAATATTGGTCCTTCCAGGAGAAGCTCATGGCTTTTCTCAAAGCTCAAGGACCACAGTGAAGGTTAGATTTTAGGATAACTATTGGCTATGTTCATGGTTAGCGCAAGACATTGGTACAGTCTTATGTCCATGATGTAGAGGTAAAACATTTGTTTCAGCTTCTTCTATCACCACCTCTTTGTAAATAGTTTGAGAAAACAACTATATAATTTTGGTAAGCTTACACAGAATGTGTTGTTTGAAGATGGGGTTGGTGTGACCATATGTACATTATGTAGGTATATCTCGGGCTACAGTATGAAAAGTGGATTGACTGGAAAGAATTAATTAGCAAGGAGATCAATTAATAGATAAGACAGGATAAGTCTCTGAATCTGAAAGTTCACCATTCTTTGTGAGTGCGTGTATTTTAAGGATTTGCTCTGAAGTTTTCTCAAACTTTAAAATTGTTCCTATATTTACATGGAGCTAGGTGAACAAAATTCACACTATACTCATTGTTTCTGTAGACTTCAATCACAGGCATTGGGCTCCTCCACTGCCCTAGCCTAGACCAAAGTCCTATTCTGTGTGATTTGATTTCTCATGCAAGTGTCTTCATCCTCTGGTTCCTGTAGCTTGACTCTCTCTCTCTCTCTCTCTCTCTCTCTCAGCTTTCTACAACTCAACTGCAATCTTTCTTTTAGATATAGAAACCAGTGCAGCACATAGAGCAGAGCCAGGGGGAAAAGGTTTTCTGCTGGGTTTCCAATACCTTTTGTAATACTGCCCAGAGATTAGATCTTCTCTGGGGCTGCCTAACTATATTCTTGAGTTGTCCATGGTCATTTGTCACATAAATGTATTAATCAGCATTCTCCAGAGAAACAGAACCATTAGGATAGATAGAAATATACACAATAAGAAATCTATTGTGGGAATTGGCTCGTACAATCATGAAGGCCAAGAAGACCCACAGTCTGCCATGCCAGCAGAAATAGTAGGAAAGTCAATGGTGTAATTCATCTGCATTCAAAAGACTGAGAACCAGGACTGCCAATCTCCAAGAGCAGGAGAATACGAACGTCTCAGCAGGAGGAGAGAAAATTAGCCCATCTCCCACCTTTTTGTTTCAATTCAGGCCCTCTACATATTGGATAATGCCCACCCATACTGTGAGGACAATCTTTTTTACTCAGTCTACTGATTCAAAGGCTAATCTGTTCCGGAGACATCCTCACAGACACACTCAGGAAATATGTTTTACCAGCTATTTGGTTATCCCTTCGCCCAAACTGACATATAAAATTAACCATCACAATGAGAGTAGCAGAATAACTCATTTACTTCCTCCATGTACAAAGACCACACACTTCCCTCCTCTAAGGAAAAACTTGCTTTAGATTGGTTTCTTTTAGGTATTGATTGCACACACATCAAAAGTAGAAAGCTAAGGACAACAGTAATGACACTCATATTAACTTCTCCTATTTCTGATGTTCTTTACAAATTACACAGCATTTTCAAATGAATTCTATTATTTGTTGGCCAAAACAACCTTCTGTAAGTAGCTTCCACTGATCTAGGGACTGGGAATCAGAGAAGTTATCTGCCTAATGTAACACAACTGAAGCTAGCAGAGCTGGGGTTGTCCGGTGTCTCCTGGATCCAACCCCAGTTTTTCCCCTCCTCTGCCCTGGAAAAATGTGTAAGTATGAAGTCAACTGACCCTACTTTATCATTTTGAAAGGTGGAGAATCATTCCCTCTGTCTTACCACCTTAGTTTTTCCTAAATACTTTCATTAGCAAGCACTCTGCTTTAAAGAGTTTTCCAATTGACCAAAACTTGTTAAACTTCTCAGTACTCACACATCATTATGATTTTCCTGTAAAACTGAATAATCTGTGTATTTAGTATGCTTACTCATGCTGAGTTGGAGAGAAAAGGGCATCTTTCAATGTGTCACATCGCTGTAATTCTCATAGGTCATGGCTACTTAAACCCTCACGTCTATACATCAGCTATCACAGAACTGTCTCCAGGGATTCTTTCAGTTTAAAAAAAAAATTACAACTTTAATTTTCAGGTCCAGCATCCAAATTGAGAAGGGGGTGGATACTTTCCATCGTCCAACTGCTGTCATGAAATAAGCCAGTTTGCTGGAAATTTTGTATTCTGTGGGGTTTTGTTTCCTGTGAAAAATATTTCTAAAACCCGTACTTGCCCAGAACCCTTTTCTAGAAACAGCTGTACCATCCTGCAGCCTTGCTTTTCTGTGCCTGGTCTTCCAGGGATAGAAGTGGCTCTAGAGACGTTCATCTGGCTTGTCCCTCCCCCCATCTCCAACCAAGCAATGTGACTGGGAACATCTGAATGTCTTTCCTTTGCTCTTCCCTTGTTCACTGGATTTTTAATGAAATCATGAGTCCTGTCTTGGGATTTGGATTCCATACTCACTCTTAATTTGAGCACATCTGGGCCTTGTCACATAGTGAGAAAAACAAGTGTTCTTGTTTCTTAGACATACTGTGAGATAACAACATGACATTAACCAAGTCTGTTAATTAAAGAAAAGTCTAGATTAACCAAGACTGAAAAACAAAATTATTTAGTATTGGTCTTCTCAGCCTAGATGCAAAGTCCTATTCCTCGCTCCTTCTTCTTCTTGGAATTTCTCTTAGAGATCCTTACTGTAGACATAG
This sequence comes from Zalophus californianus, assembly GCF_009762305.2. NCBI lineage: Eukaryota > Metazoa > Chordata > Mammalia > Carnivora > Otariidae > Zalophus > Zalophus californianus. Next base: position 42,931,035 of record NC_045609.1, read on the forward strand.
TGGGGCAGGCATGTTTGGAGGTTGTGAAGGGTAGAATGTATGAAATGTGAGCTAATTCCATGAGGATGTTTGCTTTCTATGGCTCTCTCAGCCATCCATTTCAGAGATCCTGAGCAAGTCTTTACTCACATCTCTCAACAAAGTATAGTAGATAAAACAAAACCAGCTTTATCTGCTCTGTGTATCACAAACAACTCACCTTGCCAGGTCCTGATTTCACAAGAAATGTTTGAAGGTTACAATAAGTTAGATTATATGAATGGGGTAATATGTGAAAAAAATCACAAAGGCCCACAGAAGATCTATTAATTCAAATCTGCTACAGGATTTTTTTATTGCTTCTAAAACTTTAAATATACTACATATTTCTTTAACACTTTGATTTGGACATCAGAAGGATATGTTAGGGACCTAATGACTCACCACCTACAAAATCAAAGTCCAAGCTTTGGTTTATCCCAAAATAGTCTTTGGCACTTCCAAGTTTGTCCACCAGAAGAGCAGAGAGAATTCTCTGATTCTGAAATCCATGGAGACATTACTGTTCAGAGGATCCGGAACCCATCCTCCAACAGTTTCTCATGCTCGTAGCACTGCTTATGGGTTATGGGGGGCTTGCCGTCCAAGTGCAGGTTACTCCCTATGGTGAGGGAGATCAGGAAAAAAAGAAAGACAAAGAAGAGAAATAGGGGCAAAGACTAAGGAAAATGGTGTATCACGACATGCTAAGCTACACTGTGCTAGTGAAAAAAAAAAAAAACCACAAAAATCTCAGTGGCTCAAAAGAACAAGGCTCATTTCTTGCTTGTACTGCATGACCTTCTTTGACAGGATGGAGGCTATGGTTATATCATCACATCTTCACTTGAGAATCCAAACTGAGGCAGTGGATGCCATTTGGAGCGATGTACTTTCCTATTGCCATGAGAAAAGGAGAATGTGTTGATGCATGCTCTAGTTATTAACACTTTCTCTGGGAAGTGACACATTTTATTGACCAAGAAATAGCCCCATAATCACACCTAATGAGAAGCATATTCCTATATGGTGCCCAGAAGGGAAGAACTGAATATTTATCATAATCCTAATGATTACCACAGTTGGAAAAGAAAGAGGCAGGGTCAAGGAATATCCCTAGGTCTGACCTGTGAGCCTTAGGCCCTGGAGGGAAGTATGTGGGCTAAGAAAAGGCAGTGTCTACAATAAGTAGGGTGCTTATGTTTATGGTAGGAAATCCAACAGACAGGAGAAGTAATTTCCCCAAATTCTTACAGGAAGGAATGGCAGAACGAGGCTTTAATTTCCTGTGCCCATGTCTGCTATCTCTCCCATGCTCCAAATTGTCCCACTGATTAATTAATTGACCATTTGATGTCTGCCTTCTAGGTACTTCCAGGAAAGCAGAGTAAAAACCTAATATAGGGCACACAAGAAATTAGTAAAACTACCAAGTCAGTATAAATTAAAGTTTAAGTTGTGTTACAACAGACTTAGGAATGAGTGCTTGGTACAGCCAGGGATCACCCTGGGAAGTCTTCCTGAAGGAGACAGGATTCATAATTGCCCTCTAGGTATCAATAGGATTTAAGGGAAGAAAAAAGCAGAGAACTTTTAAAATGAGCAGAACAGCAGGAGAAAAGGCAAAAGGGAAGGAGAGAGCCCAGCACCAGTGAGAAGCCCTGGGGGAGCCTGGGCTGGGGAGGATGGAGGCAGCAGGCAGGGATACAAGCTGGATGGGCCCGCCCAGCAAGGGTTACTTGGCAGGGGAGCCAGCTTCCTGCAGACAGAGATAGGAAACTGTGAAAGACTCCTGAGCAGAGGCATCATGGTGAGGCAGATGCTTAAAAAGGTTGTTTAATAGCAAGATGATTTGGTGGTGGTCAAGAGAGAGCTTCAAGGAAATTCCCACTCTAAGAGGCCCTTTCAATGATCCTGGTAATAGGCAAATTTGGAGTTGGCTTTTAAGATGTCCAAACTCATCAGATCAACAGTACTTTAAGTCTTGATCTCAGTTCATTGACAAGGACTGGGTGCTCATTTTTAGGATACAGTGTGTGAGTCGCCATCTGGGAATGGATCCTCCCCTTGGTCTCCAGGGTGAGGAGGAGTTAGAGGGGTGAACCTTTGGCACGGGGGTCAGGCAGCAGCTACACAGCAAACCCCTGCAGCAGGGAGATGAAGAAGTCACAGCCCCAGGATACTGAGCTCACCCTTGAGTGAGCCTGAAAGTGACCTCTATGAACTGACACAACTGGACAATTCTGGGCCTGCCATTATCTCTCTGAACCTGAAAATGAGCCCTGACCCAGACTCACAGCTCAAGCTCCCTACCATTAACTCCACCAACCAGCACAGCTTTGCTAAAGCCAAGGAACCTTACATGCATTCCTCAGGAGAATTTAATTGCCTTACTTAATGCTATTACTGTGATTAACGAGGGCAAACCTGCTTCTAGCAATGCCTCATAAAAAGAGTGGGCAGCCACCTATTAAAACACAGGAGCCAGGAGCCAGAAAACATGAACTACCTTCCAGCCAAGCATCATCACATTACCCCCAAGAGACAGAAACACACAGACATGCACACACACTTATTTCCAGGGACCTCGTGCACACACATTGCTAGGACAGGGCCTGTCTCCCTCCCTCCCCTCCTCCCCCAGGCCCTCCAGGCCAACGCAGCCCAACTGATTGTCCTGTCGTCAGGCTCCTGGAAGTCCAGCCACTGAAATGGCTCGAGGTGACAGAGGAGTCAGGCCATTTCTGCCAAGGTGCGACAGTGAAGCTGAGCTGGGACTCATTCAGATTCAATTTATACTCTGCTTCCTTCTGATTTTATGGTGTTTTTACTTTCATGGCCCTGAAAAAGCTTCTTTGTCAAAATGCACATCATAGTATTAGGACTGCAGAGGCGGCACTTTATGATACCCTCCCCTGCAAGGGCATAAATGGGGAGGGGTGTGACATAATTCTTATTTATCTGCTGGTGACTGGCTCCCACTGTAAGGCAACAAAGATCTTGCTGCTTCCATTAGGAAGCGTTCTCTTCCTGAGGACAGTAATTAGCTAAATGCTCTTAAACTCTAGTGTGGAAACAGCTGGGTATATTTCCAGGTGATGGGTCAAAACTTTACTCGTAGGGATCTCTGCCTTTCGAGATGTTAATTGCAGTGTGGGAAAAATAGGAAAACATCTAGTAAATAACAAAGCTAGAGATTCAGGCTGGAGGCAACTGGTCACAGGAGCACATGCTGGGGGCAGAGGGGAGTGGCAGTGAGGGCCAGCTCCTAATATATGGCCTGCCATGGCAGGATGCACCCTGAGGAAAGTCAATTGGCTCCAAGCCAAGCTCAGGCCAGAGCCACATAAGACTGAGAGAATGAATGGTATGGTCCAGTGTTCCTCATAGGCATGTCAAAAGAAAATTATTTTTTCAAAATGACACTAACTTTATTTGTATATAGGCTGGATTAAAATGGTTTTTTCTAGATTTTCTCATTGCAAAGCTATGGATAAGTTTATTTGAACTGTTCCCCCTTTTCTGGTAGAGGTGGTGTTCTTCCTTTACTTTAAGGATTTGTTTGCTCAGTCTCTTGGGCTGGCATTGAGTTGGGCCCTGGACACAGTTGTCTTGATGTTACATAACTGATCAGGGGCAGGAATGCCATCAAGAGCTTGAAACCTGTGACAGGAATTCTGGACAGTGTGATATGCTTCTCTCCAGGTAGGAAGCTGTTGCTCATGAGGAGACCTCAGTCATGGGGCAATAGTTGGGGTACCCTTTGTACTCAAATGTTACTTCCCCAGACAGGTCTTCCATGACAAATCTCTCACCAGAAGAATTCCTCCCTCCCAATCATTCTCTATGTCTCTACCACGATTTATTTCCCTTTATAGCACTTACCTAAACATATTATACTGCACCCTAGTTCTTTTACTGTCTCCATTCACTGTATGAAGGTATATGGTAAGCTAAATAAAGGTCACCTGAAGATGCCCATGCTCTAATCCATGCAACCTGTGAACAGGTTACCTTACATGGTCAAGAGAATTTTGCACATGTGAATAAATTCAGAATTTTAAGATGAGGGTATTATCCTGGATTATGTGGGTGGGCATGATACAACCAGAAGAGTCCTTATAAAAGGAAGGCAGGAGATCGATCAGTAGAAGATAGCACAACAATGTAAGCAGAAGAACAAAAGGCCATGTGATGTGGAAACATGAGCCAAGGAGGTGACCTCTAGAAGCTGGAAGAGGTAGGATGGATTCTTCCAGAGGTTCTAGAAGGAACCAGTCCTGCCAACATTTTGATTTTACCCTTCTAAGTCTCATTTTGGACTTTGGCTCCAGAAAATAATAGAATGGTATTGCTTTAAGTTTGTGGTAATTTGTTACAGCAGCAAAAAGAAATAACACAGGATCTACACTGTGTTCCCAGCTCCTGGACTGATGCCTGGCATAGAGTGGGAAATAACTACTACTTGTTGAATGAAGAATGAATTAATGAATTTATTCCACACTTCCAATATGAAACTACAAAATTTTTGAGGGTAGAATCCAGGCCAGACCTGGCTTTATCTCCCCAGTTCTTGGCACTTTATACGAAGTAATCAATCATAAAAAAAAAAAAAATACTATTTGATTAGTGTTTCAAAGCTGCATTCAGGCATCAATTTGCAGAGAACCTGTGTGTACCAGACACTAATAAGCCTTAGTGTAAAAACCAAAAAGACCTCACCTAGTCATACAGTTACTTACAGCTTAGTCAGGAAGAGAACAATGGAAACCAAACAGCCCACATGCAAGAAGTAGGGCATAACCTTAACTGAGCACCTACTATGTGACAGGCACTGTGCTGGGATACATTTTCATAGAGTTTTGAGAGACCATTCTAATAAATGGTCTCTTAAATCCTGAGTTCAAATTTCAGTTTGTGCAAATTACTTCGTCTCTCTGAGCCTCAAATGCCCAATTGTAACTCTGGGAAAACATTAATACCTACCTGACACGATTGATGGGAGAGTTAAATGAGCTAATGTTCATGAATATACACATTGTGATGCTTAATTTTAGGTGTCAAACTCAGGTAGGCCAAGGTGCCCAGATATTTGGCCAAACATTATTCCAGATATTACTGTGAGGGTGTTTTAAGATGAGATTTACATTTAAATTGGTGGACTTTAAGTGGAAGATTATCCTCCATAATGTGGGTTGGCTTTATACAATCAGTTGAAGGCCTTAGTAGTACGAAGACTGAGCAAGAAGGAATTTTGCTAGCTGATGGCTTTTCGGCTTCAATTGCAACTTCAGCTCCCACTCAGGTCTCCAGGATGCTGACCCATTCTACAGATTTTGAACTTGTCAGGCTCCATAATGCAGATAAATCTCTACACACACACACACACACACACACACACACACACACACACACACACACCTGTTGGTTCTCTTTCTTTGGACTATCCTAAAACAAACATACAGTATAATGCCTAGCCACATTATAATGATTGTATCTCATTTAATGCCTACCCACAACTTCTTTAGGTATGATTATGCTCATTACACAGAAGAGGAAATTATGGATTAAAGAGATTAAACATATTGCCCTGTGCCATGCAGATAATAAATGCCAGAGGCATGATTCACATCAAGTAGTACCTGCCACCTAAGCCTGGACTCTCCATCTACAATGTTGCCCCCACTCTGCTTTAAAAGCTGGCCAGGCAACATGCTAAGAGAATTGCAGATGTCAAAATTTATTGGAATTCCAGAATTCTTAATACCTTTCCAAGCATAAACAGATACTTAATCAATATGTAGTGCTCTAATTCATTACGGTGCATTAGACCACCCAAGCTCTTTGAGACTGCTAAGATGAGTTTCAGAAAGATGCCATATATCAAGAAGAGGATGTTCTTAGAATCACAGTCTCCTTTTACCCTTGCATTTTAACTCTGTATAATCTATTTGTATCCTACTACAAACACACACCTACTGACTATATTCTCTAAATTTTCTCTGATCATCTCTTAAATATACAGATTTACTCTGTGCTCATCTACCCTTCCCCTACCCTCAGTAAATATGGTTAAGTAAACATAGATTTCTTGTTTTCAAAAGGAACTGCTGACAAATAATTCAGGGATATGATATTTATGAATTGTTAATACTGCTTTATGCCAGACTAAGACTTGGAAAGATCCAAACATTCCTAAATGCAGTTATTTCTCTCTCCAGTGAAGATGGAATAACTGGGATATTTCTGGGATATTTACCTTCCCACCTGGAACAACAAAAATATAGACATAATATATGAAACAATGGCAAGACATTAGACCTCAGGAAAGAAGAACATTGATCTCTGATAAACAAGAAAAAAGTAAGATGGTCCTAAAATCACCATGTGATATCCTTGATAGAGTTTCCAGACCACAATGCAACCCAACTCCTTCCTAAACTGAGGAGACTGAACTAAAAGTCCAAGGACTGCAAGGTAGCTAGACTTTACAAAACATAGTCCTGGAGAGGAGAGAGCTGTGATGTGACAAAACTCTGGAGGTCTTCAGAGTGTCACGGATTAGCACACACATGTGAGGAAACCACTCAAGAAAGAAAGAGAATGATCTTAAGTGGTAGAAGTCACAGTGCTGGGTTTCACAAGACTGGGAAAAATTCCTGTCCCATGAGCCAGAATGGAAACCCTCAAGAACCATGGGACATTGGGTATAGCACGCAAAGGGTCTTACATCAGCAATGGGGGATAAGATCAAGCATTGCTCTGGTCCCGCCTAACAAATACCAAAAGCAAGACCTAAAAGGATGAAACCATTTCCAAGTAACTATATCACAGGGGAAAAAAAAAAAAAAACCCTCAAGAATATCTATGTGAATACAAGAAAAAAAGAAACCCAGCACTCAATTAGGTAAAATTTATAAATTTATAAAATTTATCAAGTAAAAAATTACCAGGTATTTAAAGAAACATACAAAAAAATAAAACACACAATGAAGACATAAATCAAATGAAACTGACCAAGAACTGACATATATATTAGGATTAATTTTAAAAAATGACATTATAGTCATTGTAAGTGTATTCCAAAGGTTGAAAAGGTTAAGAGAGACATGGACAAATCAATCCTCAAAAGATAAAATCTATAAGGTTTGAGATGAAAAGTACATTGAGATTTATAGGTTAGACATTACTGGAAAAAATATTAGTAAACTTGAAAACACAGCACTAGACCCTATCCAAAATGAAACATAGATATTTTTAAAAATAATGAAAGAGTATGAGTAAGTTGTGGAATGATTTCACAGGACTAATATATGTGTAATTAAAGTCCCAAAGAAGATAGAAGGCAGAACATCTATTTCAAGAAATAGACAAAAGCTGTCCAATTTGATGAAAACTATAAATTCACAAATCCAAGAAGCTCAATGAAACACTATCATAAGAAAAATGAAAAATATACCAAGACCTATCATAATCAAATTGCTCAAAAGCAGTGATAAAGATAAAATGATAAAGGAGGATAGAGGGGGGAAAAGACATGTTATGAGCAGAAAAACATTTTTTTAAGGCAACAGACCTCTTTTTTGAAACAATGCATATGAGAAGATAGTAACATAACATCTTTAAAGTATTGAAAGAAAAAAAAATAAACCTGTCAATTTAGAGTTTTATATCCAGCAAAAGTCATTTTTTAATTTGAAGACAAAATAAAGTCTTTTCCAGACATCCAAAACCTGAAAGAATTCATCACCAGTTGACCTACACTACAATATATAAATAATTATTAAAGAAAGTCCTTCAGATAGAAGAAAAATAATACCAGATAGTAGTATGGATCTACAAAAGGAGGAAGAACACCAGAAATGGTAACTCAATGGATGAATATATGTTTTTCATATTATTTAAATGTCTTTAAAATACAATTGACTGTTTAACTAAAAACTATAATGTAATATGGAGTTAATAATAATTAAAGAAGTAAAATGTATGAAAACAATAGCACAAAGGAACATAGGGGATTACCTTGCCCTTACCAACCATTTTTCTACTGTTTCTATGAGTCTGACTTTTTATTTAGATTCCACATATCAGTGATATCATGCAGTATTTGTCTTTCTCTATCTGGCTTCATTAGCATAATGCCTTCCATTCATGTTGTTGCAAATGGCAGGATTTTCTTTTTCCCCAGAGCTGAATAGTATTCCCTTGTGTGTGTATAATTATGTACATTTAATTACAAAATTATATATATATCTTCTTTATCTATTCATCCATTGACAGACACTTAGATTGTTTCCTCAGCTATTGTGACTAATGCTGCATTGAACATAGTGTGTAGATATATCTCTTTGATCCTGTTTAATTTGTAGTTAAAAGCTTTCCTACAAAGAAAACTCCAGGACATGGTGGCACCAATGGTGAATTCTACTCAAGAGTTAGGGAAGAAATAATACCAAATTCATTCAAACTCTTCTGGAAAATTGAAAATTAAAGACTACACCCCACTTCATTCTCTCAGGCCAGCATTTCCCTGATGTCAAACCAGACAAAAACATTACAAGAAAAAAAAAAACCCACTATAGACTAATAACCTGTATGGATTATTAATAACTTCATTGACATAAATGTAAAAATTCTATCCAAAATTTTAACAAATCAAGTACAATGCACAAAAAGGAAAATATAACCAAGTGGGATTTGCTCTAAGAATACAGGTTGGTTTTACATTTGAAAAGCACTAATGTATTTTGCCATATTAACAAACTAAAAAATAAAACCCATATGATCACCTCAATAGATGCCAAATAAGCACTTGACAAAATCCAACATCTATTCCTTATTTTAAAAAGAAGGAAGAAGAGGAAAAGAAGGATGAAAAGGAGGAGATAGAGGGGAGAAAAACAAAAAAAATTAATAAAAAGTAGAAAAGAATTTCCCAAAACTAATAAGACCTACAAAAATCTACAGTACTCTAATAAATTATAATACACATCATGATTAATAGTAAAAAAGTTAATGTTTTCCCTGTAAGACCAGGAAAGAGATAAGGATATTTATTTTTACTACTTCTACTTGGCATTGTACTAGAGGTTGTATCCAGTTTGAAATAAAGGAAGAAAAATTAAAAGCTTCCAAATTGGAAAGGGAGAATGAGCTGGGATATATTCTCTAATCATCTACGTAGAAAATCTGATGGAATCTACAAAAGCTAAAAGCTAAAATTGAGCTTATCAATGTTTCAGGATTTAAGTATAATAATCAATTTTATTTCTACATACTAGAAATGAACAATCAAAAATAAAATCAAATGGTAAAAATTCCATTTACAAGTGCATGAACAATTTGAAATACTTAAGAGTTCTGTCTGAGAAATAATGTGAGAGACATGTACAATAAAAACTAAAAAACATTGCCAAAAATTAATGATGTAATGTATGGTGATTAACATAATAAAATTAAAATAAAACTAAAAAAAATCACTGAAGGGAATTAAAGAACTAAATAAATGGATAGATATATTATGTTCATGGGTCAGGAGACTCATTGTTAGGATGTCAATGTAATTCTAATCAAAATAATACAAGGTATTTAAAACAGAAATTGATAAACTAAATCTAAAATTCATACGGAAATTCAAAGGAGCTAGAAAAGTGGTACCAATTTTGAAAAAACAAAATTTGGAAAGATAATATTACCTAATTTCAAGACTTACTAAAAAACTACAAAAATGAAGACTCTATTGATCTATAGTATTGATCTAAAGATAGACACTAATATCAATGGAACAGGACAGAGTCCAGAAAAACACCCACATATAGATACGGACAACTGATCTTCAACTAAGGTGCAAAGGCAATTCAGTGGAAGAGGGATACATAGTCTTTTCAACAAATGGTTCCAGAACAATTAGCTATCCAGACATTTAAAAAAGTGAACTTCAACCCCTTTAATAGTACCATACACAAAAACTAATTCAAAATCGGCCACAGTCCTAAATGTTCAAGCTAAAACTATAAAAATTCTAGAAGGCAACATAGGAGAAAATCTTTGTGACCTTGGCTTAGGAGAATATTTCTTAGACAAAACACCAAAAGGATGATCCAGGAAAAAAAAAAACTGTACAGAAGAGAGTTAATATAGTAGGACTGAGACTGCTATCCTTTAAAGACATGCTTGAAAGTGTGTCTGGACACTTGGACTTCAGGTAGATTCCCACCATTCTCAACTGATAAGAGCAGCACAGTGAGTCCAAACTGTTCCTACAAACAATATGGCTTATGCTGAACACATGCTTTCCTTCTGAGAGTCTGAAATTTTTGATATATACTAGGAAGAAGATGTCTACAAAACAGCCCCCAATCACACCTTAAGCATTGAGTCTCTAATGGGCTCCCCAGTAGACAACACTTTGTTCAGACTGTCACAATTAGATGCCAAAGACTGTGCATCATCTGTGACTCCACAACGTAGAGGACTCTTGGAAGCTTACACCTGATTTCCTCAGGACTGAATCTTAGACACTGTTTGCTTTGCTGATCTTGTTTTGTATCCTGTTGCTGTTATAAGTTTTAGTCATGAGTATAACTGCAGGCTGTATCCTGTCAGTTTACTTACCAAATCACCAAACATGAGGTTGGTTTGATGAATCTCTGACATCAGAATAAACTGGTAATTTGGACTTCATCAGAATTGGAAACTTCTAATCTTCAAAAGATACTAAAGACAAGCCAGAGGCTGAGAAAAAAATATTTACAAAGGCTGGTAAAAATACTTTTATCTAGAACATATGAAGAACTCTCAAAACTCAATAATAAATGAAAAAATTTTATAAAAAATGAGGAAAAGATTTGAATAAACATTTCAGCAAAAAAAGTATATGTATGATAAATAAGCATACGACAAGATGTTAGATATTACTAATTGTTAATATTAAGGGAATGCACACTTTTCCAATGAGGTATCACTACACACATATTAGAATGGCAAAACAAACCGATCATACTAAGTATTGATTTCCATGTGGAGGAGATGGGAATGTAAGACAGCACAACCACTTCGGATGACTGTTTAGTAGTTTCCTAAAAAATTAAACATATACCTACACATCATCTATCCATTCCACTCCTAAGTATTTACCCCAAATAAATGAAAGCATATATCCATATGAATGCTTGTACACACATATTCATGGAAGATTTTTTTGAATAGCTAAAAACTTGGAAGCCAAATGTCCAACAGGTGAATGCAATGTAATTACACTGACCATAAGACAAATGTAACTTTTTTTTAAAAAAATTAATTCAGTATTCACTGTAGATGGTATAGACTCAATAGGATATAAGCTCTAAAAGTTACTTACCCTGTATTCTATACATGTATTCTATGTATCTGTGACTATAATAGAATCATAGTGGAGACAACAAAGTCTAAATTTGAGCTCCTTACAAACATGAGGTTCCTGTCCAAATGGACTTCCTAACCAGCCACACAACACCATCCCCATCTGCCCTGCACATGTAGTTTGTAGAACTGCTCTCATGCCCAGGCCTAAGGGCCCCCATTTCTTACCTTTGCTTCAAAGTCCTCTCAAGACCATACACAAAAGACCCATATTTATTAAATCTCTACTTCAACGAAGTTCTACACGAGACACAATGCAAGATTCTAGACTGACCTCGATGGAATCTGTCCTCTAGTTTGCAATATAAAGATCAAAACATAGCCAATGCAACAACAAAAGTACAAATGATGACAATGTATAAAGTACCAGGTCCCAGCAGGTATCATTTGGTACAATTACTGATGCCCTTAATGACGCTCTGAGGTGATGAAGGACTCTCATGGCTGTCAAAAGTTAAAAGTCACCAAAGAGGATAATAAGATGCAATGGTGGGGTGGGGGATGGATATCAGGATGACCGAAATGGCAGTGAACTTTTTTTTTTTTTAAGTCAACACTGAGAACATAATAGGAAAATAATGAGACTGGCGTATCTTGCCTTTTCAAGGAGATTCGTGGAGCACCACTCTTGCTAACATTTTCTGCAATAATACTTTTTTCCTTCAGAAAACACATCCAGAATCTGAAATGAAAAATCTGTCAAGCATGTGGTTGTACCACAGAGGATGGTCCGCTGGGAAAGGGAAGAGATAGCATACTGAGAGAGCCATCAATTCCTGGAGTCCTAAAGCCTCATTTTTGCTACAGGAACTTGGCAAGGAAACTAAAAGGATCTTGGAAAGAAAATCAGCAGAAATTGGTTTTGATATTCCAGAAAACAGGACTTCCAACTTAATGGAAAGCTAAGTGTTTTCAGTTACTGCATCAAATTTTTTCAAAGTCTACTTTTATTAATCATGTAAAAATATTGCATTGTTTTCTCTCCTTCCTTTTGTCTAGTTTCTGTTTTTTGACTGAAGTACATTCCTCTCCAACCAAGAAATGTCACTCCAAAGATCCCCATGTCCACCAATCTTCCTCAGAGGCACTTCCCTGGTTCTTAGTCAAAGAAGTCACAGGATGAATGAGGCCCCCTTACATGTGAGACAAAGGCCCAATAACAGAAAGGGGACTTGGTCAATAATCATGGACCTGTTTATTGACTGTCTCTATGAGATAACTCAGGCAAGAAGGTTCCTGTTGCCTCTCAGGCTATGCCTGCTCCCGGCCCCCTTCCCATCTCTCTTCCCACGTGATTCCCACCATCAAATCCAACCCACTCCTATGCTCTAGAATCAGGTAGGATCTCATACAGAAGAGACCAAAGATGCAAACTGGTGCAGTCACTCTAGAGAACAGTATGGAGTTCCTCAAAAAGTTTAAAATAGGGGTGCCCGGTGGTGCAGTCATTTAAGTGTTCAACTCTTGGCTTTCAGCTCAGGTCATGATCCTCAGCATCATGAGATCAAGCCCTGTATCAGACTCCATGCTCAGCATGGAGCTGCTTGAGATTCTCTCTCTCCTTCTCCCTCTGCCCCTTCCACTCATGTTCATTCACGCTCTCTCTCTAAAATAAATAAATCTTTAAAAAAAGAAAGTTAAAAATAGAACTACCCTATGATCCAGCAATTGTGCTACTCAGTATTTAACTAAAGAATACAAAAATACTAATTAAAAGGGATAAATGCACCCGAATGTTTATAGCAGCATTATCTATATGGCCAAATTATGAAAACAGTCCAAGTGTCCACTGACTGATGAATGGATAAAGAAGAGGTGGTGTGTGTGCACACGCATACGATGGAATTACTCAGCCATAAAAGAGAATGAAATCTTGCCACTTGCAATGACATGGATAGAGCTAAAGAGTATTAGGAGTATTATATATTAAACAAAGTCAGTCAGAAAAAGAAATTACCATATGATATCACTCCTATGTGGAATTTGAGAAACAAAACAAAGGAGTAAAGGAAAAAAAAAAGAGGAGGGGGAGGGGCAAATGAAGAAACAGACTTTTTTTTAAGATTTTATTTATTTGACAGAGAGAGAGATAGCGAGAGCAGGAACACAAGCAGGGGGAGTGGGAGAGGGAGAAGCAGGCTTCCTGCAGAGCAGGGAGCCTGATGTGGGGCTCGATCCCAGGACCCTGGGATCATGACCTGAGCTAAAGGCAGACACCTAACCAACTGAGCCACCCAGCCGCCACAGCAGACTCTTAACTATAGCAAGCAAGCTGATAGTTACCAGAGGGGAGGTGTGTGGGGGGATGGGTTAAATAGGTGATGGGAATTAAGGAGGGCACTTATCCTGATGAGCACTGAGTGATGTATGGAACTGTTGAATCATATTGTACACGTGAAACTAATATCACACTGTACGTTAACTAACTGGGAAGTAAAATAAAATTTTTTTAAAAAAATTTAAAAAGATTTGAAACAAACCATAAGAGACTGTTAATCTCAGGAAGCAAACTGAGGGTTGCTGGAGTAGTAGGGGCTGGGAGGAATGGGGGGGCTGGCTGATGGACACTGGGGAGGGTATGTGCTACAGTGAGCGCTGTGAATTGTGTAAGACTGATAAATCACAGATCTGTATTTCTGAAACAAATAATACATTATATGTTAAAAAAAAGATAGTAGGAAGGGAAAAATGAAGGGGGGGAATCGGAGGGGGAGATGAACCATGAGAGACTATGGACTCTGAGAAACAAACTGAGGGTTCCAGAGGAGAGGGGTGTCGGGGGATGGGCTAGCCCAGTGATGGGTATTAAGGAGGGCACATATTGCATGGAGCACTGGGTGTTATACGCAAACAATGAATCATGAAACACTACATCAAAAACTAATGATGGGGCGCCTGGGTGGCTCAGTTGGTTAAGCGACTGCCTTCAGCTCAGGTCATGATCCTGGAGTCCTGGGATCGAGTCCCACATCGGGCTCCCTGCTCAGCGGGGAGTCTGCTTCTCCCTCTGACCCTCTTCCCTCTCGTGCTATCTCTCATTCTCTCTCTCTCAAATAAATAAATAAAATCTTTAAAAAAAAAAACTAATGATGTACTGTATGGTGACTAACATAACATAATAAAATAAAATTAATAGAAAAATGTTTAAAAAATAAAGTGATCTTTCAGATAATTAGGTCAAAACAATGTAATAAAAATTGAGATTACTGTTAAAAATTTAAAAAGATTTAAGATGCAACATTAATTGCCCGTGATAAAAGCTGGTAACAATCTAACTGCCTATCTAGGAGGAAATAGTTAAATATATTATGGTATGCTTATACCATGGTCAACAAGATAACTATTAAAGTAATGGGGTAGATCTATACGTATTGACTTGGGAAGTTGTCCACAACATATTGTGAAGTAATAAAGCAAAGCTACTTACCAAAATGCATAGGTATATGGCGATATCTTTATAAATTTATATTTAAAAAAAAACTTCTGAAAAGGAATAAACTATGTTTTAGGTGGGATGGAATGGGCAGAAGAGAATTATACTTTTTTATTTTATGAAATTTTGAAGTATTAGGTTTATGATTATTTTTACATGTCTTTTCCTTGTTTTTTTTTCACATAAAATTTTTTAAAAATCAGTAAGTAATGGAATATGTTTTCATGTTTTCCTTTTATCTTTTCCATCATTTAGTACTGGACTCACCTACTAAGCACACCATGTAGCAGAAACCATGTGTGCCTTAAACACTGTTGTATCCCTTAGGCCTAGAACAGTATCTGGAATACTGAAAATATTCAACAACTATTTCTTGGATAGATGGGTTAATTAAATAGATTCAGTCCCATCATTCTTTGATCTGCTGTCTTTGGTCTAATTACACTCTGCCTTGTTCTCATAATCAAGCACCACCTTGTATCCCATCATAATTGTGTCCCCATCTTTTCCCCTTGCATTTGACACCTTTGTCTTGACTCTCTTCTTGATTACCTGGTCCCTGAGGCACTGGCCTTACTCTTGCTGCCCTACTACCCGGGGATGGAGTCTTCCCACTTGATTCTAAGTGAGCAGCAGAAACACTGCTACTAGGGTGCCTGGGTGGCTCAATTGGTTAAGCATCTGCCTTGGCTCAGGTCATGATCCCAGGGTCCTGGGATCAAGCCCCGCATCGGGCTCCCTGTTCAGTGGGGAACCTACTTCTCCCTCTCCCTCTACTTGCCGCTTCTCCTGCTTGTGCTCTGTCAAATAAATAAAATCTTCAAAACAAAACAAAAACGACTGCTACATAGGAAAACTTCTATTTTTTACTGTCTATTTACACTCAGATACAGTTAACCCTGAAGTTACCATTACATATTTGTCTGGATTCCCCATAAGCTCCTTAGATCACTGGACTGCCTATTCTTTGACTGTTTCTTTCCCTTTGGACAACCCCCAAATTGGCCACCTTTCCATGTTCTAAAGGTGGGTCTGTTTTCAGAGGTCCTCCACCAAGGAGCAGGTCTGGCTCCAAGTTCTGATCCCATCCAGCCTACCCCAACCCTACTGCAACAAACTAAGTTATCTGTCCTTGGACTGAGAAAGTGATACCCATAAGATGTTTTATGAAAACTCAGAAATATCCAACTTTTCCAGTATCCTTTTCTAGTGATATTCATTTTTCCGAATTTTTTAATCCAACTTATTCACCTGAAATGAAAACACATCACCACATAATAGTCTACAAGGCCTTTGTTCCCTTCTGGCCCTGCTCTGTGGTTCCTCCTGCTCAAAAAAGTCATTTTCCCTTTGATTTGCTATTCATAAATAGAAATCTATGAGATTGTACCTTTGGTTCTAGTCACCTAAGAGACTTCTATAGAGTCCATGGGTTCACCCTAATCTTTTGCAACCTAAATAACCACAACAATGAAAGTGCATTGCTGAAAAGGCTGTGACCATGGTAAAGATTTAAAATACATCGTCCAAGATTAAAGAGCCAAGTACAGATTCAAGAGAATTCGTGTGTGTGTGTGTGTGTGTGTGTGTGTGCGTGTGTGTGTGTGTATAATAATGGTACTTGTTAGGATCCTGCCCTAAACTATTTTGTCTATTAGATGTTCCATTTAGCAGAAGGCAGCTGTTATTTACTAGGAAATGCATACAGAAAAAAAAATCAAGCCATGGCATCTATAAAGATAGGTAGATTGAAGTGAGCGAGCAATTATGATGCAGGTAAGGTCAGGGACCCAGAAACATCTGAATCTTGCTCTCAGTTCACTCTTCTTTAAGATCTCTGACAAAAATTCATGATCAGAGAACAACACAAATAATATTTTATATTTGTTGGAGTTTAGGTCCTGAGGCATAGTAGAGCAAGCTGTCTGAGATGGACCACAGAAGAGAAAGGACACTTTCTGCCTAAGCTAAAGAATCCCACAGGCTCTGGAAAGATTTGCTCCATCTACTTTTACTGCAAAGCCCTTACTTGAGTCACATGATTCATTGCTACAATGCGGGAAACACATTGGCCAACAAGGTGCAAGAGACCCAATGAAGACCAGGAGTGTTTGCAGCAGGCCTCAGTCAACTGGCCTTTGGCCTTTCTCAATTCAAAAATCATATGTATTGGGCGCCTGGGTGGCTCAGTCGTTAAGTGTCTGCCTTCGGCTCAGGTCATGATCACAGGGTCCTGGGATCGAGCCCTGCATCGGGCTCCCTGCTCAGCGGGAAGCCTGCTTCTCCCTCTCCCACTCCCCCTGCTTGTGTTCCCTCTCTCGCTGTGTCTCTCTCTGTCAAAAAAAATAAAATCTTTAAAAAAAAAAAAAAAAAATCATATGTATTGATTTAGTTATTTTGGAGAAAAGATCCTTCAGAATGAGGATATAAAGAGAAAAATGCAGATGGCTGGGCTTTCTCTCAGAGAATCAGCAACTGAAAGGTGGTCTCCTCCCAGTTATTAGAAAAAGGAGTGCCCAAAAGTCCACCACAAAACCACACCGACCTCCACTTCCTCTGAATGCAGGACCACTGGGATTGAGGCCCAATTCAATGTTCTAAAATCTGACCAATTCAGAAAAACAGCATTTAAGGGTAGAAAGAAGTGGGCAATAGTAGCTAGAAGCTTCTCATAACTAACAGTGTGCTTTATTTCATTTCCAGTTATTCCTCTCATAACTAGTCAGATCACAAGAGCTCTATGCCACAATATGAGACACTACTGCCATATGAATCGGCAATTATTGACTCTTTAGCTCTTCAACTCATCACCAGCACATGGATCTATACTCTCAGCAGCAGGTAGTTCTGCTAAAATGACCAAAAACAGAACGTGTGTCTCTAACTCAAGTAGTATTTTTCTTATTTCCATGTTTTTCCCTTCTGACAGTAGATATCTAATCCCATGGTTAAATCACTTTCACTAAGAACGTTCCTCGACTATGAGCTCTCAGTCTGTAAGGTCATACATGATGTAACCTTGAATAAAGTTATGAGAGATAAGAATGCTAAGAAAAGTTTAGATTTCAGTTGCTTTGAGGATTTTTTCCCCATTATGTAAACTCTTAAGAAATTTAAAGAAGGGGAAAAATGATTAAATTGTAGGTGTTTTTAAAATCATAGTTACACCAAAAAGCAAAATAGTCTTCCTGCTGCGATATATTTTCAAGGAACAACACTGCCTCAAGTCAAAGTCAGGAGTATAACCCAATAGGGACCATTCAAAATGAAGGAAGGACCCCAGCCATGCATGCCAGTGAGCTTCACTACTCTTCAGCTAGCCAACTCAACCATACTAATGTTCAACGCAATCCTGTAAAATGCTGTCATGGGGATAGGAAATGCTCCCCATCCATAGGAGAACTCTGCAATAGTGCAATTGTCCTAAATCAGGAAACAAATGACCTTCAGGATGCTCTGGGTGACCATGCACTGGCCAAGTTACAGCTTTCATGCAAGCTTCAGATTTTCCAGGTTTTCCCTACATTGTGAATAAGAGTGCTACTCTCCCTGTCTCTACTCTTCAACCACACCGGACTTCTAGTTCCCCAAAGACGACCCCAAGGGCCTCCTTCTTGCACACTGTTGTCTGTGTGTCCTAACCTGATTTTCAACAAAGACACCTCCTAAGGGATACTTTTCCTGTGTCCCTAGACACCTTAGTTCCTTCTGTCACATGTTCCCAAGGCACTTCTCCACACTGCAATTGTGTAGCTTGTGTTTAATATCGGACTCCCCACCAGACCAAGCATTCTAAAAAACCCAGGGACCATGCCTCTTGATTACCTCTTAATCCCAGGCTTCTAGCACAGTGCCAAGCACATGGTATTTGCTTAATAGTTTTCCAAATGAACAAATGAATTCATAATTAACCAAGAAAATATAGTCCAACAGAAAGTACATGTGAGACAGGAAAATTCTCCAACTTCCAGAGAACTGCATCTCAGCTGGACAAAGGTCTTAGGTCAAAAATAAAAAAATAAAAAATTCTATCAGTTTTAAATGATTCTCCAATCGTACCATCTCTGTGCAATTTCTGCCTTGGTGTCTAACTAGTCTTTGTCAGGAAGATTCAAATCCACAAATGAATGCTATAATAGAGCAGTAGATGTGGGGAAAAAACCAGCTCTCATTTCTTGGCAGCGTGACCTTGAGGAAGCCATCTGACCTCTCCGAATTTAGTTATTCACCTATAAAAAGATAATGATTCCTGAGGTATCCTATATGAAAGAATTTGCCAAATTACAAAAGGCTGGACACACATAAAAAACTATTGTAATGTTGAAAACACATCAGAATTTCAAATAGAAAAATACAGAACTGCAGGATTGGAGAGTCCAAACAAATTTCCCTTGCAACCCAATGAATACATGACAAGGCCAGAGACAGTGAATATGTGGCCTGGGAGAACTACAGTCACCCTGCTCACCGGACAGCACCACTATTCCTGTCAAAGGAGAGGCTGGATGCTGATTTTATTTAAATAGATTCCATTCCATCAGATTGTCTCATGATAAAAATATTTTCCCATATTCCCCATGAATTTGCAATGAAGTTCAACAATGTATAAAAGCCACTGAAGCAAGAACACAAGCTAAATGAGTCTGGGCTTACGAGTGAGGATGGCCTCACACTTATAATTCAACCACTGCCTTCTGAGAGGCTCAACGGACAGGTTTTAATATTAAGGGAAAATGGTCACATTAGGAAAACCTAAGAAGGTAGTGTTACAGCACCTGGAGATAACCCAGTTCTGATGTAATCAAGGGCATTTTACTACTGGTGAGAACCCTGATAGCAGCATCCCATCCCATCCCATGCCAGACTGGGACAGTAGAATTGGGAGCTGAAGATGCAACATGTTGCCACTTGTTTACTTTGAATCACTCCTTAATCTGAGATTTTGCAATGGTCGTAGGCATGCATAAGAAAAGACATATGGGGGCATAACTAGAAGTTCCAACCTGGAGAAGACATTGCTGGGGACCCAAGGCAGCAAACACACTGGAGAAGAAGCACAGATGGAAGCTGGTGGCTGTAGTCTAGTAGGACTGGCTCAGAAAAGGGCCATTTCTCATTTGGGACGATGAGGGAGTAAGGGACCTTCATGGTGGGAGCAAAGAGTCTGGGCTTAGCTACCTTAGGTCACTGCAGAACAAAAGCTGGCCCAGGGGTGGACTTTCCATTGGTAACAACTCCTTCAGGAGCTTTGTAGAAAAGCTGCCAGTGGAAATCCAGAGGCTTCCCACTATGAGCTGTTCTCCCAAGTGATGAGTCAGATGTAAACCAAGAGACCTGTGGATTCCTCATTAAAGTATACTGAGACAGGGTGTCCCTGACTCCAAGCTCTAACTGCTAATCATTTCCTATACTTCTTGCCCCCGTCATGGAGTCAGCCAGCAAAGAAACCCAAAACCCACTCAAATTTGGTGCCTCTGCCTTTGAAGAGATTAAAGTTCAAGTTAGATGCTAATGATGTAACTATTACCAAGTACACAAAGTGAATGCAAATGTTCACAATCATATATGTGTGAGCCACCACAAGCACTCCAGAGAATTCACTCTGCTGCTTGTACATTTGGTTAGTGAAGAAACATCAGAGGGAGAAGCTGTTTAACTTTCAGAAGCAAATTGTCTAATAATCATGGGAACTGTCAGCTTTGAAAAATGGAAATTTTGTGACACTCCTGTGGGGTCCCCCCAGTGTTTTGCATATGGTTTCAGAAGGGGGGATCTTTATTGATATTCTGCAGAGATTCCAGCAAAGTATATCCAGGGGCCCAACTTCCCACAAATCCTCCTAATGAATCCCTAGGCAAAAGACAACAGTTATGATACTCCCAGAGCAGGCTTCAGATGAAAACATTGACTGTCTCTGTGGAAAATAGAAATAAATCCTAATATCTCCATGTGCTATACACATTTCTTATTTTTTAGCTTGCCTAGGAGGATTCATCTGTCTAGATTAGGTGACTAGAGTTTTGGGATTCTTGCAAGAAGCTACTTCTGCCTGTCTGAACCCTAAGATAGCATATAAGAATGAAATGGCCAAACTGAAAGGGGCTTTGGGCTTTCTTCTGAACTGTACACAAAGACCTGTTTTATTATGAAGACTCTGATCCCCAATATAAGGCTAGAATAGCAGGAAACAAGAACAGGTTATGAGGAGGAAAAGGCTGTAAGCGTGAGCACTTCTAACTCCCCATTCCAGTTCACTAAAATACACAGCAAAAAGCCTTGTCCTCTGAAGGTTGTTTTGATAGTCCTTATATCATTTATCATGTATCTACTTCCAAATTCTACAAATTGGTCCCACAATTTCCCCACCGAAAGTTCTACTCACTAGGAGAGAAAAAAAGGGGAGAGAGCAAATGGATCTAAAAACTTATACAGAACATTCCACCCAAAGCAGAATATACATTCTTCTTAAGCACACATACAACAGTCTCTGGGACAGGTCACATGTTAGATAACAAAACAGGTCCTAGTAAAGCAAAGAAGACTGAGCTCGTACTATTTTGTCTGACCATCATGGAATGAAACTAGAAATTAATCACAGAAGGAAAACGGGAAAATTCAGAAATATGTGAAAATTAAACTACATACTCTCGAACAACCAATAAGTCAACAAAGAAATCAAAAGAAAAATTAGAAAACATCTTGACAAAAGTGAAAATGAACACACAACAGACATACTAAAACTTATGGGATGGATCAAAAGCAGTACTAAGAGGGAGGTTTAGAGTTCTAAACACCTAGATGAAAAAAGAAGAAAGATCTCAAATCACCACTTCACTTTTCACTTTAAGGAACTAGAAAAAGAACAAAGGCTAAAGTTAGCAGAAGGAAAGAAAAAATAAAAATTAGAGCAGAAATAAATGAAATAGAGAATAAAAATCTTAACTGAGATGGTTTTTTGAAAATAACAAAATTGAAAAACCTCTTAGCTAAGAAAAACAGAAGATTCAAATAAATAAAATGAAAAATGAAAGAAGAAACATTATAACTGGTAAGAGCAATACATAGGATCACAAGAGACTACTATGAACAATTAATTATATGCCAAACAATTGGCCAACCTAGAAGAAATGGGTATTTTTTTTAATGATTTTATTTATTTATTTGACAGAGAGACACAGCAAGAGAGGGAACACAAGCAGGGGGAGTGGGAAAGGGAGAAGCAGGCTTCCTGCTGAGCAGGGAGCCCAATGCAGGGCTCAATCCCAGGACCCTGGGACCATGACCTGAGCCAAAGGCAGACGCTTAACCATCTGAGCCACCCAGATGACCCGAAATGGGTACATTTCTAGAAACCTACAACCTACCAAGATTGAATCATGAAGAAACAGAAAATGTGAACAGACCAATAATGAGTACGGAGATTAAAGCAGTATTAAAAAACCGCCCAACAAAGAGAAGCCCCAGACCAGATGGCTTCACTGGCAAATCCTACCAAACATTTAAAGAATAATTAACACCAGTCCTTCTCAAAGTTTTCCAGAATATTGAAGAGGAGAGAACATTTTCAAATTCATTTTATGAGGCCAGCATTATCCTGATACCAAAGACAGAAAAAGACACTAAAGACAGAAAACTACAGGCCAATAATTCTGATAAATAGATGCAAAATATTAGCAAACCAGATTCAACAGGATCATTCACCATGACCAAGTAAGAGTTACCCCTAGGATGCAAGGATGATTCAACATATAAAAATCAATCAAGGTAATACACCACAATAACAGGAAAAGAGAGTCAAAACATGATTATTTTAATAGATATAGGTAATATATTTGTCAACATTCACCACCTTTTCATGATAAAAACATTCAACAAACTAGGTATAGCAGAAAATTAGCTCAACATAACAAAAGCTACATACAAAAATCCCACAGCTAATTTTACACTCAATGGTGAAAACCTGAATGCTCTTCTTCCAAGATCAAGAACAAGGCAATAAATTGTATATTCACTATAGTACTGGAAGTCCTAGGCAGAGCAGTTAAGCAAAAAAAGGAAATAAAAGACATCCAAATAGAAAAAGATGTAAAATGACCTCTTAGCAGATGACATTATCATATACAGGAAATCCTAAAGATTAAACAAAGGAACTGTCAGAACTGATAAAGTTGGCAAAGTTGCAGTTACAAAATCAACATATGAAAATCATCTTTGGTTTCTATACGCTAACAATAAACAATACAAAGAGGAAATTAAGAAATCAGTCCCATTCACAGCAACATTAAAAAAGAATAAAATAGGAGTAAACTTAACTAAGGAGGTTAAAGACGCTAGACTAAAAACTACAAAACATTGCACTGATGAAGTAACAATTAAATGAAAGGCATCCCGTGTTCATGAATTGGAAGACTGAATATTGTTAAAATATCCATACTACTCAAAGTGATGTATAGATTCAATGTTATCCACGTTGAAATCCCAATGACATATTTTGTAGAAATAGGAAAAAGTCTGAAAATTCATATGGAACCACAAAAGATCCCAAATAGCTAAAATCATCTTGATAAAGAAGAAAGCTGGAGGTCTCACACTGGCTGACTTCAAAACATATTACAAAGTACAATAATCAAAAGAGTATGGTACTGGCATAACAACAGAGACCAATGAAACAGAATAGAGACCTCAGAAAGAAACCTATCCACACACAAATTATCTTCAACAGAGGGGTGGAGCAAGATGGTAGGAGACCTGGATTTCGTCTGGTCTCAGGAATTCAGCTGGATAGGGATCAAACCATTCTGAACACCTACGAACTCAACAGGAGATCGAGGAAAGGAATAGCAACAACTCTCTGAACAAAAAAGTGACCACTTTCTGGAAGGCAGGACATGTGGAGAAGAGAATCCGAGGCAATATTCGGGAGGATAGATGGCAGGGGAGGGGGCCTCAGTTGGCCGCTTCTGGCAAGTGATAGAGCCGCGGAGCACAAAATCAGAACTTTTAGAAGTCGGCTCCGCTGAGGGACGTCGCTCTAGTGGCTAAGCAAGGGGTGGAAACCTCGCAGGACAGTGTGGTCTCGGGACCCTCAGGGTCACAGAAAAACCGGGGGTGCCTGAGTGCAGCAGAGCTCCCAGGTATCGGAATGGGGAAGCCGGCTGCAGAGACAGAGCCGAGGCGCGGGCTCTCAGCTCAGGGTTGCCATAAACTGTGATCGGTGACAGTCGGGCCACTGCTCCTTCAGCAGGGACCCAACAAGCAGCAGAGCCGGGGAGACACCCCATCCTCCCCTGGGAGGAGCAGCACGGGAGCGCACCGAAGGGACCTGCTGGGTTTGGAGACTCCACATGGGGTCATGTGCCAGAGATAGAAACACTTGGTCACAGGCCGGGTGAGCACGGAGTGCGGCCAGAGACCGGGGAGACGGGAGTGACTAACAGCTTTTCTCTGGGGGCACACTGAGGAGTGGGGCCCCGAGTTCTCGGCTACTTCGGGGCAGAGACTGGGAGGCTGCCATTTTCACTCTCATCCTCCAAAGCTGTACCGAAAGCTTACAGGGAACAAAAGATCCCTGAGAACAAACCCTAGCAGATTACATAGCCAGAGGGACAAGGGTGTGGCAATTCCGCCTCTAGCAAAGACACAAGGAAACCATGGCAACAGGCCCCTCCCCCAGAAGATCAGCAAGAAGAGCCAGCCAAGACCAAGTTTACCGATCAATGAGAACGGAAGAACTCCAGCGCTAGGGGAATACTGCACATAGAATCCACGGCTTTTTTACCATGATTCTTTAGTCTTTCAAAGTTAATTTTTTTAACTTTTTTTTTAATGTTTCTTTTTCCATTTTTCAACCAACATCTTATCAATCCCTTTTTAAAAAACATTTTTATTTTTCATTTCTAGAGTCATATTCTATCCCTTCAGAGTAGTTACCCTTATTTTTGGCATTATATATATATAGATCTATAGATCTATAAGTTGTTCTGTCTTTAAGATTTTGAGATACAGTTTCTTCTAACAGATCAAAATATACCCTAAACCTCTAGTGTATGGCTTTCTTCTACTCTCCTGCCTGATCACATTCTCTCCCTCCCCCCCTTTATTTTAAACTCCTCTTTTCTTTTTTCAAACAATTCTTTCCTACCAATTCCTATTATAAAATTTTTTATACTTTTCATCTTTACACTCATATTCCATCCCTTCATTGTATCAACCCTTATTTTTTTACATATATAAGTTTTTCTTTCTTTAAAAATTTTGGGAGGCACTTTCCTCTAACATATCAAAATACACCCAAAATCTAGTGTGTGGCACTGATCTATGGCCCAGCCTGATCATATTTGATCATATTCTGTTTTTGTTTTGTTCTGTTTTTGTTTGTTTTTATCTTTTTTTTTTTCTCTTTTCTTTCTTTCCCTTTCTTTCCCCCTGGTTTCAGGTCTTTTCTGATTTCTATACAGTATATTTTCTGGGGACGTTGTTACCCTGTTAGCATTTATTCTCTCATTCATCTATTCTCCTCTGGACAAAATGACAAGATGGAAAAAATCACCTCAACAAAAAGAACAAAAGGCATTTCCGACTGCCAGGGACCTACTCAATGCAGACATTAGTACGATGTCAGACCTACAGTTCAGAATCATGATTTTAAAGATACTAGCTGGGCTTGAAAAAAGCATGGAAGTTATTAGAGAAACCCTTCCTGGAAAAATAAAAGAACTAAAATCTAATCAAGTCAAAATCAAAAAGGCTATTAGTGAGGTGCAATCAAAAATGGGGGCACTAACTGCTAGGATAAATGAGGCAGAAGAGAGAATCAGTGATATAGAAGACCAAATGATGGAAAATAAAGAAGCTGAGAAAGAGAGAAACAACTACTGGAACATGAGGGCAGAATTCGAGAGATAAGCGATACCATAAGACAAACAACATTAGAATAGTTGGGATTCCAGAAGAAGAAGAAAGAGAGAGAGGGGCAGAAGGTATATTAGAGCGAATAATAGCAGAGAACTTCCCTAATTTGGGGAAGGAAACAGGCATCAAAATCCAGGAGGCACAGAGAACCCCTCTCAAAATCAATAAAAATAGGTCAACACCCCGACATCTAATAGTAAAACTTACGAGTCTCAGAGACAAAGAGAAAATCCTGAAAGCAGCTCGGGAGATGAGATCTGTAACCTACAATGGTAGAAACATTAGACTGGCAACAGACCTATCCACAGAGACCTGGCAGGCCAGAAAGGACTGGCATGAGATCTTCAGAGCACTAAACGAGAAAAATATGCAGCCAAGAATACTATATCCAGCTAGGCTGTCATTGAAAATAGAAGGAGAGGTAACAAGCTTCCAGGACAAACAAAAACTAAAGGAATTTGCAAACACGAAACCAGCCCTCCAAGAAATATTGAAAGAGGTCCTCTAAGCAAAGACAGAGCCTAAAAGCAGCATAGACCAGAAAGGAACACAGACAATATACAGTAACAGTCACCTTACAGGCAATACAATGGCACTAAATTCATACCTTTCAAGAGTTACCCTGAATGTAAATGGGCACAATGCCCCAATCAAAAGACACAGGCTAACAGATTGGATTAATAGACAAGACCCATCCATATGCTGTCTGCAGAAGACTCATTTTAGACCCAGAGACACCCCCAGATTGAAAGTGAGGGGGTGGAAAACCATTTACCATGCTAATGGACACCAAAAGAAAGCTGGGGTGGCAATCCTTAGATCAGACAAATTAGATTTTAAAACAAAGACTATAATAAGAGATGAAGAAGGACATTGAATCCTACTTAAAGGGTCTGTCCAACAAGAAGATCTAACAATTGTAAATATCTATGCCCCTAACCTGGGAGCAGCCAATTATATAAGGCAATTAATAACAAAAGCAAAGAAACACATTGACAACAATACAATAACAGTGGGGGACTTTAACACTCCCCTCACTGAAATGAACAGATCATCTAAGCAAAAGATCAACAAGGAAATAAAGACTTTAAATGACACACTGGACCAAATGGACTTTACAGACATATTCAGAACATCCCATCCTAAAGCAACGGAATACACATTCTTCTCTAGTGCCCATGGAACATTCTCCAGAATAGATCACAACCTAGGTCACAAATCAGGTCTCAACCAGTACCAAAAGACTGGGATTATTCCCTGCATATTTTTAGACCACAATGCTTTGAAACTAGAACTCAATCACAAGAGGAAAGTCAGAAAGAATTCAAATACATGGAGGCTAAAGAGCATCCTACTAAAGAATGAATGCGTCAACCAGGAAATTAAAGAAAAATTTTAAAAAATCATGGAAACCAATGAAAATGAAAACACAACTGTTCAAAATCTTTGGGATACAGCAAAGGCAGTCCTGAGAGGAAAGGATATAGCAATACAAGCCTTTCTCAAGAAACAAGAAAGGTCTCAAATACACAACCTAACCCTACAGCTAAACGAACTAGATAGAAAACAGCAAATAAAGCCTAAACCCAGGAGGAGAAGAGAAATAATAAAGATCAGAGCAGAAATCAATGAACTAGAAACCAAAAGAACAGTAGAACAGATCAACGAAACTAGGAGCTGGTTCTTTGAAAGAATCAACAAGAGTGATAAACCCCTGCCCAGACTTATCAAAAAGAAAAAAGAAATGACCCAAATCAAAATCATGAATGAAAGAGGAGAGATCACAACCAACACCACAGAAATACAAAAAATTTTAAGAACATATTATGACCAAACCTATGCCAGCAAATTAGATAACCTGGAAGAAATGAAGGCATTCCTAGAGATGTATCAACTACCAAAACTGAACCAGGAAGAAATAGAAAACCTGAACAGACCTATAGCCACTAAGGAAATTGAAGCAGTCATCAAAAATCCCCCAACAAACAAAAGCCCAGGGCCAGATGGCTTTCCAGGGGAATTCTACCAAACATTTCCAGAAGAATTAATAGCTATTCTTCTGAAACTGTTCTAAAAAATAGAAATGGAAGGAAAACTTCCAAACTCATTTTATAAGCCCACCATTACCTTGATCCCCAAACCAGACAAAGACCCCAACAAAAAGGAGAATTACAGGCCAATATCCCTGATGAACATGGATGCAAAAATTCTCAACAAAATACTAGCTAATAGGATGCAACAGGACATTAAAAGGATTATTCACCAGGACCATGTGGGATTTATCCCTGGGCTGCAAGGTTGGTTCAACATCCACAAATCAATCAATGTGATACAATACATTAACAAAAGAAAGAACAAGAATCCTATGATCCTCTCAATAGATGCAGAAAAAGCATCTGACAAAATACAGCATTCTTTCTTGACCAAAACTCTTCAGAGTATAGGGATAGAGGGTACATACCTCAATATCACAAAAGCCATCTATGAAAAACATACAGCGAATATCATTCTCAATGGGGAAAAGCTGAGAGCTTTTCCCCTAAGGTCAGGAACGTGGCAGGGATGTCCACTCTCACCACTGCTCTTCAACATAGTATTAGAAGTCCTAGCCACAGCAATCAGACAACAAAAAGAAATCAAAGGCATCCAAATCGGCAAAGAGGAAGTCAAACTCTCACTCTTTGCAGATGATAGGATACTTTATGTGGAGAACCCAAAAGACTCCACCCCAAAACTGCTAGAAATCATACAGGAATTCAATAAAGTGGCAGGATATAAAGTCAATGCACAGAAATTAGTGGCATTCCTATACACCAACAACAAGACAGAAGAGAGACAAATCAAGGAGTCGATCCCATTTACAATTGTACCCAAAACCAAAAGATACCTAGGAATAAATTTAACCAAAGAGGCAAAGGATCTGTACTCAGAAAACTATAAAATACTCAGGAAAGAAATTGAGGAAGACACAAAGAAATGGAAAAACGTTCCATGCTCATGGATTGGAAGGACAAATATTGTGAAGATGTCAATGCTACCTGGAGCAATCTACACATTCAATGCAATCCCCATCAAAATACCATCCACTTTTTTCAAAGAAATGGAACAAATAATCCTAAAATTTGTATGGAACCAGGAAAGACCTCGAATAGCCAGAAGAATGTTGAAAAAGAAAAGCAAAGCTGGCGGCATCACAATTCTGGACTTCCAGCTCTTTTACAAAGCTGTCATTATCAAGACAGTATGGTAGTGGCACAAAAACAGACACATAGATCAATGGAACAGAATAGAGAGCCCAGAAATGGACCCTCAACATTATGGTCATCTAATCTTTGATCAAGCAGGAAAGAATGTCCAATGGAAAAAAGTCTCTTCAACAAATGGTGTTGGGAAAATTGGACAGCCACATGCAGAAGAATGAAACTGGACCATTTCCTTACACCACACACAAGAATAGACTCCAAATGGTTGAAACACATCAATGTGAGACAGGAATCCATCAAAATCCTGAAAGAGAACACAGGCCGCAACCTCTTCGACCTCAGCTGCAGCAACTTCTTCCTAGAAACATCACCAAAGGCAAGGGAAGCAAGGGCAAAAATGAACTATTGGAACTTCATCAAGATAAAAACTTTTGCACAGCAAAAGAAACAATCAACAAAACCAAAAGACAACCGACAGAATGGGAGAAGATATTTGCAAATGACATATCAGATAAAGGGCTAGTATCAAAAATCTATACAGAACGTATCAAACTCACCACCCAAAGAACAAATAATCCAATCAGGAAATGGGCAGAAGACATGAACAGACATTTCTGCAAAGAAGACATCCAAATGGCCAACAGACACATGAAAAAGTGCTCAACATCGCTAGGCATCAGGGAAATCCAAATCAAACCCTCAGTGTGATACCACCTCACACCAGTCAGAATGGCTAAAATTAACAAGTCAGGAAATGACAGATTTTGGCAGGGATGCAGAGAAAGGGGAACCCTCCTACACTGTTGGTGGGAATGCAAGCTGGTGCAACCCCTCTGGAAAACAGTATGGAGGTTCCTCAAAAAGTTGAAAATAGAGCTACCATATGATCCAGCAATTGCACTGCTGGGTATTTAACCCAAAGATACAAATGTAGGGATCTGAAGGGGTACGTGCACCCCGATGTTTATAGCAGCAATGTCCACAACGGCCAAACTGTGGCAAGAGCTAAGATGTCCACTGACAGATGAATGGATAAAGAAGATGTGGTATATATATGCAATGGAATATTATGCAGCCATCGAAAGGAATGAGATCTTGCCATTTACAACGACATGGATGGAACTGGAGGGTGTTTTGTTGAGTGAAATAAGTCATTCAGAGAAAGACATGTATCATATGACCTCACTGATATGAGGAATTCTTATCTCAGGAAACAAACTGAAGGTTGCTGGAGTGGGGGTGGTGGGAGGGATGGGGTGGCTGGGTGATAGACATTGGGGAGGGTATGTGCTATGGTGAGCGCTGTGAATTGTGGAAGACTGTTGAATCACAGATCTGTACCTCTGAAACAAACAATGCAATGTATGTTAAGTAAAAAAAAAAAAAAAGATAGCACGAGGGGAAGAATGAAAGGGGGGAATTGGAGAGGGATACGAACCATGAGAGACGATGGACTCTGAAAAACAAACTGAGGGTTCTAGGGGGGGAGGGAGGTGGGAGGATGGGTTAGCCTGGTGATGAGTATTAAAGAGGGCACATTCTGCGTGGAGCACTGGGTGTTATGCACCAACAATGAATCATGGAACACTACATCAAAAACTAATGATGTAATGTATAGTGATTAACATAACAATAAAAAATTTTAAAAAAATTATCTTCAACAAAGGTGCCAAGATACACAATGGGGAAAATATAATCTCTTCAAGAAATGGTGCTGGTGAAAACTGGCTATCTATATGAAAAAAAAAAAAGAAACTGTACCCTTATCTTACACCATATACATCTTAAAATATTTAAGACTTGAATGTAAGACCTGAAACTATAAAACTTCTAGAGGAAAAGATAGGGAGAAAGCATCTTGACATTGGTCTAGGCGATGACTTCTTAGAAATGATATCAAAAACACAGGCATCAAAAGCAAAAATAGACAAGTGGGACTATATCAAAGTAAAAATTTCCTGTACAGCGAAGGAAACAATCAGCAGAGTAAAAAGGCAAATTACAGAATGGAAGAAAATATTTGCAAACTCTGTATGTGATAAGGGTTTAATATCCAAAATATATAAGGAACTCCTACAACCCAATAACAAAACAACAGATAACCAGATTAAAACGATGGACAAAGGACTTGAATAGACATTTTTACAGAGGAGACATAACAAATGGCCAAAGGTATTTGAAAGGATAATGAACATCAGTGCAAACCAAAGCCACAATGAGCTATCACCTCACATCTGTTACGATAGCCATTACCAAAAAATAAATAAAAACAACAGAAAAATAACAAGTGTTTGGATATGGAGAAATTGGAACCCTTGTACACCATTGGTGGGAATGTAAAATGATGCAGCCATTATGTAAAAACAGTATGTAATTTCTAAAAAATAAAAATTAAACATAAAAATATTTTATGTTCCAGCAATCCCACTTCTGAATATTCATCCAAAAGAACTGAAATCAGGATCTCAGAGATATGTGCACTCTCATGGTCACTGCAGCATTATGCACAATAGCTGAGAGGTGAAAACAACCCAAATACCCATCAAAAAATAAAATGGATAAACAGATAAGTGAATAAAGAAAATGTGGTGTATACAAAAAATGGAATATTATTCAGCCTTTAAAAGGCGATCCTATCATATGCTACAACATGGATAAACCATGAGCACATTATACTAAGTGACATAAGTCAGCCACAGAAGGAAAATATTGCATGATTTCACTTAAAAGAAGCATCTAACATAGCCATATTCAAAGAAGCAGAAAGAAAATGGTAGTTGGCAGAGGCTGGGAGTAAGGAGAAATGAGTAGTAGGTATTCAATGGGCACTGAATTCAATCATGTAAGAAAGAGAAATGAATAAAGACCATTATTTTATTTTTTTATTAACACATGATGTATTACTTGTTTCAGGGGTACAGGTCTGTGATTCATCAGTCTTACACAATTCACAGTGCTCACCATAGCACATACCCTCCCCAATGTCCATCACCCAGCCACCCCATCTCTCCCACCCCTCTCCACTCCAGCAACCCTTAGTTTGTTTCCTGAGATTAAGAATCTCTTATGGTTTGTCTCCCTCTCCGGTTTCAAAAGACCATTATTTTAACAGATTTAGTCCTGCATCAGAGAGAATCACAGCGCTCCATGACTTTGAGAGCAATCAGGCCTAGTGATCTAAACAGAATTCTAAACAGAATTCAGTTAACTACCCTTGCTTTTCCCAGCCTCACTCAACCAAAATTTGATGCCTCTCATCATGGACTTGGTCTTACCCAGTGTCCAAGCCATTTGCAATCAAGGCTACCATATCTTGGCATCAGACCGGCTCAGGAGTCTAGGATTGCTGCCCTGAGCTTCCTGTCTATGATGTCCGAAATGAACTTGGGGTACCTGTTTGCTCACTTAGCCTAATACAGATCTTATAGTTGTTTAATCATTCTTCCAATGTAAGACTTCCAGTTTGCTTGCATTTTTCATTATAGTCAGTCAAGTAATAAGCATGCTAACATAAAGTTACTGTGCATATCCCTGCTAATATTCTTAGAAAACATTTCTAGAGTGGAAATTACCGTGAAGACAGATATTATCAAAATTGTTTCTAGAAGTGTTACTATCAATTTACACCCTCACCAGTTACCTATAAGTGCCCAATTCAGCTTGTCCCTGTCAAAACTGAGTATTAAATATTTTTAAATTATTTTCAAACTTCAGAAGTGAAAATACTTTCTACCTTGAATGTATCTTTTTTGATTATTAGAGAGGTCAAACTTTTTTCCATAGTTCTCGGCCTAATGCATTTCATCTTAGATCATCAAAGCTGAAATGTGGTTATTTATTGTTGATAGCCTCTACATTCCCTCATTTACACTAAAGAGAACTGATAAGTTCTATCATTGTTATTGAATATATTTTGTTATCTTTGTATTTGCCCTACGCTATGGTGATACATACAAATCAAAAGCTGCTTATACTCTATTATAAGTTGCAACTTTAATCAATATAAAACCACATTGCCATGTAATAGCCCCTTCCGTTCTTTGTGTTAATTTGATTTGTAAATGTTTATATTTTAATATTTTAATATTATAGCAACCAACAATCTTGATTGTAACTTTAACCAAATTGTAGGATCTGAGTTATTAGTAGGAGACTGAATTAATCCCTTCATAACTGTTAATAGTAACTGATAAATACATTTGTATTTTTGCTATTTTGTTTCAAGCTGTATGCTAAGTTTTTTTTTTTGTCACTTCTTTTATGCTTCATCTTTGGTGTTATAGACTGTTGCTTTTATATTCTATAGGGTTTGGAAAATAGAAATCACGCTCTTAATTATTAATAGTCTGAATACTATAATACATAATTAAATTTCTATTTAATAATAAAGAATGAATTACAACTTCCAAATTCTCACAAGCATAGCAAGGATTTTTGTGCATACGTCCTTCCCATTCATTCTGTCCCTCTATTTGCAGCAGTCAATTTTTTCCTGATGACTATAATGGGCTGATACTTGGCCACAGGCTCCCATACATCAAATGGCAGGTGTCCATTCTGATCGTTCAGTTTTCCTCACTTACTGGCTATAAATATCACTGGCTGTGGATCTAGGTTATTACAAGGATTACATTTAGAATAAAAATCATCTTTGTTAAATAGTTTGGGCTTTTGTAATGCAAATCTGTAATCATGTTTTTAAAAAAAATCCTAATACATAGATTAGATATTCTATGTTGTTGTTTCATGTTATATGTTATCATTCGTGTAAAAATTGAAAAAAAAATTGAATTACATCTCTAAATTACTTGTTTTAGGACAATTTGATAGTAGTTGGTTATCCTGTAAGATAAAGGAGACTATCTTATAGTTGCCTTCTGACATGAGGAACAACTTGACTTATCAAGGAATTCTTGTTTAAGAAATACTTGAAGAGACAAGTGTCTGGGAGAAAAGTAAGCGTGATTATAGTTCACTTTATGAAACTGATTTATTTTGCAGTTCTATGCTGCTTCTTTTTCCTTACAATGAAAAATCTTGACAGTCCTGACTAGTAGTTGGCCTCTTTCATTAATTTTATCCACTACTCAATAAGTTCATTTGAATTATAGGGTCAGACTTTTTTAGTTCAAGGACAACTTCTTCTGTGTTACCTTTGGTAATTACTACTCTTAACAGAATTCAAGTTTCTTCCTTTGGAACAACTAAAAGCTTAGGTTGTATCTCCAATACGTGCCTTCTGTATTTATAATTTTACCTCTTTGCCTTTTCCTCTAACCTGAGACAGACTTTTTCTTTTTAGTTTATTATTCACATTGCTGAATCTATTTTGTATATTATCAATTCAGTATTCTAAGAATCCCAATGTCGATTTATTTCCAGTGTGGCATTTGGCTTCTTGAACTATTTTTTGAATTTAAACACGTTTCCTTTATATCTATGCCTCAATAGTAGTCTTTCATTGCATTATGATCTCCCATATCTCTATGATAGACCAAACTCTTAAAACTCTTTGAAGACACCAAGATGTATTTTCCGTGTTTTCTTTGTTGAAAAAGAAAACTCCTCGCTTTTAGAGATATTTTCTTCCTTTCAATCTATAGGGTCATACTCTTTTTATATATTTTTACAGAGCCTAAGACTTTTTTCAGCTTTATTGAAGTATCATTTACACTTAATGAAATTCATCCATTTTAAGCATGCAATGTGATGAATTTTTGTAACTGTATGCAATCAGGTATCCTCTACCACAATAAAGATAAACAGTACTACCTAAAATGTTTTCTCTTAGCTCTTCTTTGCCATACCTTGTCCCCAAGAAACCAGGAATTGATTTCTGCACCTACAGTTTTGCCTTTCCTGGACCTTCATATCAGTGGAATAATGTATTATTTTCATGTGTTTGACTTCTAAAACTCAGCATAATGTGTTTTGGAATTATCCATTTTTTTCTGTGTATTAATAGTTCATTGAACTTAAAAAAATAGTGCGTGTCTTTTATTGTTGAGTAGTAGTCTATAATTCCAAATTTTCTTCATCCATTCACAAGTTGATAAACAGCTGGGTTTCTAGTTTTGACCTCTTACAAATTATGCTTCTATGAGCATTCATATACAATGTGCAGACATACATTTTCATTTCTGTTGAGTGAATACCTAAGAATGAGGTTTCTGTTTGATAGGGTAGATATATTTTTAGCTTTATAGAATACTCATTGTCATCCTATTTTCTGAAGTCGTATTTTACATTACCACCATCAGTAAAGTATGAGAATTCCAACTGCTTCATATCCTTGCTAATATTTGGTGTTCAGCCTTTTTAATTTTAGCTATTCTAGTGGGTTTATAGTGGCATCTCATTTTTATTTCCCCTATCACTAGTGAAGTTGGCCACCTTTTCATGTACTCATTAGCCATGGGTCTATCTTTTCTAGTTTCTCTTAGGATCCCCCCGCCCTGCCTTTTTGTTTTTGTTTTTGTTGCTTTTGCCTTTTGATCATTGAGTGGAAGAGTACCTTTTTATATTTTGGATAAAAAGTAAGAATGTGTTTTGCAACTATTTTCTCTAAGTTCATGGCTTGCCTTTTTGTTTTCTTAATTATATCTTTCAAAGAGGGTAAAGTCTTTAATTTTGATAAAGTCAATTTTAACATTTTTATGCCTCATGCTTTTTGTCTTACCTTATCCAAAATCACAAAAAAATTCTATTGTTTGTTCTAAAATTTTTGAGTTTTGACTCATATTTAGGTCTATGATCTATTTCAAGTAATTTTTTACATGGGGTGGCTATGTATTTCCCCCCTAGGAACAGCTTTGCAGTATCCCATAGGTTTTGGACCTAAGTTTTTGTTCTCATTGGTTTCCAGGAATTGTTTAAATTCTTCTTTGATTTCCTGGTTGGCCCAAACATTCTTGAGCAGAGTGGTCTTTAGCTTCCAAGTGTTTGAATTTCTTCCAAATATTTTTCTTGTGATTTGAGTTCCAGTTTTAAAGCATTATGGTCTGAGAATATGCAGGGAATAATCTAAATCTTTTGGTATTAGTTGAGACCTGATTTGTGACCCAGTATGTGGTCTATTCTGGAGAAAGTTCCATGTGCGCTCGAGAAGAATGAGTATTCTGTTGTTTTAGGGTGGAATGTTCTGTATATATCTATGTGGTCCATCTGGTCCAGTGTGTCATTCAAAGCTCTTGTTTCTTAGTTGATTTTCTACTTAGATGATCTGTCTATTGCTGAGAGTAGAATCCATCAAAATCCTAGAGGAGAACATAGGCAGTAAGCTCTTCGACAACAGCCACAGCAACTTCTTTCAAGATACATCTCCAAAGGAAAGTGAAACAAAAGCAAAAATGAACTTTTGGGACTTCATCAAGATAAAAAGCTTCTGCACAGCAAAAGAAACAGTCAACAAAACAAAGAGTCAACCCACAGAATGGGAGAAGATATTTGCAAATGACACCACAGACAAAGCGCTGATTTCCAAGATCTATAAAGAACTTCTCAAATCCAACACCCAAAAAACAAATAATCAAGTCAAAAAGTGGGCAGAGGACATGAACAGACACTTCTCCAAAGAAGACATACAAATGGCTAATAGACACATGAAAAAATGTTCTTCATCGTTAGCCATCAGGGAAATTCAAATCAAAACCACAGTGAGATACCACCTTACACCAGTTAGAATGGCAAAAATTGACAAGGCAAAAAACAAATGTTGGAGAGGTTGTAGAGATAGGGGAACCCTCTTACACTGTTGATGGGAGTGTATATTGGTACAGCCACTTTGGAAAACAGTGTGGAGGTGCCTCAAAAAATTAAAACTAGAGTTACCCTATAACCCAGCAATTACACTACTAGGTATTTACCCCAAAGACACAGATGTAAATAAGGGCCATATGCACCCCAATGTTCATAGCAGCAATGTCCACAATAGCCAAACTGTGGAAAGAGCTGAGATGCCCTTCAACAGATGAATGGATAAAGAAGATGTGGTCCATATATACAATGGAATATTACTCAGCCATCAGAAAGGATGAATACCCAACTTTTACACCAACATGGATGGGACTGGAGGAGATTATGCTAAGTGAAATAAGTCAAGCAGAGACAGTCAATTATCATGTGGTTTCACTTATTTGTGGAACATAAGGAACAGCATGGAGGACTTTAGGAGAAGGAAGGGAAAAATGAAGGGGGGAAAGCGGAGGGAGAGATGAACCATGAGAGACTATGGACTCCGAGAAACAAACTGAGGGTTCTAGAGGGGAGGGGGGTGGGGGATGGGTTAGCCTGGTGATGGGTATTAAGGAGGGCACGTACTGCATGGAGCACTGGGTGTTATGCACAAACAATGAATCATGGATCACTACATCAAAAACTAATGATGTATTGTATGGTGACTAATGTAATAAAATAATATTTTAAAAAATAAAACTAAAAAAATAAAAATAATTTTTCACATGGGGTAATATAGGGGTCAAAGTCTGTTTTTTCCCCCCATGTGGATATCCAGTTTTTCCAGGACCTTCATTGAAAAGAGTATCTTTTCCCCACTAAATTATTTGATACCTTAGGTACAAGTCAATTGGCCATACCTTTATTTTTAACCTCTCTCTTCAGTTCCATTGATCAATGTGTCTGTCTTTACCACAGGACCACCCTGTTGTGATTACTGTCCCTTAGAGTAAATCTTTACATCAGATGGTGTTAAATCCTTCAATATAGTTTGTGTTTTTCAAAACTGTTTATGCTATCCTAGGCTTAGGTATTCTTTGGTTTTCCACTAAAATTTTTAAAATAAACTTGTCAATTTCTCGCTAGATTTTTGATGAAAATTGCATCAAACATACATATTTGGAGGATGAAAGTTCATTGGAGGAAAATGAGAGGTCTGGGTAACAACCATTTCTCACTGGCTGCATGTGTCAATTTCTCATTGGCTAGGTTGTTGTTGACGGGCAAGGAGAAAATCTTCCTTCACCCTGATAGGATATGTTAAGTAAGTTCCTTCTTATTGGAAAATGCAATGTATGATTCTTCCTGCTGGAGTTTTTGAATGACTGCAATTGGAGGTGCATGAGAGCTTCCCCTTCAGGGCATCCTAACTCCATTTTAAGTAAGATTTCCTTTATTCATTTTCACAACCTAATGTTATCACATTTGTTATGTTTTAGAGAGCAATGACTGATATTTGTCTCATTGTGAATTGTCATTTGTGTTTAATGAGAAATCAGGAGATATGTCAGGCCCATGTAGTCTGGCATCACATTAAGCCAAGATTATCAATAACCTGATTTCGGATTTAAATCCTCTACCAGATTTAGATTTGGCTTCCAGTTAAGTCTTAACACTGATTTGCAGTATGACCTTGGCCAAAGCCTTTCTAGATGAGGACTATAAAATTACTCATCTATGATATGAGATGAGGAATTTATACCATAATGTAAATCAGCATACTGCTTCACTCACCAAAGGAAGACAG
The DNA here is from genome assembly GCF_009762305.2 of Zalophus californianus. Lineage (NCBI taxonomy): Eukaryota > Metazoa > Chordata > Mammalia > Carnivora > Otariidae > Zalophus > Zalophus californianus. The sequence goes on from NC_045609.1 coordinate 42,969,481, forward strand.
AGACAGAGAGAAATAGAGAGGGACCAAAAAAACACTCTTAACTATAGAGAACAAACTCATGGTTACCAGAGGGGAGGTAGTGGGAGGTGGGTTAAATGGATGATGGGGATTAAGAGTACACTTACCATGATGAGCACTGGGTCATGCATAAAATTACTGAATCATTATATTGTACACCTGAAACTAATATAAACTGTATGTTGACTATGTTGGAATTAAAATTTAAAAACTAAGTATCACCAAAAAAAACCTTACCGCCAAAAAGAAAGAAAGAAAGAAGGAAGGAAAAAAGGTCAGCTGAGTGAACAGTGTACTTAGTTATGGATTTTATTTGCATTACTTCACTCTGATGGCTTTTTGCAAACCTAGGACTGACGAGAACAGCATAATCAAGCTTTTACTTAGACGAATGAAATCAAATTTCAAACTTCCTCAATAACGTACTCTTCATATCTCTAACTGTAGGCTGATACTAAGAAGAAAACATTCTTGGGATTCAGTAGAATATTTATTCATTCAACAAATATTTGAGCACCGACTATGCACCTAGCACAGATACATAATTGAGACATCAGAAAACCAAACAAAAATCCCTGTCCTCATAGCGTTCACTGAGTGGAGGGGATGGGGCACAGATAATACATGATATATAAATAAATGCATTATATCATATTTTAGAAGGTAAAGATTACTCTGGATATACATTAAAAGAGCAAGAAACATGGATGAGAAATAAGAGCAGTAATGAACAACAGGTTACAATTTTAGGGTGGCCAGGAATACCCTTATGAAGAATTGAACAAAACATTTAAAGAGATGAAGAAATCAGCCATGTGAATAGCTGGGCAAAAAATGATTCCAGAAAAAAAAAAAAAAAAAAGGCCAGTAAAAAGACCTTAAGAAGTAGGTATGCCTAGAGTGTTTGAGAAATCACAAATGCCAGCATAGCTGGAGTAAAGGGAGTCCAGTAGGGACTAGAAGTAGCCAATAGGAGACCAGATTATATAGAGACTTGGGATTTTGTCATGAGTCAGTTGGAAGATTTGGAGGATGTTGAACAATGGGCTTATGCAAAGACTTTAATTTTAAAAGATTCGATCTAGTTGCTAGGTAGAAAAGAGCCTGACGCAGGGCAAAGGTAAAGTTAGGAAACTTTTGTAATAGTCCAGACAAGTGATGACAGATGGCTAAGACAAGGGTGGTTAAAGTAGAGGTGGTAAGAAGTAGTTGTACCAGGAATGTATTTTGAAGATAGAGTCAATGATACTTCCCAAATTTTTTTAGATCAAGTATGAAACAGAAAAGAGTCAAGATGACTACAGTGAATTTACAGGGAGCAAGAAGAGAGATGAACTGTGGTAAATGAGATAGGGAAGGAGTGCATGAAGACATTTATTGGGTGGGATGGAAACGTTATAAATTCGCTTTTAATATTTAAGTGGAACTGAGAGGAGGGAGTTAGAGATGTACACTACAGGTCTGGAGTTCAAAAAAGAGGTCTGGATTCAAGCTAGAACTCTAGGAGTCATCAGTATACAAAAGATATTTAAAGTAAAAGGAAGTAAACGGAAGTAAAAATTATCATTTCATGAAACTTCCCAGAAACGTTTTAAAACAGAATTCTCATTTTTCTCCATCTCCTACTCCAAACCATTTCAAACACATCCTACAGAGAGATGCTGCTACTTTACGAGTTTTCAGGGCCCTGGCTCTGGCACCTGGCCTGGAAGCACCTGCTGATACTGACTGGTTGGCAGGTCCACATCACCAATCATCAGGAATTCATGCAGATGACAGATTTTGCTCTGAGTACCTGAAGCAATTACACACACCCTAGTCCTGGCAGCTCCTCCAGAATAAAGGCAGGAGACCTGCCAGGATCCCACCTTGGTGGTGTGAATACATAACTGCATCACCAAATGTGGAGGCTGCACGCCAATAACGTCCTTGCTTGTCAAAAATCTTATACCCTAATACCAAAAGCTGAGAGACTCTACTAAAGCAGTCTGGATAAAGAAGTCACACACCCCACAAATAACTAAATATTAATTCTTAAAATATTTTCCCCAATAGAATAGGTATCTATGGAAACAAGAGAAGGCAAAGATGATTTAAGGCCAGGAACGACTGGAGAAGATCTATGTTTATGAAAAAAGAAAAATAACATTGACATCACCTACGCAGGCTTGCTGGACTCAGAAAACTCAGGTATATTGGGGGGGGGAGCGGTAGAGTAAGCCAAAAGCAAGTAGAACTAAGGTTGGAAGCACTAACTGAACTCTCTGTATGGCCCTTAAATAAGTAGCCCAAAGTTCAATAGTTAGTGTTCGAAAAGGTGCCTTGAACTTGGGCTTGCTTTGGCCTACTATCTATCAGGTCTGGTTTAAAAGGTCATCAGAAAAGGAGCCTCTGAATCAGCAATCTCCAACATCCCATCAAAACATCCATGAAGAAGCTCAAAAAAACATGAAAAATCAGAAAAGGACTGAAAACAGGTCTTAAAAATCAGCCAATTGCCAGAAGAGGAAAGTAATGTAAATGTAAAAAACTGTGAAAACAACATTCAAAAATATATCCTGTGGCTGTTTCCCTAGTGATAGGTACAATGACCTCTCTTCCACCACAAGCTACCATGGGCAAAGGACTTGAACAGACATTTCTTCAGAGAATACATACAAATAGCCAACAGTTATAAGAAAAGATGCTCCATATCATTAAACATCAGAGAAATACAAATCAAAACCACAATGAGAGATCACCTAAAATCTGTTAGGATGTTCATTAAAAAATATAAGTGTTGGCAAGGATGTGGAGAAATTGGAACCCTTGCACACTGTTGGTAATGCAAATTGGTGCAGCAGCCTAGAAAACAATATGGTGGCTCCTCAAAAAGTTAAAAGTAGAATAACTATATGATCCAACAATCCCATGTCTGTGCATTTATCCAAAGGAATTGAAATCAGGATCTTAAAGAGATTTAAAAAATGGGAAGACATGAAGACATTTTTCCAAACATGGCCAACAGAGATATGAAAAGACTCAACATCATTAATCATCAGGAAAATGCAAATCAAAGCCACCTCACACCTGTCAGAATGACTAAAATAAAAAAGACAAGAAATAACAAGTTTCTGGTGAGGATATGGAGAAAAAGGAATTCTCATGCTTTGTTGGTGGGAATATAAATTGGTACAGCCACTGTGGAAGACAATATGGAGGTTCATCAAAAAACTGAAAATGGAGGTACCATATGATCCAATAATTCCACTATTGGGTGCTTATCCCCTGAAAACGAAAACACTAATGCAAAAATATATATATAATCCCATGTGTATTACAGCATTATCTATAATGGCCAAGATATGGAAGCAACCTAAGTGTCCATCAATAGATGAATGAATAAGATGTGACAGACATATAGATATATATGCACATATACACAATGGAATATTACACAGCCATTAAAAGGATGAGATCTTGCCATTTGTGACAACATGATGGACCTACTGGGTACTATGCTAAGTGAAGTAAGTCAGACTGAGAAAGACAAATACCATATAATTTCACTCATGTGGAATAAAAAAAAACAAATGAACAAATGGACAAAAAAGCAAAATCAGACTTATAAATACAGAGAACTGATAGTTGCAAGAGGGTAAGGGTTTGGGGAAATAAAATGGGTGAAGGGGAGTGGGAGATACAGGCTTCCAGTTATGGAATGAATAAGTCACAAGAATAAAAGGCACAGCATAGGGAACATAGTCAAGTATATTTTAATAGCACTGTATGGTAACAGATGGTGGTTACACTTGAGGTGAGCGTAACATAACATATAGGGATGGTGAATCATATTGCACACCTGAAGCCAACATAACATTGTGTGTTGCCTGCAATCAAAAAAATTTTTATTTTTATTTATTTTTTAAAGATTTTATTTATTTGACAGAGCGAGACACAGCGAGAGAGGGAACACAAGCAGAGGGAGTGTGAGAGGGAGAAGCAGGCTTCATGCTGAGCAGGGAGCCCAATGCAGGGCTCAATCCCAGGACCCTGGGATCAGAACCTGAGCTGAAGGCAGACGCTTAATGACTGAGCCACCCAGGTGCCCCACAAAAAAAATTTTAATAAAAATTAAAATAAAAAATAAATGCAAAGGCAGTATAACTGGAACATAAGGTAGATTTCTGACTGCAAGGACTCTGCTTTTGGAAGCAGTCTGAATGCTAGTTCTGCTCTTGCCCTGTCCTCATCTCCACCCAATGAGCAAGAAGAAGAAGAAATGTAGGAGCACATAGTTCAGACATAAAGAGAAAGTTATGACAGGGTGTAAGGAAAGCATATAAGCCTGCCTTCGCTGGGGTCCCAACTCTGCCCCCTTTCCCTTCTCCATTGCTTTGTTTACACCTTTACTAGAGCTCTCCCGTCACTCTCTATTGTATTAACTGCTTATGCCCCTGCTTCCCCACCAGGCTGCATGCGCCTGGAGGGCAGGGACTTTTGATATTTCTGGGTTGTCCATGCTAGCACAGAGCTTTGTATATATTAAGTTGGAATTGCTGCTTTCAAATATTTTGTCCTACAAAAAAAATGTAGCTATTTTCATATAACTCAATCTAATAGGATTCAATGAGTATATATCTAATAAATGATGAATTAAGAAGAACCTGAATCTCCACAGGGTAACCAAAATCAGACTCACTTTTACAACTCTAAATATCAAAAGACAAATATCTATAGAATTTTAAGTATTGAAAGCCTAAAATTTATACCCAGACTGCCTTTCAAATGTGAATGCCACAGAAAAATGGTCTAAGATATTTCAGTTCTCAGAAGTCATACTATTCCTGTAACATTTATGAAAAAGATAATTTTGAAGACATATTCCAAATGGCCTAAGACATTCCAAATGGTACTGGGATATTAGTGTTAAGTAAAACTCCTGGCAGAATCTCCCCAAGGAATATAAAAATCCACAATAAAAATTAATCAGAAAAGCCATACCAAGAATTACTGCTTCTGAAAACCACACTAAGCTTTCAACAGGCCTGCCTAGTGACCTACAAGGTCTTTTAGGTGAAGATAAAAAGTAAACTATCAGGCTCAGGCTATCTGCCTACATCTGGGGCAGGTAGAGATCTGGGGAGCTGACCCACCTGCAGGCATCAAGTCCATGTATGAAGAATGGGAATATCCCTCCTCATCCCTCACCTGTGGTTCAGGCAAAGAGCTGGCCAGAAAGGTTGGCAGAGGAGAGGTTCCAAGATATCCTATGGAGTACCCCCGCCCCCAAATCAGGTAGAGTCCAGGACTTCAGACTGACTGATACTCAGCTCTAGAAAAACAACAAGACCAGACACTACACTGGGGTTAGGGGTCCGCCTCTAGTCCGAGAATGAACAGTCCTTACCAGACCCAAGCAGATCAGAACAGGAACATCATAGCAAAGGAAGGAGACAACGGGGACCCCTGGTCAGGTGAGATCAGAGTGCTAGTGTGCTCTAAGAAGCTCCTGCTTCACTTCAGTGCCAATCCTCCCAGATCAGAGAATGGAAGTGTGGCTAAGCCAGCAGGTGGGAATCAGATGTGAGGATATAGGAGCACACAGAGTCACACTGTAAATGTCTCTCCATGGTTGGGGAGCCTGGGTGCCTCAGTCGGTTAAGCGGCCAACTCCTGATTTTGGTTCAGGTCATGATCTCAGGGTTGTGAGACTGAGTCCCACATCAGGCTCTGCGCTCAGCGGGGAGTCTGCTGGAGAGTCTTTCTCTCTCCCTCTGCCCCTACCTGCCCCTCACCCTGCTTTCTCTCTCACTGTCTCTCCCCCTAAAATAAATAAATCTTTTTTTAAAAAGTGTCTCCCCATGGCTGAAGGATGAATGACCAACTTCCTGACACACAGGCCCTAGAAGATCAGGTCCTGCGTGTCATCCCTAAGCACTCCAATGGATGTGTGTTTTGTCTCACTGAACTACACCCAACTCCAGGGAGCTTCAGCCACACAACAGAGTTGGTGACTCCCTCCCCCACAGTGACCACCTCTAAGTCACACACCACAATGCTGAGGACTTGATTACGTCTATGTTTCTCTACTTGGCAGAAACCATCTCTCTGTATCCCCAGTGCCTCTCTCAGAGCCAGGCTATAGAAAGACACACAAAATACAGGACACAAGGAGCCACATGTGAGCTCTTCTAAACTACTGAGGACAAGGCAGTGTGACTACTGAGTGGGGCTGCTGAAATTATTGGCATATGGAAAAAAAGGGACTTGGGGACTAGAGCTTGGCTTTTACCCTGACTGCCTCTCTTTGATCTCAGGCTATAAATCTTCCATAGAAATTCTCATCTTCACCCTCCTCAAAGCAGGAAGGTGACAGGTGCAACTGGCTGGCATTGAGGAATGCTTATAAATGATGACAAGAACTCAGGGCTTGAAAAGTGTTACGTTTGGGTGTTATTTTTTAACTCCAGGAGACAGCACCTACGAAATATATTTTGGATTTTATTGCCTCCATGCATAAATAATAAATACGAGGCAGTCCGATGTTGTGGAACCCTCACAGGCTTGGTTTCCAGATGTGGTTTCAAATTCTAGCTCTACCACTTAATGAGGAAGTGAGATGACAGGTTTTAAAGCCAGGACATTGATCCCAAAACCAGACAAAGACCCCATCAAAAAAGAGAATTACAGACCAATATCCTTGATGAACATGGATGCAAAAATTCTCACCAAAATACTAGCCAATAGGATCCAACAGTACATTAAAAGGATTATTCACCACGACCAAGTGGGATTTATTCCTGGGCTGCAAGGCTGGTTCAACATCCGCAAATCAATCAACGTGATACAATACATTAACAAAAGAAAGAACAAGAATCATATGATCCTCTCAATAGATGCAGAAAAAGCATTTGACAAAGTACAACATCCTTTCTTGATCAAAACTCTTCAGAGTATAGGGATAGAGGGTACATACCGCAATATCATAAAAGCCATCTATGAAAAACCTACAGCGAATATCATTCTCAATGGGGAAAGGCTGAGAGCTTTTCCCCTAAGGTCAGGAACGTGGCAGGGATGTCCACTCTCACCACTGCTATTCAACATAGTATTAGAAGTCCTAGCCACAGCAATCAGACAACAAAAAGAAATCAAAGGCATCCAAATCGGCAAAGAGGAAGTCAAACTCTCACTCTTTGCAGATGATATGATACTGTATGTGGAAAACCCAAAAGACTCCACCCCAAAACTGCTAGAACTCATACAGGAATTCAGTAAAGTAGCAGGATATAAAATCAATGCACAGAAATCAGTGGCATTCCTATACACCAACAACAAGACAGAAGAGAGACAAATCAAGGAGTCTATCCCATTTACAATTGCACCCAAAACGATTAAATACCTAGGAATAAATCTAACCAAAGAGGCAAAGGATCTGTACTCAGAAAACTATAAAATACTCCTGAAAGAAATTGAAGAAGACACAAAGAAATGGAAAAACGTTCCATGCTCATGGATTGGGAGAATCAACATTGTGAAGATGTCAATGCTACCTAGAGCAATCTACACATTCAATGCAATCCCCATCAAAATACCATCCACTTTTTTCAAAGAAATGGAACAAATAATCCTAAAATTTGTATGGAACCAGAAGAGACCCAGAATAGCCAGAGGAATACTGAAAAAGAAAAGCAAAGCTGGCGGCATCACAATTCCGGACTTCCAGCTCTATTACAAAGCTGTCATCATCAAGACAGTATGGTACTGGCACAAAAACAGACACATAGATCAATGGAACAGAATTGAGAGCCCAGAAATGGACCCTCAACTCTATGGTCAACTTATTTTTGACAAAGCAGGAAAGAATGTCCAATGGCAAAAAGACAGTCTCTTCAACAAATGGTGTTGGGAAAATTGGACAGCCACATGCAGAAGAATGAAACTGGACCATTTCCTGACACCACACACAAAAATAGACTCCAAATGGTTGAAAGACCTAAACGTGAGACAGGAGTCCATCCAAATCCTAAAGGAGAACACAGGTAGCAACCTTTTCGACCTTAGCCGCAGCAACTTCTTCCTAGAAACATCGCCAAAGGCACGGGAAGCCAGGGCAAAAATGAACTATTGGGATTTCATCAAGATAAAAAGCTTCTGCACAGCAAAAGAAACAGTCCACAAAACCAAAAGACAACCGACAGAATGGGAGAAAATATTTGCAAATGACATATCAGATAAAGGGCTAGTATCCAAAATCTATAAAGAACTTATCAAACTCAACACCCAAAGAACAAATAATCCAATCAAGAAATGGGCAGAAGACATGAACAGACATTTCTCCAAAGAAGACATCCAAATGGCCAACAGGCACATGAAAAAGTGCTCAACATCGCTTGGCATCAGGGAAATCCAAATCAAAACCTCAATGAGATACCACCTCACACCCGTCAGAATGGCTAAAATTAACAAGTCAGGGAACGACAGATGTTGGCGGGGATGTGGAGAAAGGGGAACCCTCCTACACTGTTGGTGGGAATGCAAGCTGGTGCAACCCCTCTGGAAAACAGTATGGAGGTTCCTCAAACAGTTGAAATTAGAGCTACCGTTCGATCCAGCAATTGCACTACTGGGTATTTACCACAAAGATACAAATGTAGGGACCCGAAGGGGTACGTGTACCCCAATGTTTATAGCAGCAATGTCCACCATAGCCAAACTGTGGAAAGAGCCAAGATGCCCATCGACAGATGAATGGATAAAGAAGATATGGTATATATACACAATGGAATATTATGCAGCCATCAAAAGGAATGAGATCTTGCCATTTGCAACGACGTGGATGGAACTGGAGGGTGTTATGCTGAGTGAAATAAGTCAATCAGAGAAAGACATGTATCACATGACCTCACTGATATGAGGAATTCTTAATCTCAGGAAACAAACTGAGTGTTACTGGAGTGGTTGGGGGTGGGAGGGATGGGGTGGCTGGGTGATAGATATTGGGGAGGGTATGTGCTACGGTGAGCGCTGTGAATTGTGCAAAACTGTTGAATCACAGATCTGTACTTCTGAAACAAATAATGCAACATATTTTAAGAAAAAAGAAAAAGAAGAAGATAACAGGAGAGGAAGAAAAGGGGAGTATGTCAGAGGGGGAGACGAACCATGAGAGATGATGGACTCTGAAAAACAAACTGAGGGTTCTAGAGGGGAGGGGGGTAGGGGGATGGGTTAGCCTGGTGATGGGTATTGAGGAGGGCACGTTCTGCATGGAGCACTGGGTGTTATGAACAAACAATGAATCATGGAACACTGCACCAAAAACTAATGATGTAATATATGGTGATTAACATAACAATAAAAAATTAAAAAAAAAAAAAAAAGCCAGGACATTATCCTTTAGCGCACAGAACTGTGAAAATCATTGACAAATCAATGTAACAGGCCTAATTCTGAGCTGGGTTCCTATTATACAGCCAGCAAATGTCTATCCCTCCCTCCAGCACCAGGGAGCATCCCCCACCGTTCTGTGTCAGATTCCACTCTAGAACCTCAGGAATCTATGCATCAAGACAAAATCAGTTTTAACTTCAAAATAAATATTACATAATGCCATAAATATCAGAAAGTTCCCGGGCTTTAGTGTTTCTTATTCAGCTAAATGATGTGGAGAATCACGCAGAAATTCTGGAATCCACTGCTTATGGATTTTTTAATTTTTTATTGTTATGTTAATCACCATACATTACATCATTAGTTTTTGATGTAGTGTTCCATGACTCATTGTGCATAACACCCAGTGCTCCATGCAGAATGTGCCCTTTTTAATACCCATCACCAGGCTAACCCATCCCCCTACCCTCCTCCCCTCTAGAACCCTCAGTTTGTTTTTCAGGATCCATCGCCTCTCCTGGTTCATCTCCCCCTCTGACTTACTCCCCTTCATTCTAACCCTCCTATCTTTTTTTTTCTTAACATATGTTGCATTATTTGTTTCAGAAGTACAGATCTGTAATTCAACAGTCTTGCACAATTCACAGCGCTCACCATAGCACATACCCTACCCAATGTCTATCACCCAGCCACCCCATCCCTCCCAACCCCCACCACTCCAGCAACACTCAGTTTGTTTCCTGAGATTAAGAATTCCTCATATCAGTGAGGTCATAGGATACATGTCTTTCTCTGATTGACTTATTTCACTCAGCATAACACCCTCCAGTTCCATCCATGTTGTTGCAAATGGCAAGATCTCATTCCTTTGGATGGCTGCATAATAATCCATTGTGTATATATACCACTTCTTCTTTACCCATTCATCTGTCACTGGACATCTTGGCTCTTGCCACAGTTTGGCTATGTGGACATTGCTGCTATAAACGTTGGGGTGCACGTACCCCTTCGGATCCCTACATTTGTACCTTTGTGGTAAATACCCAGTAGTGCAATTGCTGGATCGTATGGTAGCTATATTTTCAACTTTTTGAGAAACCTCCATACTGTTTTCCAAAGGGGTTGCACCAGCTTGCATCCCCACCAACAGTGTAGGAGGGTTCCCCTTTCTCCACATCCCCGCCAACATCTGTCGTTTCCTGACTTGTTAATTATAGCCATTCTGACTGGTGTGAGGTGATATCTCATTGAGGTTTTGATTTGGATTTCCCTGATGCTGAGTGATGTGGAGCACTTTTTCATGTGTCTGTTGGCCATTTGGATGTCTTCTTTGGAGAAATGTCTGTTCATGTCTTCTGCCCATTTCCTGATTGGATTATTTGTTCTTTGGGTGTTCAGTTTGATAAGTTCTTTATAGATTTTGGATACTAGCCGTTTATCTGATAGGTCATTTGCAAATATTTTCTCCCATTCTGTTGGTTGTCCTTTGGTTTTGTGGACTCTTTCTTTTGCTGTGCAAAGCTTTTTATCTCGATGAAATCCCAATAGTTCATTTATGCCCTGGTTTCCCTTGCCTATGGCGATGTTTCTAGGAAGAAGTTGCTGCGGCTGAGGTCGAAGAGGTTGCTACCTGTGTTGTCCTTTAGGATTTTGATGGACTCCTGTCTCACCTTTAGGTCTTTCAACCATGTGGAGTCTATTTTTGTGTGTGGTGTAAGGAAATGGTCCGGTTTCATTCTTCTGCATGTGGCTGTCCAATTTTCCCAACACCATTTGTTGAAGAGACTGTCTTTTTGCCATTGGACATTCTTTCCTGCTTTGTCCAAGATAAGTTGACCATAGAGTTGAGGGTCCATTTCTGGGCTCTCTATTCTGTTCCACTGATCTATGTGTCTGTTTTTGTGCCAGTACCATACTGTCTTGATGATGACAGCTTTGTAATAGAGCTGGACGTCCGGAATTGTGATGCCGCCAGCTTTGCTTTTCTTTTTCAACATTCCTCTGGCTATTCGGGGTCTCTTCTAGTTCCATACAAATTTTAGGATTATTTGTTCCATTTCTTTGAAAAAAGTGGATGGTATTTTGATGGGGATTGCATTGAATGTGTAGATTGCTCGAAGTAGCATTGACATCTTCACAATGTTTGTTCTTCCAATCCCTGGGCATGGAATGTTGTTCTATTTCTTTGTGTCTTCTTCAATTACTTTCATGAGTATTTTATAGTTTTCTGAGTACAGATCCTTTGCCTCTTTGGTTAGATTTATTCCTAGGTATCTAATGGTTTTGGGTGCAATTGTAAATGGGATCGACTCATTGATTTGTCTCTCTTCTGTCTTGTTGTTGGTGTATAGGAATGCCACTGATTTCTGTGCATTGATTTTATAGCCTGCTACTTGACTGACTACCTGTATGAGTTCTAGCAGTTTTGGGGCGGAGTCTTTTGGGTTTTCCATATACAGTATCATATTATCTGCAAAGAGGGAGAGTTTGACTTCCTCTTGCCGATTTGGATGCCTTTGATTTCTTTTTGTCTGAGTGCTGTGGCTAGGACTTCTAATACTATGTTGAATAGCAGTGGTGAGAGTGGACATCCCTGCTGTGTTCCTGACCTTAGGGGAAAAGCTCTGAGGTATTCCGCATTGAGAATGATATTCACTGTAGGTTTTTCATAGATGGCTTTTATGATATTAAGGTATGTACCCTCTATCCCTATACTCTGAAGAGTTTTGATCAAGAAAGGATGCTGTACTTTGTCAAATGCTTTTTCTGCATCTATTGAGAGGATCATATGATTCTTGTTCTTTCTTTTGTTAATGTATTCTGTCACGTTGATTTGTGGATGTTGAACCAGCCTTGCAGCCCAGGGATAAATCCCACTTGGTCGTGGTGAATATTCCTTTTAATGTACTTTGATGAGAATTTTTGCATCCATGTTCATCAAGGATATTGGTCTGTAATTCTCCTTTTTGATGGGGTCTTTGTCTGGTTTTGGGATCAAGGTAATGCTGGCCTCATAAAATGAGTTTGGAAGTTTTCCTTCCATTTCTATTTTTTGGAACAGTTTCAGGAGAATAGGTATTAATTCTTCTTTAAATGTCTGATAGAATTCCCCTGGGAAGCCATCTGGCCCCGGGCTTTTGTTTCCTGGGAGATTTTTGATGACTCCTTCAATTTCCTTAGTGGCTATAGGTCTGTTCAGGTTTTCTATTTCTTCCTGGTTCAATTTTGGTAGTTGATACTTCTCTAGGAATGCACCCATTTCTTCCAGGTTATCTAATTTGCTGGCATAGAGTTGCTCATAATATGTTCTTGTAATTGTTTGTATTTCTTTGGTGTTGGTTGTCATCTCTCCCCTTTCCTTCATGATTTTGTTGATTTGGGTCATTTCTCTTTTCTTTCGGATAAGTCTGGCCAGGGGTTTATCCATCTTGTTAATTCTTTCAAAGAACCAGCTCCTAGTTTTGTTGATCTGTTCTACTGTTCTTTTGGTTTCTAGTTCATTGATTTCTGCTCTGATCTTGATGATTTCTCTTCTGCTGGGTTTAGGCTATATTTGCTGTTCTTTCTCCAGCTCCTTTAGGTGTAGGGTTAGGTTGTGTATTTGAGACCTTTCTTGTTTCTTGAGAAAGGCTTGTATTGCTATATACTTTCCTCTCAGGACTGCCTTTGCTGCATCCCAAAGATTTTGAACAGTTGTGTTTTCATTTTCATTAGTTTCCATGAATTGTTTTAATTCTTCTTTAATTTCCTGGTTGACCCATTCATTCTTTAGTAGGATGCTCTTTAGCCTCCATGTATTTGAGTTCTTTCTGACTTTGGTCTTATGATTGAGTTCTAGTTTCAAAGCAATGTGGTCTGAAAATATGCAGGGAATGATCCCAATCTTTTGGTACCGGTTGAGAACTGGTTTGTGACCTAGGATGTGATCAATTCTGGAGAATGTTCCATGGGCACTAGAGAGGAATGTGTATTCCGTTGCTTTGGGATGGAGTGTTCTGAATATATCTGCGAAGTCCATTTGGTCCAGTGTGTCATTTAAAGTCTTTATTTCCTTGTTGATCTTTTGCTTAGATGATCTGTCCATTTCAGTCAGGGGGGTGTTAAAGTCCCCCACTATTACTTTATTGTTGTCAATATGTTTCTTTGCTTTTGTTATTAATTGCCTTATATAATTGGCTGCTCCCATGTTAGGGGCATAGATATTTACAGTTGTTAGATCTTCTTGCTGGATAGACCCTTTAAGTAGGATATAGTGTCCTTCTTCATCTCTTATTACAGTCTTTGTTTTAAAATCTAATTTGTCTGATCTAAGGATTGCCACCCCAGCTCTCTTTTGGTGTCCATTAGCATGGTAAATGATTTTCCACCCCCTCACTTTCAATCTGGGGGTGTCTTTGGGTCTAAAATGTGTCTCTTGCAGACAGCATATGGATGGGTCTTGTTTTTTAATCCAATCTGATAGCCTGTGTCTTTTGATTGGGGCATTTAGCCCATTTACATTCAGGGTAACTCTTGAAAGGTATGAATTTAGTGCCATTGTATTGCCTGTAAGGTGACTGTTACTGTATATTGTCTCTGTTCCTTTTGGATCTATGATGCTTTTAGGCTCTCTCTTTGCTTAGAGGACCCCTTTCAATATTTCTTGGAGGGCTGGTTTTGCGTTTGCAAATTCCTTTAGTTTTTGTTTGTTCTGGAAGCTTTTTACCTCTCCTTCTATTTTCAATGATAGCCTAGCTGGATATAGTATTCTTGGCTGCATATTTTTCTCGTTTAGTGCTCTGAAGATATCTTGCCAGTCCTTTCTGGCCTGCCAGGTCTCTGTGGATAGGTCTGTTGCCAATCTCATATTTCTACCATTGTAGGTTACATATCTCTTCTCCCGAGCTGCTTTCAGGATTTTCTCTTTGTCTCTGAGACTTGTAAGTTTTACTATTAGATGTCGGGGTGTTGACCTATTATTATTGATTTTGAGAGGGGTTCTCTGTGCCTCCTGGATTTTGATGCCTGTTTCCTTCCTCATATTAGGGAAGTTCTCTATTATTTGCTCCAATATACCTTCTGCCCCTCTCTCTTTCTTCTTCTTCTGGGATCCCAATTATTCTAATGTTGTTTCTTCTTATTGTATCACTTATCTCTCGAATTCTGCCCTCGTGATCCTGTAGTTATCTTTTTCTCAGCCTCTTTATTTTCCATCATTTGGTCTTCTATATCACTGATTCTCTCCTCTGCCTCATTTATCCTAGCAGTTAGTGCCCCCATTTTGGATTGCACCTCATCCATAGCCTTTTAGATTTCGACTTGGTTAGATTTTAGTTCTTTTATTTCTCCAGAAAGGGTTTCTCTAATAACTTCCATGCTTTTTTCAAGCCCAGCTAGTATATTTAAAGGCCTGATTCTGAACTCTAGGTCCGGCATCCTACTAATGTCTGTATTGCATAGGTCCCTGGCTGACGGTACTACCTCTTGTTCTTTCTGCTGAGGTGATTTTTTCGTCTTGTCATTTTGTCCAGAGAATAGATGAATGAGAGAACAAAATGCTAACAGGTTAACAACGTCCCCAGCAAATATACTGTATACAAATCAGAAAAGATCTGAAACCAGGGGAAACAAAAGGGAAAGAAAAAAGAGGAAAAAAAAAGAAAAAATGATAAAAACAAAAACAGAATACAAAAAAAGCAGAATATGATCAAATATGATCAGGCTAGTGCATAGATCAGTGCCACACACTAGATTTTGTGTGTATTTTGGTCTGTTAGAAAAAAGTGCCTCCTAAAATTTTAAAGGAAGAAAGACATATATGTACAAAATAAGGGTTGATACAATGAAGGGATGGAAGATGACTGTAAAGATGAAAACTATAAAAGATTTTATAAAAGGAATTGGTAAGTTAAGTTGTTTGAAAAAGAAAAGATTAAAAAAGAAAAAGAAAGAAAAAAGGGAGAGAATGTGATCAGGCAGGAGACCAGAACAAAGCCATACACTAGTGATTTAGGGTATATTTTGATCTGTTAGAAGAAACTTTATCTCAAAATTTTAAAGAGAGAACAACTTATATATATATGCCAAATATAAGGGTAACTACTATGAAGGGATAAAATATGACTCTAAAAATGAAAAAAAAAGTTTTTATAAAAGGGATTGATAAGATGTTGGTTGAAAAAGGGAAAAAGAAAAATTCAAAAAAAGTTAAAAAAATTAACTTTGATGAACCAATGAATCATGGTAAAAAAAAAAAAAAGACATGAATTCTATGTGCAGTATTCCCCTAGCGCTGGAGTTCTCCCGTTCTCCTCCAAGACCAAGGTCTTGGCTTGCTGGCTGTTCGTGTTCATCTTCTGGGGGAGGGGCCTGTTGCTGTGGTTCCCAAATGTCTTTGCCGGAGGCAGAATTGCCCCGCCCTTGTCGGTCCGGGCTAAGCAATCTGCTAGGGTTTGCTCTCAGAAGCTTTTGTTCCCTGAAAGCTCTCGGTACAGCTTTGGAGGACCAGGGTGAAAATGGTGGCCTCCCAATCTCCACCCAGAGGAGCTGAGAACTCAGGCCCCGCTCCTCAGTGTGCCTCCAGAGAAAAGCAGTCACTCCTGTCTCCCTGGTCTCTGGCCGCACTCCGTGCTGACCCGGCCTGTGACCAGCCGTTTCTATCTCTGGCACCCGACCCCGTGTGGAGTCTCCAAACCCAGCAGATCCCTGTGGTGCACTCCTGCGCCGCTCCTCCCGGGGGGAGGAAGGGGAGTCTCCCCAGCTCTGCCGCTTGTTGGGTCCCCGCTGGAGGAGCAGTGGCCCGACTGGGCCGCGGATCACAGTTTATGGCAACCCTGAGCTGAGAGCCCGCGCCTCGGCTCTGTCTCTGCAGCCGGCTTCCCCGCTCTGATACCTGGGACCTCTGCCGCACTCAGGCACCCCTGGTCTTTCTGTGACCCCGAGGGTCCTGAGACCACACTGTCCCAGGAGGATTCCACCTCCCGCTTAGCCACTGCAGCGACATCCCTCAGTGGAGGCGACTTCTAAAAGGTCCGATTTTGTGCTCCGCGGCTCTATCACTTGCCAGAAGCGGCCGACGGAGGCCCCATCTGCCGCCGTCTATCCTCCCGAATATCGCCTTGGATTCACTTCTCCGCACGTCCTACCTTCCAGAAAGTGGTCGCTTTTCTGTTCAGAGAGTTGTTACTACTCTCCTCTTCCATCTCCTGTTGAGTTCGTAGGTGTTCAGAATGGTTTGATCCCTATTCAGCTGAATTCCTGAGACCAGACAAACCCCAGGTCTCCTACTCCTCCGCCATCTTGCTCCGCCCTGCCCGCTTGTGGATTTTAATGTGAAGACTTTAATGTTTCTGCCAAACCTAAAAATCCTGTGAGATGCTTTGGTGCCTCTGGATCCCTTTAACCTTGATCTGAGAATGAAAACTCGTAATTGGATTCAGCTCCGTAAGGGCTTCAGCTGCCCAGGCCCTGGACCCTGCCAGGATAGCATCCTCCAGAGCAGCTATGCCCCTTCGTCAATCCTTCCCTGGAAGTTTGGGAGGTTCAGAGAAAGATTGAAACAGGGTACAAGCCAGACAAGTTTAACTACATGGCATGTAGGCACCTCAGGGACTTAGGCATGCAGAAGCAGAGCAGCTGTGAGGGAAGGAGTCTGAGCCAAAGTGGATCTTCTGGGGTGGGGGTGGCGGGGGAGGGGTAAGGTTAGGGTCTAAGAGGGTGATGAAGAAGGTTTTCCCACCAACAGATCTTGCTCTCAGAGGAGTTAAAGCTGGTGGCTGCTGAAGCAGGACTGCAGGGTTCTTAAGCCAAGTGTGATGACCAGGGGCAGGTCAAGCAGCCCCATGCCTTTCTCCCTCCTAATTCTGAAGTGCTTCACCCGAGCTGACCTCGTCATTCCTTCCGCCTCTATTGCCCGCGGTTGCTCCCCCATTTTCCTTCCACTCTGCGTTCCTATCAGTAACCCAGACAGGAATTACTATCAGTGAGCAATGCCCGGGAAGATAGTCCCATGGCTCCTTTTTTGAACATAGGCGGTCTCTCTCCAGGTAAGTAGATTTCAGCTGTCTTGGAGCAACACTTCTCTCGGTTTAAGCTGATGCTTCAAATCCTTCCCTGTCCTCCCTCCTCCTGCTCTCCTTGTGACTAACATTCCCAGAGGACCTCAGCTTTTGGGGGGGGGGAGTGACTCTGAATGAGGCCTGAGGTGGAGCTGAGGGTATATTGATGGGTCCAGTCCTCTAGGTGGTAGAGCTGGGGGTGTAGGCTGAGGTTGGGGCAGGGCTCTAACTTAGCGGGAAGAGGAGGCTAAGCAGATATCCAAAATTGGCCAAACTGGAAATTAGAGCATTTGGGGTCCTAAGGGTACCCCGAGCTTCCCCAAGATACTCAAAACATCAAGTAGACACAGTAACTTGATTCATTTTCCTTCCACTAATAGGAATGGGTCTCCCTGTCCTCACAAGGATTGATCTAGATTGGGGTGATCCTGTAGAAGGAGAGAGCTCTTAATGACTAGGGGCTGCACCCTAGAGTTACTACATGCCCCAAGCTCTAGCCACACTGGTCCTCTCCCCCAGCTCGTGGCCTTTACACAGACTCCTTCCCATGGACAGAAAGTTCTTCTACTGTCCTTCTCTCCATACAGGGGCTTCCTGGTAATCCTCCAGCTTTCAGCTCACCCTAAGCCCCAGATGAGACCGGGCCACACCCTGTTATTTAAGGGTGCCCTGCACTTTTCCCAAATAGCCCTCATCAGCTTTGCTAATTATCGGTCTCTAGATACCACTTGATTCATGTCTCTGTCCTCAAGGTTGTAAGATGCATGAGGCAGAGACGGTATGGATTTTATTCCTGACCCCAAGAGCCTAATAGGTGTAGCCAATAATTATTGCTTGAGTTAATGCATTAACGAATTTGTTAAGGACTTCCCTGGTAGCAATATACTCAGCATCTGAATGGTGTCCCCTCATACAGTCCACACAAGGACCTAACATGCTTGGTAATCTCATTATCCTCACTTTACAGGTAAGGGAACCGAGGCTTAGAGGGGTCAGCTAACCTGCCCCAGGGTGTCAGACCCAGGAAGGAGTAGTGTCACTATGTGAACTCAGGCCTGCATGATGTCAGGGCTTGAGTTCTCAATGAGCCACGGTTTTTTGCAAAGGGGATAAGCACAGGCATTAAGTCTGAAGTTCTGGCACTGGCTATGATCTCACTTGCCCTAAGTGTGCAGCTTTGGCATGTCACTCCTCTGCACTCCCTAGGTCTTGGTTTACTTTCTATATGGAGGCAGCTGGACTAGATGATCTTTATTTGGAACCTACTAGAACCTTCTGGGGAAACTGGAAAGTATCTCCTGGGCAAAGAGGGGAGCTATAGGGCCTTTATCTCTCTCAAGAGAAATGCTCAGCACACTGGTGAAGGAGTAGCAGGAAAGAGGGCCTCAGACACTGAGATGAAGGGGAGCTCTACTTCAGATTATCCCGGTCACAGGCAAGTTCTTCTTTCATGGCCCTTACTTTAAGACCATGCACTTGGCCCATGCTCTGCCTTCCCTCTACTCTCTTCTGTCACCATGTTTCAGGCTTGTGGCTCACATCTCCGTGGTCCCCAGACATAGGTCTCCATTCCCCAGAGACACACTTCCACCCACTTTTTCAAATGCCTCTTAGAAATCCATGGGTGTCGTACCAGGATTTCACCTTCACAATGTTTCAAACAATATTCTCCAGCTTTCCTTCTAAATTGACTTCAAAGTCTTCATATCCTTTAGGGGCCTAACAATGCTCTTGGGCATCAAAGCTAAAAAAGACTCTTCCAAAGAAAGTCATCCTTAACACCTCTCTTTACTTCACCCCCCGTATCCAGCCATCCCCAAGCCTTACAATTGCCCGGGTGTGGTATTTCCCCCGAGTGATCCCCATCTGTCCCTAGCCCTTTCTAATCCCCCAGGGGCAGGCCCAAGTCCTATTACACCTAAACTGCCCTGGGAGCCTTCCTGCCAGTCTCCCTGCTTTGGTCTTTCCCATTTCACCCGCACTGGTCCCCTTGATCCAGTCCCAGCCCCTTGGGAGCCATCTGAAATCAAAGGTCAGTTGTCTGTAGGGGTCAGAGGTAGTGAGAGAAGAGTAAGCCAGGAATGTCCGGTTTCAGTTTGGACCACAAGATCAATGGGACTTTTCTAGGATATGGTGGAGACATGGCAGGGGCCCATTCCTCAAATATGAATTTCCATATTGGTACCATGCTACCTACAAAAGTAACCGCCAGATCTTTGTTCATTATTATTATTTAATCTGGTAACAAGTAAAATAAGGCTTTGAATGCCAATGTAAACTTCACTCCTCTGCAATCCATGCCCATAGCTCCAGCTGAGCTGCTCTAGTGTTGTCTAACCCACACCACACTTACTCCCCCCTCTTCCATATAATTTGTCTCCACCTGTAAAGACTTCCACCCTCATTTTCCACACATACAAATCCAAACATACTTCAGAGCCTATCACCGCCCTGCCTTGCTTTAGGTTTCTTCCAATTTTTCCAGGTTTCAGCCCAGAAACCCCCAAGTGCACAGATGACTCTTGGAGCTCCTTTAGCCTGAGCGTGTATCTCCCCAGTGGGTTTTTAACCACTTGCTGACCCATTTATTAGTCACTAAGGAAAGGTAAGCTTCTTAAGCATGGGGAAGGACCCTGCCTGATCCTCCCTTGTGTGTTCCCCAGCCCCTCGTACAGCTCTGAGTCTAGGACATAGGCTCACTAAGGGTTGCCAATTGGGTGGTTGTGATAACTGGGTCAGATAAGTTGCTCTATCTGAAGCTGTGTGCACAGACCCACAACCAAGACATCCTGGAGATGACGGGCAACAGGTTTCCCATTAGCTCTAAAGCCAAAATCCCCACTTTTACCTGCATGGTTGCCGTTCTGGTCCTGTATCTCAGAAACAACTTATGGTTGTCTAGATCATCGAACGCCCTCATTGCAACACCCACAACTTGGAGTAGCTGTATGTATCTTCAACCAGAAAGCTTAGGGTGTGCAGGGATAGAAAACCCCAAGTGACACACCTATGTAGGTATCACCACTAAAAACTCCACATGGAGAGCTATTTAAGATTCAAGTTGATCTTGCAACTGCCTGCAGCCTCTTTAAATTCTAAAGCCACCTGAAGGATTTACCTTAAGGAAAGGAAGTGCTCAAGCATGGCTATACTTATCCCTTTTTAAAGGAGCCAAAACATACCATGGATTTCCAGTGACATGAAAAGACTAAAAGACTATTAACAATGAAGGCTACAATAGAAATTGAAGAGTGTTTGTATTCAAGGTCAATATTTGAACTTCCCGCAAGCTCCAAGACCTTCACCCAGATTAAGTGTGTCCTTTTATCCAAAAATGTTTCTGAGCCACTCTGTTCCTGAGATATGAATTTCCTCCTCTTCCTGGAAAAAAAAAAAAACCCTTTCCTTTTTCTTTCTCTCTTAGTCATTGTCCTTTAATACAATGCCAACTCCAGCACTTGTCATCCTCAGGCCCAAGACAGTGGCTAGGTCAGCCTCCATCAACATCCTCTAGCTAGACGATGTGCCTGAATGCCACAGCCTGCATTTCTGCTTCGTAGGGCCACCAGGCAATTCTGACGGCCTGTGTATTGGGCTGAGGATGCCTGTATCACAGGGACATCTGCTGGAGCCAGCCTTACACCACAGCTGTATGGCATAGGGCAGCCCAGAGATTCATATAACATGTGACCAGAGGCACAGTGTAGCCCTATGGCTTTGAAGTTAGCTTATGCCTGTATGTCTAGTTGGCCCATTTCCTGCCAGCTCTGAATAAAAAAGGAAAAAAAATATTCACTGGGCATCCTTTATGAGCAGATACAATGGTAGGTGCTTTCCGTATACCACTGTAAGACCCGGTCATCGCCCCAGAAACAGGTGGTAGAATTCTCATCCAAACAGAAAGCAGGCGCAGGTGACTCAAATGCTGCTATCTGCGTTTGTGTCTGCAGATCTGAATGCTCAAGGTCTGTCTAGGTAGAGTCCTTGTTTATTGTTCTGCTGGGGCTTTATAAACAATTCATCAATCTATGGCATCATCCATTGTTTGACATTTCTTTCCAAACACATATAACCGTTATCATATGGGGTAGGAAAAAGATGGGGCTTTTATCAAACATTTACAAAGAGCTAGGCCCATTTCATATACCATCACATTGAGTCCTCAAACAATCAAGTTGCTATCTCTGCTTAATAACTGAAGGTTCAAGAAAGCTGATTAAGTTGATAAAGATCGCACAGCTAATAAGCCATTGGCCTGAAATAAAAACTCAATGCTCTTTTCCCAATCTACTTGAGACTTGTCCTTTCTACAGCCTAACGCTACACTCACATTTCTACAAAGTTGGCCCTCAGCATGTATGGAAAGTAATTTTTCATAGGCAAAGCCAGCTTACTAGTAAGGAACAGAGCCCCAACATCAGCAAGAGCCAGAAAGAGAAATGGAGGCTGAAATTCCATCTGGAGAAGAATTATGTATCAGCCGAACATTTTTTTTTTTTTTTACTAAAATACCCACTCCTTTTTTGTATTTCTTTGTAAAACATCTAAATAAGCAGGGGGTGGAAAATATAGTGGAGGCCATGCTGCGACCATCTAGTTTGCTAGAAATAACAAATGAGCTCAAACCCCCAGGAGATAGATTGGTGCAGAGGGAGAGCAGCCCCTGATTCCAAAGTCAGGACTTAAGTGGCTTTAGCACCTGAAGCAGGTGGACTCCTCACAGGGATCTCTGATGATGAAGGGTGAAAGAAGCCACACAGGGGAGAAGGAGCAATCACAACAAGGTCAGAGTAGAGACAACCTGTGAAATTCAAGGTCACAAAGGAGCTGCGTGATGAAGACGCCAAGGAGACCTGAAAAAAAGAAGCTGTAGAAAGCAATGGAGAAATCCACAGACGATGCCAAAGGCGGTGAAATGCCCCTTTCACAAGAGACCAAAGAAGCCAGAACTGGGATTTATGGTATCGTGTGTGTGTGTGTGTGTGTGTGTGTGTGTGTGTGTGTGTGTGTGTGTGTGTGTGTGTGTGTGTGTGTGTGTACGCGCGCGCACAACATGAAAAGCCATAGTCTACACGCATGCAAAAATCTGAGTAGAGGTGTTGGCTACACTTCCCTGAATCTGCCCAGCAGACTTATAAACAGGATGGCCCAATCCCCAGGAGAGATGTGGGCCACACTGAGTATAGATACCCAGGGAATGTTCATGACAGAAATCATCCTAGCACCATAGCCAGGCTGCTGGATGTCCATTCTTCATGCCTCTTCACTATGGCTGTTAGGAATCACGACAATTAGGTCCAGCAAATTGACCCACAGTGTCTTCAAGACTGTATGAACCACTACCCTCTCCAAATAGCTGTTACTACCACCACCCCAACCTGGCTGTAAATCAGAAATTAATCTTAGAGCATCATAGCTCATGTAAGTGCCTGGGCACTTACCAATAAGTGTTTCAATGGGTTAAGTTTTCCAAAGGGAACATTTGTTCATAACTTTGTCTCCCTGGGACCCATCATTTTAGTAGAAAGGAAAACACCTTTAGCAGATAGGAGTTATTTGTATTACAGTGTGAATCAGGATGAGATCTTTCCTTCACTTTAGGAACAAAGAGAAATAAACTTCCCAAGGAGGAGATCGGAGCTCAAAAATTCTGAGATTTACTTCTGCCCCATTCACACTGTATATAACCTTGACTTCTCTGAGCCTCAGCTGTTCCACACGTAAGATGAACATTAAAAACTCTGTTGTGAGGTTGGGGAAGATAGGGTGGCATCATGAAAGTAAACATATTGCTGTCAATTGGAAATTATTCTATAACCATTCCTCCAAATTTGAAAACTGTAAAAGCATTGAAATGGCAATTACAAATTGGAAATTTTATCTACCAGCTGGAACTGATCCCAAGCTTGGGAAGAGCAGGAGCCCAGGTCTTCCTCCTCTTCATCATCATCTTTTATTGAGCCTACTATGTGTCAGGGGCTAAGTTTTATACAGTATCTCAATGAAACTTCAAAATAACTTCCTGAGGTAGACATTTATATTCATTCTTGGCAGACAATGAAATCAAGGCTCAGAGAAGTGAGGTCCCTTTGCCAAAGGTCCCACAGCCAGTATGTGAGCCAATCAGAACGTGAACTCGAGTCTCTGAGACAAAGAACATCATTTAGCTGCCTTTCAGCAAATGGCCCATGGGATTGAGTCCTTCATGGGAACTCTGGCTAATCCTGCACAGGCTAAATTCCCTAACTTCTCAGTTAAACTGTTTGACTCCCAACATCTAGGAATTATTTTATGTGTCTTATGAGTGCTCTAAGCCTCAAAGCCACTGAACTGGAGCAAACAAATCACATTTCCTTCCAAGTGCTAGCACTCTGGGTGTCCCTAGTGCTTGTCTTGCTGAGAAGGATGTTGTCTCTAGGCCAGGTGATACCCAAGAGGGGAAAATGTCAACACTGAATTAGCTGATTGGATTCTTGCCTCATAACCTGGGGACAAGAACACATAGCTCTTTTTCTGTGTGCAGAGCTATCAACTAAAATGTCTACAGCGAAGTAGATTCCCTGTTCATTGATCTGCTATGGTTTGCAAATGACCCCTCTGATAACACAAGTTCAGTATCCTTAAAGGAGCCATAAAATCAAATATCCACGAACCTATCACTAACACGGACAATAGCTTATACCTCTCTTCTCAGTGGTGGCCTGGGGCTCCCAACCCACAGTCAAGCTCGGAGCTCTGGAGGCACCATTTCTCATGGGGCTTAGTCAACACTGAAGTCATGGGTATTTCACAAATGGAAACTCCGTTGCCAGGACAGAAGGTGAACGGTAAGGATTATACCATCCATGTGGGGCCTCCAGCCAAAGGCCAGGAGAATGAAGTAAAAACAAAAACAAAACAATAACAACAAAAAAAGAGGCTTATGTTCAGGGTTGTTCAGAGCTCATTGATTCGTCCAAATATATTTAATGAACACAAACTGTCAGGTACTTGGTCAGGGGCTCTGGATGAAGTAAATGGGTTCTCTAAATGGGTTCCAAGACTGTGGATCTGGTTTCATTAAAAGATATATTGAAAGGGAATGACAATACAGTGTGATAGGTGTATTCATCAAGAGATGCGCAGACACATTTAGGACAACATTAACTTATTTGCTGATGACCTGGTAGACTTCATAAAGGAGGCGTCGCATGAGTCGGACCTTAAAGAAAAGAACAATTTCCACTAGAGATCACCTGGAGGTGTTAAGGGAAGGAGAGAATGACAACTTCGAGTGTGGAGTGATTTATCTTAGGCAGAGAGAGCTGGACAGCAACTGAATATGTGTGTGTAGCTGTTGAAGAGGGAAAAATTGGTAAAAGGCTGTCTGGAATAAGAATCCAAGGCAGAAATGACCATGTCAGGGGCTGAATGGCCAAGAGCATCCCCAAAGACGAGTAGAGTCCAGAATAGCTGCCAGGACACTGTCTTCTGATGACACCTGCGGGAAAGGTCCTTCACTGTGCTTGAAGGGGAAGGAGAGTTTGTTCCTACGGGATTTTAAAAGTCTATTTCAACACCTATAAATCACATAGCCTCATGAAGGCTGCTCAAAGGGCAGAAAAAGAAAACACGCATTGGGAAAAGGAGGATTGCTGTCTCTACTGTGATCTGCACAACAGATGCAGCTGAGCTTGTTACTGCCTGCAGTGTGGCCCTGGCCACGAGCAAAAAGAAGAATTTTTCAACCAGAGCCTTGCTGATGCTTTTCTCTGTTCAAGTCCAGACAAGAAAAATAATCATCTGTTAAGACAAAAGGGAAAATAAAAAACTATCCTCATTTACAGATTGTTTTCATTACCACACAAATGCCTTAAAGAAAAAAAAAACTTATTGATAGGATTAGATGAGGCAATTCAAGAGCAGTCAAGGGAAAATGGAAGGAACTAGTAATTCACCAAGGCCCAGTGATTCTGAGCCAATGATGAGGGAACTGCTCCAAAGTCAAAGAAGGAAGGAGGAGGCTGCCAGTCGGAGTTACTCAGTTATGTTGTGGGGATCCATGAGGGGGTTCTTTGGGCAGTAGATTTCATCCCCCATACACTGCCGGAAAAGCAAAAGCACACGGGATTGGCTTTGGTTATGGTGCCATTGATAGGTCCCAGAGTTCAATGACAGCAGTGAAAACTAAGCTGGTCTTCCTTGTACACTTTTCGGGAGTCAAAGCCTCTCTAAACCTTCCCTCATTCCCCAAGTAATTCTCTCACTCACCCACAATCTCCATGAGGACATTATTTACATGCCTATCACAATACCCACTCTAGTGTATCCTCTGCTTGTGTACAAGTCAGCCTCCCTCACTGGGACAAGAGTCCCTCAACAGCGGGAGGGGGGCGGGCAGGCAGCGGGCACCGATTTTATTCTATATCCCCTGCATCATCTGATATGACTTGGCACAGAATGGGAGCTCTTTTCAAGGTGGCTGAGTATAGTAAAAGCATATGCTGAGTCCTATAGTTGGAGCATTAAGTAATGTTAATCAAGTTCATTATATAACCAGTGTCTCTAAACCTCCAAATCCACTGCCCCAATCTTCAGCATCATGAACTGTATACTAAATTGTTCATGATATACCAATTGAACTTACTGATTTCTTTTTAATATAATTTTTTTAAGATTTCATTTTTAAGCAGGCTCCATGCACAGTGTAGAGTCCAACACGGGGGTTGAATTCATGACTCTGAGAGCAAGAACTGAGCTGAGATCAAGAGCCGGACACTTAACCAGCTGAGCCACCCAGGTGCCCCAAACTGATTTCTTTTCTCAAACTGCTTCTTCTGACTTTCCTCATGCAATTGGTGTCTTTGATGTCAGCTCCTTGGATGTACTACTAACTCCTCATTCTCCCATGCCTTCCTTATCCCTCCATAGTAGAAAATGGTCAGTAAACCATTTAAATAAGGGAACATAAGGGGTCCATCTAGCTTCTATTTCCTGGTGTGCTTGGATTGAACGTAAGCATACCCCCTCACCTCCTGAGAAATTTTGAAGATTGCATTCTCCTGTCCCATAAGAAGAGAGAAACAAGGCTTTTAGTCGTCAATGACCGGGTTCTGGGTTTGATAGGCCCTCGAGATCTCCTACAAAAGAACTGGAGGAGAACAGGGCTGATGAGAGAAAACAAATACACTAGATAGAGTGGTTCTGAAGAAAACACAACTCGACAGGAATTTTCCTGAGGTTAAAAAAGTCCAAGAATGAAGAAAGGCAGAAACAGTGAGAATGGTGATAGGAAGAGTGCTGGGAAGCTGAGGCTCCTCCTGAGGAAGCTGGCCACAAAGGGACAGGGACATCGAGTGTGGGGCTCTAACTAAGGGATCCTGGGAGGGACTTTGTGAAGGTCCTGGGAGCTGGTCATCACTAAAAGACCCTGCCACCTAAACCCAGCCTCCCTCAGGAAGAGTGGACTTCATCTCATCGGTATTTAGCCCATTGCCTGCCGCCTGGCCTGAGAGAGGGACAGTCATCTGTGTCCTTAGGCTTCGCTCTAGCCCTGGATAGTAGCCAGCCTCCAAAATGGCCTTCTATGATTTCTGCCTCCTAGTATTCATACCTGTGTGCAGTTCCCCCCACACACACACACACCACAGAATCCGGCACACATGCTGGTGTACAACTCCCAAAATTATGTTGTAAAAGACTGCAGCTCCTGTCACATTTCCTCTCTCTCACACACGTTACACATGACAGTCGTTCTGGGGGCAACCAGCTGCCATATCACGAGAAGCCTCGGACAGTCAATAAAGAGTTCCATATGGCAAGGAACTGGGGTGTCCAGCTAACAGCCAGTGAGGAACCGAGGCCTCCTTCCAAGAACCACCTGAGAGTTCTTGGGAGATCTACCCCGAGCTGAGCTTTGAGAGGACTACAGCCCCAGCCTGGAGTTTAGCTTCAACCTCCTGAGAGACTCTGAGCCAGAATCCCTCAGCCAATCTTCTCCCAGACCATGACCCTTACAAACCATGAAATAGTATCTGTTCTGTGTTTTACGCTATTTGGGGGTACTTTGTTATGCAACAAGAAAACACACCGTACACTTTACCCAATGCGGACGACCCCAGTTTTTCACTTCTAGAATATCTATACACCCAAGCAGCCTGGAATGGATTGCTGGACACTCGCTGGGGTGGTGGTGAGAACCTCTGCTCCAGCTCATAAACACAGGGCTGAGGGAGCAAAGTTTAAAGCTTACACCTGCCTTGTAGGGGCCTCACCTCTGTCATTTGTCTCAAGCCACACTACTGCCCACTGCCACATGGACGGAGCCAGAGCCTTTTCTCCAGGCCCCCTGACATCCATCACCGCTCTTCCCTCCTCCCATACACCTACAGTGCTTGCTGTCAGAGTTCTGAACCACAGCCCCGTCATGGCACTTCCCTCATCATGTTGCACTCATTCCCCTGATTTTTATAGAATAATCTTTAATCACAATTAGAGCCCAACTCTCCCCTACCCCCAAGGCAACCTCCACCTGCTCTTCCAGCTATATTTCCATTTCCCCTGGAGAGGAAGAGGGAAGAAGAAAAAGGAGATAGAGTGTTTTTGTTTTTGTTCAGCTGTCAGGCTAGTCTGAGGGGAAAGGTAGCATCCCCCTTCAAATGTCAGCCCAGAGGGAAGGGTGTGGCTCAGGCCTCCATTTCAGCAGGTGTCAGTGTCCCTGGACATCAGATCTGGCATGAAAGGAAGTATTAACAGGAAAAGGGGGGGTGGACAACCACGGGTGTCTCCCAGCAGTCCAGTCCTGGCTCCTAGGAACCCAGTTTCTGTCAGGAACACAGCCAGGAAGCCAGGCTGGCAGGCATCATGCAGTGTGTCAATTGGGCAGGCTGGATCAGCCTGGCACTCAAGCCAGACATCTAGCAAGCTCAGCAAGGTCCAAGTGTAGCAGCCTACAGGTGCTGGGGATTCAGGCAAAGGCCAGCAGGTGGAGATGTACTCAGTCATCACCGAAGCCTGAGCAGCAAGTATGACAGGCTCTCTTTTTCTGTTATTTCCTTCTGTTTTCTGTTTGTTGTAGTTCCTGTTATTTCCTTTCTCATTCATTTTTCTCTCCTCTAATTTCCATCCCACCCCCTTCCCTCCTCTCCTCTGGACACGTACCCCAGTCCCCATCACCCTTTCACCTCCCCGCCCCTCCACCCTCTACCAACTCACGATCTTTCTGCCTCTCCTGCCACCATAGGTCATGAGGCCCTGCCCTGCAGTTTTCTAAACTAAAGATGTACAGGAGGGAAGGTGTCAATGCTGCTGACTGCCACCGATGCCCCTCCACATTCCTGTCGGGCTCTTCAAACTCATTTCCCAACATCCATCTCCCCTTCTCCCAGTGGATTCTCCAGAAAAGGCCCACCGCCATCCATCCTACACCTCTCTGCACCCCCTTGTGGACCCAGCCAGTATACAGCCTCACACCCTGTTTGCTAAGACTTGGGTGATCTAGCGTTAGTCAAATTATTCAAAGGTTAGTGTGAGACAGTGACACAAACAAGACTTCCAATGCTGGCTGTGCCCTTCTTCCAAGCTGGGTAATTCGGGGCACATCACTCACCCTTTCGCACCCTTGGTTTCCCACTCTATAGAATGGCTATTCTAACATAAGCAGGGCTCCTGCAGCGGCCAGTGACACAATGTAGTGGCGCACCTACCATGGTGCTTGGAACATTGTAAATCCTCCAAAATTACCAGCCATTTCATCCTTCACCATATCCCTACCTCCCACCCCCACCGCCCTTTCTCCAAACTGAAAATCCCATAAGAACGTGTGCCTTAAATTTGAAGATCTTCCTAGCCTCGCCCTGCTTTAATGCCCCCATATGCTGCTGGTGTCAAGGAAAGTTGAGATTTTGAGGACAATCTGAGCAGCAGTACTAGGCACTCATTATAAGAAGGGGCTGTGGGGAGAAGGCAGTCTCACAGATTCACTGCTGGGAAAACAATTCAGAGTTTATGTTTGGCAAACATCTCCCCACCTGGTTGGCCAAACCAGACCAGGCATGCTCACCTAGGACCTCATCTTCCAGTTTTATCCTGGGAACGCCACATGTTTCAGAGAACCTACAATGCCAGCTAAGAAGGCCTCAATACCCAAATGTCACCCTCAGGGCCAGTGTGGCTGGAGGTTCAAGAAGGCTGCCAGATGGGAGGGTTCGCACCAGGGAGTCTGTGCCATTTAGACACCAGCTCACAGGGGCCTCCCTCCCTCCCAGGCTCTGACCAGACGTGTGAAATCTAACATGCAATGTCTCAGCATTAGTATGTCCTTGTGTTTTGATTTCCTAGCAATTAAGAACTGGCCAGAGGAAGTTAGGCTGTGCCCTTCACTCATAAAGTAGGGAAACCTTCAGGTAAAAGCACTCAGCAAACATCCTTGAGGACCAAAGAGCACACTTGGGTAACATGAGAACTAATGGCTGGAGGGTCCAAATGTTGCCCACAATTCCACTCAGGCCAGTCAACTAAAGATGGCTTTATTTGGACCCCAAAGATGGGTATCTGTTACATTTTCTGGGAAAGAAGAGGTTAGGGAATTCAACATCCTACGCAGGGCCCTGATCTTCACTTGTCAGGCTGCTCTGTAGCAGAGAATGACATGCAGAGCTCTAATTATTAGGAGGAGAGAAGGAAGAACACAAAAAGGCACTGAGTGAGTTCTGTCATGGGAAGAGTCACGCCCTAAAACAAAGAGCGCTGGTTTGGGGCATTTATTCTACCGGTCAGACCCAGCTGCCTCGATCTGACCAGATTTTCAGCAGTGAAGCTGCAGGACCCCTACTCCGCGCAGCCCTCCTCCTCACACATTGTTCCACCAAGACACAATCAGGTAGGCTCCAGACACAGCTGCCAAGAGCACTATACCATTTCCAGCCCCAGGAACCCCACTATTTCCTAGGCAACTAGGAGGAGAAGTTTATAGGCTGCTTCTGGAAAAGCCAGTGAATCAAAAAGGAAAACTCCCCAGATCCCCAACGGGGTGATAAATGCAGGTAAGCTGGCAACTGGCCTTTTAAATGTCTCACAAAACTCACTTGCTTCAGAAGCATAGGAAAAACAAACCAAAAAAAAAAAAAAAAGCCCAATTCTTTGCCCCTTGTCCTTTCACCTCAGAATCTGCCTTGTTTCTTTAGATTTTTATTTTCCTTTTCCACGCAAGGGACAGAATCATTAACAACCCTTGGGCTTTCCCAGGACCACATTAATCAGATTTGGGGTATTTCCCTTCAGTTAGAAATGGTATGCAGCGAGCCAACTCCAAGCTCCTGAAATGGAAGCCTGTGTCACTCACTTCTCATGCAAAGCCCCAAGGCTCCCTGGTGGAACTGGAGACTCAGATTGGCCTTGTTCTTTTACCCAGACAATTAATGCATTTGGCAAAAAAAAAAAACACGACCTGTGTGCTAGGCTCCAGAGACAGCTGCCAACATTCCATAACTGAGTCCAACCTGCTCAGCTAAGGTGTTTTCTACAGGATCTGCTGGGTGGGAGCCACGGAGGCCTTGCCAAAGAGCTGCTCTGGGAAGGACATTCTGGCTGATTATTTGCATACTCAGACCAACTCCCCCAGCACGTGTACAGCACTTCGCAGTTTACAGAATGTTTCTCAACAGTTACTTGAGTTAATAGTTACTGCTCATGTCTCCCATTTGCATTTCCAAAAAATGCAGTAGATAAGCCCCACCATAACTTCTCAGGTGAGATCTGATTTCATATAGGATTGTTCAATTCGATTACAGTAAGGTTTCCTCCGGGGTTTCCATCCTATTAACATTCCAAAACTTGGGATACTTATTTCCACCAAACACCAAGAAAGAAATGACTCATCTGCAGAAACAAGTTTTAGGCATATGTGATTCCTATTTAAAGTCCTATCAACTCTCTATTCTTCAAAAGATACAATTTAAAAATCTTTAGCCAGATTCTCTATGTTGATGCATTGTAGGCCTAAGTGATTAATTTAAACCACTATGTGGTAGTATTCCATTGGGTGCATAAACCACAGTGTATGCATACATTTCCCTCCTGAGGAGTGGTCCTTTTGGGCTATTACGAACAGTGTTTATTTTTTTTTTTTTTTAAAGATTTTATTATTTATTTGAGAGAGACAGAATGAGAGAGAGAGCACATGACAGGGGGTAGAGTCAGAGGGAGAAGCAGACTCCCCGCTGAGCAGGGACCCCCCCCCCCCCGATGCGGGACTTGATCCTGGGACTCCAAGATCATGACCTGAGCCAAAGGCTGTCACTTAACCAACTGAGCCACCCAGGTGCCCCACCAACAGTGTTTAAATGAAGGTGTCTGTACATGACTCTTGTGTATTCACACCAGAGTTTCATCAGGCTAGAAATAAAATTGCTGGTGTTGGGGCACCTGGGTGGCTCAGTTGGTTAAGTATCTGCCTTCAGCTCCAGTCATGGTGGCAGGGTCCTGGGATCAAGCCCTGCACCCAGCTCCCTGCTCAGCGGGGAGCCTGCGTCTCCCTCTCCCTCGGCTGCTCCCCCTGCTGGTGTTCTCTTGCTCTGTCAAATAAACAAAATCGTTAAAAAAACAATTTTTTTTAATTGCTGGCAAAAGCATAGAACATGCTACAATTTCCCTTGCCACTGTGATCTATAGCTTAGAACTTCTGCTTAGCCCTGCACATACGCATGGTTAGCTAAGATTTGAAAAATCACTTTTTAACCAAAATCTACCTCACCCAAGGAAATAAGTAAGTACATACAGAAATGACTATGCTGGGACGCCGGGGTGGCTCAGTCAGTTAAGTGTCTGCCTTTGGCTCCCATCATGATCCCAGGGTCCTGGGATTGAGTCCTACATCAGGTTCCCTGCTCAGCGGGGAGCCTGCTTCTCCTCTGCCTGCCGTTCCCCCTGCTTGTGCTCACTCTCATTCTCTCTCTCATTCTCTCTGTCAAATAAATAAAATCTTTAAAAAAAAAGACTATGCTATGTTTAAGATTTACAGGAACAACATGACCAGATTCTTACAAGCAAAGATCAGCTGAACTGGGACAAAGAAGTTACATGATATTCCTTGATGCAGACATCAAGGTACAGATATCAGTACCTTTTGACTTCAACCCTCTCCCACTTCTCCCTCTTCCTAACATAAGAGAAACTCAAAATCTCATGCTCAGAGAGATGGTTCTTTAGGACAAGAGTCCACTATCGCCTCGGTTGACTGGCTTTCCAAATAAAGTCACTTTCCTTGCCCCAACATCTTGCCTCTCAATTTACTGGCCTGTCGTGTGGCAAGCAGACGAGCTTGGACTCGGTCACAATTTGGCAAGGCAGCCCGGAGCAACTGCCAGCCAGGGGGCCAGCCAGACCTGCCCCAGGGAGTTTTCAGCTAAGTCCCTAGCAGTGGCCCGGACCATTTGTTGGGGGACTTCTCCTTTGACTTCCTGAGTGGGACTGGCCGCCCCTGCACCTGGCTGTTGGGGGAAGGAAGTGACAAACCCTAAAAGTCAACAGACTGGAAAATAGGGTAAGTCTTACCAGCACGTACAACCAGGAGCTCCCTTTCCCTTTGTTTTTGGGCATTTCCTCCAACAGAAGCCACTTTGTGTGCATTTGTCAGGGGTGCCTTGTTGGAGAGGCAAATAGCTGTGAGACTTTTACCCAATTTGTTCGCATTTGGTTTGTTGCTGCAGCTTTTGGTATCTTTGGACAGAACCAGCCATGTTAGATTTGCTTTGTAAAAAGGCTTGGAATGTTCTCTCCACGAGTATTAATGACTCTTAGCTTTCCTCCTCCCATTCCTTTGCCTCCAAATAAGGGGTTTGGGTTTGGCTCTCTTTTCTTGTCTAGTTCAGTCAGTGAAGCTCCGACTTTTGAGGAAAAACCAGCAACTAAGAAGCCATTTGGTTCAGTTGGTGAAACTCCCACTTCTGGGCAGGAATGAATGCTAGCAGAGGTACTGCAGGCTTCATTCAGTCATTGTTTTGTTTCGCCTGCGTTCTACTTTGAGTTTTTGCCTAGGAAGATGGGGGAATGCCCCTCCTGTGCCCAAAGGAAGTGCATTAGCACGTATTTTGAATAAAGGGTGCAGAGGGCTGAAAAGCAACCAGAGAAAAAGCCTATTTTGCAAGGAGAGACACAAGTTGGAGATAAAGGAATTTAGTCAAAATTTTGAATCTGCCTCTGTCTTTGCCAGAAGCACACCTCCTGCTTCTGTCTCTGCCTCCCCATCTACCTCCCCCCTGTTCCTGCACCAGGATGGGTACAGCTCACACAGCCGCCTCCCATACCCGTTCTTGGTGCCTCTGGTGCTATGGGTTCCTGCTCCCTTTACCCTCAATATCAAGGAACAAAAAGTACTCCATGCTGTTGGGCCACCTCCTTATGAGGTTCAAACAGAAGCACCCTATCATATCAGCATGAAGGGCCCCAGGGGCTCCCCTGGATTTCAACCACCCACTTCAGATTTCCCCACAGAAGCCTCAGGTAAAATTGACAGTGGGGAACAAAGTGATTGACTGTTTAGTGGACACAGGTGTAACATATTCAGAATTAAAGCTAATTCAAGGCTGTTAGCTTAATTAAAATAAACCTGTCTTTAGAGTTATCAGCAAACATAAAAGCTTTTATGTTACCAAGGCTTATTAAAGGTCAAACAAGTTCCTGTTATCTCTGTTGCAATTTATCAGCAAAAAGAGGACTTAAAATAATGGTTAATTTCATCTGTCTCATGAAGTTTTCATGGGTAATTATTAAGAGCAAGTAGGTTAATAAAAAGGGTTACAGATAAACTTAAATAGCTTTCAAAATCTTTGGTAACCTGAAACTTTGAAGTCTTGCTAAGTTAAAAGGTAAATTCAGTTAAATTCGTTGGATATCTAAGTCTTCTCCAAATCAGTTAATATACTAAAATATTAATCACTAAACATAGGTTTGCTAGCTTTTATCTTATTACAGAAAAACTACAGATACTTGGGTCTGTTAATAAACATGTTTTATATTTTATTGAAAGTTGTACTATGAAAATCAAATTTCTAGAAATTATAAAATTTATAAATTTGCTAATCTAAGGAATTCTGGTATAAGAGTTCATAATTGGTTACTATTTAGTTTTCATTGGAAACTAAATTTTCTAAGGGTTAAAATTCTGATAAATATAATTAAGACTGGGGCACCTGAGTGATTCAGTTGGTTAAGTGTCCGACTCTTGATTTCAGCTCAGGTCATGATCTCAGGGTTGTAAGAGAGATCAGGGCCTGTGTCAGGCTCCATGGTGCCTGCTTAAGATTCTCTCTCCTTCCCCCTCTGCCCCTCCCCATTTGTGAAGGGGAATCTTTGGAAAAAAATTTTATGCATGGTTAGGACTAAGACTAGAATGAATGAGTTTTTATAGTACACCAGTTTACATTTGGAATTTGGTTTTTCCCTTGTTAAAAAGACAAAGTTTTCAGGGCACCTGGGTGGCTCAGTCAGTTAAGCATCTGCCTTCAGCTTGGGGCACGATCCCGGGATCCTGGGATCGAGCCCCACATCGGGCTTCCTGCTCAGTGGGGAGTCTGCATCTCCCTCTCCCTCTCCCCTTGCTCATGCTCGCTCTCAAATAAAGAAATAAAATCTTTAAATAAAATTATTTTCTTGGATTGTTGGTCTACTCTTGATAAATTGTAAATAAACTTTTTTCTTTATCTGACCAGAAAAATAAAGTTTCCATGTTTTGCCTTCAACACATCTTTGATTACTTAAGTTAAAACTTCTTGATATTAAAGGAGCTAAGTTTTGCCCAAAACAATATAACCTTCTGCACAATAATTTATTGCCACCTTGGTTAAATGGGTAACATTAAATTTTATAATAATCTGTAACCCTATTTAGGCATGGGCTTTAGAACCACCTGAGGTTTTTAACAAAGTTCCAAATTTGACTACTTAAGTTTGTTTATTTGGTATGTTAAGTTACATGGGAAGCATTGTCAAACAAATGATAAACCTTCTTAGGTAATATTGTGTGGTTAAATGCTATAACTGTTCCAGAAATTATATAAAATTCCTAAAGTTTTAATATGTCATGGTATACCATCAGATGTAATTCTAATTACTTGAATGTGTGTCACAAAAATAACTGAATTTCCTTGTCAACTGCATTATAATGAACTCTTATCACATTTTTAACCATGGCCATTTTTGAGTCTTTTTGTCATTTACAGTTGCGGCTTCACCCCAGTGCCCTTGTAAATGTGTTTAAGCTTCAAGGAGATGCATGAAAATGACTTTTGACAAGAACAGGTTTCTGAGATCTTTAAGATCATAAAACTAAGAATTTCCCAAATGAATGGAAAAACTACATTCAAACAGAAGAATTAGTAACATGGGACTGAATGAATCAAGAAAGATGATTATAGTTTTTATTACTCTTATTTGAAACTTCGCTGGTTCTCTAATGTTTGCTCTTCCAGATTTAAAGAAATTTTTTTCCTCTTAAGATATCTAGGACTTATAGAAATATGAAAAATAAAATATTCCTTTGTGAACAAATTGAAATTTATCTTTTCTCCCTACCTGAATCCTCCAGAATTCAGGAACTCTCAGTTCCTTTTCTTTCAAGGCAATTTTAATTATTTGCCTAAGTTCAATAAGAACCTGTTCTCCTTGTAAGAGGATACCACTGAAAACATTGGTTATTTGACCAAGGCTTTGACTGGAATGTCATATTTGAGACATGCATAGACTCAGATATGGTGAGACAATTTTAAGGAACTAAGGTTGACTTTATGGAACCAGTAAAGCCCCTTGAAAATGGTGGCCTGACGCTTTGCTTAAAGAGCTCCCAGCAGCCTTGGAGTGCCTGGGTGGCTCAGCTGGTTAAGTGGCCAGCTCTTGATTTTGACTCAGCTCATGATCTGACGTTCATGAGATCAAGCCCCATGTCGGGCTCCACACTGGGCGTGGAGCTTGCTCAAGATTCTCTCTCTCCCACTCCTTCTGCCCCTCCTCTCACACTTGCACGTACTCTCTTCTCAAATAAATAAAATTAAAAAACAAAAACACAAAGAGTTCCAAGCAGCCTTACCAGGGTAAGAATATCATATCCTAGCAGATGCAGAAAACTCAGGATATTTTGTAGACCTCAAGAAAAGAGGAATTCACCCAAATATACAAGTATCAGAGGAAAATTTGATGGCAAGTATTTGGCTTGGCTTCTAGCCTTGAAAGATTATTAAAAGTTCAATCTGAAATTCCCTACAAAAACTTGTAGCAGAGAAGGTTTAAAAGAAGCTACATGACCAACTGCTATTCCTGCTGTACTTATGTAAATAATTAGGCCACGTTTGTTAAAAATAGACTTATTTTGGGGTGCCTGGGTGGCTCAGTCATTAAGCATCTGCCTTCGGCTCAGGTCATGATCCCAGTGTCCTGGGATCGAGCCCCACATCAGGCTCCCTGCTCCGTGGGAAGCTTGCTTCTCCCTCTCCCACTCCCCCTGCTTGTGTTCCCTCTCTTGCTGTGTCTCTGTCAAATAAATAAGTAAATAAAATCTTAAAATAAATAAACTAGACTTATTTTACACATAAATTAGTCTGAGTTTGGGTACCTTTCATAAAAATAAGTAATTTTAGAGAGAAAATTATGTTTCAAAAACACACCTTTGTGGGTGTGGGTGTAGATTCTAGTTCTGATTCTTTAGTGTTGTTTGCCTACAAAACTGGTCTACATCCTGAATTCTTCTGGTTTCCTCAAATATCTGGCCATGACTCTCCAAACTAAGGTTTCCAATCTTCTCCCATTCTCTTGATTTGAAATCACTGAGAGCTAAAACTGCTCCTTTTCCTGAAGTCCTGCCAACTAAAACTAGACAACTGGAGGTAAACTTCAGAGAAATTGCCACAACAGTTCACATATCGGCAATCTTCATGCCTGTTGCTCTGTGGGCCACTTAAAAGGATAGCCAGAGACATGTGAACTACAAAACAGAGAAATCCATTAGATTGTCACTACCTGCTCCCACTCCATCTGAGAATGCTTTGAGCCCAACATCTAGAATCTCACTGACAGCTCTTGGGACTGATACTTTTATAAGTTTATAATTTCTCCAATGATTAACCTGTGTCTTTCTGATGTTTCCATAAAAATGCCTATGGTTACTTCTAAGACCCCAAGACCAAAAAGAGGCATGAAGAAATATTTCATAAGTCAAATGGTTCCATTTGCCATTGCCCATCGTTAACCCCATCCAGCAGGATGAGAGATGATATGTCCCTTTGTCCCTGATTCCATAAGATTGTAAAATGGAACTTTGACAATGGGGAATTGTAACAGGGAGAAACTTAGCATGTCAGACTCCATATTGTTTCCATTTCCCTTGCTAGTGACCCATAGCTTAGAAACTTCTGCTTAGTCAAGCCTGTTCAGCTAAGATTTGCAAAACCTGATCTTTACCTCAAATCTACCTCACCTGAGAAGATAAGGAAGCATATACAGAAATAACGATGCTATGTTTAAGATTTACAGGAATGACATGACCAGATTCCTGCAAGCAAAGATCAACTGACCTAGAATAAAGAAGTTACATGACCTTCCTTGAGGCCTGCAGACATTAGTACCTTTTGACTTCAACCCCCTCATACTTGCCCCTCTTCCTAATATAAAAGAAGCTTGAATCATACCAAGGGGAAGTGTTTTTTTGGGACAGTATTCTGCCATCTCCTCAGTTTTCTGGCTTTCTGAATAAAGTCACTTTCCTTACCCTAACACCTTGCTCCTCATGGCTTGTCGTGTGGTGAGCAGTTGAGCTGGGACTCAGTTACAATGCATCATAGGACATGCATATTTTCAGTGTTATGAGGAATGGGCAATTAGTTCTGTAAATTGCTTATATTAATTCGTGCTCCCACCAGAAATGTAGGAGTTCATTTTCTCTAGATCTTCATCAAACTTGCTCCAGTGAGTAATTTTTAACAATTCTGTAAGTAGGAAATAATCTCATTTTGTTTTAGATTACACTTCTTTGATTGCCAGCTTGATAATTTTTTTTTCTTTTGGGAGGAGAACATTGGTATTTCCTCCTCCGTGAACTGTCCATACTTCACCTATATTTCTTCTTCTTAAGTGTGTTCTTTTCTCATTCATTATATAGTGCATAATTTGTTTTATTTTTCTTTGTACCTATTTAACTTTTATATCTCCTTTTCATGTTAGCTTGTTAGTCAAAAAATTCTTGAAGATCATCAATTGTACATGATACTACCTAATATCACTATAATACCTCAAACATCCAATGCCATACTGGATAGGCTGGCTTTTAAGGTAATGCTTTGAGTATTTCACCATCAAGTGTGATAAATGCTGCAGGCATTTAGAAAATACCATTTTTAGTTAGGAGACATTCCCTTCCATTTCTGTTTTAAAAGACTTTCAGTTATAGTTTTTCAATTAAAACCATCCTGGGACACCTGGGTGGCTCAGCTGGTTAAGCCTCTGACTCTTGGTTTCAGTTCAAGTCATGATCTCATGGGTTGTGGGACCAAGCCATGTGTCGGACTCCGTGCTCAGCAGGGAGTCTGCTTGAAGAGTCTCTCCCTCTGCCCCTCTCCCCACTTATGCGCTTGCACACTCTCTCAAATAAACTTTAAAAAAAAATTTCTGTATTCCTAGGGAATCCATGCAGCATGAATACGTTCATGCTATCAATGTGTTTTGATAATTTTCTAGGAATAATTTTCTATTTATAAATGGCTTTCTAAAATTCCATTCTTTCATTAAAAATTTCCAAGTTTGGGGGATGACTGGGTGACTCAGTCAGTTGGGCATTTGCCTTCAGCTGGGGTCATGATCCTAGAGTCCTGGGATTGAGTCCTGCATCCGGGTCTTTGCTCAGTGGGGAGCCTGCTTCTCCCTGGGCCTGCCACTCCCCCTGGTTGTGCTCACTCGCTCTCTCTGGCAAATAAAAATCCTAAAAAAAAATTTCCAATTTTTCAGCACATAGTCATTCATGATTTCTCTCCATAAATATTTAAAATCCTTATTCCCTTCAGCTTGAGGATCCCTGAACCAAACCAATAGTGAAAATTAGAACTTTAACTGTAGGGGGGGCCACAGACCTATGGTCACAAATCATTGTAGGGATTTTTCCCACCCAAGGTCCAGGCAGAGACAACTTTTTCTATCTGCCTCTGTGTGTCCAAGGGTGTATTTTTTTCTGAATCACTCTTTCATGCTATTTTACCCTACTACTTTATGCAATGGTCTCAGTTATAACATGCTGCCTTGTACAACAGCATAGCTTTCATTCTGCATGCAGATGTTAAAACTCACACCCCTGGAAAGGAGTTAGGATGGCAGAGGAGTAGGGGGACTCTAAGCTTGTCTCATTCCTCAAACACAGCTAGATAGTTATCAAGTGATTCTGAACACCCAAGAAATTAATCGAAGGTCCAAGAGAACAAAAACTGGAAGGCTACAAGCAGAAAAGCGATCACCTTTTGGAAGGTAGGAAGTGCAGAGCTGACTTGGGGGAGATACAAGTGTAGGTACAGTGGTGGGGAGGGAGGTCTGCTATGGAGGATACCACAAAGTATTATAAGCAGCAGAGTGCAACTTTTAGAAGTCTGCTGCCATGGGGGATGTGCCTGGCTTCTGCTGCACAGGTGGTGAAGCAGGGTGGAATCTCAGCAGTCACAGGGTGGCCTGAGGATCCCCTGGGTACCAAGAAGAATGAGTGACTCCAACCTGCTTCACTGTTTCCAAGAATAGGAGCAGGGAAGCCAGCTTAGAGCAGCAAGTCTTGGTGTCAACTTTCTGCTCCGTTTTGCCATAAACTCC
The DNA here is from genome assembly GCF_009762305.2 of Zalophus californianus. Lineage (NCBI taxonomy): Eukaryota > Metazoa > Chordata > Mammalia > Carnivora > Otariidae > Zalophus > Zalophus californianus. The sequence continues at coordinate 43,009,718 of NC_045609.1, forward strand.
AAATCACTGCACAGTCTATGCAACCGCTTTCCTAGAACAGGTCAGCAAATGGCAAAAGCCTGGTGAGACCCTCCACCAGAGGATCAGCATGGGTCTGCGCCGCAGGGTTCCCTAAAATTTGGTTTCGAAACTCAGTTGCGTGCCTGAGATTAAAAAAAAAAAAAAAAAAAAGCTAGGACACAGGCAGAGTGAAGGCAGGATTCATATAGAAATCAGGGACACAAAAGGAGTGATTGATTGCTCTTCTGTGAGGGTTTCCAGAAGAGCCGGGGTTGTGAACTTTCAACCCTGGGGCTAGAGAATGGTGTGCCACCATCTTCATCCCACTCATCAGCACTGGAAGACTTCAGGGGACAAAACAGCGCCACCTAGTGGAGACCAGAGCCACTTACACCAAGCCTCACCCCCCCTGCACCCCAGAGAAGCATTTGCATTGAATCAAGTCAGCCTGAGAATTAGTGTGGCAGGCCGCTCCCCCAGAAGACCAGCAAAAGTTGCTGCACCAAGTTTACTGATCATAGAGTGCTACAAAGGGTCAGCTCTAGGAGAAATAGGATCTAGCTTCCTTTTTACTTTTATTCTTTCTTTTTACTACTTTTCTTTATTCAATTCCTTTTTTTATTTTTAATTTTGAGTTTTATTTTTTTTTTATTTTTTCATTTTATTTTATTTTACTTTCATTTTGGGATCTAGAGTCTTTCAACAAGCAGGCCAAAACACACCCAGGATCTGGGGGTTTGTTTTTTCTTTGTTTTTGGTTTTATTTCTTCTTTTCTGGACAAAATGACAAGATAGAGAAATTCACCCCAAAAGAAAGAAAAAGAAGTAGAACTCATGGCCAGGTATTTAATCAATACAGATGTATGTAAGATGTCTGAACTAGAATTTAAAACAATAATTATAAGGATACTAGCTGGGCTTGAAAAAAGCATAGAAGACACCAGAGAGTCCCTTACTGCAGAGATAACATAACTAAAATCTAGTCAGGCCAAAATTAAAAACACTATAATCAAATGGATGAATAAAAATGAGGATGGACGAGGCAGAGGAACAAATCAGTGATACAGAAGATAAAAGTATGGAAAATAATGAAGAGGAAAAGAAAGGTAATGGACCACAAGGGTAGACTTAGGGAACTCAGCAACTTATTTAAACTATAACAACATTCATATCATGAGTCCCAGAACATGAAGAGAGAGAAAACGGGGGCAGAGGTTTATTCAAACAAATTATAGATGAAAACTTCCCTAATCTGGAGAAGGACACAGACATCAAAATCCAAGATGCACAGTGAACACTCCCAATAAATTCAACAAAAGCCAACCATCGCCAAGGCATATCACAGTCAAATTCACAAAATACAGACAAGTAAAGAATCCTGAAACCAACAAGGGAAAAAAGTCCTTACCTACAAAGGAAGACCGATCAGGTTCTCAGCAAATCTGTCCACAGAAATTTGGCAGGCCAGAAGAGAGTGGCAGGATATATTCAACATGATAAATGGGAAAAATAGGTAGCCAGCAATTCTTTATCCAGCAAGATTCAGAATAGTAGCGATAAAGAGTTTCCCAGACAAATAAAAATGAAAGTTCATGACCACTAAACCAACCTCACAAGAAATTTTAAGGGCGACTCTTTGAGTGGAGGAAAAAAGACCAGAAGCAAAAAGAATAGAAAGGACCAGAGAACATACCCAGAAATACCAACTCTACACGTAATAAAATGGCACTAAATTCATATCTTTCAATAATCACTCTGGGGGTGCCTGGGTGGCTCAGTGGGTTAAGTGTCTGCCTTCAGCACAGGTCATGATCCCAGGGTCCTGGGATCAAGCCTTGCTTTGGGCTCTCTGTGGGGAGCCTGCTTCTCCCTCTCCCTCTGCCCCTCCCCCAAATCGTGCAGTCTGTCAAATAAATGAACAAAATCTTTAAAAAAAAATAATAATAATCACCCTGAATGTAAATGGTCTAAATGCTCCGATCCAGAGACATAGGGTATCAGAATGGATAAAAGAACAAGATTTGTCTATATGCTACCTACAAGAGATTCATTTTAGACCTAAAGACACCTGCAGATTGAAAGTGAGGGGATGGAGAATTATCTATCATGCTAATGGACATCAAAAGAAAGCCAGATTAGCCATACTTACATCAGACAAACTAGATTTTAAAACAAAGACTATAACAAGAGGTGAAGGGCATTACATCATAATTAAGGGGTATATCCATGAAGACGATCTAACAATTTTAAATATTTATGCCTCCAAATTGGGAACATCAAAGTATATAAATCAATTAATGATAAACATAAAGACACTCATTTATAATAACACAATAATAGTAGGGGACTTTAACACCCCGCTTACTGCAATGGACAGATCATCTAAACAGAAAGTCAACAAGGAAACCAGGGCTTTGAATGACACACTGGACTGGATGGGCTTAACAGATATATTCAGACTATTTGCTCCTAAAGCAGCAGAAAACACATTTTATTCAAGTGCACATGGAATATTCCCCAGAATAGATCACATACTGGGTCACAAAACAATGCTCAACAAGTACAAAAAGATTAAGTTCATACCATGCATATTTTCAGACCACAGTGCTATGAAACTTGAAGTCAACCACAAGAAAAGTTTGGAAAGACCTCAAATACATGTAGGTTAAAGAACATCCCACTAAAGAATGAACAGGTCAACCAGGAAATTAAAGAATAAAAAAGTACACAGAAGCAAATGAAAATGAAAACATGACAGTCCAAAACCTTTGGGATTCAGCAAAGGCAGTCCTAAGAGGGAAGTATATAGCAATACAGGCTTTCCTCAAGAAGAAAAGTCTCAAATACACAACCTAACCTTATACCTAAAGGAGCTAGAAAAGGAACAGCAGATAAAGCCTAAAGCCAGAAGAGGGGAAATAAAGATGAGAGCAGAAATAAATGACATAGAAACAAAACAAAAACCAGTAGAGAAGACCAACAAAACTAAAAGCTCATTCTTCAAAAGAGTTAGTAAAATTGATAAACCCCTAGCCAGACTTATCAATAGGAAAAGAGAGAGGACCCAAATAGATAAAATTACAAATGAAAGAGGGGAGATCACAACAAACACCATAGAAATACAAATACTTATAAGAGAATACTATGAAAAGTTATATGCCAACAAACTGGGCAATCTGGAAGAAATGGACAAAGTCCTAGAAACTTACAAACTCCCAAAACTGAAACAAGAAGAAATAGAAAATTTGAACAGACCCATAACCAGCAAAGAAACTGAATAATCAAAAACCTCCCAACAAACAAAAGTCCTGGGCCAGATGGCTTCCCAGGGGAATTTACCAGACATTTAAAGAAGAGTTAATACCTATTCTTCTCAAACTGTTCCATAAAAATAGAAATGGAAGGAAAACTTCCAAACTTAATCTACAAAGCCAGCTTTTCCTTGATTCCAAAACCAGACAAAGACTCAGCTAAAACGGAGAATTATAGACCAATATCCCTGATGAACATGGATGAAAAAAAGTCTCAATAAAATATGAGCAAATTGAATTCAACAGTACATTAAAGGAATTACCTACCATGATCAAGTGGATTTATTCCTGGTCTACAGCAGTGGTTCAATATTCACAAATCAATCAACATGATACACATTAATAAAAGAAAGCATAAGAACTATATAATTCTGTCAATAGATGCAGAAAAAGCATTTGACAAAATACAGCATTCTTTCTTGAAAAAAACCCTCAATAAAGTAGGGATAGATGCAACACACCTCATCATAAAGGCCATATATGAAAGACCCACAACTAATATCATCCTCAGTGGGGAAAAACTGAGAGCCTTTCCCCTACAGTCAGGAACAAGACAGGGATGTCCACTCCCACCATTTCTATTTAACATAGTACTAGAAGTCCTAGCCTCAGCAATCAGACAACAAAAAGAAATAAAAGGCATCCAAATCAGCAAGGAAGTAGTCAAACTTTTACTATTTGCAGATGACATGATATTCCATGTAGAAAACCCAAAGGACTCCACCAAAAAATTGCTAGAAGTCATACAAGAATTCAGCAAAATTGCAGGATATAAACTCAATGTACAGAAATCTGTTGCATTTCTACACACCAATACAGAAGCAGCAGAAAAAGAAATCAAGGAATAGATCCCATTTGCAATTGTATCAAAAACAGTAAGATACCTAGGAATAAACCTAACTAAAGAGGTGAAAGATCTGTACTCTGTAAACTACAGAACACTTACGAAAGAAAATGAAGAGGACAAAGAAATGGAAAAGCATTACATGTTCATGGATTTGAAGAACATTGTTAAAATGTCTATACTACCCAAAGCAATCTACCATCAGCATTTTTCACAGAGCTAGAATAAACAATCCTAAAATTTGTATGGAACCACAAGTCTCCAAATAGCCAAAACAATTGTGAAAAAGAAAAACTGGAAGCATCATGATTCCAGAATTCAAGCTGTGTTACATAGCTGTAATCATCAAGACAGTATGGTACTGTCACAAAAACAGACACAGAGATCAATAGAACAGAACAGAAAACCCAGAAATGGACCCACAACTACATGGTCAACTAATCTTTAACAAAGCAGGAAAGAATAGCCAATGGAAAAGAGACAGTCTTCTCAACAAATGGCATTGGGAAAACTAGAAAGTGACATGCAAAAGAATGAAACTGGACCACTTTCTAACGCCATACACAAAAATAAATTCAAAATAGATGAAAGATCTCAATGTGAGACAGGAACCCATTAAAATCCTAGAGGAGAATGCAGGCATCAACCTTTTTGACCTTGGCCGCAGCAACTTCTTACCAGACAAATCACCTGAAGGCAAGGGAAACAAAAGCAAAAATGAACTATTGGGACTTCATCAAGATAAAAAACTTCTGCACAGTGAAGGAAACAATCAACAAAACTAAAAGGCAGCCTACGGAAGGGGAGAAGCTATTTGCAAACAACATATCTGATAAAGAGTTAGCATCCAAAATCTAGAAAGAACTTACCCAACTCAACACCCAAAAAAATAAATAGCCCGTTTAAGAAATGGGCAGAAGATATGAATAGACACATTTCCAAAGACATCCGGATGGCTAACAGACACATGAAGAGTTGCTCAACATCACTCAACAGGGAACTACAAATCAAAACCATGATGAGATACCACCTCACAATTGTCAGAATGGCTAAAATTAACAACACAAGAAACACTAGGTATTAGTGAAGATGTGAAGAGAGGGGAACCCTCTTGCACTGTTGGTGGGAATGCAAACGGGTGCAGCCACTCTAAGGAACAGTATGGAGGTTCCTCAAAAAACTACAAATAGAACTACCCTATGATCCAGCAAATGCAGTACTAGGTATTTACCCAAAGGATATAAAAATACAGATTCAGAGGGGTACATGCACCCTGATGTTTATAGCAGCATTATCAACAATAGTCAAATTATGGGGAAAGCCCAAACGTCCATCAACTGATGAATGAAGACGACACTGTACATACACAATGGAATATCACTCAGCCATCAGAAAGAATGAAATCTTGTATTTGAACGATGTGGTAGGAGCTAAATGTATTATGCTAAGCGAAATAAGTCAATCAGAGAAAGACAAATACCATATGATTTCACTCATATGTGGAATTTAAGAAACAAAACCGATGAACATATGAGAAGGGGGAAGGGAGAGAGGGAAACAAACCATAAGAGACTCTTAATGATAGAGAACAAACTGAGGGCTGCTGGAGGGAGATGGGTTAAGTGGATGATGGGTATTAAAGAGAGCACTTGTTGTGATGAGCACAGGGGGTTGTATGGAAGTGATGAATCACTGATTTCTACTGAAACCAATATTGCCCTGTATGTTAACTAAAATTTAAAGAAAATACAAAGAAACCGAACAACAAAACTCACAGCCCTGGTTTGCTGAGATAGGCAATCTCCTACCACCAAGGCCACTGAAGGATTTGCTCTCACCCTTACCAGCCTGTTTCCCAGAAACCTTTTCATTTCCAGCATACACCAATTACCCATTCTTTCTTGCAAGTTTAATTCTGCATTTAAAAGGATATTGATTTCATAAAGCATTTCTAGTGCTAGAAAATGGCAGGGTCTTCAAGTATATATTTGCTGTATCGTGGGAAGAGGAGAGTTGACTGGCTCCCAAGGCTGCAGAGTCCTGGAATCTGGGGAAATGGAACCAGTGAGAAATTAAAACCTAGGCCTATGCAGGGAGGCTTCATTGAGGAAGAAACATTTCAGCTGAGACCTGATGGACGTGCAGGACTCTTATATAGAGCTGGGAAAGAGGAAGGAGGCATGCTTAGTTGTAAACAGATCTTCATGAGGTGAATTTAAAGCAACCCCAAATGATAACAATTTGAAGGGAAAAAGCTAAACAACAACAACAACAAATCCTGAATAAAATGGAATAGATACACATTAAGTGAGTAAGAAAGAACTAGTGGATGAAGGAAGAAAACTCTTTGGTTGAGAGCTCCCAAATGAAACAAGGCTGTATATTTAGCTATGTTCAAACACTGAGAGCATCAACCCAGAAAAGCCATTCCCAGAATAACTGGCCCCAAACAGACCCTGCTTTGAGTCTGTGTAATTGGTGCTGTGATAAGAGGCTGGTGGTGAAGTGGCTGGATCCTAGCCGGAAACGGGCCACTTCAGCGTTAATTGGAGGAACAAGATGTCCTCAAACAGAGGCCAGTGCCTGAGTAATAAGGGCTGTACTGAAAACATAAAGCCCAAGGTGAAACGAACCACTCTAGTAAATGACACAAACATTGGCTAAACTTCTTCTCACTCTAAGTACAAGTTCAAGTCCACTTTCCACCTTGCAAAGTGAATCACAGGCATTTTTATTCATGAAGTGAATAAAACCCAAGGATAAAAATCTTACTGTTCCAATTGTAAAGGCGCCTTTTAGAGCTAGCATAAGAGCTGTGAACAAAGTGATAAAAGGGGCTGGGTGGCTGGACTAGTTCTCCCTTCTCGTTAGAACAAATTGTTCCCTCTCTCGCTGTGTCTCTCTCAAATAAATAAATAAAATCTTTAAAAAAAGAGAGAGTGTACAAATTCACACATACACTAAAGCGTTTTGTCTTTTCCTCACTTTGGTCCAAAATGCAAGCAGGCAATAAAACAGTTTGTGAGCTAAATCCATTTTGAAAGCAGGGTAATACAGATGCTCCCAGACAGGTGAAGGGATCAGGGCCTGTTCATATTAAACAAACACTAGTTATAACCAAGCTCTTTGAACATCTGCATCCAGGGATGAAAATCTTAATTATCTGACAAAAGGCCATTTAATCACTAAGATCTGAGCAAGTTGAGCAGGTACAGAAAACCTCCTGTCCACCCTCCCTCCCTCCACCCTGCATGTAAAGACATCGGTGACCTGAAGGAAGAAATCGGAGTTGTCCATGTTGAGCTCTGGACCAGTTCCCTCAGCAGTACATTCTTTGAAGGGAAAAATGCTAGACTAAGAAATGATATTGCAACTAATTATTTCTTCATCACTAGCAAAATTTCTAGATTCCAATATGGAATTTTTTTTTCTTAGTTTTCTACTTCTCCCATCAAAACTTTTGGGGGGGATCGGAGTTCATTCAAAATCAGTTTGTCAGGATTATTTTGTGGTAGGGTTGTGATTTTATCAGCTTTGGGAAAATAGGAATGCAATACCTCAGGCTTCATGATGGGCCTTAATTACAAACATATAGAAGAATTAGATAAAGTGCTGAGAGTGAGTGAGAGAAGAAGATAGATGCAGAGAGAGAGAGAGAGAGAGAGAGAGAGAGACAGAAAGGAATAAACCGCAATTCAGGAGAGTCCCCTTCCAGTTCAGCATCTTCCAAAACAATTTCTGTCAACTCTAGGCCTTATGAGAAGTTAATAGATGTTATACTTTTTTAAAAACTGAAACAAGTTTGGAAAACACTGGCTGAAAAAATAATGGATTTCTTTTCAGGACTTCTCAAAACTTCTAATATTCAAGTGTGCACTATAGGCCTTCAATAAGGTATCATTTGCTTTTTCATATGATTTGCATATGTAACCCATCTTCATTGAGGGTTTAACGTTATCTCACTTACAATTAGTGCTGCAGAGAACACTTTCCCAGAAGCTCTTCATACAACTGTGTACCTAGGACTGTATCTAAAGTAAGGGAAGAGGAGGGCAGTGGGAGTGAAGATGGAGAAGGGTATCATGGGACAACAGTGACCGGAGCTGGAAGGGAATTTTTGCTCAAGATGAGATATGAAGGAAAGGCCAAAAATGCTGGCAAAGCCTGTACCCGGAATGTATAGGAAGAAATGTCAAGGACCCAATTCAGCTGGAGTAGGAGGTAAAAGGATGAACCAAAGGGAATTATGTCTACAAGGTTTTAGGGACACTTTGGGTTCCCTCAGAATTCATGTTTAAACCTGAGTTTGGTGTTCATTGTACTATTCCTAAACTTCTTGAATCTGTAAATTGAGTATTTCACCAAATTTCACAACCTTCCAGCCTTTATTTCTTCAAGTGCCATTTTGGCCCATTCTCTCCCTTCCTTATGGAACTGTACTGTTTGTTAGCTTGTTTGGTGTAGTCAGTATTTATCTGAGGTTCTCTTCAGTTTTATCTTCAAGTAGTCATGGTCTTATGCTTTATGAAGTAAGGTCTAGCTCTTACCCATAAAGATTTTATCCTTAATCCTAGGATTTGTTGTCCTCACTCCTAAGACCTAATATTTCTGGGTCTTCCACTGAAAGTCTAAGGTAATTAGAGGCATCTCCTCACTGTGCCCTGGAACTTCACTATCTCCTGTCCTACCCTCTGATATTACCCTTCAGCTCTTGACCTACAGGGGGAAATTTGTATGAGGCCTTACAAGGTCCTTCCCTGGACACGTGCAGCTCAGCCTTTGGCCACAGGCCCATGCTGGATCCTCATGTAGATTATAGAGGGGTTCCCCCCACCCATTTCCATACAACTGCCTCTCCTCAGCTATCTCTGCCATTTACAATAGCTTCAGCATCCTTGGACTTCATCTTTGAATTCTCAGCTTAGAGAGAATGCGGCTCCATTTGGGACCACCTGCTCTCCTTTACTTCAGGAAAGTGACTCCAGACAAAAAGCCAAAGCAATCGGGGGGCTCACTGTTTTCCATTTCTCTCAGAGATCAGTATCCTACACTGCCTGTTGCCCGATGCTCCATATATTTTGTCTAGGTTTACAGTTATTTTCAATGGGAGGAAAAATCCAATATCACTGTCATGGCTGGAAGCAGAGTACACTAGAATTTTGATATCATATTCACTGTTATTCAAAATTCTATAACCACTAACCATGTTATTTATGTATAAAGCCAGCTGAAAGTCTTACATTTGCTAGGGCTCAGAAAACATACCACCCCACATAACTTTCCTGAAAAAGAAGTACCCAAAATTCTGTAACCTCCAGAACTGCATAAAAATTCAATTATATTTAAGACACAACATAAATGATGGAGAAGACTAAACCGGTCAAATTCGAATTTGTTTCTAAATAACTATCGACGTAATTATAAAATGTAATGCAAGTTGGAAATGAAGCCTTTAAAAGATATGAAATAAAAATGTTAAATATATTTACTAGACTTATTTCATGTAGCACCCCAAATTTTTGCTAGATTCAGTGTATATAACTTATTGTTGAGATTTTATTAATTTATTTGAAAGAGAGAGAGGGAGAGCACTAGGAAGAAGCAGACTCCCTGATGAGCCCGACATGGGGCTCAATCCCAGGACCCTGAGATCATGACCTGAGCCAAAGGCAGATGTTTAACCAAGTGAGCCCCCCAGGTGCCTCCAGTGTATACAACTTCTATCTAGCTTTCTGTAGCAGCTACTTATACTTTTCTAATGGCCACGGAGCCAGAGTGTTGGTGTAGCCATCACTGTGGATTTGAGGGGTCTGCTGTGATGAAAGCTTCAGATTCCTCGTATTGCCAACACCAAGTGCCTTTCTCATATATGCATATCATATATGCATATGCATATTGCCACATATACCTTGCTTTCTATCTCAAGGTTGCCCTGCTGCCACTGAGGAATAAGAAGCCTTGGGACCCAGCCAGCACCCACAAATGCACAGCCCAAAGAGGACAGTGTGGATGCTGAGTTAAACTTTGACTCATAGCATACAGGAGTCAAAAGATACCCTTCTCCCCCTTTCTTCTGAATGGATTGTTTAGAAATGCAGAATTTTCTTCCAGCTACTGGGAAAATGTCTTATAAGAAAAAGCAGTCCACTTGGCATGAACCGAGAGCAGCTCAGCCACACATTCCCTTACATTTGCTCTCCCTCCTTCCCTGGCTCATTCTAATTCTTTCTCATTCCCGCTTCCCTGGGATTGTATTCTTGCACTAAAGATGATATAAGAAAGTCATATATGATATTATAAGTTGGATCTAGAAGCTAAGGCTATCTCAAAATAAGAATATTCTGGGAAAAGAAAAAGAATGTAAACACATATTAAAACATGTCACAATATGGAAGAATCAAATACTGTTTTAATCTTGTAATTGGTAAAGAAATAAAGTTTTAAGTGAAAGATAAAAGTCATTGATATAAAAATAACTTGTCAGTTGGGGGAAAAATGTCAAAGAAAACCTAAAAAATATAGAAGAATATAGGACAAAAGGGGAGAAAACAACTATCAGAAAAGGGGGGAAAAGGAAACATAAAATACAATCAATATACAACAACAGGATTTTTTTTTTCAACTACAGCCATAATGCAAGCACTGCTTGGAACTATGGATAAATGAATCAAATTAGATATGGACTCTAATCTATTATATCAGAGGATACAGAAATTAAGCAAGTAAATAAACATGTGATTGCATGCCACATGATTGCTATGAGTGAAAGCCAAACTTTCATGTGAGTCTGTAACAGGAGATCTGATCTAGCCTTAGCTTAGGGTTAGAATCAGAAGCACAGCTCAAGCCCTATGCTTGACAACAGCCTGAATATGGGGCATGCTCTTAACCTATCCAAGAGACTGTTCTATCCCACATAAAATGACAGCAGGTAATTATTCCTACCTAACAGGTTTTTTGTGAGAACCAGATGAGATGCTGCTGCTGAGAACATTTTGCAATCTGTAAATCACTTCACCTGAGGATTTGTGACTTGGTTTCTAGGCCCCTTAAAAACCAGCACAGCACTTAACACATAGTAGGTGTTCAGGACTAAAAATTTCCTAAAGCTTTTAACGGGCCCAAATAGTGCCAGTCTAACAAATAAAATGATGTAAAGTCAGGTTGATGTTTTCTATTACTATTCACGCTCTTGCATCCCTCCCATCACAGCTCACTCTCTCAGAAAGGTTTATTTTATGGGAAAAGTTGTGACAAGAGATGGAGCAACATGTGCACTTTTTTTAAGTATAAGAGCTAATAAAGTAACATTTGCTATAATGTGTAGGTGAAATAAAGCATGTAGGTACCACAGATGACTGGGTCTGCCTCAATCCATTCGCTTAGATGAATCATGAATTGCTTTCAATTCTTGCTTCCACTGAGCTACAGAGGTTTCCAAACTGAAATCCTGCTACTGCATTCAATAGGTACAGATGATGGATTTCTTTAATGAGAATTTGGTAGGAAATAGTTTCTTTGTGACTCCTCCCCCTGCATTGAGTTGTTCCTAGAATTCAAACAGAAAGGGGACTCACTCCTATAATTTGTCCAAACTAAGATATCTTGAAATGACAGATAATGCACAATTTGCTTTTCGGAAATAGAGTCCTATCTCATGAGCTCTGAAGGAGGAATAACTGAATTGACTTGTGAGAAATCAAAAGAGGAAAAAACCTTTGCAATCTTCAGCAGCACAGGAAAAAATATTTGACTCACTGTAAAAGCCCCGTCACAACTCATAGTTGGGGCTTACCTTAAAGGCAACTGATAACATTCTAATTTGATGGCTTTTCCAAGTTTTTAGACCTACAGTTTGATTCTAGGCCTGAATGTTTTCATGGAAATATGAGAAAATGAATGAGATCAGCTTGACATCTTGCAACCCAGCATCAAGGGGTTTTTTTGTTTTTTGTTTTGAGATAAGTATAGATTTGTATGTGCCAGTAAGAAATAATACTAATATATTCCCTCTTTACTCCATTTTCCCCAGTGGTAGCATCTTACAAAACTATATAGTACACTACCACAACCAGGATATTCACACATTGATACAGTGTACAGATCTTAGACTTCCCCCATTTCACTTGTGAGTATTTACGCTATGAATTTTTTTCACATGTATAGATTCATGAACCTAACATTCTATCTCCACAAGCATTCTTTGTGTTGGTGTTTTATAATCATTCCCACATCACTCCTTGTCCTCACTGTAATCTTTTGAGACTTTTATTTTTTCCTCACTCAACAGAATTCCCTTGAGTACTTTCCAAAACGTTGCACGTATCAGTAGCTTGTCCCTTTATGTTAAGCAGTATTCTTTGATGTGATGTACCATGGCTTAACCATTCAGCCATAGGAAAACACTGATTGTTCCACATACTGTTCAAAATAAAGTTGTTACTTACATTCATGCACAGATTTTTGTGTAAACATAAATCATTTCTTTGGAATAAATGTCCAAGAGTGCAATTGCTGAGTCTCATGATAATTGCATGTTGAGTTTTATAAAATCCTGGGGAACTGTTTTCAGAGTGGATAGAACCTCTTACATTCCCACCAACAATGTATGAATGATGTAGTTTCTCTGCATCTTCATTAGCATTTCGTGTTGTCAATATTGTTAATTTTAGGCATTCTAATAGACATGCAGTGATATCGCATTGTGGCTTGCATTTGCATTTCCCTAATGACTATTGCTGAATGTCTGCACATGTGCTTATTTGCTCTGTTTCTCACTCTTCTGCTTCTCTTATCTTCCTGTACGTTGCTTGGGCATTTGTCAGGATTCCATCTTGACTCAGTTATTGTTTTTATGTATAGTGCTATGTACAGTTCTGTTGTGGCTGTTCTGTGTTACAATGTACATCTATGATTTCGGCTACTAGTATCAATGTTATACCACTTGGATTGAAGCATGGAAACCTTATTTCCATCTAGGTCACTTTAGGTGCCCTACTTTTAAATGTCATGTCTTGAGTATCAGTGTTATAATTCACATTTTAATCATTACATAGGATTTATAAAACTCATGAGAAGGGTAGTCTAACCATTTATCTGTTCTTTCCATTGTTCTTCCTTCCATCCTCATGTTCCAAGATTCTTTCTTCTGTCATTTCCCTTCTATTTGAAGAAACTTTTTAGCTATTCTTTAAGGATAGTTTTGCTGATGGCATTTTTTTTTATTAGTTTTCTTTCAACTTAGAATGTCTCTATCTCCCCTTCATTTATGAAGAAGCTTTGCTGGACATAGAATTCTTGGCTAACCATTCTTTTCTTTCACCACTTTAACAATATTTTGACATTTCTGGCATCCACAGTCTCAGATGAAAAATCCAAAGTCACTTGAATTAATGTTCCCCTATAGGTAATGTGTCATTTCTCTCCTGCTTTTTTGAGGTTTTTGTTTCTGTATTACCTTTTACCCCCCACTTTACCCATTTCTCCCACCCTCCATCTCTGGTGCCCACCAATATATTCTTTGATTCTATAAGTTTTTTTTTTTTTTAAAGATTCCATATATAAAAGATCACACAGTATTTGTCTTTCTCTGACTTATTTCACTTAGCATAATGCCCTTGAGGTCTATCCATGTTGTCACAAATGGCAATGACTCATTCCTTTTTATGGTTAAATATTTCACTGCATATGTGTGTGTCTATGTGTACACACATATTTCTTCATTCGTCCACTGATGGACATGTAGGTTGTTTCCATATCTTATCCGTTGTAAATAATGCTGCAATAAACGTGTGGGTACGGATATCCTTTTGAGTTAGCATTTTCACTTTCTTCAAATACCCAGAAATGGAATTGCTGGATATGACAGTTCCATTTTTAATTTGAGGAACATCCATACTGTTGTTCATAGTGGCTACGCCAATTTACATTCCCGTCAACAGTGCACAAGTGTTCCCTTTCCTCCACACCCTTGCCAATATTTGTTATCCCTTGTCTTTTGACTTAAGGTGTAAGGGGCTTTCTCATTATGGTTTTGATGTGCATTTCACTGATTACTGATACATAGCATCTTTTCATGTATGTGTTTGCCATCTGTAGGGTTTCTTTAGAAAAATGTCGGTTCAGAACTTCTGCCCTTTTTTAAATCAAATTTTTTCTATTGAGTTGTAGGAATTCTTTATATATTTTGGATATTAACCCCTTATCAGATATACAATTTGCAAATATGTTCTCCCATTCAGTAGGTTGCCTTCTATTTTTGTTGAGTTTCCCTTACTGTGCAGAAGCTTCTTAGTTTTATATAATCCCACTTATCTTTGCCTTTGTTACCTTTACTTTTTGTGTCAGATTAAAAAAATCATCACCAAGACCTTTGTCAAGGAGCTTACCACCTATGTTTTCTTCTAGGAGTTTTATCCGGTCTTACATTCATTTTAATTTTTGTGTATGGTAGGAGATAATGGTCCAGATTCACCATTTTGTATGTGGCTGTCCAGTTTTCCCCAGCACAATTTATTGAAGAGACTGTCCTTTCCCCATCATATATTCTTAGTTCCTTTGTCATAAATTGACCACATGTGTGTGGATCTCTGAGCTCTCTATTCTGTTCCATTGATATACACATCTGTTTTTATGTCAATACCATCCTATTTTAATTGCCATAGCTTTGTAATAGTTTGAAATCAGGGGGGAGCATGGTGCATCCAGCTTCGTTCTTTCTCAAGATTGTTTTGGCCGTTCAGGGTCTTTCATGAGTGAATAAAAATTTTAGGATTGTTCTATTTATGTGAAAAATGCCGTTGGAATTTTGATAAAGATCAATCTGTACGTTGCTTTAGGTGGTATGGACATTTTAACAATATTAATTCTTCCAATCCATAAGCATGAAATACCTTTCGATTTATTGTCTCTTCAATTTTTTTTTAAGATTTTTAAATTTTTTATTAGAAAGAGAGTACAAGCAGGGGGAGTGGCAGGCAAAGGGAGAGGGAGAAGCAGGCTCCCTGCTCAGCAGGGAGCCCGATGTGGGGCTCGATCCCAGGACCCTGGGATCATGACCTGAGCCAAAGGCAGACGCTTAACCATCTGAGCCACCCTGGGACCTCATGTCTTCAATTTCTTTCCTTAATGTCTCGCAATTTTTAGTATATAGGATTTCACCTCCTTGGTTAAATTTATTCCTAGGTATTTTATTCTTTTTTATGTAATTATGAGATTTTAATTTCTCCTTCTGATAGTCTATCAGCATATAGAAATGCAACTATTTTTTTGTGTATTGATTTTTGTATCCTGCATCATTACTGTATTATTTCTAACAATTTTTAATGGAGTCTTTAGGGTTTTCTACATATGTCATCTGCAAATAGTAATAGTTTTACTTATTCCTCTCCAATTTGGATGCCTTTTCTTTTTCTTACCTAATTGCTCCAGCTAAGACTTCTAGTACTATGTTGAATAAAAATGATGAGAGTGGGTATCTCTGCCTTGTCCTTGATCGTAGAAGAAAACCTTCAACTTCTTACCACTGCTTTAAAGATTTTTTGTTTTTAATTTTCAGAAGTTTAAGTTTTGACAAATATCTTTGCATTTATTCTATATGGATTTTGCTCAGCTTCTTAAATCTGTCAGTGTAGGTCTTTCATTGAATTTGAGAAGTTTTCAGCCATTATTTCTTCAAATACTCTTTCATTCCTGCTGTCTCCTCTTCTTCTGGGACCCCACTGGTATGTTTGAAAATTTATTGTTCCTCAGCTCCCTGAGGCTCTATTTTTCCCCCCATTTTAATTTCACCAGGGAAATGCTATTGATCTGTCCTCAAGTTCACAGATTCTTTCCCCCATGATCTCAGCTCTATGATTGAGCCCATCAGCACTTCTGGGGTTTTCTTTTCAGCTAATTAATTTTTCAGTTCTATCATCTCACTTGGTTCTTTTTTCAAAACATCTACTTCTTTGCTGAGATTTTTCTATTTTTTCATTTACGGATATTTAGAATTATTGAAGCCCTTAATCTTTATGAAATAATTTCAACATCTGGTTCATCTCAGTGTTGGCATCAACAGTCTTATCTAATTCCAGTTGTAACTTTCTTGGTTCTTTGTATGATGGGCCATTTTCTATTGTATCCTGGACAGTTTATTATTTTAGGAGATTCTGGTTCCTGTTTAAATAATTTTAGTACACAGTCACCCTGTTTCAGGATCAATATATGGATCCCTGGCCTACTTTTATGGGCTGTAGTTCAAATGCATTTTAATTTTCAGAGCCTTTGGGGTGCTATTTTGGTCTACTGGGTTTATCTGATGATGCTGCCTGAAGGAGAAGGAACTTCCCCAAATGGGCCACCTGATGCCCCCAGGTGAGGGAACAAAGAGCACTTCTTGGACCAACTCTGTCAGGATAACCCCTCCCTGACCCACTATCTGCTTGGGGGAAATGATTCTCTGGGCTGCAGGATACAAAGACCTCTTGGGCCAGCTGCTTGTTTTTGCAGGAAACTTCTGCCAAAATCTCCTGGCTATCCCATAGCTCTAGGTTAGGAAGGGAAATCTCAGATCCAGCAGGGATGGAAAGTACTTTCTGGGCCATACCATTTGTTGTGGCAGGACCTCCCCACCCCACCACTGGCAGATGTTGCCTGGCCACCTGATGTCCCAAGGTAGGGAAAAGGAGCTTCAGGTCTAGTAGGGAGGGAAAGTGCTTCCCTTGGCTCCTCAAGAAAGATCCCATTGGAGTCTTATTAGTTCCACAGCTCTTACAGACAGGACCTCCCAACCAGTTCAGGAGAGGAATGAACCTCCTTAAGTCAAACTTAGGCTGGAGGTGGGGGACACCTGGCCTGGGTCCCTTCCTGCCAATGGGTGGAGAATGCTAAGATGTGCTCTGTGGTGTTCCTTCTGTCCCAGTGTCCCTAACTAGTCCATCTTCCTCTGTTCAGACTTCTGTTTTGGTTGTCTCTCATTTCTAAGGCTTACAGTTCTTCTGAGCAGAGTAGAACAGGGAGAAATGGTTTTGTGCCATCTTTATGCCTCCAGGTTTCCTTCTGAACCAAATATTAAATCAGCAGTGTACAGGACAAAGACAAGTTGCAGAAGTATTTTGTCTATTCCAAGTTTTTTTTTTTAATGTGTGTCTAAAGTTAACAATTAAAAATCAGAAGTGTCCACAAAAAATTTTGCAGCTCTGGATTCTCCAAGAAAATTAAATGTGGCCGCCCCGGCCTGAACTGGGCCACCGTCTGCTGAAGAAGTAGAGAAGCATCCCTCTTTGGACACAGCACTTACACCAACCCTCCTGTTTTTAGGCCCAGCTTTCTCAGTCATTTAAATCACCAGTTTGGCTCTTTGAGTTAAGAACCCTGACTTAGCCTATTAATGAACAATCACAGACCTTTATAAGTGCATTTTGCAAACACTGTCCCATAAATTCTTTCATTTAATCATAAAAAAACTGGCACTATTTAATCCTAATTCTAAAGAGCAGGTTCTATTACTTCCATTTTATAGCTAAGGAGACTAGGTTTTAGAATGAAGATGTGATTTACCAAGGTCATAGTGCTATTTAGTGGCAGAGTTGGGATTCAACCCTCATCTTCTGACCCCACGTCCAGTATGCTTTACTTGCCCCCAGCAGCAGAGAAGACTGAAATGATGTTCCAAAATATTGCCACAAATCATAAGGCCACATTGCTCTGACATGTGAATGTCCTTTTGAAAACAGACTTATGGATTCCCTCAGCTATCATCCATTTGCACCTAGGTTGTATACTTACTTCATCAGGGCAAACAGACAAAACAAAAATCGAAATCACCCCAAAATAAATGAGCATGACCCTTCCAATCAATCTTATCAAGCCTTAGGCAGATTGCTTTTCTGGCACTTGGGTTGATGTGCCTAACCTACCACACATGTTCTCCCACCCCTACAGATTTTAAATAGTAGTCTAGGAGACTAGACCAACACTTTTAAACAATCCAATATATATACTGGTTGCCATACAGGATAGAAATCTTGGTTGTGTAGATTTGCATGGAGAACAGCTATTGGAAAGCAGGGAAAGTTGAGATACTTAAGACTTAATGATTTATTCCGTAGTCTCTATCTCCTGTAAAAGGGTGACCTTTGATAAAACTACTGGGAGAATGGAAGAAACCAGAAGTGTCATAGAAACACCATGAATAATGCTTCCTTGTGAATGATCTTTCTGGTGTCACTGCTACAAACTCAGCCAAATGACAGGTTTTCCTGAGGGACAGATAAAGAATAACCCCATCTCTGCAACCATGCAGCAAGAACTGTAAAAACAACAACAACAACAACAACAACAACAAACAAGATAGGTTTAGATGAATGAGAGAGAGTGGTTCCTGAATAGGGAGGCAGCCTGTTTGAATGGAGAAGACAGAAAGCAAGGTAAAGTGTTAAAAGCAGCAACAATCGAGCAAATACAAAGTCCAGAGGGCATAATGGTTTTAAACCATAGGCTCAAATTCTCAAATCCTTCCCCCCCTTCATTTCCCCTGAAGTTGGCAGGCTTATTGCCACTTTGACCATAGAGTATGGCAGAAGGGATGCTGTGTGACTTCCAAGGCTAGGTCATGATGGTCATGTTCAAACACCTGCTCCAGGAGTCCCGAGCTGCCATGCTAGATGGGCCCCTGCGGGTTTCTCCAGATGAATGCAAGTGGAGTCCAGCCTTCCTGCCATTCAAGCTCAGGTGGCAGACATATGAGTGAAGAAGGTCCCAGATAAATCCAACCCCAGCCATTCAAATCACTCCCAAACCCAGTAAGTCTTCCCAGCTTGGGCCCCAGGCATCACAGAGCAGACACAGTCCCTGCTATCTACGTTCTCTCTAAATTCCTGACAGATAAAATCCAATAGCAAATCAAAATTGTTGTCATGTTAAGTCACTAAATTTTGAAGCTGTTTGTTATGCAGAAATAGAGCAGAGGATAGATATAAAACACAGAATGGGGGAGAGAAAGAGGTAAGTTTAGTACAGAGCTGGCACAGGAGGTAAAATTAAGCATGACTAGAGAATGTAGCTGAAATGTGAATGGGAGAGTCAGCGGTAAGAAACAACATGAGCTTCTAAGGACTATTAGTCTGTGCTGCAAACCCAATTCTGGGTGCCAGCGACATATATAAAATGCTAGCATTACATTCATTCATGACAGCATGAGATTATTCTCCAGAAAAATGCCAACTGTCCTTTTATATTTTTCCTTCTGGATGAAAGAGACTCGCTTTCACCAGAACCCACCTACCCAGCCCCTCCTCAGCCTGCAGCACCAGGTCTCACATAGCCTTGTGGGCAAATGTTGCCCAAGGCATCCACTCCTCAGAAAGCTAGAATTCACCAACACTGTGGAGGGGGGAGGCCCTTGGCTCTGTGAGTCCCGTGTCCTAGAGCTACTCTACACCTGAGGGCTCAGTCCACCAGATATCTTGTCCAGCACACCAGCTTTAAACAACTGCCCTCATGTCTTGGACCACAACACTTGGCTAGAATATTGGCACCCCCTTTACTTCCCTGGGCTGGACTCTGCCTCACTTTAACTCCTGGCTGATATCCTGTATGCACCAGGCACACCACTTGACTTGGATGCTTCCACAGTTAGACCAGAGTCCCCACCCCGCATTGAATGTCCACATAGTGAGCAACTGGCCATCCTACTTTGGGGGATTTCCCTGAAGCTCTGTTCTCCAAACCCCAGTATCTGCTTCCTCCAGCTCCACAGTGGACCGACCAACCTTGCAGATAAACCACCTAAGTTGTGATAACTCTTGCAGGAAGTGCAGCATTTTGACAATAGACCAAACATTGCTCACCCAGATCCACTGTGAAACCTTTTTTAAGCACTTCCTCTGTGATTCCCCAAACACCAGTGAGGAAGGTCAAAGATGTATGCCAGCTCAGGGCTTCCTTGATTGACTTGTAGCTGACTGCAAAGCAAGCCCTCCTCCATGGAGCCATTTGTCTACGTGGGGTACTTAAGTTCAGATTTCCAGTTAATACCTGTGGAGCCAACTGCCAGCTTACTCAGCTCTGAGACCAGAAGAAAGACTTAATGGACCTCAAAGTCTCACAAGTTGGCAATTTAAGCAGAAATTTCCAAATTTTCCAAAGGAACTGCTTTTGGGCTTCAGTTGCTAGAAGGGAGAACAGAAGTGGAGAATGTGACAGCCTATTGACCTCCCTGCCAAGAAAACTGGGCTGCAAGGCTATGGAGCAAACCTCATGGGTCACAAGCATCAGCAGATACCTCCCATCAGCCAATGATAAGCATCAGAGAAACCCCCAACAATGGACTCATTCTTTCTCGAAGAGGGACACAAGAGCAGGTCTGAGGGGCTGGGAGAAGTTCTGAGCCTTGATTGAGCGCCATTGTTGTGCCGTCTGGGAAGATTGCACAGCTGGCCTGTTATTCAACAAAACACATGATAGACAGTGCTTTTGTGCCAGGGACACTCCAGTCTGCATGGAGCCTTAGATAGCTGAGAAAATTAAAGCCTTTTCAGGCCCTTTCACAACACACCTGATTTCTATATTAAATTTGAGTGTGTATGGGCATTGTGTTGAGTAATTGCCAGCCCTGAATGTCACCATAGGTGACAGGCCCGCTCTGATCTCAGACAATGGGGAAAAGGCAGCTCCCCCGATACTCAGGTGACCCCAGGTATGAGTGATAACACAGTGGTGGGGGGGGGGGCTTTGAAAGAGAGATGACTGGATTCTTGTCCCATTAACTTCTAGCCCCACCTGACCTCGAATATGAGAATAGGATCTATAAGCTTCTGACCCCTAAGTCACAAGCCTGGGCTGGCAAAAAAAGTCACCTGTTTTAACAACACAATTCTCCCCAGGCAGCAAGCATCGAACATCCGGTCAAAAAGAAGGAGAAGGGAGTCTGGTATTATATGTAGGAAACAGCCAGGTTGGCCCTGGAGCACACATCATCACATCTATAGAATGTAGATGATTCATCTCCTCCTCAGGTTGATGGCTTTTTTTTATGGGAAACTGGAGACATTCTCAGGATGGGCCAGTTGTTATGGCAGTAGCCTGTCCATGGCAGGTCAAGCAGAGCACAGTCCTAGAGAGAAGGTCTGTGTGCCACACATGGCACTAGGTGACTTACGTACGTCAGGTAACTCAATTTCTTGGAATCCTCACACTAACCCAATTTACAGAGAAATACAGGGAGATTCGGAGAAGTTCAGTGATGGTCAACGTCACGCAGTTACTTACAGAGATGGTATTCAAACTAGGTCTCGTGAACTCAACAGTATTTGGGTCACATAAGAAACCAAAGGCAGACGGTGATGCTCAGCTCTTGGCTGGGCTCAAGACTGCAGTGCAGTCCCACTGAAGACACAGACCTGGAGTGAGGAAGCTGAGAGCCAGGCAGGAGGAAGTCTGGCCTGATGGAGATATGCTAGGGAGCCCAAGCTCCTGCACGTCCCCTGGGGCCCATTTCATTCTGAAGCCATAAATATCACAGTGGGGAGAGCATATACCTCAACTCCCTCATCCTCTGTAATACCTTCTGCAATATAACGTAATGCAAGATGGGGTCCTCCTTGGCTCAGAGCCTCCCCACCCCAGCCCAAGTGAACCCTCTGAACATAGTCTACAGTACACAAGTCAGACTAAGGCCAGGAAGCAGGGCCTGAAATCTGCTCACTATATGCTTTGGAAAACTCAGGCATTCATGGAAATCCCTCCAGGGCATGGTGTCTACTCCTCTTTGCCCCTGTGTGTTCCAAATCAACCTCAAAGGAAAGAAGGGACAGCCTAATTCTCTGATGAACTTCTCCGAGATGAGAGCCTCTCAACAAGAAGTTGGTTCTTCCTTTCTTCTTTAAATTATCTTTACCTAGTTATCACTTTTGAGCAGATATGGTTGAGAAAGAGTCCTAGGAGGGATGCAGTATCTGTTCAAGACTGTATCTTTGAACCCCAATGCCTGTGACTGCCTCAGGGCTCCCATCCTGGCACTTGGATTCCCAGCCTCCTTAGAGCCTGGGCTTGGGGTGGGACAGGGTCTGTCAGCCCTAACCATCATCATGGAATTACAGGAAGCAGCAGGAAGGAGGAGATGGAGCCTCTAAACCCGGATCCTACACGTACACAGCTTAGAAGGGGAGTCCCTGCAGACACCATGGTTGAGGTCCTCCTCAAACTTCCCAAGCTCATTCCTGCCTTAGAGTATCTGCACTTGCTCCTTCCTCTTCCTGGACTGTTTTTTTCCAGATCCTAGCTCAGCTGACTGCTCCTTTCCGTTCAGATTATACTCCAGATGTCACCTCTTCAGAGAAACCTTCCCTGGCCCACCAGAAGCACCAGACCCTCAGCCACTATCCCATCACTAAATCTTAATGTTCCTTCTTAGCACTTGTCATTATCCAAATTATCCTGTTTATTTGTTGCATACATGTGCCCTGTCTTTTCTTCATAGAATGTCAATTCTACAAAAGCAAGGATTTCATCTCTCTCATGCATGGCTGCCTCACGAGGACCAACAACAATGCCTGCACATGGGTTGATGCATGGTAGATGCATGGGGAATGAATTCAGGCTAGCCTGAGAGGTCACCCATGCAATGGAATTTCTGCTTCTTCCTTTGTGCATAAGATTGGAAGTGCTAGCTCAGCAGAAGTTTCAGTGGCCCATCTTCAAAAGGAACACGAAGGTGGGTATTTAGAGGAAGCATGGCCCCTGGCATCAGTGGATAAGCTGGGACCAGAGGAATAGAAACGAGGCCGTAAGTGAAGCTCTTACCATAGAGCCCACACATAGAAAACACTAAATTCTTGGGGCCAACGAAGGTGGTTATCTTAGGCTGCTTAGGCTACCATAGCAAAATACCACAGACTGGGTGCTTAGGCAACAGAAATCTATTTCAGGGCTCTGGACACTGGGAGGTTGAGATCAGGGCCAGGCTCTGGTGAGAGCTCCCTTCCAGGCTCGCAGAAGGCTGCCTTCTTGCTGTGTGTTCACATGGCCTTTCTTAGTGCCTGCAGGAAGAGCGAGGAAGCTCTGGCACCCCTTCCCTGGTGATCAGAGCCCTCCCCTTCTGACTTCATTCAATCCTAATTACTTCTGTGAAAGCCTTATCTCTAAATACAGTCCCATTGGGAGTTAGTGCTTCGATATACAAATTTGAGGAGACAGTCCATGAGAGCAGTTATGAACATCTGGGTGCCCCTTGTGTATGCTGTTCAGCACTGACCTCCCAGCTGAACTAATCATATCAGGGGAAGGTGAGGCCCAAATCCCAGGAGGCAGCTGTCACCATGAGGTGTACTGAGTGATACTGAGAGAGAGGTGGCCACTAAAATCCCACACGTATGCCCTGGGCCTCCTGGAAGGGACCTATGGGCCCAGATTTACTGTGGTTGGTCATCATGGGTCTAACATCAGTGTCCACATGCGGTTTGTTCTTCACTGAGGATCAGGACTAGTAAGACTCCAGCTGACAGTACCATTGGAGGTACTGCACAGGACCCAGCAAGCTTCCACCTAGAATGCTGAGTTGCTGGCACCACTGCAGGAATCTGGTTTGCTTCCTAGAGGAGTGGAGCAAGAGGGCCATGAACCACAGGCAGTGGAGACATTGAAGAAAGTCGGCTTTTCTAGTCACGTTCGCTTACAGCAGCAGCAAAGCAGTGACGGCAGACTCTACAACAGCCCCCCAGGAGTGGCACCTCCTCAGGTGTTTCCTGCTAGAAGCTGTAGGTGACGTGGGCAGGAGAAGCAGTGCCCCTTACTGTGTTCTTCCCAAGCCAGTTTGCTGGGATGGCAGGACAGCCACGGTACGAAGACATCTTAAGTGAGCCAACAGACTTGCCCTTTCTTACACCTGAAGACCCTTAAGCTGCCCAAGGTGGGAGCCATGGAAGCCGGAGAGAAAGGAATCTCATAGCAACAGTGAAATTCTCCTGTGGGTAAAGGGCCCTATGGAAAGGGTGGGGAGACCAGATGATGAGAACATCCTCCTTCTCCCCCCCCCCCCTCATCTTTTTGACCTAGTAGTTAAGAGCAAGGACTCTCAGGGCACCTGGGTGTCTCAGTGGTTAAGCATCTGCCTTTGGCTCAGGTCATGATCCCAGGGTCCTGAGATCGAGCCCTGCATTAGGCTCCCTGCTCCGTGGGAGGCCTGCTTCTCCCTCTCCCACTCCCCTTGCTTCTGTTCCCTCTTGCTGTGTCTGTCAAATAAATAAAATAAAATAAAATCTTAAAAAGAGCAGGACTCTTGATTATGGGGGCTCTAATTATGCCAGCTCTAACACTATAGCCAAGGGAACTCTAAGAAGTACATAACTGCCTCAGTTCCCCCATCTATAAAATGAGACTAACAATAGAGTCTAAGTCCTCGACTTATTGGAGGGTTAAAGGAGTTAACACATGTAAAATCTGATACGAGTCCTCATTAAGTAGCCATTATCACTGTATTTCTTTCCATGGATAAAATCAACATGTTTAGGACATATTGTATACTAGGTACTGTGCTGAGGGCTATGGAGAAAGTACCTTATTTTTATCAACCAATAGATAGATGAAAAGAGTATATTGTTTATATATATATATATATATATATATATATATAATATATAAATATAGATTGGATGGAGAAAGTGGAAAATGGCCCTCAAAGATCTTAAGATCACCCAAAGTTACATAAATAGGAGAGCAAGGCTTTAGGCCCCTATTTGACTCCCAAGATGGAATTCTTCACCACAACAGAGGAAACTGCTACTTTTCTTTCTGGCTTGGACAGCAGCTCCATACCCCAGAACACACAGGTTCTGCCTCCCAGTCATGGTCTCCAATGCTCAGTGCATGAACATGGGGGTTCTGCAGGAATGGGAGGCCCCAAAGCCTTGCCCTCGAGCAGCCAGCCCTTCTGGAAATAAAAGGTACCATGTCAGCCATGCTGAAGCAAGCTGTAGCCACACTCTGAGGATACAATTTCCCACAGGCCCTCACACATCACAGTGCCAAAGAAGCAATGTAGACAATAAGCACACAAGATACCCCACCCCTTTCCTTGAAACTCCAGTAACTGCACCAACTCTCCTGTAACAGGGCCTCTGCCTGCTCTTAACCTGGTCTTCTAAGTAGTTCGAGTAAAACCAGAAATTCAGGAAGCTGAAACAGGAAGAATGATCTGCAGATGAAGGTGGCTAGTTCACTGTGCTAGTCAGAGTAGGCTTAAGTGCTTTGACAAGTAGCCCCCATATCTCAGTGGCTTAATACAACAAAGGTTCACTTCCTATACCACAGACCACACTGAGTTGGCAGGGAGGAGGGCTGAGCAAGAGTCACTCCGCTCCATGCAGTCCTTCAGGGACCCAGGCTCTTTCCACGTGTTTGCTCCTCTACCGCCTAGATGCCTCAGACCATCCCAGGCTTGGGAACTCTGCACCGGATCTTCTGCATCTGGCTGGCCTATGAGGCCAGAGTGAGCCAGCAGGCAGTGTCTAGCACACAGGGGATATTTTAGACACCAGGCCGTAAAATGGCTTACAGCACTTCCACTCATATGCCACTTGCCAAAACTCTAACCTAACTGCAAGGAGTACTAAGAAATATGTTCAAGCTGTCAGAGAGGGGGCACATTTGTTGAAAACCTAAGATCCCCTGTTGCACTTTCCATTTCTTTAGAAATTTGTTAACTGTATACAATTCAAAGGGTAGCAGCAACTAACCTGTCCAATGTGAATTCCCCCTTGGCGCAGGCCGAACTGCCCATCCTCAGAGTGCAGACACAAAGAGAGACCAATCATTCAATATCTGACTCATTTCCTCTGGATCCTGAATTCAGGATGGGAATAGCTTGCATGTGGGTTCCGATTACACATGGAAGGTATTTGGACAGGGATGCATCCACACTCAGGCACTCTACAAAGTGGGGTTCACCTAGGAGACCCTGCTGTCACTCACATACCCTCCCCTTCTCTGTGCCCACCCTGGCAGTCCTTGGACAAAGCTGGACTTTCTCAGCTCCCCCACCCCCGGGTGGTTGTGAACCCTCAAGGTGACTAGCCTCCTCACCTGAGGGCTCTGGAGCCAACAAGAGATGGGCAGCCTCCAAAGAGGGCTGCCATTTTCCTGTGGCAAATGCAGCAGCCAGTAGGGTGACCACACGCCCACTGTTAGTCCTGTGATTCTGCAAGCATTTGTTGAACCCCAGTTATGAGCCAGGCACACGAGTTGGCAACAGATGGCAAGGAAAAAATAATTAGAAGAAAGCTCCTGCCCTAACAGAACTGTCCGTCTTTTGGGAAGGGTAAGAGTATAACACTAGAAAAGCAAATACAGCTCCACAAGGTACCTGCTGTGATGGGGGAGGTTGAATATGCCTCCACGGCTCAGACAGCACTGACGCCAGGCTTCCGGGACCAAAGAAGGCTTTCCTGCTCAACTAACTTTTGAGCTGAGGCCTATAGCAGAGAAGCAGCTACTCCCCCAAGATGGAGGGGGGCAGAGCTGTTCGATTGGACAATGCACCAGACATGAGCAAAGGCAGGAAAGACCAAGTCATTCCATGAGGCTGGAGACAGGAGTCTGAGAGAGAACAGAAAATAAGCCCAGTGAAGACATAAAGGCACAGGTCAGCTCAAGGCATTTAGGTATCACCCAAAAGACTGATGGGGAGACCCTGAAGACACTAAGGGAAAGAAACATGGTCAGATCTGTGTCAAAGAAGAGCCACCCCCGGCTGACATTTGGGGGTCACGGAGAGAGTGTGAGGCTGAAGGCAAGAGAACAGGGCAGAGACAGGCTACACAGCGGTGCCAGTGACCCAGGAGCAGGGCCGAGGAAGGGCAGGAGGTGCTGGGGGACGCCCGAAGGAGCTGCTGCAGCAACGGCGGGAGGGAGCGGGCCCACGGGCTCAGAGGCTGCAGCCAGCACAAGCAGGAGCTCTGCCTGCGCTGTCTCAGCGTGCCAGAGTTCTCTTTCCTGAGGAAACCCTGAAGGGGGGCAGCGCTGCCCCTGGAGAAAGGGAAGGGCCACATTCGGAGCATCAGCAGGCCTCAGCGTTTCACCTCACAAGGCTGCACAAAGCATACCTGGGGATGGGAGAGCAAGCGGGACACCTGCCTCGTTTTCCAGAAGGCGCTACACGGGAAGGCAGCCTCACAGGGAAACAGGCGATACCACCTCTCAGCTCACCGGCTGCCATTCCCACCACGGCTGCGGGGGTCCCTGCGGGGCATGCGGGACGTGGGCGCCCTTCTCCAGGCAACAGGTGAGGAAAGGGATAGCGTGATAAATGGAAGAAGGGTGGTCCTGCCGTGGGCGCTTCGGGAAGAGGTGCTGGGTGGAGGAGAGGACTGGGAGGTCTCCACAGGCCTCAAGGACAGCAGTTCACACACCCTCCCCCAGGCTTCCCGCCCTCACACTCCGGCGTGGCTCTGAGCAACTCCGCAGGGGCCAACAAGGGCAAGGCTTTGGGCAGACCTGAGTGATCTCGTCAAGCAGCATGGGCAGCTTTTACTGCAGGTGGGTCAGTATCTTGGAGGGGCACTTGCAACCCAAGCAAGGGCTCTGTGAACAGGGATTTGGGGATGGAGTCAGCCATCTTTGACTCTCTGGACCTGCTCTCTTTGACTCCACCTTCAAAGCTGATTTTCTTCCTCCTCAAGGAAGTCATACTGGAGGAGTTCCTCTACTCTCTCGTTGAATGCTTCCCTGTGTCCAGGGCTCTTGGGGTGACAAGTGCCTCTCCTGGGTGGGTTCCCATTTCTAACGTTTTCTTCTCTGGGGAAGGTGGGGACTCCTGCCTAACCCTCCCACTCTGTCTGGCATGAGGACAATCACCTTAACAACTTCTCATTCATAAAGAATTAGGATCATGAAATGTTTTCATTTGTGCCAAATTCCTCATTTTCTAAACAGACTACAATTGCGTCTTTATTTCATCTTTCATCCAGTAGTTAGGCATGAAAGTTATTTCTTTATCCCATTTATTATGGGTTTTTAAAAAATTTGTTGTATCCCAGGAAACATGGCTTGTGCCATTTTACACTCTTCGAAACACACCGAGATTTCCTTTTTGGTGTACATGATCACCCACTGTTGAATCCTTGATTTATCTCTTAGTCAGTGGAAATACATCAGCGCAGTTTCTAGGAGGGATGAGAAAGTGGCATACTTTCTAAACCATTGCATTTCTGAAAGTATCTTTTTATGGATTCACACATGAAAGACAATTTAGCTGAACATAGAATTCTTGGGTCACAATCCTCTTCATTTAAGCCTCTGGAGATGATGGTTCTGGGTTGGAGGGGAATTTGAGGTGAGCAGATGTTTCTTCCTTTGTAAGTACCCTGTTCTTCTGCTGAGATGTTTGCAGGGTTTTTTTGTTTTGTTTTTTAACTCCTCTAAATTGTGTCATTTTCTCTTATCCTCTGTGGCACCCCCAGTGGCTCCAGAAAGACAGCAATAACTCAGAGGAGGTGAGACACCATGTAGAGATGTGTTGGGGGACCTATAGCTGGTGTACCAAACTAAAAATGTGCAGACTATAAGCTGAATGAGGAGGCACAAGACACCCACAGGGAGCCAAGAGGTAGCTCCCTACCATCTGAGTTCCCACTTTGGGGAAGTGAAGCCAATAGGGTCCATTTGATTAAGAACATAGTTTTAACACCTGCACAAAGGAAGTAGAGTCATAAGATTTCTTTGAGATCCCAGAAACGGTGTGTGTGGGGGGTGCTGTCCAATGAGCTAGGGGAAGGGGAGTCCTCTAGCCCAGGTAATGGAGGAGGAAGAGGAGAGCACGACCAGGGTAGCAAGCACTTATTACTTATGAGGTAGTTGGGGCAGAGATCACTAACTTTTCCCAGGCTTAATTCTGCTTATTTTAAACCCCCGGGGAAAGTAATGTGGGAACTTATAGAAGGCATCCTGAACTCAAGTCCTTATCTGAATGTCTAGACTCCATGTGAACAGGGTTAGCATCCTGCAAAAATGCCTAGGCAGCAACTCTGTAAAACAAAAGTTATTTTTCCCACCACAGGGGGATGACGGAGGTGTTGATAGCTTCTGGGAAGTGTCTCCCATGGGGACATGGGGGGGGCGGACCATACTTTTCATAGTAATCTCCCAAGCTATACCAAGTATTAGCAATAAGCACAGTAACTCAGTCATGCATTCCTATGCACTCATTTCCCTTCCGTGAGCACAGCTTTATTATAAATCAATAGGATTTCTACAGCAAGGGCAAAAGTCACATGTGTGGGACTGAGCAAATAATAAGTTGAACCTTGAAAAGGATTTTCCTAGCTGTTTGATATCTTCTTCTCTGGGTTTTTGTCTCAATGACAGATGCTGCTGTTCACATCCGTGCCCTGCTTCCCTCTGAGTGTTGCCCCTGTCCTTGCCTGAATCTAGCAGGTTCTATGCCTCATTTTCCAGAAGGAGCTCTTACAGGAGGACAGCCTTACAGGGAAACAGGCCATGCCTGCCACTGTTATGAGAATGCTCCACAGCACACTCCATGTAGGCAGCCCCTTCTAGAGGAAGCCCCCAACCCAAGATGGTGAATTAGATTAGACCTGAAATTGCTACATGGCATAGCTAGTCTCATAAACAAGGGTGAGAACCTTAAACTCTCATTTAATATCTATTATGGACTGAATGTGTCTCCCTAAAATTCATACATTGAAATCTAATCCCCAGTAGGATAATGTTTGGAAGTGGGGCCCTTGCAAGGTAATTAAATCAAGGGTAGAGCCCCCGCCCATGATGCGATTGGTGTTCTTATAAGGAGATGAAGAGTCCAGTGTGCTCTGCTGTTTGCCATGTGAGGACACAGCAAGATATTAGCCATTCATGAAATAGGAAATGGGCCCTCACAAGACATAGAATCCACCAGTGACTTGATCTTGGACTTCCCAGGCTCCAAATAGAAATAAATTTGCTGTTTAAGCCACCCAGTCTATGGTGTTTTTGTTCTAGCCAACCCAAACCCAAGAAAATAGCTCTTCTGTATTATTCTACCACATATCTGTGACCAGAAAGCACTGCTATGACATACTAGTACAAGGAGGTATGCTCCTAAAATTCTAAAATTCATTATTCCTTAGTGTTTCCAGAAAAGCTAGACCTCAGAGATATCAATAAAATGATGTAACTATCACATGAGTTTCAGCCGGGAAAGCCTATCTTAGGAATTCACAATGCACATGAGTGTTTTAAAGCCTCTGAAGGGGGCGGAGCAAGATGGCGGAGGAGTAGGAGACCTAGATTTCGTCTGGTCTCAGGAATTCAGCTGAATAGGGATCAAACCATTCTGAACACCTACGAACTCAACAGGAGATCGAACAGGAGAGTAGCAACAACTCTCTGAACAGAGAAGCGACCACTTACTGGAAGGTAGGACGTGCGGAGAAGTGAATCCGAGGCGATATTCGGGGGGATAGACGGCGGGGGAGGGGCCTCCGCCGGCTGCTTCTGGCAAGTGATAGAGCCGCGGAGCACCAACTCGGACCTTTTAGAAGTCGGCTCCGCTGAGGGACGTCGCTCCAGTGGCTAAGCGGGGGTGGAACCTTCGCGGGACAGTGGGGTCTCAGGACCCTTGGGGTCACAGAAAGACCGGGGGAGCCTGAGTGTGCCAGAGCTCCCAGGTATCGGAGCGGGGAAGCCAGCTGCAGAGACGGAGCTGAGGCGCGGGCTCTCAGCTTGGGGTTGCCATAAACTGTGATCTGCGGCCCAGTCGGGCCACTGTTCCTGCAGCAGGGACCCAACAGGCGGCAGATCCGGGGAGACTCCCCTTCCTTCCCGGGGAGGAGCGGCATGGGAACGCACCGCAGGGATCTGCTGGGTTTGGAGACTCCACACGGGGTCGGGTGCCAGAGATACAAACGCTCGGTCAC
This sequence comes from Zalophus californianus, assembly GCF_009762305.2. Classification (NCBI taxonomy): domain Eukaryota; kingdom Metazoa; phylum Chordata; class Mammalia; order Carnivora; family Otariidae; genus Zalophus; species Zalophus californianus. Next base: position 43,040,764 of record NC_045609.1, read on the forward strand.
AGGCCGGGTGAGCATGGAGTGCGGCCGGAGACCAGGGACAAGGGAGTGACTGCTTTTCTCTGGGGGCACACTGAGGAGCGGGGCCCCGAGTTCTCAGCTCCTCCGGGTGGAGATTGGGAGGCCACCATTTTTGCCCAGGTCCTCCAAGGCTGTGCGGAGAGCTTGCAGGGAACAAAAGCTCCTGAGATCAAACCCGAGCAGCTTGCTTAGCCCGGACCGACAAGGGCGGGGCAATTCCGCCTCCGGCAAAGACATTTGGGAACCACGGCAACAGGCCCCTCCCCCAGAAGATCAGCACGAACAGCCAGCAAGCCAAGACCAAGTTTACCGATCAAGGATAATGGGAGAACTCCAGCGCTAGGGGAATACTGCACATAGAATTCATGACTTTTTTTTACCATGATTCATTAGTTCATCAAAGTTAATTTTGTTAACTGTTTTTTTCCTTTTTCTTTTTCCCTTTTTCAACCAACATCTTATCAATCTCTTTTAAAAAAAAAAAAAACATTTTTTATTTTTCATTTTTAGAGTCATATTTTATCCCTTCATAGTAGTTACCCTTATTTTTGGCATATATATATATAAGTTGTTCTTTTTAAAATTTTGAGATACAGTTTCTTCTAACAGATAAAAATATACCCTAAATCACTAGTGTATGGTTCTGTTCTAGTCTCCTGCCTGATCACATTCTCTTTTTTTTTTAAATCTTCTTTTTTCAAACTTCTTATCAAGTCCTTTTATAAAATCTTTTATACTTTTCATTTTTACAGTCATCTTCTATCCCTTCATTGTATCAACCCTTATTTTGTACATATATGTCTTTCTTCCTTTAAAATTTTAGGAGGCACTTTTTTCTAACAGACCAAAATACGCCCAAAATCTAGTGTGTGGCACTGATCTATGCACTAGCCTGATCATATTTGATCACATTCTGCTTTTTTTGTATTGTTCTATTTTTATTTTTATCTTTCTTTTTTTTTTCTTTCTTTTTTCTTTCTTTCCCTTTCTTTTCCCCTGGTTTCAGGTCTTTTCTGATTTGTATACAGTATATTTGCTGGGGATGTTGTAAACCTGTTAGCCTTTTGTTCTCTCATTCATCTATTCTCCTCTGGACAAAATGACAAGACGAAAAAAATCACCTCAGCAAAAAGAACAAGAGGTAGTACTGTCAGCCAGGGCCCTACTCAATACGGACATTAGTACGATGTCAGACCTAGAGTTCAGAATCATGACTTTAAAGATACTAGCTGGGCTTGAAAAAAGCATGAAGTTATTAGAGAAACCCTTTCTGGAGAAATAAAACAACTAAAATCTAACCAAGTCGAAATCAAAAACGCTATTGATGAGGTGCAATCAAAAATGGGGGCACACAGCCGCCATCATGAACAACACAGTAACTATCCGGACCAGGAAGTTCATGACTAACCGACTACTTCAGCGGAAACAGATGGTCATTGATGTTCTTCACCCTGGAAAGGCAACAGTACCTGAGAGAGAAATTCGGGAAAAATTAGCCAAAATGTACAAGACCACACCAGATGTCATATTTGTGTTTGGATTCAGAACCCATTTTGGTGGTGGCAACACAATGGGCTTTGGCATGATTTATGATTCTTTGGATTATGCAAAGAAAAATGAACCCAAAAACAGACTTGCAAGACATGGCCTGTATGAGAAGAAAAAGACATCAAGAAAACAGCGAAAGGAACGTAAGAACAGAATGAAGAAAGTCAGGGGGACTGCAAAAGCCAACGTTGGTGCTGGCAAAAAGTGAGCTGGAGATTGGACAACAGAAGGAGTAAAGATGCTGCAGTGGCTTTATCTGTGGTGGTTGTGCAGATTTTTCATGAGAGGATCAATAAACTAAGAATGTTAAAAAAAAAAATGGGGGCACTAACTGCTAGGATAAATGAGGCAGAAGAGAGAATCAGCGATATAGAAGACCAAATGATGGAAAGTAAAGAGGCTGAGAAAAAGAGGGAGAAACAACTACAGGATCACGAGGGCAGAATTCGAGAGATAAGTGATTCGATAAGACGAAACAACATTAGAATAATTGGGATCCCAGAAGAAGAAGAAAGAGAGAGAGGGGCAGAAGGTATATTGGAGCAAATTATAGCAGAGAACTTCCCTAATGTGAGGAAGGAAACAGGCATCAAAATCCAGGAGGCACAGAGAACCCCTCTCAAAATCAATAAAAATAGGTCAACACCCCGACATCTAATAGTAAAACTTACGAGTCTCAGAGACAAAGAGAAAATCCTGAAAGCAGCTCGGGAGAAGAGATATGTAACCTACAATGGTAAAAATATTAGATTGGCAACAGACCTATCCAAAGAGACCTGGCAGGCCAGAAAGGACTGGCAAGATATCTTCAGAGCACTAAACGAGAAAAATATGCAGCCAAGAATACTATATCCAGCTAGGGTGTCATTGAAAATAGAAGGAGAGATAAAAAGCTTCCAGAACAAACAAAACCTAAAGGAATTTGCAAACATGAAACCAGCCCTCCAAGAAATATTGAGAGGGGTCCTCTAAGCAAAGAGAGAGCCTAAAAGCAACAAAGATCAGAAAGGAACACAGACAACATACAGTAACAGTCACCTTACAGGCAATACAATGGCACTAAATTCATACCTTTCAATAGTTACCCTGAATGTAAATGGGCTCAATGCCCCAATCAAAAGACACAGGCTATCAGATTGGATTAAAAAACAAGACCCATCCATATGCTGCCTGCAAGAGACTCATTTTAGACCCAAAGACGCCCCCAGATTGAAAGTGAGGGGGTGGAAAACCATTTACCATGCTAATGGACACCAAAAGAAAGCTGGGGTGGCAATCCTTATATCACACAAACTAGATTTTAAAACAAAGACTGTAATAAAAGATGAGGAAGGACACTATATCCTACTTAAAGGGTCTATCCAACAAGAAGATCTAATAATTGTAAATATCTATGCCCCGAACATGGGAGCAGCCAATTATATAAGGCAATTAATAACAAAAGCAAAGAAACACATTGACAACAATACAATAAGAGTGGGGGACTTTAACACCTCCCTAACGGAAATGGACAGATCATCTAAGCAAAAGATCAACAAGGAAATAAAGACTTTAAATGACACAATGGACCAAAAGGACTTCACAGACATATTTGGAACACTCCATCCCAAAGCAACGGAATACACATTCTTCTCTAGTGCCCATGGAACATTCTCCAGAATTGATCACATCCTAGGTCACAAATCAGGTCTCAACCGGTACCAAAAGATTGGGATCATTCCCTGCATATTTTCAGACCACAGTGCTTTGAAACTAGAACTCAATCACAAGAGGAAAGTCGGAAAGAACTCAAATACATGGAGACTAAAGAGCATCCTACTAAAGAATGAATGGGTCAACCAGGAAATTAAAGAAGAATTAAAAAAATTCATGGAAACCAATGAAAATGAAAACAAAAGTGTCCAAAATCTTTAGGATACAGCAAAGGCAGTCCTGAGAGGAAAGTATATAGCAATACAAGCCTTTCTCAAGAAACAAGAAAGGTCTCAAATACACAATTTAACCCTACACCTAAAGGAGCTGGAGAAAGAACAGCAAATAAAGCCTACCCCGGCAGGAGAAGAGAAATAATAAAGATCAGAGCAGAAATCAATGAAATAGAAACCAAAAGAACAGTAGAACAGATCAACGAAACTAGGAGCTGGTTCTTTGAAAGAATTAACAAGATTGATAAACCCCTGGCCAGACTGATCAAAAAGAAAAGAGAAATGACCCAAATCAACAAAATCATGAATGAAAGAGGAGAGATCACAACCAACACCAAAGACATACAAACAATTATAAGAACATATTATGAGCAACTCTATGCCAGCAAATTAGATAACCTGGAAGAAATGGGTGCATTCCTAGAGATGTATCAACTACCAAAACTGAACCAGGAAGAAATAGAAAACCTGAACAGACCTATAACCACTAAGGAAATTGAAGCAGTCATCAAAAATCTCCCAAGAAACAAAAGCCCAGGGCCAGACGGCTTCCCAGGGGAATTCTATCAGACATTTAAAGAAGAATTAATACCCATTCTCCTGAAACTGTTCCAAAAAATAGAAATGGAAGGAAAACTTCCAAACTCATTTTATGAGGCCACCATTACCTTGATCCCAAAACCAAAGATCCCATCAAAAAGGAGAATTACAGACCAATATCCTTGATGAACATGGATGCAAAAATTCTCACCAAAATACTAGCCAATAGGATCCAACAGTACATTAAAAGGATTATTCACCACGACCAAGTGGGATTTATCCCTGGGCTGCAAGGTTGGTTCAACATCCGCAAATCAATCAATGTGATACAATACATTAACAAAAGAAAGAACAAGAATCCTATGATCCTCTCCATAGATGCAGAAAAAGCATTTGACAAAGTACAGCATCCTTTCTTGATCAAAACTCTTCAGAGTATAGGGATAGAGGGTACATACCTCAATATCATAAAAGTCATCTACGAAAAACCTACAGCGAATATCATTCTCAATGGGGAAAAGCTGAGAGCTTTTCCCCTAAGGTCAGGAATGCGGCAGGGATGTCCACTCTCACCACTGCTATTCAACATAGTATTAGAAGTCCTAGCCACAGCAATCAGACAACAAAAAGAAATCAAAGGCATCCAAATCGGCAAAGAGGAAGTCAAACTCTCACTCTTTGCAGATGATATGATACTTTATGTGGAAAACCCAAAAGTCTCCACCCCAAAACTGCTAGAACTCATACAGGAATTCAGTCAAGTAGCAGGCTACAAAATCAATGCCCAGAAATCAGTGGCATTCCTATACACCAACAACAAGACAGAAGAGAGACAAATCAAGGAGTCAATCCCATTCACAATTACACCCAAAACCATAAGATACCTAGGAATAAATTTAACCAAAGAGGCAAAGGATCTGTACTCAGAAAACTATAAAATACTCAGGAAAGACATTGAAGAAGACACAAAGAAATGGAAAAACGTTCCATGCTCATGGATTGGAAGAACCAACATTGTGAAGATGTCAGTGCTACCTAGAGCAATCTACACATTCAATGCAATCCCCATCAAAATACCATCCACCTTTTTCAAAGAAATGGAACAAATAATCCTAAAATTTGTATGGAACCAGAAGAGACCCCGAATAGCCAGAGGAATATTGAAAAAGGAAAGCAAAGCTGGCGGCATCCCAATTCCGGACTTCCAGCTCTATTACAAAGCTGTCATCATCAAGACAGTATGGTACTGGCACAAAAACAGACACATAGATCAGTGGAACAGAATAGAGAGCCCAGAAATGGACCCTCAACTCTATGGTCAACTTATCTTGGACAAAGCAGGAAAGAATGTCCAATGGCAAAAAGACAGTCTCTTCAACAAATGCTGTTGGGAAAATTGGACAGCCAGATGCAGAAGAATGATACCGGACCATTTCCTTACACCACACACAAAAATAGACTCCAGATGGTTGAAAGACCTAAACGTGAGACAGAAGTCCATCAACATCCTAAAGGACAACACAGGTAGCAACCTCTTCGACCTCAGCCGCAGCAACTTCTTCCTAGAAACATCGCCAAAGGCAAGGGAAGCAAGGGCAAAAATGAACTATTGGGATTTCATCGAGATAAAAAGCTTTTGCACAGCAAAAGAAACAGTCCACAAAACCAAAAGACAACCGACAGAATGGGAGAAAATATTTGCAAATGACATATCAGATAAAGTGCTAGTATCCAAAATCTATAAAGAACTTCTCAAACTCAACACCCAAAGAACAAATAATCCAATCAAGAAATGGGCAGAAGACATGAACAGACATTTTTCCAAAGAAACATCCAAATGTCCAACAGACACATGAAAAAGTGCTCCACATCGCTTGGCATCAGGGAAATCCAAATCAAAACCTTAATGAGATACCACCTCACACCAGTCAGAATGGCTAGAATTAACAAGTCAGGAAACGACAGATGTTGGCGGGGATGTGGAGAAAGGGGAACCCTCCTACACTGTTGGTGGGAATTCAAGCTGGTGCAAATACTCTGAGAAACATTATGGACATTCCTCCAACAGTTGAAAATAGAGCTACCATATGATCCAGCAATTGCACTACTGGGTATTTATCCCAAAAATACAAATGTAGGGATCCGAAGGGGTACGTGCACCCCAATGTTTATGGCAGCAATGTCCACAATAGCCAAACTGTGGAAAGAGCCAAGATGTCCATCGACAGATGAATGGATACAAAGACGTGGTATATATAGACAATGGAATATTATGCAGCCATCAAAATGAGATCTTGCCATTTGCAACGACGTAGATGGAACTGGAGGGTGTTATACTGAGTGAAATAAGTCAATCAGAGAAAGACATGTATCATATGACCTCGCTGATATGAGGAATTTTTAACCTCAGGAAAGAAACTGAGGGTTGCTGGAGTGGTGGGGGGTGGGAGGGATTGGGTGGCTGGGTGATAGACATTGGGGAGGGTATGTGCTATGGTGAGCGCTGTGAATTGTGCAAGACTATTGAATCACAGATCTGTATCTCTGAAACAAATAATGCAATATATGTTAAGAAAAAAAAAGAAGATAGCAGGAGGGGAAGAATGAAGGGGAGTAAGTCGGAGGGGAGACAAACCATGAGATGATGGACTCTAAAAAACAAACTGAGGTTTCTAGAGGGGAGGGGGTTGGGGGGATGGGTTAGCCTGGTGATGGGTATTAAAGAGGGCACGTTCTGCGTGGAGCACTGGGTGTTATGCACAAACAATGAATCATGGAACACTACATCAAAAACTAATGATGTATGGTGATTAATATAACAATAAAAAATTAAAATAAAAAAAGAGGGAAAGGGACAGACTGGCCAAAGGGAGAAGCTGACCTTCTACACGGTTGCAACAGCTCTCCGCTGACCTCCAAGGGAGCTCTGAAGCTGGACTGGCCCTTCTCAGATTGCAGCAAAGGGTCATGTCTCTGTACTCCTGCATACTGGCTGGATACTGGCTGCCCTCAGAAAGTGAGGCACAAGCTTGGGCAAAGGTAACTCCCTCAGTCAAGGATACCTCCGTGAGTCACAGGATCCAGCTCTCCCAGCAGCTGGTGGCCTGAGGGCCTTCAACCTGAAAGGCAGGACTGGGTGGGACACCACAGGATAGTGCCTTCAAAGGGCCCCACCAAATGTCAAAAATGGACAAGACCTACTTAACATCCTCTCCAGAAACAAGCGCTTGTTATTTTGTGTTGATTTGTGTTGTAGTTTTCACTCTTATCAACGGCAACAGCAGGTATTTGTTAAGCTGGTCAGTTAGCAGTGGTGTGATCCCCAGGAAGGAGGGCAGTAGGTCCCTGTTCTTTCCTGGCTCTGCCCATCACTGTCTGGGTACAGCTCTTGTCACCCTCTAGTCTCGATTTCCCTAGATATAAATCAAGGCAACAAACACCACCCTGTCTACGTCTCTTGGCCATGGTGACCTACAGATGAGACATCTGATACACATGAAAGGCTTCAGAATCTGCTCCAGACAGACTGGAACCTCTTCAAAGTATTCACAGGATATTAATAGATTTGCTGAGCCTTTTCTGCTCAAGCCCCCTTAGGGTTTGGTGCTCAAGTATCCTAGGAAATAGCATTCTTGAAGGAAGTTTTGCAGGGTCAGTCTTCATCCCAGGGGAAGCCACCAGATACCACCTTGAAGGCTAGGGACAGAACAGTTAGGGCTGTGTGTCAGGGTAAGTCAGATGGCAAAGAAATGCCACACAACCCACCACAGAGGCTGAGTCACAGAGAGCGGGGATGATGACCAGTACTTCTGGCCCTGCCATTCACAAAGATACATAAGTCACTCCTCATGCTGGAATCCACTGCATCTATAAAATGAAAGCATTGTCCCAGGGCCGGATTTTCAAACTCGTTCAATAGCAGAATCCTGTTTTCAACTGGAATTTTTTCTCAAACCCTAGCACATGAAAGCATTAAACGGGTTTCTTGTGATGTTTAAATACAGGCTAATGATGAAAATCTCCAAATTTTGTAGTGTTAGGAAGCCTATTAATGCAATCACTCCAAAAATAGTTTGTGAGGCTACCATGCACGGTACTAGGCAGGATATCCAGCAACGTGTGACAGGCTGGATGGCCAGTATGATCCCTGCCCTCCTGGAATTCACGGTCAATTGGGTGGGCCAGCTCACATGCAATTACACTGCAGAATGACGAGTTCTCAGGAGAATTTTAGGCACATCAGAGATTTTAACCCAGGTCTGGCATTATAAGGAAGTCATGGTTGATATTCCAGGGAAACTGGGTCTAAAGGATGTGTCAGAATGACTGGCTAATGGATGTGAGGGCGATCTGGCTGCGACATCTGTCACCTGATGAATCACCAGGGTTGTTTCAGCTGATCTGGCTGGCTAGGCAGTGTCCCCTTCCTCCCTCACCACTGCAGGTGCATCCTCCTAAAGCTGTACGCTTGAAGAGGACGACCTCCCCAGTAGAGGAGGACCGTTCTTCCCTCAAGGGTATATGAGTAGTGGTGCTCCCCTGCTAGAACCGCCAAACAAACTCTCAAGGTCCATTTGTAGGAGAACATAGGGTAATCAAGCTTCCAAGACTCCAGACACATCCAAATGAGACGCTACATGCAGCAGTCTGCCTTTCAGAAGGGAGGAAGGAAAGAAAAAGAATAACTGGCTACTGAAGAGAGAAGACTCTTCCTGGTAGAAAGCCTTGCTTCTCCAGAGGCCTGGGGGGCCGGGGTGGGGGGGAGGGAAGGGAGAGAGAAAAAGAGAGAGAGAGAGAGACCGACTTTTGAATAACTGAATAAAGATTGGTTCTAATATAAAAGAACTGAAGGTAGGAGGATGGACGATACAATTAAGCACTGCATAGACCACAAAAGGTCACACATGAAGTACTAAGAAAATTGGGCTTTATCAAAAGTGCCATGAAAAATCACTGATAGATTTTTAGCAAAGTCTAAGAATCACTAGTCTAATGTATCATATGACCTCACTGATATGAGGAATTCTTAATCTCAGGAAACAAACTGAGGGTTGCTGGAGTGGTGGGGGGTGGGAGGGATGGGGTGGCTGGGTGATAGACATTGGGGAGGGTATGTGCTATGGTGAGCGCTGTGAATTGTGCAAGACTGTTGAATCACAGATCTGTACCTCTGAAACAAATAATGCAATATATGTTAAGAAAAAAAAAAAAGACGACGATAGTAGGAAGGAAAAAATGAAGGGGGGGAAATCAGAGGGGGAGACAAACCATGAGACACGATGGACTCTGAGAAACAAACTGAGGGTTCTAGAGGGGAGGGGGGTGGGGGGATGGGTTAGCCCGGTGATGGGTATTAAAGAGGGCACATTCTGCGTGGAGCCCTGGGTGTTATACACAATGAATCATGGAACACTACATCAAAAACTGATGATGTAATGTATGGTGATTAACATAATAAAATAAAACTAAAAAACAAATCACTAGTCTAGATGATCTCTCAGAGTACCTCCAACACTAACGCTTCCAGTAAGATTTCATTAAGTCCAACCAATAAAGTCTTGCACATTAATTAAGCCATTCAACAACTATTTACTAAATATAATTAAAAGGTGATTATTTAAATCATAAAGACTTAATAAAACATCTTTTTGGGGGGGAAGATAAAGGTAAATCTATTTCTGACAGAAAACCCAATTTATATTCTCAAAGGACCTCATCACATCTCCAGTGGGAAAGAAAAGGAAGGGAGAGGATTCGCAAGGGTACAGCCTTGGAGGAGGAGGCAGCTGCCTAAAACAATGCAGATCAAGTCCGGGACACTTTGGGGCTGAGGGGAAAAAGAATGAGGGGCCACAAACCACTCAGGGAGAAAGTTAATTGAGATGCTGAATCAGGGCACAAAAAAGGTGAGTGCTTCCTATCCCCCACCAGAGCCAGTTAGTAGGTGACAGAGACGGTCCCCAAGGACTAGACCAGGCAGTGTGGGCCCCTAGGAGAAGCTAGGCAGTGTCTCAGGTAAGCATTAAATCTCAGAAGAGACAAAAATCTTGCACTCAGAAGATGAGCTATAAGCACCCCCAAGTTTGATTGACATTGTTGGCCTCCAGAAAACCCTACCTCTCAGTGTTTATGCCCTCATACAGTACCTTCCCACACTTGACTCAGGCTTGGCCATGTGACTTGTGTTGGCCAACGGGACATTATCAGGGTTGAGGCAAGTAGGCGCCTATCCTTTTAGAATGCCCTCCTGAAACCTAGCTGTCATGCTGTAAGGCAATTCAGGCTACCTTGTTGGAGAAAAGAGCCACATGAAAAGGCTCTGAAGGATGACACCACATGGAGAGAGAGGTTTCAGGGAATGAACCTAGATGCCCTTGCCAAGTTCCCAGATGAATGCAGCCACATGGGTGACCCCCAACCAGCATTGCACAGGCAGGAACACAGCTTCATCAACTCCAGAATCATGAAACATAACAAACTGTTGCTACAAATTTTCAAGTGGTTTGTCATGGAACAGTACTAGAAAGAAATGGAAAGTAAGGAGGCAAGGAAGATTGAAACATGGAGAACATACCTAGAAGTTCTAGTGTCAGTAAAAGTTCCAGAAGAATGAAGGGGATGAAGTTATCAAATAAAAATTTCTCAGGATTGACAAAACATTATTTTCAGACTACAGATTCTCACAAGACAAGACGCACACCTAGATCACAATGGTGATTGTTCAGGACACCAAGGATAAATATAAGATCCTCAAAAACTTCTGCAGATTGTTTTAAATGTCACCCAGAGTAGAATGAAAATAAGAACGGCATTAGACTTCTCATTGAAAACACTCGACACCAAAAAACAAATTTCTCAAAATTCTAAGGAAAATTGCTTTGAACCTACAATCCTATATCCAGCCAAACTATATTTAAGAGGGAAACAAAATATAGGTATGTATGTACATACAAAGATCCATAGTTTTAGCTCACTGAACACCTTTGAAAGAATTAAGTTCATACATGAAAAAACAAATGAGACAACGTGAGATACAAGAACTAAAGAACAAAGAAATCACTAAGACTTGTAGTTAAGTATAACCAACCATTGATTCCAATTTTTTTTTTTTTAAGTTAAGAAATTACTATCTGGAACCAAAATGCCAGACAATCTCAAAATAAGATGTGGGGCTATGAAAGGGAAGAGGGACATAAAAGCATGTTGATGGTGGGGGTAAAGATTCTGAAGGACAAAACCCAAAAAGAGGGAAAACAAAACAAAGAAAAGGAATTAAAAGGAACAAAGGGAAGCACGAGAAACATAGAGAAACACAAAACAAAGTAAGGTGACAAAGAGTTCAAACTTTGGAAGTCATAGTAACTGTGCTTTACTTCCTTCATCAACTCATTAGTGGGGTTTCAAAAAAAAAAAAAATCCAGTTACAGATGTTGCTAAGGGGCACATATAAAAGGAACAACAACAACAACAACAACAACAAAAGGATGTTAAAAACAAAGACACAGAAAAGGTTTCTATCAGGCAAATGCTAACAACATTATCAGCTTGGGGGTCTTTATCCAAAGATGCAGTAGGAAGTGCCACTGGGATGTCAACCATGGTCAGCACTGGACGTTACCCTAGTTGTTGTCACAACACCTGGGCACATGAACAAAAAAATAGAGTGTCAAAACTGAGGAGACACATGGTGCTATTTCACTCAACTTGGAATATTCTAAGGGAGAAGAAGTACGTCAAACAACAACAACAACAACAACAGACCCTCCACGCGGCTGGCCACATCTTTCTGGCTTCTCCTGACAGAGGAGGGGAAACCTCATGAGGGCCGCAAACGGGGGCTGCTGGGGGTTCCTCCCTCAGCATGGAGCTCTGACAGGAATTGCGGGGCTTGTCTGAGAAGAAAATCAGTTGTCAGGAAAGCCTCTTCACTGTCCAACCTGGGTCCCCACACCAGTGTTTGTCATTCACTGCCTGAGATCAGGAGGTGTAAACAGAGAGCATTATGCCAAATCTGGTCTGAGAATATTTTCTTTGGCTCTCATGCTATTTTTTTTTTTTCCTAAGGTTTGAATTAATTGCCAATATTTAAAGCTTGGAAAATCCCATTTTAAAAATGTAAATGTCTGGCTTTTGAGAAACCAGGAGATCTGGCCACATTGGGCCACCCTTCCCACAAGGCAGCAATCAGTTCAGATCAGGGAGAGGATGCCCCTCCTCAAAGAGTGCATGCACTCGACCATCTGTCACTGTCCCTGACTCCAGGTGGTCTCCTAGTCAGGCCTGACAGCTGCTGTATGACTCAGATCATCTCTAGTCTGTGAGCCCAGAATCCAAACCCAAGGATGACAAAGTCCGTAGCCTTAAGTGTCTCATGGAGACAACACAGACTTTCCAAGTAGGAAGGGGTCATAGATCTCCTCTAGCCCAAGTTCCATCACTTACCAATGAGGAGACAGAGGCCCAAAGAGAGAAGGGAGTCTGGAAGGTCACACCATGCACGGAACCAAGAAGGGACAGAGTCCTGGTCTTCCTACCAAAGCTCCATGTTCACTCCCACTTTGACTTAGCAACTTCCTTAGCTTGTCAGCAAAACTCTTTAGGGGGAACAGTCTACTTGCTCCAGGCTTTTCTCCCCACCAGAACTGTCGGCATACATATACTGGATCTGCTTACTTCCTTTTCTTCTCCCCAAATGAAGAGAGAAAGCAATCTCAGATGCTATTAGTAATCATTAAAATTGACCTGTTTCAGTCTTGGCAAGGGTGTGGAGAAATTGGAAGCCTTGTGTGCTGCTGGGAGGAATGTAAAATAGTGCCATTATGGAAAACAGTATGGTGGTTCCCCCAAAAGTTAAAAATAGAATTACTGTATAATCCAGGAATTCCACTTCAGGGTATATACCCAGAAGTTTTGAAAGCAGGGACCCAAACATATGTGCACACACATGTCCATGGCAGCATTATTCACAACGGTCAAAAGGTAAAAACAACACAAGTGTCCATGGACATACGAATGGATAAACAAAACGTGGTATATAATATGCATACAATGGGTTATTATTCAACTTTGAAAAGGAAATTCTGACATGTGCCACAACATAGATGAACCTTGAAGATGTTATGCTAAGTGAAATAAGTTAGTCACAAAAGGACAAATATTGTATTATTCCACTCATATGAGGTGCTCCGATTAGTCCAATTCATACAGAAGGTAAAACAATGGTTGCCAGGGGCTGCAGAGAGGTGGCCGTAGGGTTACTGTTTAATGACTATACAATGTCAGTTCTGCAAAATGAAAATGTTCTGTGGATGGGTGGTGGGGACAGTTGAACAATGTGAATGTACTTAATGCCCCCTGAACTGTACACTTAAAAATAGTATATTTTATCACAATTCATAATTGTTTCAATTGCCCCATTCGTAAACCCAGGAGTTGCAGGCTTTTGACCATGTTTCACCTTCCTCCAGGCACCATGAAGCACAAAGCATGCCCTGTCCTCTAAAGGAGGGTGCAAAAGGGATGGAGGGAGATTCCCACCTACTGTGCACCAGATGTTGACTGGAGTAGGTGTGCTCCACCTACAAATCCTTTCAAAACCCCAGGGGGGTCGGTTTGAGGATCCTCATTTTAGACAGGACATCACTAAGGTCACACGGCTGACACAAGGCACAGCCAGGGTCAGGAGGAGGAAGGGAAGCACTGGCCAGTGGTTAGAGCAGAGACTACAGAAAGACTGCCTGGCTTCAGATTCCATCTCCCCCAGATACTCTGTGCACTTGGACAATTTGCTGAAATTGTCTGGGCCTCAGATATAAAACAGGGACCCCGCAGATATGAAACAGGACTAACAGGGACATGTAGTTGTGAAAATTACTGGAATTAAAAGTGCTTAGAAGAGCACATGTCCCATAGGAAGAACCATATACAGTTGAACCTTAAATAATGCAGGAGTTAGGGGTGCTGAATCCCATGCAGCTGAAAATCCATGTAGAACTTTTGACTTCCCCAAATCCTAACTACTAATAGCCTACTGTTGACCAGAAGCCTTACCAATTACGGTTGATTAACACGTTTTATATGTTCTAGGTATTATATACTGAATTCTTAAAGTAAGCTAAAGAAAATCATAAGAGAAAATACATTAACAATGCTATATTTATTGAAAAAAAATCCATACATAAGTGGACTTGTGCAGTTCAATTCCATGTTGATCAAGGGTCAACTGTGTTAGCTTTTATTATGATATAATCATTGCTGTTCTGCTGCTAGAGGTTTCTGATACACTTCCCCTGAAACAGAGCTATCTCTATGGAGGACAAAACGGTTTTACTCTCTTATACCTAAAATCCTAACTCTATACCTCAAATCCTATTTGCCACATATGCAGAAACATGTCTATCAGAGGAAATAGGGTGTTATGACACGTTGTCATGATGATGGCCTTGATGACCATCTTTGCAACCATCAGCTCATACTGAGAGGGGACAAGAAGGGTCCAGGTGAATGTCTCCTAAGGATTTAGTTTAGGTTGATTCCCATCCTCACTGCTGCTCTTCTCATTTCTATCTCCCAAGCCCACCTGCCCCCAGGAGTCCCTCTGCACCAGGAGCTGGCCGCATTAGTCCCATTTCCTCCCTGCTTCTCTAGGTGGACCCTGAAGGGTGTGCACATCCTTTTCCGGACAACCTTGAGTCCACTTAGCCCTCTTTCTCAAAGATAAGCTAGGCCCTGATGTCCACCAAGCTCCCCAGGCCATTCCTGCTGCCGCCCACTTACCCCCACATGCTGCCTTCTACCCTGACTTGTATTATCTTAGCAGCCAGCTCTGTGCCTGACTAAACAAGCACTCAGACAATACAGTTGTGCTGACTTTCCATCATGTCAGATCTCCGATTTCCCATGACACAAAGACGGAAGACATGGATGATCCCACTCCTCCTGGAAGACAGGGTTGGAGAGCCTACTTATTCAGCCTGCTATTCACCCCTAAGATGAACAAGTTTCCCTGCAGTGACCTATAGATGTAAAATAGCTATTCTTCCCATGGGCTTTGCAGATAGGAAGGCAAAAAATACAGAGCACAGCCCACTCTGGCCTGCTCCCCTCGTGATGGGGGCCTACAAATGCAGACAAATGACACCTGTCTCAACCCTGTGAGTAATCCTGAGTGAGTCCTGTCTCTCCGCTCTCAGCCCAGTCTTATCCAAATTAAAGCCTGAGAGAGCAAGAAGCTGTCCACTGCAGCAACACCAGGCCTACCAACCAGCAGCCAGGAGAAATTTACCTCTTCCATATCCACAGTGTCTAGGGGGTATAAATGTAATAACATCTCTAACCCAGCTCACAGATTGACTTGCAAATGTGCCTTGTCACGGCTCTGCACATTCCCCCTGGAATCCAGAGCTATTTCTTTGAGCTCTTGCTGAGTGTTTGCTCAGATATTGGTTTTATTCCCTGGATTCCCAGTCAGACCCAGGCAGCTGTGCTACAGTGTTTCCGCCTCAACAGGGAGGCAAACCAGGTTCATGGCCACAGGCGTTAATCATGCCCATAACCTGATCCCCAGGTTACAATCCCACGCATGAATGAGATGCACCCAATCCAGCCTGATGGTCTACCTCTGGTTCCCTCTGCAAGAGCCTGCGTGGCTGGGGTGGGGTAGAAGTGGATTTTCTCCCACTCAGCTTGACGGAAGTCAATCTGCTTCTCAGAAAAGGTTTGAGTAGTAAAGCACATGTAGGAGCACCTCCAGATGGTGTCTTTCCCAGCCCCAAATCCAGGAGAAGCACTCTCTGCCAGGAATCCCCATCCAATATCTTTAATAATATTTCCAGATAGGTGGACCCGTACCATCAGACTCAGGAAGCCCACTCTGGCCATGGCGAAGAGACAACGGAACTTCTTCTAATGCCCCACTTTCTCCAATCATATGCAAAATAACCACAAAGCAATACAAGTAAACAGAAATGAAAGCAATGACCACAAAATTTTATCTAGAAACAGTGATCAAAAAAAGCAGGAAAAATGTTGAAGGAAGCCCAATACCTGAAATGGATTTCCCACCAAAAATCAAAATAAAAAAAAAAAGTCATATATATTTATGTATTATTAGGTAACTAAGAACTAAGAAATGTATCCTAACCATAAAACTAGAAGAATAAAAATTAGAAGCAATTAAGAGAGTTAGGGCTATGGAAAATCAGGTTGGACTAGTACTGCAACTCAAATTATGAGAGAAAAAAGAAAATAGTATTACAAACATTAAGAGGAATACTTGAATTCTTGACTAATTCAATTAACATATAGGTCAACTGGAATAGAGTCCATATTGAAAGATATAATTGAAGAAAATGGCTAAGAAATTTAAAAGAATAAATATTGAAAATTAAAGTGATTTACTGAGTTCTAAAAAAATTATGATGCAGAAGTCAGCACCAAAATATATTCTAGAATTATTGGGTCTTTCTCCATTAAGAACAAATGAATGAGCCAAGATTACAATACCGAGCCAAATTTTCATTTATGTGTGACAATGATGGAGATAGTCTTGACATGAAAAATTTCATAACAGACAGGCTATTAGTTACCATAGTAACTAATACTCACTGAATATCCCTATCTGCCCCAAACTGTGCCAGTCATTACTCCATGATCCATCCCGTACTAACCCATTTGATCTTCACACTCTAGGAGGCAGATACTACTATTATATTCACCACCACCCTCAATTTACAAAGGAGGAAACTGAGGCCCAGAGAGATTAATCTCCACAAAGGGATACAGCAAGTTAGTGATAGAGCCAGGATTGGAACCCAGTCGTCAGACTCAACTCCCAAACTCTGAACCACTGTCCAATGATGAATCTAAAGACGGACGAAAGCTTTGCGCAGTGGCAGTATCGTAGCCAATGAGGTTTATCCGAGGCGCGATTATTGCTAATTAAAGACGGACGAAGTCTACCACCACAGTGATTGTTATAGGTTCAGCAGACAATCAGGCTCAAGAGACCTAAAAGGCTTTCACCTAATGCTAAACTGACTTAAGTTTATTAAACGACGCAGGACAAGAAATGCAGCAGATACTCCTCTTCAACTCCTAGGAAAGACCAGCAGCCACCTTAACACCTCACTTACATGACACAGGTACCATTGCCCTGGACAATGGCCAAAGGTGCGTGGGAGGCACCTTGACACAGAAGCTGCAGCCTCAGTTTCTCACCAGTCTTTCTGGTCACAGAGGCCTGGGCCCTGCATGCCAGCTCACGGGTCCCCTAGGCCAGACACAGTCCCTCACAGCGGACATGGCAGCTACAACAGTCTACATGTATCCTGTATAGTATTTTAAGAGAATCAAACTGGGAAAAGACAAGCTCAGAGGTCATTCTCCCAGGCAGGCACAGACTGGACTCCAGGCCAGAGAGGAGCTCTTTACTTACAGCTATGTACTTTGCTGTAAGGAAATTTGGAGCTTCTTGCAGAACACATTTCTGTTTCACATTCTCACAGCATACGAATCTGTTACTTGCTTCAAATGTAAAAGCAAATCCCAAGGAGAAGGAACGGGAAGAAGAGTCAGGTGTCCATTCTAACAACACAGACCAAATCCTTTCTCTAGGTAGCATTCCTTCTAATGGCACCATGGAAGGTTTTGTTGTTTTTGTTTTTGTTTTTTGGGTAGAGGGGAGGAGATTGTTTTATTCTGTAGCCACCTGGAGAAAGATCAGCACCTGAAAGGGCTGAGGCTCTTGAGTCATTAGGCCAGCATGAGAACAAAGCAGGCTGTGATTGGAAGCCAGCAGGCCAAGTCCTGGGACTCGCCAGGAGACTAGCTCTGATTTGAGGACGCAAAACACCTACAAAAAATATATATTTCAGACACTACAAAGGCCTCCCTGAAAACTCAAGAGAAGTGACAAGACATGTTCTTAGAAAGTCAACAAGAGCTAATCAAAGGCTGACGGGCTTCTAAAAGGATCACTGTGTGTTTATTTCAAAGGTGGTCTTTGAAAGTGTTTCAGAAGTCAAGGACACTTCCAGGGAGACGCAACACAAAGTTACCTGGAGTAAAAAAGGACAGAAACAAAAAGGCCTCTTCTGCCTTGCCAGAGAGAACCAGGAAGGCGCAGCAGGAGATGTGCTTAGGGCAGAACCCACTGCCACTGGCCTGTAAGCTTCTAGGTCCAGGCCAACCCCTCTCCAAGGGGCAATCCTAGACCAAGCACTAGTATATGGACTTTCAGCCTAAATGTTTCCACAAGGATGGCTGAATGGTGAATCGACATCATGCACTCACTCAGAACCCTCTTGGGTCAAGCAAAGATACATGCTATGATGTCATCCTTTATAGCTGAAGTCAGCAAACTGGCCCATGGGCCAAGTTCAGCCCTTCACCTCTTTCAGTAAAGAATTTCTGAAATACAGCCAAGGCTGGCCTCATGAGCAAGCAGCCTGTGCAGTCACTGAGGGCCCCCACACTTAGAAGGGCCCCATATTTGTTTTAACATGCTGCTGTTGACTTTTTGAAATTCTTAATTTTTTTAAAAGATTTTATTTATTTATTTGACAGAGAGAGATACAGCAAGAGAGGGAACACAAGCAGGGGGAGTGGGAGAGGGAGAAGCAGGCTTCCTGCCGAGCAGGGAGCCCGATGCGGGTCTCTATCCCAGGACCCTGGGATCATGACCTGAGCTGAAGAAATTCTTAATTTTTAAACAAGGAGCCCCAAGTTTTCACTGTGCACTGGGACCTACATACAATGTAGTGGGTCCTAAACATAGCTATGTTTATGAATAGTCTATGGCTGCTTTTGTACTCCAGTGGCAGAGCTGAATAGTTGCAACAGCCAAAAATATTTATCATCTGGCCCTTTGCAGAAAGTTTGCTGTTCCTGCTTTATATACTACATTGTGGTGCACACATTATAGAGAATACAGGTAGGAGCATGGTTGTGCTGTGCTATAATGGACAGACTGCAGGCTTGGATTAAGAAGATCCCAGAGGTAGGGCACCTGGGTGGCTCAGTCATTAAGCACCTGCCTTCGGCTCAGGTCATGATGCCGGGGTCCTGGGATGGAGCCCCGCATCAGGCTCCCTGCTCAGCAGGAAGCCTGCTTCTCCTCTCCCACTCCCCCTGCTGTGTTCCTGCTCTCACTATGTCTGTCAAATAAAATCTTTGGGGGGACGGGGGGAAGATCCAGCGGTATATGCTGAACTCTAGGAAACAAACCGAGGGTTGGGGAGGGGAGGGGAGGGGAGTGAGGGGTTGGGGTAATGGGCATCAAGGAGGGCACCTGATGTAATGAGCCCTAGGTGTTTATATGCAACTGATGAATCACTAAATTCTACCTCTGAAACTTAAAAAAAAAAAAAAAAAAAAGAAAGAAAAAGAAAAGAGACCCAGAGGTAAGCAGCCTGGCTCTGCCTTTGGTAGCTCATTGTTTCTACTTTACCTCACTTCTCACCCTGAACTTCCTCACCATTATTTAAAATTTGTATCCTGGATTACTAACTACAGTTAACATTTTCTTCACAATTCTTAAGTTTTGTCTAAGAAACCTTACACTTTTACAAAGGTAAAAGAGGATATAATAAAAATTTATGAACTTGTCACTAAGTATAAAAAATTAAGAAAACCCACCTGATGGCTGGTCATTTGGCACATCTTTGGAGAACCTATAGATTCCCTTTGTCTTGGAACATCCTCTAGGGAGACAGGGGACTAATTTATTGGCTGACTCCCTGCCATCTTCTGTCGAATGTTCTTATTAAAGCTACCCCCAGGGGTCATTAACTTTCTCACTTGCAAATCGTGTCCCTCGCCCCCCTGAGCATCACCTCTGTAGCAGGTCAGGTTGAACCTGACACTGGAGCTGCTATGGCAGCAAGGGAAGAATGCTGCCGCCCAGGCTTTGCCTCCCCAGGCAGAGCCCAATGGGAGCCTCGGGAAACAAGGTGCTAAAGACCACTCACAATATGAAGTCTTCCAGTCCATGAAAACATGTTTTCTGTTTGTGTTTCCTTTAATTTTATTATTTTTTGTAGTTCTCAGCATTATTTTGCAGTTTTCAGGATAGAAGTCTTACCTCTTTGGCTAAGTGTATTCCTCTTTTAACCTTGTGATGCTACTGTAAGTGGGATTATTCTCTTAATTTCCTTTTTGGGTGGTTCATTACTCGTGTATAGAAACACAACTGATGTTTATATGTTGATCTTGTACCCTGCAATTTTACTGAAGTGACAAATACTTTAGGCTTTGCAGGCTATATGCAAGACAATCAGTGTGATAAACCACACTAACAGAAAGAAGGCTAAAAAACAATGAGCTTCCCAATATGGAAGAAAACACTTGACAAAACTCAACACCCTACCATGATAAATGACACTCAACAAAATAGGTACAGTAGTAATACATCTCAACATAAAAAAGGCTATGTAAGACAACCCCACAGCTAACATCATACTCAATGGTAAAAAACTGAAAGCTTTTGGATAGAAGATCCAATATAAGATTTGAAAGATGGGCTATAAGGCAAGAATGCCCATTCTTTTTTTAATTTTTATTATTATGTTATGTTAGTCATTATACAGGATGAATGCCCACTCTTGCCACTTCTATTCAACATAATACTGGAAGTCCTAGCCAGAGCAATTAGGCAAGAAAAATAAATAAAAGGAATCCAAATCAGAAAGGAAGAAGTAAAACGATTAACAGATGATATAATCTTATATAGAGAAACGCTAATTGACTTTTAATCAATAAAACCATGAAGAGGTAACATCTGAAATTTTGACAGGTGGAACTTCAAAGACTCACTGTATATTTCATCTTCCAAATTAAAAAAGAAAAATGTTCTGTAGTTCCCTTTAGTGACATCTTGATGTTCTTTCTCTGCTTAAAATATTAAATGTTTCTTGTAGTCCTAGTGGAAAAACCGCCTGCAATTTTAATACAAAGTGCCTGCAATTAGATCTGCAATATCAACATGGGTTTGAGATCCAAGTGACCACAGAGTATTTCAGGAACACAGACAACAACACATTTTCCCAGGATGGATGTGCTGGTGCATGCCCTCCCCACACCCACCACAACTGTACGCTGTGCATATAGTGCCTAGAAGCCAGAAAAGTAGGAGTAGGGCTTGTGCCAAATTGAAGCAAGATAACCAAAATTTACTGGGGCTTCTGAAAGCAGAAATTGGGTGTAGGTGGAAACGCTGGAAGAAAAAGTAACTATTACCAAAGAGTAAAGTTCTAAGGTGGCTTTGGTATATGCCTGAAGCAGCTCAGTTTGTTAGAAGGAGGGATCCCCAGGGTTTCCACCCAAGACAGCCAGCCCATTTCCCTTAATCTCAAGGGGTCTTTAATTTTGATTATTATTCAGAAATTAAGTTTGTATTATAGCAGGGAAAAGTTTCCTCCTAAGTGCTAATTCCACCTGAAACCCATCAACATTTCCCTCACCCACCCATGATATTTAGAACTCAGGAATGAAACAGTGTAAGGCAGGAGTCAGCGAACATTTTCTGTAAAGGACCAGATAGTAAATATCCTAGGCTTTGCAGGCTATAAAGGTCTCGGGTGAAATCACTCACTTCTGTCCTCATAGCATGAAAATAGCCATAGCCAATATGTAAATGAATGAGGATGGTTATGGTCCAGTAAAACAAAACTTTACTTTAAAAAACAGGCAGCTGCCAAGATGTGGCCCACGGGGCATAGTCTGTGGACCCTTAATATAAGGCAAGTGAGCAGCTTCACAAATCTTAATGCTGCGTTCTTGGAAGGCCTGACTACCCTAGCTTTAATTGTGAATGTTGCAAAATTTCTCATCCAAAAGATGTGCTACCTTATGGACCCTGCCCCATTTGGTCCCGAGTCCCCTCCTCTTCTTTTCCTATACAAATTCTTTGTGCTATCAATCTGAACTCACCAAGCAAGAGAGTGCTGAACCCAGGCTAATAGCTATCCCATTTCTGACAGTGGGTAGTCAAGCCTGCTCTGGCCCAGCAGCCACCTCTCCCATTTCCAGCAATGACTAATAACAGGAGGGAGCCTTTGCACAAAGAGAGCTGGCTCAGCAAGCTCAGGAGAAAATGATTTTATCTTTCAGTAGAAAAAAAAAAGGTTAAAAATGCCAATGTTGTGTTTGCACTATAATTATTCTATTAATCCTGACCTTGAAAACTGAAAATCAACTACCATATAATCATAGCATAATTGTCTGTTAATATCTGTCCTTGGGAAACTAGAACACTGGAATCAGTTCTCAGAGCTGGAATTCACACGGTAATTAATCTTAAATTCATGGAACAACTCAGACATGGCAAAATATACGTGCCTTTAGTCAACTCTGGATGAAGATATTGTGCATTATTAAAGTGTCTGATGTACTTGGGCCACAGAAGCTTTACAGTGGAGGAAAGTAAATATGTACTTTTTCGATGGGTTTATAACAGGCAACATTTCCAGACAGCTAGAAAGCTGGTAAGGCAGAATTTCGATAGAAGCCCTGTTTTGTCTACTCTGGACACCAAATTAACTAATCTAATAAGTATCTAGGAGCCAATCAGATAATTAGTTATCTGTAACAATACTGAAAGGCTTTGCAGAGACGAAGTATCAGTTACCCGAGACATGACTTACATACACAGCTGACTTGAGCAGAATGGCTTACAAGAGCCAGTCAGTGATATCTTGTTCCAGGAGCTCAGGGTGTTTAAAGGAGGACCTTAAAAGGGGAGGAGGAGGAAAGTGAAGGTACAGAGAAAAGGGACGTGCCCAGCCAGCAAAGTGGCACAGCAAGGGATAGGGAGCTTGACAGAGTCCAAACAAAGACACTAGAATACAAAAAGAGGAGTCTGTGGCTTGTAGATCAGCGTTTCTCTGATGTTTCTGTATGTATAAATCACCTAGGGGGCTTAGCCATGTACAGATTCTGATTCTGTAGGCCTGGGGTAGAGGCCAAGATACTGTGTTTCTCATAAGCACCTGGGGAGACACCTTGTACACCTGAGTGGCAAGGATGGAAGTCTTCAGTAGTTCTAGGTGGAAAGGGATGGGCAGAGGTTAGAAGCCAGCCCTGAGAGATCACCCCATACAAACTTCTCATTACATGGATGAGGAAATGGAAGCCAGGAAGGTTAAGTGATTTGCCCAGGGTTATGGTAATGATAAAGCCTTTTGACTTCCATTTCAGTGCATTTTACCTCTCTATAAAATCTCTATGAAGGGTTCCCAAAGACCAGCAAGAGTTGGAGGGTTTTTCTTTTTAAGTTTCTCACAGAATTACTGTGAAAAGATACTTCCAAATCAGGATCTTTTTTTTTTTTATAATGACAATTTCATAGTAATCCTATAACCAGTTCATTCCCTCCCTCTACCGCCCCCCCACCGCCATTAAATCCAGGACTGTGCTAGGAAGCAAAGAGATCTTCACAACTTCCCCTACTTTGAATAATTTTTATACACAAAGATTCTTTGATTTCAAATAATCTAAAAAGCCATGATCTGAAGAACTGGGTCATTTGAAAATAAGGGGGAAAAAACAAGCAAAATTCATGGACTTTCCTGGAAGAAAAAAAAAAAAAAGGAATTTCCTGGTGAAGGAAACTATAAAATTATTTACTTTCTCACCATGTTATCTAGGAAAATTTCCAAGTCAGCAGTTGTAATCATAGTCTCACAGCTAGTCTAGCCAAACCAATTTCTGAGTCTCCTTCCAACTTTCATTCCAAGTTGCATCTCCCTACAAACCTTTAAGTCTGAAATGTTATAACATCTTAAACATGACCTCCGAGAAAGGGGAATGCTACATTTCTGAGCCTGCTTTGTTCTACTTTTCCCTGGTGCACAGGAAGAGGGGTGACTGGTCTGTTCAGAAACTCCTCAGGCAACCAAAAGGCCAAGAATCCAAGCCCAGCTAACGCTCACATTCAGTTTACAAAGTGCTATGCCTCTCTGGCCAAACAGAACTCTACCTGGAGGATTGAAGAGAAATGAATGCTTCATCCCGAGTCTCAACATTCTGCCTGTCTGACCAAATCAGCCAGGGAGACCTTCCACCACAAAGCCTCACAAAATTCATAAGGGTACTGAACATTCCCTGATGTCCCCTCTGGGGTTTTGCACTCAAATATATCCCTGGCAGCCAGTTCTGGAACATTTGGATGTTCTATGATGGGGGCTCTATTGCTGTGCCCTCTCCGAATGGGCAGACCAGGGAATTTGTAGCCATACATTTAAACAGCTTATTTAGCTGTGCATGTTCCACATTAATTGATCCTGCCTTCAATTCGATTTGTGCTTAATTTTCTCCTTACACAGATAATACAGATAAAATTTGATGGGCTGTGCTGGCCCTGGGCTGGATGACACAAAGCCTTGATGCATTGATGCAGATACGTGCAGAGGAAAGGGATGCCACAGATCATAGCTGATGGGGCTCATGTGTTCCAGAGCAGGGTTCCTAGTCTGGCCTGGTCTATCATTCATGCCTCTTCCTTTCCACTTCTCCTAATTTTGTCAATGGGACACAGTAGAACCTACCAAGCAAAGGATAACCCTCTAATAACTTGCTTAATGATTCCTGATGGGGGGCACAGGGTAACTATTTTCTATTACTTTCTCTTTACATTCCCTGACCCTCAACAAATGGTTGAAGACACCATCAGGACATTTCACCAACCCTGGGATTTGGCTCTCTGCGCGCACTGTAAGCATTCTTAGAAGAGCTAGCCAGTACGAGTATTTTCCATCAAGAGGACTTGCCTGAAACAGAAGTTTGTACTTAACAGAAAACACTTTTCTCCTTCATGCCATGTTCTGGTTCTACAAAGTTTTAGAGTTTCTATTCTAGCTGTTCTGCATTTGGCCCGCCAGTCCATATCTGTCAGCCACATCTATTCACCAGACAGGTGCAGAGTGACTCTCCAAGAGAACATTTCAGCCAGGACACTGTCAGTGTTCTAATCACCAATGGCAATGCCAGGCACCAAGGAATGTAAATCATCATCAGCGGAGAGTCCTGGCTCTGGGCATCCAGCTTGGACTTATAAGCTGCTATGGGTAGCCTTTATGAATACTGAGTAATTATGACTTGGGGACAAATGCTGAAATTTATTAACAGTAAGCTTTGGCCTGATACCAAGGTCACATTGCATTAGAGAAAGCTCGGGCATGCCATTCAGCCTGAGCTACAAACACCTCCTTGCTGCCACTCACGGATCTTGGAGGCCGATTAGCTCTGCTTGCATCTGTTAGCACAGAGAACTCAAGGATGACACAACTGTCTATGCGGCAGTGTCCTGGTGAACCCGGAAGGTCAGTGTGAAAGAAGGGAGATCTCTACTGGCATCCCCTTGGGATAAACTGGTTTTTCATCTAATGTTATCAGTGCTAGAGAAGGCAGTGCCTCCAACCGAAAACGTTCCTATCCTCCTTCATCCCCTCGACAAACCCACTCCTTTTCCTGTGTCCTTGGCCTTAGTAAAGGTCACCACCAACCCTCAGTTGTCCAAAGTAGAAACTGGGGGCCGTGCCCAGCACTTTCCTCTTTCCGTAATCCCAGCACCTATTTAGGAATCAAGTTCCACCCATTCAATCTCCACAATGTTACCCGAACATATTCTTTCATAGTCTCATCACAGACCCCTAACTAAGGTGCTCAGCTGGGCTAGTAAAACATCAACTGGGGTCTCCTGTTCTCTAGCCCGTCCTTCCCCCCATTCAGCTCAACCCACCCTCCACACATCATTAGTGTTTATCCTAAAATAAAAACCTGCCCATGGCACTCCTCTCATTTAAAACTTCTAGTGGCTCCCATAACCTATAGGATAAAATTCAGACTCTTTACCATTGTTGCATTGAAGGTTTATGGCCTTCACACCCACCACCCATTTCTTCCAACTTCACTTCCTGCTGTTACTTCCACATCCTCACGCTATGTGAGCCCAGCTACTCTTTCCCAACTGAGTCAAACCCTTTCATACCCTCTTCTGCCTGAAGTACCATTTCTCCCGACTTCTCAGCATGGAAAATTCATACCCATTCTCCAGATTTGCTCAAAGATAACATCTGTAAGACTTTCTCTGATGCCCTTTACTTATCATGACAATGATTTTTCTTGTGTTCTAATTGGTATTTCACATGCTATTATCTAAGGTCACAGTGGATCTTCCTAGTATCTGAATTTCTAGCTCCCAACAGATATTTTTACACACTGATATTTAGGGAAAGAAGGGAGAAAAGGAGTCCATTAGTGTGTTGCTCAGAAAGACCATATAGAAAGCACAAATTCTATCTTGTGTATGGGTGGATATCCCATAATACTAAAAAGTCCAAGCTTTTGGGGGGAAATGGATGTTGTGCAGATATAACCTGTCTTTGGACAGCAAGTGGAACTTCCAACAAACTGGAAAACTGCCCCTTGTGCACTGAAGCCCGGTATTGTATTAGAAAATCACATTTGCTCCTCAAATCCCAGGCTCTCAGCCAACTCCAAGCCCAGATGGATAAAAAGCCACTGGCATGAGACTATCATCCCTGCCTGACATGCCCAGATGCACTCCTGTTGTGCATCTATCTGGGTCAAAGTTAGGCTGCTGGAAGATAATCATAGCAATATAAATATGGCTCCAAAACTTGCAATCAGGCAGAGCTGGGTAGAAGAGGGTAAAGTAGTACAGAGTCTGCGAGGGACAGGAAACAAACTTTTAAGGAAGTCAAAACACATGTTTTTTTCCTTCAATATTTACCCACAAAGTGCTAATCTTCTAAATGCTAAGTATCTTAATACCTTTTATTTTTATGGGAACTGTACTAGAGAGAAATGGGGAAGCCAACAGGGAAGAATGAGTCCTTCTACAGGCCAAGTCTTCTCCCCACAACGAACACCAGCCCAAGCATGCACCCTGCCCCAAATTACCAGGGGACCTTTAGTTAAATCTTGCTTCAATATCCATTTTCATTTTGGAACTAGATCTTTACATTTCCACATATCATAATCCAGAGTATGACACTAGGGGATGGAAAAAAGCACATGCTTTTTACTTCCAGGCATGCTTGGCTCTTTTAAGGACTTCAGTGCAAGACTACCATCGTTAATCTGTGTCAGTGCCCTGATATGAGAAATGGGAAATAAGCCACACAGCATCGTCATTTCATCTGAAGTGACAGAAGTAGGGAGCGGACAACTGAACTGACACACAGTAAGTGTATAATAAATTCCAATGACCCCTCCCCACTCCCTTCCAATGATAGGCTCATATGTTTAATATTTTTTAGTATCTTTATTAAAAAATCTGTACTTTGCTGAAGTGAACAGAAAGCCCTCGTATTTGGCTGAGCCAGTGACATTCAAAGTCTCCACACCTCCTCCTCCTCCTCCTCCTCCTCACACACATAACTGTCACGGGCTATGCAGGCCACATTGCATGTGAGAAGGCAAAAAGAATTTGATTTTCATCCCCCTTAAGTGAGATAAGAGGTGAAGAATGGACAGGATAAATAAGGCCATTCCCCTTGTAGGTCTTGCAAATATTTAGGGCTCATTTTGAAATCACAGAAACAAATCTCTGCTATGTTGAGACTTTTTTTTTTTCCTTACACACTTAATGTGAAATACAGCAGTAAATTGATCATGTTGGTATTCCTAAGTATCTATAGTTGACAGGGGCAACAGGTTGGGGGGAGGGGGGAGGAGAAAGAAAAAGTAACTTCTTTTCAGAAGGAAGTAACCCACGGATAGTACATCAGTTGCTGCTAGGTCAACCCTGAATTGATTTTTGTGTAGCGAATAGTTCTCTTTTCTTGCCTTAATAGTTGAGCAACAATGAGTACTGGCAATTTGCCAAAATTAAATTATAGCCCCATCAGCTACTAATGACACAAGTGTCTCTTGGAGCAAAGAGGACTTGGAAGAAAAGGATATATGCCCAGATCCTTTAAAATGATTTAAGGGATAATAACTTGTCAAGAAAGTAAGGCCTTCTCTTATAATGGCAATTTGAGCACATATAACTATGCTTCTTTTTTCTTGGAGAAGCCCTTCTCATTAAAAAACCAAAGTCCATAAAATTAAAGGAAAACTTGTAATCAGTAGTGGAAACAGAGTTAAGGACGTTCTCATTTTAGAAACTTTTAGGAACTTCTAGAAGGCCTCCTATAGAATGGTCTGGTTTGAAGAAAGGTTGATGGCCAAATCCCTTCTCACTACCCACAAAGTTAGCATAAGAGACCCAAGCAGGACCCCTTAAACATCCCAAGTTGGAGATGTGGGGGAAGGAAGTGAAGTTGGGCCTTGGCACAGCTGACTGACAAAACAGTTTACTCCAGAGCTGCTGGGAAGGGAAGAAAGATCTGGTAAGTCCTGACCAGTCAGCCCAGCACATCCACAGCACCAAATACAGTGTGGGGACCACACTGTCCTCTAAGAGATGGTCATACCTAAACCCCATCCCAGGACCAACTACAGAATTCATGGGTCCCAGAGCAAAAATGAAAACGCAGGGCTCCTTGTTCAAAAGGCATTGAAAAGATAACACACGGCCTTTGGCCAGAAAACTCCCCCATTGCTGTCTGAACTCCTCCCTCCCCACACCCTTCTCTAACCTGGTTATCCCTGAGGCCTTCCCTGAAGCCTTCCCAAGCTGCTGCTGGTACCTCTTCAATTTAGCTCCCTCAGTGAAATGGAAATAGGGACCCTCCTTGCCCCACCCCTCACCTTGCTTCCAAACAGTTCCTCCCACATCCTGTTCAGAGGCCATGCCCTGCTGCTATCCACGTCTCCCTAGTATAGAATCCACTGGTAGTCATACCCTGCACTCACTCGAGAATTTGTCTTTCCACCTCTGGCATCCTCTTAGCCAACCGAACATCCCTGTAGATAACCTACCCCACACGTACCTTGCTGATCAGCAACTTGACCTCCATACCATCCCCCACTCCATCCCAGCATCTCTCCCTCCCCCCAACACACACACACACACACACAATCCCACAGGCATTCCTTAAATGAAACTGAACCACCGCAAAATCTCATTTTCAGGTATTTCATTCTTACCAGTCCTTCTCTCTTCCAGTTAGTTTACTTTAGCACCCCCAGTAAGACAATTATTTATCCTCATCAAGGCCTCCATTGCATTGACTCCCTCATTATTTCATTACCCATAACCCCCCCCCCCGCTGTCTTTACTTTTGGCTGAGTCCAATTTAGACTCCATTGTTCATTGGTATAATTGCTCCCTTGCAGTCTTCATCATCTCCCTTCTCTCCCTGCTGTATACTCATGTGGAGAAACCCCAACTATCTGTCTGCTCTGTGCCAACTTGTTCAGAAAACCAAAAGGGATCCCAAGTGAAAGGTCAAATAAAATGACAACCACACCTTTATTATCCTGGTGCCTTTTTCTTTTTAATTTCAAAGCTAGAAATTCTAAGCACTCAACAAAATAAAGCACACTACTATAAAGGAACAAAAATCAGATGAGGTGATAAATATCTTCCCTAAAATCCTAAATCCATCAATTATTTCTACATGATTTCTCAGAGTAAAGACTGTGGCCTCAGAATTCTGATCCTTACAAGCTCTTACACATGTACAAGGACAAAGAAGCAATCTCAGCTGGTCCACGTAGGCTCACCATGTGTATCATCCCCCAAATCAACACATTCCACGTCACCAAAAGAGGAATCAAAACCAGAAAATTAAAAGTGAGGAAGTCCTCTCAAAGAATAAGAGTAGCGAAACAAGTTGTCCAAATAAGTGCAAATATGGTTATAAAACTTAGTGTAAGTATTGAAAATAAATCCCCTTGTGAGGATTAAAGGTAAAATGCTCCAACCAGTGTCTGGCATATAGTTGACTATGATCATTACAAAGAAATTGATTTGTTACCAATCTCAATCTAAAGTACCAAACTCTATGAAAAAAATTCAAGGAAATTGACAGAAAAGGATGAATTGGAAGATGTAGAGAGAAAGGAAATAAAATCATATTAAGTTATCATCCTATGACAGGTTAAGTCCGAAAATACCAATGTTCTTGAAGCTAATAGTTAGAAGCAAGATGTGGGAGTATGTGTGCACACACGTGTGTATGTTGTTTCATGTAATGTTGTGATCCTCATTCTAGGAGCGTACACCCTATTTACCCAGCAAAGCATTTCGCTTTGTAAATCCAGAGGGCCACCATGGAATGATGCAATGCAGTGGCCGTGTACACAGCCTGACTGTTCGCTGAGTGTGGGTCTTCCTTTGTCACCCCACAGAAGAGATGGCCAAAAAGAGAGCAAACCCCCTTAAAATGGGAACCACTGCCCAGGCCCGTAGGGCTCAAGGCCATCTTGTCTCTTGTACAGAAGGTGGTCAGCCTCAACCCACATAGCCGGAGAACAAGCCCTTCTCTAGCATGAAGCCATAGCTCAGAACCAGTCCTAAAAGGAGCTTCAAGATTCCCACTTCCTGAGCCCAAGACTTCCCACAGCAGAGTAGCAGTGTCTATGCAATTTGCCCTCTGTGACCCTGACTGCCCTCGTGCC
This sequence comes from Zalophus californianus, assembly GCF_009762305.2. NCBI lineage: Eukaryota > Metazoa > Chordata > Mammalia > Carnivora > Otariidae > Zalophus > Zalophus californianus. Next base: position 43,071,327 of record NC_045609.1, read on the forward strand.
TACTGAAAAGAGCTTTCAGCACAACATCAAAACAAGGCCACACGCAAGACATCTTTAACAGCAATGGCAGTTGTTTGAGTTCAGAGTGGAAACTGCCACGACCAAGCAGAAGGGAGACAGATTGAGAATCAGGACGTCCCACATAGAAGGCACAAGATGTCAAAAACACCAAAAAGAATTGGAACCAGGAGGATACCAATTATCTTAGGGCCACTTTTTAAAATTTCCATAATTTCACTCGTTTTGTGTATATAATAATGCTCACCTTGAGGGTATATTTAAAATTTCCATGTCAGGCTGTGAGGCCCCCATCCCGGATTCCCTTGCTGTAATTCCCAAAGGTGATACTTAAGTCTCATTTCTCTTAAGTGTGTGTTTGGAGAGTGTCCAGAATGGTTATTCTAACAAAACCCACCTGAGGGGAAGGGACACGGCTCTCTAAGATGTTATCTCCTCACATAACATTATCAATAGATTTTTTTTTCCTGAATTCACAGTAATATTGCTGGGGCTTGAGGGCTGCTGGGCAGGGAACAGGAAGATGCGTCCCCATGAACGTGAGTCACAGGGCAGCCATGGCAGCCGGCTAGAGGAACCCATACACACCTGCTCGCACTCTGTCTACAGCAGGAGATCATTCACATCCCGCTCACAGGCTTCCACTTTCCATTTCATTTTGCTAATGCTGCAGTTACGTATGACTGACTTTCCCAAATTGGATATTAATGATTTACTCTCTTAAATCTAAGGGCGCTTACAAAACATGATAGTGAGTGGCTGAGAAATAATGCAAATCGAAAACCCTCCCCTCTCCCCATCTGGGTGTGGCCAGGCTGACGATTTACAGGAGGAAGTCTCTGAAGGCTCTTGACTAGGGCAGAGGTGGGTAGAGGAAGAGGGGCTGGCAGCCCATCTGCTTCAAACATCTCAGTTGCCTACTGACAGCGTGAGGATCGATTGCAAGGTGAGGGCTCTCCCCACGTAGCTGAATTAATAAAACTCATTCATATCCTCTCACAAAAAGCAAGAGGCACTTCAGTCAGCAGCGGCAAAGTGCAAGGATTAGATGCCCAGGCTCTGTCCCCAGGCTCTCAGGTCCCACTTCCAGCCCTGAGAGCTCTTCACACCCTTGTCTCTGCAAATCCACGTGGATTCCCACCTTGGAGATCCAGCCCAGGGCTCACCTCCTCCCAGGACTTGTCCCTGACTTACACCGTATTACACAGATTATTAATTTCTTCTCTATCCTGCCACCCTCCTGCATGGAATCACTTTCCTGGTCAACTTAGAGAGCTGACTACTACTGCATAGTACTGGGTCTGAAATGGGATTTTTTCAAGCAGAGGCACACTGCTTTACAATAACACTTAGCACTTACACAATAACTTAGTTCATAAAGCTTTGCCCTGTAGATTGTCCGTGTTTTACCCTCATATCCTCATACAACCTATGAGGTGAACAGGTGGACGCAAAACATATTATGCTAATTTTTTTGCAATATCTTTGAAGCTACTATTTGGATTAAAAGATATTTTGACATACGTTAAAGATAAGTTACTAATATTTCAGTTTTAACTTTATGTAGAGATCTCCCTTTTCCTGAGCCTTACCCCAAAAGCAATAACCTACAGCCCTCCTCCCGCTCTCAAACCAACCCCCCGGCGCACACGGACACACGTGAGAGTATGAGCTGGGGAGGGACAGGAAGGGCAGGATCAGGAAAATGTTTTGTGCACAACTCTTACTAAAACCTTGGAGAAATACTACATCTTAAGCTTTATCAAAATGCCTCGTCCAGTAAAGTATGCAATATTTTATTCTAGACATAAAATAGATGAAGAAACAATAAGCCAAGCTGTTTGACCAAGTTCATATCACTGGCAATAATGATACTATGCTTCAACTCACCTTCGAGTTAACGTCGTGAGTTCTTATCACACTGAGAAGTGGAGTTTGCTGCCTGGAGAAAGTGTTCCTCAAGCATTTACACGGTAGAATGAAGAGCATTTATGGAGTTATCAAGTGCCAGACACTACACCAGCCTCTTCAGATAATTATCTCAATACTGCAAGGCAGGTAGGTGTCTTTACCTTTCCCACATTCAGATAAAGAAACTTGCCCAAGGCCAGGTAACTGGAAAATAGTTGGGTCAAACTTAGGCTATGTGATTGGTCAGTCTCACTCCTAAACTTGGAAAACCATAATTCCAACTCCAAATCTCTCCCTGGTTTTTGGCTCATTCCACCCTTTCACTAGTAACCTTCCCTTGATGCCACTGCTTCCACTTCCTTGGGCAACAGAAACATTCCTAGGAACGTTGATGAAACCTCACTGAAGCAAGGAGAGAACATGGCACCTAGTCTCAGGAGTTCAGATGATGATCAGGAGGGAAGGGAAGAGGAGAAGTGGCGCATGCTCATTGCAGTGGGGGCTCTGCCCTCTTTGACCCTGTGTCATTGTGGACTTCCCACCAAGACACAAAAAGCAAGATGGATGAAAGAAGAAGAGCAGGACAATAGAGAGGACAAGAAGAGAGCAGAAAGACACGATCTGGAGGGGGTGATAAATTCAAATGGCATGGACACGGTGAGGAGGGAATATGGAAAGGGGCTAAACGCAAGAGTTTTCAAGACTGACCAAGTTCCAGATCAGCCAGATATTTAATCTCTGAGCTTTAGTTTCTGCACTTGCAAAACAAGGATGATTATCAGTGCTATGGTGATAATTAAATGAGATAAAGCCTAAAACATCTAACCCAGTGGCTGATTTATAGCAAACATTCAGTAACTGTTCGTTATTCTTATGGGCTTTTTAGTATGAAAAATAACAGAACACCCAGAAGAAAAAGGACAAGGCAAGTATGTGACCACATGAAAAAATAGGTGTAACTGACATGAAAACTGGCACCTGAAACCACAAAGGGGAGAAAAGCTTATGTCTTATTTTCAGAAAGGAGGAAATATACTAGGAAGGAAGCATAGAGGATGTCTTGCTTCAGTCTGAATGAAGTCTCACAGAGGCCACTGTACTCACTGGCATCAGTGGCTCAGAACAGGTTTGGGGTCAGGGGACATCCTCTTCTATTCTAAACCACAATGTGAAACCGACCATTGAACAATTTTTCAACAGATATACAAACTCCCCAGAGCTGTACTGAATGATGCTCATAATAGAATTAATAGTAGCCAGTAGTTGTTGAGAACTCATGCATGCCAGGTAATAGTCTAGGCACTAATACGTATCGTCACTACACTAAGCACATACTATCACTTACCACAGCCTATTATCCTCCTTGTATAACTGGGGCAATGGGATATAGGGAGGATGAGAAACTTACCCACAGTCACAAAGTTGGTGAGTTATAAACATGGCTGCGATCTCAAAACGACCAATTCAAAAGCCCAAATCTTTAATGATGGTGCTGACCTTAACCCCTAACTAAACATAATTTATGAAACTGGAGGGCCATAAATATCTTAGTAGCAGAATTCTAAAGATCTGAATTGCTGCAGTCATTTTAAGGTACCCGAAGGCATATAGAAACCAATAGGAAATCCTGGTTTAAGATTGAGGATTAGCCACATGGTTGGCTATTCCCTTTGAAGAAGAAAAACTGGAATTGCTAATCAAGAATTAACGCCTGGATTTCGGAACTATCACCTGACCTGCCCTAGTCTATTCCCTGCTGCTCTACCAGCCAACCTCAATCTTCTTGCATAACTCTCAGTAACATGACAACTCTATCATTTGAATTTGGTCCAACCAAAACTTCAGACACATCCTTAACTCCCCCTCCCCCTTCCAACATGCCACATCCAATCCATCATCAAGTCCAATCAGCAATGCCTTCACACTATATCCAGAACTCAACCACTTCTCACCACCGCTATTGTTGCCACTGTGGTCCAAGCCAACCTCAGTTCCTACTGGGGTTATTGCGAGAGCCTAAGTGGAATTCCCACTTCTGCCTATGCCCCCTCTACTCTATTCTCCCCACATCAGCCAGCATGAGACTTTAAAACACGTCTGTTTAAATATCTGGTCTCCGGTTAAAGTTCCCAGGTGGCCTCCCTCTCAATCAGAAAAAAGAACAAAAGTCTTACAATGGCCTAGAAGACTCTACATACCATGACCCATAATCTCTCGGACCTTCCCTCATGCTGGGATTCACCCTACCTTAGCCACACAAGCCTCCCTCCTCTTGCTGGCATAGGCCAGGCAGGCTTCAAAAGGCGAACTTTTCCATGCAGCATGGTGCCTTCTCCCAGACAGCCCATGGTCTACTTTTATGCCTCCTTTGGGGTCTCTGCTGAAATATCATATGAGAAAGGCCTTCCCAGACTACCCTTTTAAAATTAGCACCCTGCCAACCTCAGATATGCGCATACTACCTATCATCTAACGTTTTCCTTTGTTTACCTGTACACTTTATTGCCTGACGATGTTCCTCCACTAGACTGTCAGCTCTCATGAAAGCAAGAATTTCGGTCTGTTTTGTTACTGCTATATCTCAAGTGCCTGGAACAAGTTCTGAAAACATAAAAGATACCCAGTGAACATGTTCTAAATGATGACTAAATAAAGAACTTGAAGGCAGATAATATGGCTTCTTTCTCTTCGCTTCCCCAACAATGCCTGGCACACAGTAGACATTAAGGAAATGTGGAGATTTGAGAGGTTAAATGAGTATCTGTATTAGTCATGGTTCTCCAGAGAAACAGAACCAATAGAGTAGATGTGCATACGTATAGAAAGAGATTTAAGTAATTGGCTCCTGTGATTCTGGAGGCTGGCAAGTCCAAAATCTGTAGGGTAGACCATCAGGCTAGAGACCCAAGGGAGAGTCTATGTTGCAACTAAAGTCTGAAAGCTGCTGGCTGCAGAATTCCCTCTTGCCCAGAGAAAGTCAGTCTTTTGTTCTCTTCAGACCTTCAGTTGATTGGATGAGACTTACCCACATTAGGGAGAGCAATTAGCTTTATTCAATTTAAATGTTAGTCTCATCCAAAAACACCATCAGAGAAACACTCAGAACACTGTTTGACCACATATCTGGGCACTATGGCCCAGCCAAATTAACACATAAAATAAACCAAAACAGCATCCTGTTAAGGTGAATCAATAGGATGTATCAGCTTAAAGAAGAAGGTGTTCTGTCATTAAGCATTTAAGACACACCTGGAGTGATACACACTGTGCTAAGCACTGCAGGAAGTCCAAGTTGTCCTCTTCAAGGACCTCACAGGAACTACATACACCCCTATCTTCCTGCATGTGTTATCACTGCTCCATGTCCACTTGACCAGCTAGGGGTCCAAGAGAGATTGCACATCTCATCAGGCAAGCCCTTGCTCAAGGAAATACGTACACACAGTAAGGGGTTTGGCAGCTATACAGAGTAACTGAGCAAATGATAAGACCCCTACTTTACAAAAGAATGAGAAACAGCCTCTCGAGATATGAGCCTAACAACGGCCCCTTCCCTAGAGACTGTCACTGGCTACAAGGCTGGCCCCCAGCAGCCTTGTCTGTATTTCTGGCATTTGGCCTCCTTTTCCACACCCCTCCCTCCTGATTTCAAGTCCCTGCCAAGTCATGGTTTCCTCTGGAAAAACCTACCTACTAGTTAGGAAGCTCCATGAGAACAGAGGTTTGTCTGGATCATTCACCTAGCCTGACATGTTAGTAATCATTGTGATTATAATGATTATTACTACAATTATTAATTCAGAAAAAGGAAGTCCTATCATGAGTCTGCCCCTTCTGAGCACTAGTATTGTGTCTTTAAGACTCAGGTTGAGTTCACTTAATGCAGTTATCTCTTTATAGCAATGCAAAGAGGACTTTTTCACTCCCAGTTTTAGGATGAAGACATAAGCTCATGCCAAAGTTGACTGAGCCCATGCTCCGTAAAGAACACCGTGAACGTTTCTCCATGTACACCTGACATTCTCTGTAGCACTTCCAAAGTTTTCATCGTCTACTTGCATGATGATTTGAATAATTTGCATTTCCCTGACTAAACTACAATTCCACAGGAACCAGGATTTTTATTCACAGCTGAATCCCATCAGGTAACACAGTGCCTGGCTGAATTAAGCCGAACAGACTAGATGAAGCCACAGAACGAAATCTCCAAACTTCAAATGTCAGTGGCATAACACAATAAATATCTATTTTGTATTACTTGTGCTATATGCCTGTCATGGATTGGTAGGGGGCTCCGCCGCACATAGTCACTCAGGAACCCAGGGAGACAGGAGCTCCACCATTCTGTTGTAGCTACATGACCTGGAACACGTAGATCAGTCACTGGGTCTGCTCATGTGCAGAAGTGTCATGCACCAGCAATTCAATGTTTTGGCCCCAGACTGACATGCCCACCCACAGACCCTTGGCCAACAGGAGTCTCCAAGGCCAACTAACTGCAAAGGGTCTGGGAAAAGTAGGAGAGCAAAAACATTTTTTATGAGCATTACTCTATCTATCATACTGGCACCATCATAGATGTTCGATAAATATTTTTGATTGAATGTATGAATAAGTGATTGCTAACGACAAACTCTGAACACTCTACAATGAGTCTTGATCTGTTTCAAGCCCCACGTCACTCTAGGTGGAAGAAAAGATTCCGGGTCCATCTGGTGGTTCCTCTAAGCCCCAAGTCCTTTGCTTAAGCTTCCATTCAGTACTCATAATGCCCATGTCATGGATAAGTAACATCTCAGAGTTCTTGGTATTTATTTGGGAAGTTTTTCACTGGGCTGCATTAGTTTGCCCATAATTTCCAGTAAACTAGATCTGGAAACAAAGACAAAATCCTGGCTCCAGAACTTACTGGTGACGTTCAGGCCATAAAAAGAGCAAAGAGGTGAGAAAATTTTCTCTAAGAAAATCTTTAATGAAGTATAGCAATCATGTCTAAAAGCACAAGAGACAGAGAGAAACACCTATCAAGATCTGCCATACCAGGAACAGAGTCTAAAATCCTGAAGCCCTTCTCATAATGGGCCCAAGCACATGAAACTACACTTCTCTGCTTTTTACTAATTCACCATTTCTGGGAAAATGGTTTTCATCACCTCAGATTCTTAATTTTAAAATTCTTATCTTTAATAAGCCAATCAATTACTTGTGCCCAACTGAAGAATGGGTTGAAGGACAAGGAGAGAGAAAATAGGAAATTCCAAAAACACATCGAAAGAAAGAACCCAGATCCCTATTCTAGACATACTTGTTTGCTTGCCTCATCCACAGTGCTTCATAAAGAGCTGGCCCCCGGAGCAGGGAGGAAACCCCATCCACATAGCCAACAGACCCCAGACTAAAGAGGTTCATTCATTTCCTGGCCTTCAATTAACAGGATGCTCTCTTATTAGTTTCTCAGTTAAGTCTTGGGAATCTATAAGTCATCAATGACACATGCTGAGGATAAAATTGTATGCAGCCTCAATGGAGCTGAGCAAAAAAAGTAAAAGGATTCTGGTCAAGAGAAAGATGGCGCAGATCCAACAAGAGAAGTAGATGTGAGGATGATATGTGGCCCCAGGAAGGATGGGGGGGTGGGGAGAAATCTCAATATCCAACTTTCCAGTCAGGCTGCCCTTCACAGCTTTGCAATAACCCTGTCTTCTTCATGTGATTGGAGTTGAGGGAGGTCTGTCCCTTTCAGCCAAAAGGCACTTGATTCTACAAATTTTAAGGTTATTAATGATAATCAGCATTTACTAAATGCTTATTTTATCTGGCATGACACTAAAATTTTTATACTATGGTCTCCTTATGCCTGAGTGCAGTACTATTTTTTATCCCAATTTTACATTTGAGGAAGTTAAGGCTCTGAGAGGCTAATCTGATTATAACTCCCAGCTGAGGCAGGAATTAAACACAGGTGGATCTGACTCAGAGTTCATGCTCTTAGCTTCCAGACTAGACTGCTCCTTGACCCCTGAGCTGGGCAATCTTAGGAATCTGAGAATTACAGGAGAGCAACCCACTCCTCTAAAATTCTGCCACCTGGCTCTCATGAGCGGTGACCACATAACGAGGTGGGAAGAGCCTGAGGTTCAGGGTAGGAGTTGGATTTCAATCCTGGCTCTACAGTTTATTTACTCTTCCCCCAACCATCACGGCCCCTTCTTCACTTACAATAATGTCTAATGTTCAGGGTGGCAAAGGAATTAAACGGCAAACGTGAGACACAGTACCTAGCACCAAGCAGAGCCCCTAGCTTTTAATAAGTATCCGTTCCCTTCCCTATTTGTGTGGTTTGGAAGATGACAGAGCTCGGTTTGCAAAGTATAACACACAGCACGTAGTAGGTGACTGTACACTACGACCCCACCCTCCCTGCATTCTACCATCTCTAAGAGGTCTTGGCCATCGGCTTGATGCCACTGTCACCTCCAGGCCTCCACAGAGCCTCAGCTCAGTGCCTTTACATGAGGACCACTGATCTTGAGTCAAGGCTGATTTTTTGTTCTTCTGAAATGTGTGCGACTCTCGGGGAGCTGAGACAATCATCTGTGAAGAGCAAGAAATGCCAGCCTGCTTTTACTCAGAGTTGTCACCGGTGAACAGTGTTACAGCAGGTTAGTGAATTTTTCCAAAAGAATGAACTGTCCCGGGGGGGAAGGAGAGCAGGAAGAGGGTGATTACCTGTGTGACTCTGGCACAGGCTTCATTAACACTGCTCGCTACAGACGACTGCGAGTGAAGCTCAGCCGGACAGAGGCTCACAGCCACCAGAGATGGAGTCTAACTACATATCTGAAAAAGGTGTCTCTCCATTCAGCCGCGGCCTTCTGTGGGTGGTCTCTGGATTTCCACTTTCCTCAGACAAAGCAAGAGCTTGGAATCCTACCGAAACCTCTGCTTGCAGAAACGCTACCCATGCAGGGTGGAGGACCACCAGCACAAGGAAGGGAGAAGCAAGAGGCCCCCGCCCCCTTACACAGCCACGGGGAAAAAAAAATCTCACTTCATTCAGGAAGAGGTTGAGTTTCGGAAGTTGGTGCCCTCTACGCAAAGTGTAGTCGAGGGACCAGTGATGCCTGCATCGCCTGACAGCTTGTTAGAAACCATGCAGATTCCCAAGGCCAGTCACAGCCCTCCTAAACTGGAATATGTGCGGTGCAAGGGTAGGGAGGCTGTCAAGACGGATCTTGACTCCAGAGGTCTGGGGGAGGGTGTGAGATTCCGCATGTCCCGCGAGCTCCCAGTGCCGCTGGGCTACAGGGTGCACTTTGAGGAGTAAGGCTCCACATAACGGACCAGTGAGCCCCTGCACATCATGAGTCACTGGCCTAGCTGCGATGAGCGCTGTCCTCAGGTGTCTGTGTCATCCCAAACTGTCACCCATCCAATCCCACTAGAGCAGAGACAGCAAACTGCTCACCAAAACTGGGTGACCTCCTTCAACAGTGTGCACGGTCAGCCCTGGAAGGGAGCTCCCAGTTGGTCACTGATGAAGCTCCCTCCTGGTCACCTGGGGGGGAGGGGTGGTACCATGTGACCAGTTGTCACCAACGTGATGTAAGCAGGAATGCCATAGATTACATCCAAGCCAGGACTCTCAGGAAGCGAGGGCACATCCTCCACGATCTTCCCACGCCACTGGCCGTGGACTCTGAAGTCTTGGAGGACCCTAAATCAACAAGACGGAAAGAGACTGGGTCCCTGAACCGACACATGGAAGAAACCCAGCCTCTGGCCTTCAACCCTGAAGTGGACGGTTACACGTGCAAGAAACAGGTCTCTACTGTTTTTTTGCAACTGAAACTATGGTATTTTTTTTTTTCCAGCAGCTGGTGTTACATTAATACCATCACCATTATAATCTCCCCCAAGTTATAACAGTTACATTTTACTTAGTCATGGCTATTCCCTGCCAGGCACTGTTCGGGATGTTTTATACACATGGACTCTTAACCCCCACAGTGAAAACGCCCCCCATTTTGCAGACATAGAAACCGCAGCTCCAAAGACATTAAATAACTTGAGGATCCCCCGTCTATCCAATAAGTGCAGAGTCGGAACTGAAACCAGGGGTGTTTCACTAGGAACAAGAGCAAAGCTGGGACTGCAAGGGGCTCAGTTCCATGGAGATCTGTCCGCACAACGAAATGAGATTTCATCCCAAGCTAGTTATTACCACATCATACTGCTGCTTTCGTGCACCTTCCCAAATGGCTTTTCTCTGCTGCCTCTGTCCTTGGTACTCTCCCTCACAAAGTAATTACTAATAAAACTCCTGATGGTATGCAGGGATTCTCCACCCACCTAGCCCTAGGCCTCTCCTGGAGCTCCCTTGTCTCGAGGGTCTCTCTGTATTTTGCCGCACAAAATGGTTGCTGTCAAGATGGTATAATGTTCCTTGTAGGTCAAGGCTAATTGGTTGCTTCAGCAATGCCCTTATTGCTGAGCTGGCCTCTTCCACCAGCTGTTTTTGCAGGGTTTTTTCTCCCCCTTCTCCTCCCTGCCCAGACCTACACACACAGAACTAAAAGAACAACACTACATCAAAAACTAATGATGTAATGTATGGTGATTAACATAAAATAAAGAACGGTTGCAAGCTTCCCCAACCAAGGGAAGCACTAACATAAGGGGAAGGGGATGGTGAAGTCAGCCCCGAAAGCCCCTACACTCCCCACTCCCACCCCCAGCCCCCCACCACCACCACCAGTGCAGGGAGCCTAAGGTCATACTCCCTGCCATTGTCTTGCTGACTGAGTCCAGCATAGCTCATGCGCCCACCTTCCTTGTCTTCATCTCACGACCTCTGCCACTTCCCACACAGGATTTTGACCAGTGAGGGGGGTCATGCTCCTCACATAGCTCCTATGGTCATCTTCAGCCATGTGCAGAAGTTACCTCCAGACAGAAAGGTTGGGTACTGGGTCAGCGTGAGCCCCAGCCAGTCTTTGAATTAGATGCAGAGACAGAATGAGGGATTCTGCTCACGACAGTCAGGAACCAAAAATGACGAGAGATGGGACCCCCTGGGTGGCTCAGTTGGTTAAATGTCTGCCTTCGGCTCAGGTCCTGATCCCAGGGTCCTGGGATCAAGTCCCGCACTGGGCTCCTTGCTCAGCAGGGAGTCTGCTTCTCCCTCTGCCTACTGCCCCTCCCTCCCGCTTGTGCACACTCTGACAAATAAAATCTTTAAAAAAAAAGAAAATGACAAGAGAAAAGGGAAACCCAAGTCCTCATCTGTGAACAGAGCCCGTGCCTGGTACCGTATCTTATGCGTAGGCGGTGTTCCCTTATTACTTGCAGAAACAATTGAGTCAACAATTAGCAAATAAGTAGGTGTTCCAGGCCTGTAATATACGTCCGAAAGTGGAATGAGGGATTTAAGATATCTAAGAGATCAGGGAAAGCTCCACGGACAGAAGCCCTAAGCTGGGATGTGAAAGGGTGAATAGGAGCTTCCTGTGGGGACATAAGAACTCTCATTTCAGGAGTACTTCCACCTAGGTCTTACAGCTACAGAGGGGAGCAGAGACTTGCGATAATGTTACTTTGGGTGTGCACGCTAATAATGAGTGTCTCGTTCTTTTCCTGACTTGTTTACCGGTCTCTAATTAGATCCTCATGGGCCTCTGATTACCATGCCAAAGCAGCTGACGAAAAGACAGCCTGGGAGGCAGGTTCATGGCAATGCACTGGTGACTGATGTGAGAGGAGCCTTAAGGCAACTCTCCCAGTGGTACCAGCAAACACTGAGACCTGGGTAAGGCCTGCACTGGGCATGCACATCACAGGCAGGATCTTACTTAATCCTTTCAATGATCCTTGGAGGAAAACTCCAGCACCGGGGTTAGTGGGGCTTATTCCTGGTCAAGGGCTTGGCAGGAACAGAGGCAGAACTCAAACCCAGGCTGTCTGACGCAGAGCACATGCTTTTCACTGCAGTACCAGGACAACTGCCCACCTGTTGGTGAAGACAAGACCCATCTCTGACCACCACAGGCTGAGGCTCCAGAAGGAAATAACTTCTGGAAACAAAGTGTGCAATGCACAACTGCACCCACCAGGGTAGACATTGGGATTGAAACACAGCCTGCACCTCGAGGGTAACAGTGTCCCGGGGCTGGAGGAAAGAAAGGATGCCTGTGCCTTCCCACCAGACTTGACTCTCTAAGCCATGTGTCTCAAGGTTGTGCCCAGAGTCGGTTCCTTTTTCTAACTTCTCATGCCCAGCAAAGGCACTTTCTTAATGTGCTTAAAGGCGCTGTATGGTGTAGCCATAATCTGCTTTCAGGCTTTTTGGCTCCTTCATGGTATGCTATGGTAGATAATCTGGGGAGCCTTAGGGTCCACCGCGCTGAGATTCAAATCCCTGTTACGCAATTTACAGATTGAACATGCTGTGTGAGCTGGAGCAACTAATTCAACTTCTCTGCATCTCAAAAGTCCTCATTTAGAGGTTTAGGGTAATGTTACAGGTCTCAGCGGGAAATTCTGAAACTTGAGTTAAGGATGAAGTTGCAAGTGTAACATGATTGGCTTCAATGCTTAATGAATTGTTAATTCCCAAGAAAATCTGGGAACCAGAAGTCTAGACAAAGACTAAAGTACTTGCTCAGGGAAGGACTTGCTCAAGGGAGAGCAGAAGGACTTGCTCAGGGAAGATATTTCATGACTGTATTTGCAAGTTCTTGTCACGTGCAAGAGTGGACACAGAACCTTCCTGGCTTGGGCACCATCAGCCCACCTCCCCCCACCTGCTGGTAGGTAAGGGCTAACATAACAGAGGACCATGCTCCTGTTCGAAGACTAAGCAAGCACCAGGGAGGATTCTAGAAGGAGCCATGACACGACTTTGAATGAGTTTTACACTGAAGAACTGATAGCCTGAGTTCTTGTCTCAGCTCTAACATTAGCCCCTTGTGTCACATAGATACCAGAGTTCTCTGATAAATGAAAAGCTAAATCCTGGACGAGTGAGGCATGAGCCCACCTACCATAGGGTCATTGCCTGATGAGATACCTAATTATCACATAAAATAGTGCCTAACAGGGGCACCTGGGTGGCTCAGTCCTTAAGCGTCTGCCTTCAGCTCAGGTCGTGATTCCAGAGCCCTGGGACTGAGCCCCGAATCGGGCTCCTTGCTCGGCGGGAAGCCTGTTTCTCCCTCTCCCATGCCCCCTGCTTGTGTTCCCTCTCTCACTGTGTCTCTGTCAAATAAATAAAATCTTTAAAAAAATAAAATAAAAATTTAAAAAATAGTGCCTAGCATATACGCAAGTGCATAATCGTTGCCCATGTTTCACACTTCCTTTGTTTGCCTTGCACTCTTACGGGAATCAAATGCAAGCATTAACATGCAACTGCTCTGCAAGCTGCGAGCACTTGGTAAATATAAATGACCTCATTAGTAACACCTGACCCCTCTGGCCTGAGTTTCCCCATCTTTAAAGGATGGAGCAGATAGCCTGTCCTTCACCGCCCCCAGCCCACCATCTTGCAGGTTGATAAAGAATCAGATTAAGAGAAGAATGGGAAAGGATGGTGGGAAGTCAATTCGCTCTACAATAGGTGTCATCTGTGGTCCTATTAACAGGATACAAGGCAGCAGGGAGCTTTCTTTTTCAGGGAAAAAGAAATCACCCTTTCAAGAAAGAGTTCATTCCCATGACCCTCCCTACAAGGAGTCCTGGGGCCATTTTTACTAGATTGTGGAGATTGAACCCTCTCTGTCAGACAACTACACATTTCTCAGGTCTCTGAAAATGACAAAGCCCTCAGAGGTCTTTCTCCGAGCCTCTGGAGCCCACGATAGAGTTGAAGAATCAGGAGCCCCGGCTGCCTCTGACCCTTCACAGCGCTGTCCCCAAGGCCCTCATGGAGCCACAACGGGACAGTTCAGATGCCCAATGGGGAGAAGCAGATGGAAGGAGCTCAGGAAACAGAGGTCCTGGCTTAATTAGTGGCTTGTCCCTGTGCACACAGAGAGCCTGGGGAAGGGAAAAGCTACCAAGCAGGCAGGGCGAGGCGAGGCAGAACAGTCCTGGACCTGACTGATGTTTGCTGCTGTCCAACCCACCCCCCTCCCCCCATCCCACTCGGAATCAGGATCAGCTCAACTTCCCTCTGATTGATAACCAGGCCCCTGAATAGGTCAAGCCCTCCTGGACATGTATCTCCATGTGGCTCAGAAGTGGCATTTGAGAGGACAAATGTCAGAGAGAAAGGTCTTGAAATAAAGATGCTGACTTCTGTAGCTGTGGAAGCCTCTGAGCCCTGCGGCTCCAAAGGCCACACTCGGGGCCTTTCACACAGAGCTGCGAAGGTGAAAGCTCTGGGACACTGCCCTCCCCACGCTCCAGGAGGACCTCCACCCAGCTCTCCGGCTCACTTCCACACGCCCAGTTCTGAGGGACCCAAGCCATGGCTGGTCGCTCTCAAGTGTGGAAATAAAGACCTGTCTGGAGCTTCTGATTCAGTGGATGAGAAAGTGGCAAGTGCCTGATAGTACACCAAGGATAGTGAGCAAGGACTGTGGGAGTTCAGAAGAGGAGCTTACCCCAACCCAGGGAGCCGGGAAGTGTGAAAAAGCAGGTTCCTGAGTGGGGTCAGAAAGGGTGAGAAAAAGAGCCAAGTGCCGGGGGCAGTGTCTCCCAGTAGGGAGAGCGTCCTATACAAATCCACAGAAGTACAAGCCGGTAGACTGAGCGGGTGGGTTCTAAGGGGCTTAGGTTGCTGGCGAATGAGGAAAGGAGAATTTCAGGAGATCAGAAAAGGTGGCAGGCTGGGCATCCCAAAGCTGGGCACAGGTTGCTGGAGGAGAGCAGGGAGGAGATGCTGCAGAACCTGGAGCAGGCAGCCATGGGCTCAGATTCTGGCCACCACACAGAACTGCGGGAAGGAGCAAGCCAGGCAGAAAAGGACGTCCTACTCAGGAAGCAGAGAGGATCCAGGTGAGGAGTGAGTGATGGCCCAATTAGCCAAGAGTCATGATGATTCCAGCAGTTCCTCAGGTTGAACCCCCAGGAGCTGGAGCCTGCTGAAATCAGGAGTTGGATGTTTTAAAGAGATGGATGTAGAGGGACAGGCAGGCCACTGGCTCAAAAGAACACAATGATGGTGGGTGGCACCGCTGACCAAAACAGAGCTCTTTGCTTTGAGGAGACCCATGGTTGGGAGGCATGGGGAGTTTGAGGGGTCTGTGAGATTTGCATGGAGAAACGAAGACCTGGAAGCGAGATCGTCAAGCTGTAGCTCCTTCCTGCCACCACACTGCAAGGACCCTGTCTGGCAGTTCACATTGCACGAGAAATGCCATGTGAATACTTTGAGGTATAGGGCAAATCATGGGGAGGGATGGGGAAGCATATTAACACTTACTGAGACAAGGATGCATCAGATGATATGCATAGATCACCTAACTGGATTCTTACGACTGGGAAGTGATGTTACTCCCATCTTGCAGAAGATGAAGACACAAAGGAACAAAATAGGTTATCCTTGCCCACAGCTTCTAAGTGGCCTCCTTACACTTCAAACCCCACTCTGGCTTGTGCCACAGTGGGTTCAGAGCTCCAGCTATGGAACTGAGTGAGCCTGGCTGACACCTTGGCTCTCACCCATTAACTGTGTGGCTTTCGAAAAGTTACTTAAGATAGGCAATCTCAACTATGAAATGCAAATATATAAGATACACATCTCCTGGAATGGTTGGAGAATTAAAGGAGATGTTCCATGTCAGCCTAGAACACAGCTCCTCGCACACCATGAGCATTCGGCAGGTATCAGCGGATGTTACTCCAAAGCTCCTGCCCCAGCCCAGGACAGCATGGTCAGAGCCAGCAGAAATGGGGTCTATGTTTGTGGTCCCATTCTTCCTTAAGAAAAAAGGAATTTCATCCACTTGCAGGAAAGCAGCCCCAGAGTCAGAGGCTGAGGCCACCCAATGGCATTTTGTCTTTTTTCTTGAGAAGCGGATTGGAAGCACTGATAAGGAAAAAGCCACAACTTTCTCCCCAGTGTTGTTCGTAGGTGAGTTCATTCTTCTGCCTTTAGTAATGTACTAGCGCTTATACCATACATGTATTCTAGAAAGGAAATCAGTATATCATTTCTCCCTCTCCTGTTCATGTACACGCATGCACCCAAACACACCCAGCTTTTTTTGTCCCCCCCCCAAAAAAAATCTCACTTTGGCCTTGAAAAGCCGCACCAGTGTTTGCTAAGTGTTGTCCCAGGGTCAGCAGCCTCAGCGTCACGTGAGAGCTTGTTAGGAATGTCAGTTCCCAAGCCCTACCGTAGACCAGAAGTTTTGGGAGTTGGACCCTGCTTGTGACTGACAAATCCTCCTGGTGATTCTGATGCTCTCAAGTTGGAGACTCACTTGCCTTAGATAAAGGCAGAAGAGTCTCCCCAACTCACCACTCACTGAAGTAAAGGTTAGAGGAAGCCAGTGGGGTCAATCCTTATACCCTCCAATCTCAGCATCAAAGATCCTACCTCCTCCCCATTTTTTTTCCCATCTCCCACACCCTGGGCTACAGAAAAGGGCTCTTGACCACCTGGGTTATCTGTCATTCTGAAGAGGTATCTCCAAGCAAATGTCTTACCTTGTCCTACCCTAAGCCAAGGATTCTTCAGCCCTAAACCCAAAGCCAGAAAAATATTTTCCAAAACAAACCACATATCACTTTTCCCCAAATCATCCCATCCTTCAGATGCCTGAAAAAGTCGTCAATATAGTTATGTATGTGGCTTTAATTCCAAGAAACACAAATGCCCACAGAGGTTAGGCTGACAACTTGAGTGAGTCAGGTGACCTGGGTTGGGGAGTAGTTGGGGCCTGTGGAATAGGAAGAGGGCATGACAACCTTAAAAAGCAACTGATTTGGTAAAGCTGCAGCTTTACAGGGTGTGAATCTAATGTGGCCAGATCTTCCAAGCATTTCAGGAGAAGCCAGAAATCCAAATGTTTATGTGAAATCCTCTCCAACGTAAGTGTTAGCACACTCGTTTTCCAAACACTGTGTGTGTCACAGAGCTGTGGGCCAGACTTGGCTACAGGCTGATCGTGACCTCTACAAAAACACATATTTTTTTTTTTTTTAAGAAATACAGATTTTAAAAAAACGGGACCATCAGGGAGTTTCTTTACTACAATTAACTTGGTTGCTTATTGCCTTGTCATTTTGGATAATGACTTCTATTAAATGGGACTTTGAATCTCCAGGACCAGCGAATACCTCTAGATGACATTGGTGAGCCAGCGCTGACCACCTGCAGTTTCCGTCCTAAAAAAGGGTCACTCCTCCAAATTAGAAGGGAAACACGAATACAGGGGAAGAGGAGACATTGACTGCTGTATGCATTTGTCCCTGGATCGGATTGTCTCCTCCAAGGACACTCTTTGAGTAAACAGTGACATCCACTGGCTAAAAATTAGATCCTAAGTCCTACTCACATAAGAAACCTCCCAACAGGTTAGCAAGATAGTGTCGATCCCGGCTGGGGATTTTCAGTTACCAACAGACTGCTAATAGGAATGAATCCAAGCCAAGAGACAGATTTGGGAAGAACATGAAAGAAATGAATGAGTTCTTGAATAAGAACAAGAGAGAAATGTGATTCCCAGTACATGCTAAGCTATTGTGCTCAGGATCAGCTGTTAGATGCTAGAACCAGAAGGGACCTGTGGTTCTAATACTGCCTAGTACAAGCTCCTCAAACTGATACGGCTACCGAGCCCTTAAAATGTGACTAGTCCAAATCGCAATATGCTGTAAGTGTAAGCTACACAATAATTTTGAAGACATATTAATGAAAAAATATGTAAGGCAGCTCATAATTTTTATATGTATGACATGTTGAAATAGTTGTATTAGGTTAAATAAAATATATTACAAAAATTAATTTCACAGGTTACTTTTTACTTTATTGTCACTATCAGAAAATTCAAGAGGTGCCTAGGTGGCTCGG
The DNA here is from genome assembly GCF_009762305.2 of Zalophus californianus. Classification (NCBI taxonomy): domain Eukaryota; kingdom Metazoa; phylum Chordata; class Mammalia; order Carnivora; family Otariidae; genus Zalophus; species Zalophus californianus. Next base: position 43,089,277 of record NC_045609.1, read on the forward strand.
TTTGTTACGTGTCCAACTCTTGATCTCAGCTCAGGTCTTGATCTCAGGGTTCTGATCTCAAGCCCCAGGTTGGGCTCCACAGTGTGGAGCCTGCTTAAAAACAATTCAAAATCATGTATGTAGCTAGCATTCTATTTCAGTGGGCAGCCCAGTTATAGGTCATCTAGCACAATCATTCTCAGTCCTGCTGAGTACCAGAAACTCCCGGGGAGCTTGTAAAACATACAGCCCTGGGGGCCCCACCCTCACAGATTCTCATTCAACTGGCAGGGGGGATATAATGGGCAGAAGCACCATAAATGTACTCTCCTCCAGTCTCCTTTCTCTATCATTTCTACATCTAAGCAGTCCTTGATTCCCCTGAATTTTATTGATCTGTAGTCTTCCTTAAACACCACTTTTATCCTGTACTTCCCTGCTTGCAAATATATCATGCCTTTATTCATTTAACAGACATTAGGCACCTACCTTGTGCTCTAGGCACTAAGAATACAGAATGAAGACAGACCATTTTCTTCTCTTGGAGCTTATATTTGGGGTGGCATGGGAGAGATCAGTCAAATCAGTTAATCAAGAAAAATATCATGACATTGGTCTTAGCAATATTTTTTTGGACCAGTCTCCTCGGGCAAGGGCAACAAAAATTAAAATAAACAAAAAGGCATCACATCTAGCTTAGAAGCTTTTGCACGGTAAAGGAAATCAACAAAACGAAAAGGCATTCTACTGAATGGAAGATATTTGCAAATCATACATATTCTAAGGGGTTAATATCCAAAATGAAGAACTCACACAATTTAATATCAAAAAAATAAACAACCCAGGGGCGCCTGGGTGGCTCAGTTGGTTAAGAGTCTGCCTTGGGCTCAGGTCATGATCTCAGGGTCCTGGGATCAAGCCTCCCATCCCCTGCATTGGGCTCCCTGCTCAGTGGGGAATCTGCTTCTCCCTCTCTCTCTGCCCCTCCCCTGCTCATGTTCTCTCTAATAAACAAAATCTTAAAAAAAAAAAATTAGGGGCACCTGGATGGCTCAGCTGGTTAAGTGTCTGCCTTTGGCTCAGATCATGATCCCAGAGTCCCTGGATCGAGCCCTGCAGCAGCCTTCTTGCTCAATGGGGAGTCTGCTTCTCTCTCTCCCTCTGCTCCTCTCCCCACTCATTCTCTAATAAAATCTTTTTTAAAAACCCAGTTAAAAAATAGGCAGAGGACTTGAATAAACATTTTTCCAAAGATATACAGATGGCAGACACATGAAAAGATGCTCATCATTAACCATCAGGGAAATGCAAATCAAGACCACAATGAGGTATCACCACACACCTGTCAAATTAGCTATTATCAAAAAGAAAAAATACCAAGTGTCAGTGAGGATGTGGAGAAAAGGGAGCCCTCGCAAACTGTTGGTGGAAATGTGAACTGGTGAAGCCACTATAGAAAACAATATGGAGGTTCCTCAAGAAATTAGAAATAGAACTACCATTTGATCCAGCAATTCCACTTCTGGGTATTTATCAAAAAAAAAAAAAATACCAATTTGAAGAGATATAAGCATCCCTATGTTCACTGCAGCATTATTTACAATAGCCAAGTTATGGAAGCAATGTAAGTGTCCACCAACAGATGAACAAAGCAAACACACACACACACGACTATTACTCAGCCATAAACAAGAATGAAATCTTGCCATTTGCAACAATATGGAGGGACCTAGATGGTATCATGCTAAGTGGAATAAGCCAGATAGACAACTACCATACGATTTCACTTACATATGGAATCTAAATAACAAATAGACAAAAAAATAAATACTGCTAGATATAGGAAACAAACTATTGGTTACCAGAGTGGGGAGAAGAGTTTGGGACACAGGCAACTAGGTAAAGGAGACTAAGAGGTACAAACTTACAATTATAAAATACATATGTCATGGAGATGTAATTACAGCACGTGGAATATATTCAATCAAATAACTTTGCATAGTAACTAGACATAATATATGAAATTTGGATCACTATAATGTGCACCTAAAACTAATAGGGTATTGCTTGTCAATTATATTTTAATAAAATTTTTAAAGAAAAATAGCAGAAAACTAAAACAGAGTGATAAAAGATAAATTGGGTTGGGTGGCCAAAGAAGGCCTTTTTTTTTTTTTTTAAGATTTTATTTATTTGACAGAGAGAGAGAGAGAGGCAGCGAGAGAGGGAGCACAAGCAGGAGGAGTGGGAGAGGGAGAAACAGGCTTCCCGCAAAGCAGGGATCCTGAAGCGGGGCTCGATCCTGGTACTCCGGGATCATGACCTGAGCCGAAGGCAGACGTTTAACCAACTGAGCCACCCAGGTGCCCCTTTGGAAGGCCTCTTTGAGACAGTTCAGCTGAGGCCTAAGTGATGCCAGCCATGAGAAGATCATGAGGAAGAGCTTCCCAGGCAAAGGAAATAGCCAATATAAGACTGTTGGTGCATTTGAAGAATCCAAAGGCAGCCACAGTGACTGAAGCAGGGCAAATTAACTAGGATTGGGGTGGATGAGAAGGGGAGGGCAGGAGGGTTGAGGCTTTAAGAAGGAAGTACTTATTCAGGACAAATCAAAGACTCTACATCTGGACTAGGTTAACATGAAGCAGGGACGGGAGAAGGGACATTCCAAACTGAGGGAACAATGTATACAAAGTTTCTGTGACAGCAGGGAGAATGTCCCAAGAACTGGAAGAAGACCCATGTACCTACATCACAGTGAGCAAGGTAGGGTGGGGGGAGGAGAAGGACCTCAAAATCCATCAGGAAAGCAGACCTTATCCAATAAATGCTTTTAGAAAGGGGTGCTTTCATACTTCTAAAAAAATTAAGTTATATATACATACATGTGTTTGATTATGCAGGAACATCTTTGGAAGGATGTCTAAGAAACTGGTAACATGAAAATATACTTTTCCTTGTATACCTTATACATGCATTTCTTTTTCAAAAGATAAAAACTAAGATGATATAGGAGATTTATCAGGACCCTTACACTTACTGTTTGTTCTGGCTAGAATGTTCTACCCCAGGACTTATGTGTGATTCATGCCTTCATATCATTCAGTTTTTGCTCAAGTGTTAGTTCATCGAAGAGCCCGTTACTGACCACTCTATGTAAGAGGGGACCCCAGTCACTAGCCCCAGATTTTCTTCACAGCACTTCAAATTATATTGTTTCCAATAATACGCACCATCAGGAAATTTATCTGTCCCAGTCACCAATACTGGAAACATCTAGTATCAAAACACTTAGGCCACTGTAAGTACTCAGTATATCTGTTGAAGGAAAAAAGAAAACATTATTTGGCTATAATGTGGAGGGCAAAAATGGAGAAGGACCAGAGTAGAGGAAGAGAGAGGTGGTTAGAAGACTACTGTAATAGTCCAGATGAGAAACAATGGCTTGGAGTAAGGCGGTGACAGAGAAGGAGAATTCAAGACATCTGTGTGGGTTAAGGGAGAGGGAAGGGAAGGCATTTATCAAGAATGACTCTTAGGATGGATGGTGGTGGTATTTGCTGAACTGGAGAATATTAGAAGACTGATTCTAAGGTAGAAGATCTTGAATTTGATTTCAAAAGAGTTGAACTTGACATACTGTTGAGAAAGCCAAGTGGAAATATTGAGAAACCTGTTGGATTCTGACATATTTACAGCTGAGATGAATGATAGGTCTCGGATTTGCTTAAAATATACCAGCCAAGAGGAGGAGGAAGAGGGAACAGGGATAGATGAAATAGTGTGGCAGAAAGTTGGTTGTTGAAAATGGAAAGTAGTGGTGGTTCATTATGCCACTTTGGTAGGTGTTTGAAATTTTCCAGAAAGAAAAAGTGCTTTAAAGAATACAGTTGGATGTACAAGTCTGAAGCTAAGAGGAAAGGCTCAGACTGAGATATAAAATTGGATGACACATATTTAGAGGTGGTCATTGAAGATAAAATCTCCTACGCAGTAAGGATAGAATAAAACATGGAAAGAGACAGCAGACCTCATCCTTGTAGAAATCTATCACTTAGTGGCTGGGTAGAGGCAGAGAAGCCTGCAGAAGAAATTAGATGGAGTGGCCAAAGAGGAGAAAGATGTGGGTATGACTCCAGAGATGTTTATTTCAAGTCAACGCTGTTTGAGGAGGAAGCTCTAGTAGCTTAGAGAAAAAAGCAAGACAGAGATCAGTCTGAGTACCTAAAGGAGTGACAGAGGTGGAGGAATCCCCACTTAGGGCAACCTGGGTCAGGGCAACAATCTTAGGTAAAAAGATTCCCTTTCAGCGTGAAAACAACTTCTCAGGAATGAAAGGTGCCCGGAGAGTCTTGCACTTGTTAACAAACGTTCCTGGTAAGAGTACCAGACACCACAAGAGACGCAGAAGGAACCGTCGGGAAGGGAAAGGTGTTTGCCAACAGAGTTTGGGGATGAACTGGGAGAAATACCAATGATGAGAGCGAACAGGGGCCCAGGGAACAGGCACCTCTTCACCTCCGCTCTGCTAATCAGATGTTTTCTCACATTATCATTGCTTTTGGAAGTCTTTTTTCTCTCCTGGATTTTAATCTAGTTTCCTTCATTCTTCCCTTGCACAACCCCCAGCACAGGAGAAGAGTGAAGAGTGAGTGAGGACAGGAGGGAAGCCCCAGGGCCCCACCTCTGCCAGCCCCCTCGGCTCTGTCTATGCTGCCCCTCCACAAACTTAGAAGCCTAGGTTGCAAATCTAGGCTCTCTTACAAGCAGAGTGATCGAATCCAGCAAGTCGCCTCATCTCCCCATGCCTCTAGCTTCACCATCTGATAGACCAGTTGTGAGTATCTGAGGCATCGCTATGGGAAAAACAGCTAGAGCGGATGGGAAATAATAAGCACTAAGTGTTAACTCTTATTATTCCCTGCTTATCCCAAATGCCTCCCCTCCTACTCCAGGTCCAGTCTCGTACCTCTATAACCTTGCCTTTGGATTTTGTCTAAAAGCCTAAAGTGCCCTTCCCACAGCTGACCTTGACCACCCGGCAGACATCCGGGCATCTTTCAAGACCCAGCTCCCCCTGCCATGACCCCCCCCCCCCACAGCCAGGCATACCCTTCTCACTGGGCCTTGTAGACCCATATGTTCATCATCCTGCTGTGTAATGGCACATTGACTTTCTAGACTGTTCTTCTCTAGACAGAAACCCCTGGAGGCCAGAGATGGGGGTCTCACCCTCTCCGCACAACCTGTACCCAAGTCACAATCTGGCACAGAGGAGACACCTGATGAAGCTTTCGTGAGGATGTAAACACTGAACTTGGAATCACAGAGACTGGGATTTGTGTGCAGGCTCTGCTATGAAGTTTTCAAAGGCCAGTTATTCTAGGTTTTGGGCCTCAGTTTATGATCTGGAAAATGGTGCTTGCCATGCCTGCCTTATGACATAGCTGTGATGATTAAAATAGCCAAAGGAATGTAAGGTAGAATTACTACTGCTTCTGCATCTCCTTGAGGATTCAGGTGCTCAGTTAAATCCTTCGGCATGCACTTGGCCTTCCACTAACTAGCCACTGAGCCTGCTCTCCTTGTTAGCCTGTTTTCAGTTTCTTCAGCTAAGAGTCCAGCCCCTCCACCTGGCTGTTAAGGCACGGAGACCTGGAATTTTCCTTCTGTCTCTTTTAATAAATGCAGGTGCAGCTTCCTTTAATTGCCTGTCAGTGGGCAGTAAGAATCCAGACTGCACAATTATGTGAAACAAATGCTTGGCCTAAGAGCTGGGAAGCTCAGAAAATGCTTGTCCTGGGAAACCAGGATTCCAGAGTCCGTATGTTAAGAGACAGCCTTCCTTGTTCCTGCACTTTCAGCGTTATTTTCCTCTTAAACTTGGGAGTTCACACAGCAGGGTAGGGTGGCAGAGGGTAAAAGAGGATGCTGACTGCTCTTTAGAGAAAAAACCTGCAAATGATTGCTACTATAGATGGACAACCTTGCCTGCTCAACCTCCGTTTCCAGACCTCCCACAATACCTGAGCCCTTTCCTTCACTACTTTCAATAGCGGAAGCTCAGCCCTCATAGCCCACGGCCAAGCCCCTGTGGAAGTAAGGTCCTATGAAATTCAGGTTTGGTGTGAGTCAAGTCCTCGATGCCGCCCCAGCCATCCAACTGCCCGCAGGGTCAGTGTGAGTTGGGAGCAGCTCAAAATAATAAAAAATAAAAATTAATAAAACAGAAACCACCTCTGCCAAGTTCCTAGAAGGCTACCTGGGCCCACTATGTTGTATATTAATACAAATCCACCTGATGTTTGTCTTAATCCAGACCAAAACCCATTGTTGGTAGCCCTGCTCATCCCATAAACAAAGCCTTGCATGAATACAACTTCTGGACTCACTTGACTAGGGCGTCTTTCAAATGTCCTATAAGAAGTTTGTTACTTCTTTTTTTGTCATGCCAGTGAGGAACTAGTGTGAGCTACAGTTTATGCTTTCACTTTCCAAGATAAAAAACAGAACATCTGACACAGGGGGTAGGGCCTGCTTTCTGGAGGATTATCATTAGTATTTAATCAATGTTTACTGAGCATCTAACTATGTGCTGGTTGGGAAGAGAGGCAGTTAACCAAACCAGAATAGATTAGGTTTCTGGGATGGATTGCTGAGACAAAAGAAAATAGAAGGCGGCAGTTTACAGTGTTGTGTATGGTGAGCTCTTTTGCAGACCGGGGAGCCAGAGCTAGGGGAGCAGAAGCCTAGTCGTGAGCTCTGGAGACTGACAGCAGGCCTGAACGCCCTCTCTCCTCCTGCCTCCATTAGCTGTGAATCCCTGAGAATCTCTCAATCTGAGGTCCTTCCTCCACACAATGGAAGTGAAGATCCCTCTTTCAGGGGCTTGACTGTGGCTTAAGAGATAAGCAAACATTAGCTTCCTTCCCCTTAAGCTCACAAATAAGCCAACATTAGCTTCCTTCCCCTTAAGCTCACAAATGAGAGGCTGGAGAACCAGTGGGCTTTGGAAGCAGAACCAACTCTGAGTCCTGTTCTCTAGCTTATTTGCTTTGTGAGGCTGGGAAAGTAACCTACCACCTCGGTGTGTCATCCCCTCTGCTCTCCAACGGAAATTATAATGCTTACCTTGCAGGGTGAAAGAGGACAAAGAAGTTAATGCACCTCAAGGCCTGGCAAGCACTGGGAGTTGCCCAGTCCAAACCCTTTGGTCCCTGAGATTCCTGCCCTGAAAGGGCTAGGACTGTGTTCAAACTTGCTTGTCAGCCTATCTCAGGTGCTTGGCCCCAAATCCCCCAGTGCGCAGGAAGTGAAGAACAACCTCTGGAAGAATGAATTTCCTGATTTTTCCAATGGCAAAACAAAGACCCAAGGATGTTAAGTAATTTACCCTTTCGAGGGTAATTTTGCACAAAATCAAAAAGTCAGCTGGTGACCAAACTTGGGCATCTTTCCAGTACAAGATAACAGGAGACAGGAAGCAGTAGAGTGCACTCCAGAGACCCCAGAATAGGGGTACCTGACAGGCACATGTGAATGCTCAGGATTGGTGACTACATGGGGAGAGGACCCAGCATGCTATGATCCGTGGGGTCCCTTAAGCTCTATTGGCAAGATTCAGGACAACGTGCTAAACTACAGCAACTGAATTTTCACATCCACATTATGTTCTGATAAATGCAAAATGGGAGCAGGTCTGAACTTGCTTCGATGAACTGAAAGAAGGATGAGGCAGAAGCTTAGGATATTATGGCCTTTCTGAGCTTCATTACATGTGACACTACCTCATCCTCTACATGCTGGGAAAACTATGGAAATCACCCTTTTTATCACTGAGCCAGTGACAGGAACACTTAGGGGAAGCTGTCACACTTTGCGATAGAAAATCTATCTCAGACAGCAAGGGTATGTGCCCAGATGCATGGAGACCCGTTCAGAAATGTTTTGTAAAGCGGTTGCCAGGGCTTGGGCCACAGCGGGCACTCCACGCTCCCAGGAGAGCCGGCCATCTGCTGCCCAGGGGCCCTGGACCCAATCTGTGGATCATTTAAGATGGCCCTCAGTCAGCCAGTTCTTCCTGAAACCCCTCTTTCTCTACGTGAGTCCTCTTAATTTCCAATTCCTTTTACTAAGCATAGGACCTTGGGTAAATCCTACCGTCCCCCTGAGCCTGCATCCTCATCTACAAGAAGACAAGGAACCACCCCGTGAGCTTGTCATGAGCTCCAGATTAAGTAAGGCATGTCAGACATTGAGTGAGGTGCTCGGTGTGTAGCCAGCTCTTGGCAGTGCTGCTGCAGCCCCACGGTAACGTGCATTCTCTCATCTGCCAGGGGATCAGCCAGAGGAGTGGAATTCAAAACCCAAGTCAGATGAGATCTTTGAGTTTATTACTTTGGACTCTCCCCCCCCAAAAAAAAAGTGTCGGTGAATGTACAAGCACTTGATTGAGAAACTGGGTAGTGAACTGCCTGCCCATTGGATGAGGCTCTCATGGCCTTCTAGAACTGAGGACAGTAGAGAGATGGCCAAGTCATGGACAGCTTAGGACTTGCTGCCTTCTTCTGTAATCAATCACCATAACCCTGGGCACACAGTTAATTCACATTAAGTTCTCCACTCACCTCCCCCTTCTTTTATATGTAAGTGATTCACTCCTTTCTGCATCTCCGCAGTGGTTTTCAGTAACTAAGAGCAGGACATAGATCCCTAGTTCACCCTGGTAGATTCTGCCCCTCACTTCAGCCTATCCTGGTTCCCTAGCTGTTTGATTCTAACATCTGAAAGATACATGAATTCTCCTAGAAAACCTGCCTCTCTTAGCTTTATCCATTTTATCAGTGGGTTGTATAATCAGAAAAATGTGTTGCAGAGAGCAGAAGGGAACAGTAACATTTTGGATCACAAACAATGCCCAGTAGCTTTGTAATAAGCAGTGGAGTGTAAGTTCCTAAAATCACATGCCCTAGGGTCAGACTGCCTAGCATGTTCCTCCCTGTGTGAGCTCAGGTGAATTACCTAATTCCCCCAGCTGTAAAATGAGAGCGAGAAGATGAACCTTGTGGGCTGTGTTGGGGCCATTAGTTGAGCTCATACAGGTTTCTGACATATAATAGTGCTTGGTAAACAGGAGATTTCATGTAATCTTCATAACAAGCCTATATGTGTTATTAACCTTTCCATTTACAAATAAGGAAATTGAAACTTGGGGCATTTAAGTAACTTGCTGGTAACCCTGACAGCTAAGTGGATCTGGGAGCCTAGCCCAGATGGCTGGTCCTAAAACTCCCATCAGCACCAGGCTGCCACCCAAGACAGTGCTCCATGCATGTTTGCTGATGAGTGTGCTTCTCTCATGCATTGTTCCAGCCACTGCAATTCAGTCTTCTCTCCTATACTACCAGGGGGAAAAAAAAAAAAAGCTAAAGCTGGTGTCAGGCAATAAGTAGTAAGAATAATAGTCTTGAGTTTATCCTTCCTCTGTTAATTTCCATGGAAGCAGAGGTTCATCTGACAAGTCCTTAATGATCTATTCCTGTCCAAGGCCCCAAGTGCAAATTTTTGTCCACAATCACAGCATTACACAGTAGACAGCAAAATCTTAGATGGGCTTTAGATAGGAGTAACCTTAGAATGAGGAGTTCTACAACACATATAGGATCAGCAGAGAGGACAACTAAAGAGGTATTCCTTCCATGGGTGAGATCTTACCTAGCAATTCTCTACCTCCAAGCATCTTGCTGAGTCCAAACTTCAGACAAACATTAGACTATTATCCTAGTTTCTGGGTTTGAGGGTAATAAAGGATGATTCCATGGAAGGTTTGGGGCTGGTAGGTAAAGGAGCCAAGCCATGGCAGAGGCCTATTACAGCACCTATGGAAGATCACCAGCTCAAAATGGGATTCATGGAGATTAAAACAGACACATGCATACCTATTTCACTGTATTGTACTTTGCAGAGATTTAAAAACAAACAAACAAACAAAAAAACCAAATTGAAGCTTTGTGACTAACCTACATCCGGCAAGCACCCTTTCTCCTATAGCATCTGCGTCCTTAATGTCTGTGTGTGACATTTTGGCAATTCCCCACAATATTTCAAACTTTTTCATTATTATATTTGTTGTGGTGATCTTTGATGTTACTATTTTTAATTGTTTGGGGGTGCCATGAACTGTGCCCATGTTAGACCACAAACTTAATCGGTCAATGTTCTATAGTGACTGCTCCACCAACCAGCTGCTCACCCATCTCTCTCCCCTCAGGCCTCCCTGTTCCCTGAGACACAACAATATTGAAGTTAGGCCAATTAATAACCCTACAATGGCCCCTAAGTGTCCAAGTGAAAGGAAGAGTCACATATAGCTCACTTTAAGTGAAAGTCAGAAATGATTAGGCTTAGTGAGGAAGGCAGGTCTAAAGCTAAGATTTGTTGAAAGCAGAGATAAACCAAAAGCTAGGCTGCACCAAACAGTTACTCAAGTTGTGAGGGGAAAGGAAAAGTTTGTGAAGGAATTTAAAAGTGTCACTCCACTGAACACAGAAATGATGAGAAAGCAAAACAGCCTTATTGCTGATGGGGAGAAAGTTTGAGTAGTCTGGGAAGGAGATCCAACCGACCACAACATTCCCCTAAGCCAAAGCCTAATCCAGAGCAAGGAGCTAACTCTCCTCAATGCTATGAGGGCTGGGAGAGGTGAAGAAGCTGCAGAAGGGAAGTTGGAAGCTAGCAGAGGTTGGTCATGAGGCTTAAGGAAAGAGGCCATCTGCATAACATAAAAGTGCAAGGTGAAGTAGCAAGTGCTGATATAGAAGCTGCAGCAAGTTAGCCAGAGGATCTAGCTAAGGTAATTCATGAAGGTGGCTACACTCAACAGATTTTCAATATAGGTTAAACAGCCTTCTATTAGAAGATGCCATCCAGGATTTTCAGGGCTAGACAGAAGTCAATGCCTGGCTTCAAAGGACAGGCGGACTCTTTTGGTAGGTACTAATGTAGCTGGAGACTTGAAGTTGAAGCCAATGCTCATTTGCCATCCTGAAAATCCTAGGGCTCTTAAGAATTATGTTAGATCTACTCTTCCTAGGCTCTATAAATGGAAAAACAAAGCCTGGGTAATAGCACATCTGTTTACCACAGGCTTTACTGAATATTTTAAGCCTACTGTGGAGACCTACTGCTCAAGAAAAAAAAAAAAAAAAAGATTTCTTTCAAAAGATCACTGCTCACTGACAATGCACCTGATCACCAAGAGCTCTGATAGAGACATACAATGGGATGAATGTTTGGAGGCCTGCTAACACAACATCCGTTCTGCAGCCCGTAGATCAAGGAGTAATTTTTACTTTCAAGTCTTGTTATTTAGGAAATACACTTGTAAGGCTATAGCTGCCATAGATAATAAAAAAAAAAAAATCCATCAGAGGAATCACTAAGTTTTTAAATTCTAGTGTCTTTAATTTTAGTAATTTAAAATCACTGAATTTTTCAATTTAACAGTTATATTAGTTTCAGGCGTACAATACGGTGATTCAACGATTTTATATATTACTCTGTGCTCATCATGATGAGCATCCTCTAAAATCCCAGTCAACCATTTCACCCATCCCCTCACCCACCTCCCTTCTGGTAACCATCTATTTCCTTTCTACAGTTAAGAGTCTCTTTCTTGGTATTTTTTTTCCCCTTTGGTTGTTTTGTTTCTTAAATTCCACATGTAAATGAAATTCCTCTGATGGATCTGGGCGAAGTAAATTGAAAACCCTCTGGAAAGGATTCACCGTTCTAGATGCCATTAGAAACATTCGTGATTCTGGGGTGACTGGTTGGCTCAGTAGGTAGAGCCTGCAACTCTTGATCACAAGGTCGTGAGTTTGAGCCCCATGTTGGGCATAAAGAGACACACATACACACACTCATGATTCATGGGAAGAGGTCAAAATATCAATATTAACAGGAGTTTGGAAAAAGTTGATTCCAACCCTCATGAAGGACTTTGAGGGGTTCAAGACTTCAGTGAAGGAGGTGCAGATGTGGTGGAAACAGCAAGAGAACTAGTAACAGCTAGAGAAATAGAATCAGGAGTGGAGCCTGAAGATGTGACCAAATTGCTGCAACCTCATGATCAAACTTGAAATGAGGAGGGGTTCCTTCTCATGGATGAGCCAAGCAAGTGGTTTCTTGAAATGGAATCCACTCCCAGTGACAATGTGAAGATTGTTAAAGTGACAACAAAGGATTTAAAATATTCCATAAACTTAGTTGATAAAGCAGCAGCAGGGTTTGGGAGGATTGGCTCTAATTTTGAGAGAAGTTCTACTTGGATAAATAAAATGTTATCAAATAGCATTGCATGCTACAGAGGAATTGTTTGCAAAAGGAAGTTGGTCGATGCAACAAACTTCACTGTCATCTTATTTTAAGAAATTGCCACAGCCGCCCTGGCCTTCAGCAACCACCACCCTGATCAGTCAGCAGCCATCGACACGGAGGCAAGACCCTCCACCAGTGAGAAGATTGTAACTTGCTAAAAAGTTCCAAAGATGGCTAGTATTTTTTTTTTAAGCAATAAACTTTCTTAAAGGTATATACTTCAGCTGTTTAGACACACTATTACTTAACAGACTACAGTATACTGTAAACATAGTTTTTATATGCACTGAGAACCCAAAAACATTATTTGACTCGCTTTAGTGCAATATTCACTTTATCGTAGTGGTCTGGAACCCAACCTGTAACATCTCCCAAGATTTGCCTATACTGCTTCTGTATGCAAAGCAGCCCAGACAGCATGATGGATGGGGCTAAATATATTCCAGCCCTGCATAATTTTTTTCCTACTGGAGAATTCAAGCCAACTCAGAGCTGTGGCCTGTGTGTGATGAACGAAGCCTGGAAACCACCCTTCCTTTCCCAGAACCAGGTGTCTGGTCAGCCATGGGCGGCTGGGAGTATTGGGCCTGGCAGCTTCCTGAAAGTTTAAGCAGCAGCAGCTGATTGGGCCAGAGTTTGAGTTTAGACTAGAGGCTGCACATTGGAATCACCTGGGAAGCATTTAAACATTTCAAAGCCTGGGCCACATTCCAGGTCAAGTAAACCACAATCTGCCGAGTGGGACACAGGCACTGCTGATTCCAATGTGCAGACAAGTTTGGGAACCACTGGTTTTGACTTGTAGTTCTTACCTGGGAACAATTTTACCCCCCTAAGGGCTTTTGGCATTTTCAGGAGATATTTTTGGTATCACACTGGGGATGGTGCTACTGACATCTAGTGGGAAGAGGCCAGGATGCTGAACATCCTACAATACACAAGACAGCCCCCACAATGAGGAATTATCTGGCCAAAATATCAATAGTGTCCAGATTGAGAAAGAGGGTTTAGACTCTTGCTACTCAAGGTGTGGTTCATGGACCAATAGTATAGCAGGAATGCAGAATCTCAGGCCCCACCCCAGACTTACAGGATCCCCTGGTGACCCACATGCACATTTTGGAAGCACCAGATTTTAGGACTCTTTTGTGTAACAGGAAGTCCGCTCAGCGTAAATTATTATGTCTTTTTCTTTTAAACACACAGCAATGATTTCTTTCAAGAAATCTAAGATTCTACTAACTCCTCAGGCTTTAGAATCCGACAGATGCAGGTTTGGATCCCAGTTCAGTGTAGGATCATCTTCAATTACCTAACCAGGTCTCAGTTGCCTAATCCGCATGAAGAAAATGGACACAGACTATGCAAAGTTAGAAGCTGAGATTCACCCAGCTTAATGTTTGACCTTGAGCAATTTACTTTCCTTCTTTCAACCTGAAGTTCCTACTCTGGATGGAAAGAAATAAAATCGCACCTGATCATGGAGATTATCCAGATGTCAGATTCTAAGAGGCCAACATGGGGGGGGGGGGGGGATAAAAGGAAAAAAAAAAGCCATTAAAAAAAAAAACTAACGTGGAATAGGTGTTCACGTGCAGTCATCACTTGCTTGCTTCCTGAAATACAGTAGGAGCTCCATAAATGGAATAGCCTTTAATTCAAACTGCACACTGAAAAACCATAAACCTCTTCCCTGTATCAATCTGGCGGGGCATATGTTTGCAGTCAGAGACCCCCCCCTTCATCCATTCTGCGGCCAACACATAAGGAGGATGTTGTCATCTGCTGTTTTGTCTCATTGCTTCTGTTGAGACTGCAGCTCAAGGGTGGGCGTCACACCTCGCCTTTCTCCCGCAATCCCACAGCACTTTGCAGTTGGGCAATGTGCACAAAAAGTCCTCAACAAATGTTTTCTGCACATGACTCGGAATTCAAAGAGCCCCAACTAGTAAGAAGAGAATGGAGATTCAAACCTGATTCCTCCAATCCCCAATCCCGGGCTGGCTTTATGTCACCCTACTACCTCTCCATGACAGGTGTTCCTGCACACACCCCCCCCACCCCCCCACACACACACAGAATGCAGCAATCAATGAGCAACTCCCTCGTGAGAATTTCTATAGGGACATGATTATTCATCTTTTACTCAACTGAAATGAAAGCGCCTCAAAACAGGAGCTATGTCCTCTCCTTGTTCTGTGTTCGTTGGGACCCTTACTACATGAGTGAGCTCACATCGGAAGCTCAGTAAGTTTTCCTTATCCAACGGATTGATTAGTGAGTTGATTAGGTCACATCTGACTGGAATAAATACAACATAAGCATAAAAGATGCACATTGCAATTCTATAACCTCTGTCTTTAGAAAAATCCTGTACCTCTCTAAAGATTTTACTACATGTGGGATAGACCTATTCCCCCAGCTCTCACCACCAACTCCAAGAATACAAACTAGACCCTCTACGAAGGGAGGATGATGGGAGGGGTAGAGGAGGCATCAAAAACGTATACTACAAAGCTTCTTAGGTTCTCTTACCATGTGGAGGAAGCCCAACAGGGCCTCTGGAACAATAATCACATGAGCCCAAAGAAGTGAGAGAAATGAGTCCAGGAGCTCCAGGAAGGAGAGGGGAAAAGCATGACCTCGGGAGAAAAGAACCACCATCAAGTGGAACAGTGAAGAGTTTTCCTCGGTGGGTCTGCAACAGGATGTCCAGTGCACTCAGAGGGGTAGGGCAGGCAACTCCATTACTTCAGGGGCTATAGAGAGCATAACTAACAGTGACAGGAGTGTAAGGGCCACACTAGACGAGCCAGAACCAGTTTCAGGGATTCTGGGCAGCCTACAGTGCCACTGGGTCCAAGTGCCTTTGTTATAGCCCAGGAACCATGGCTAAATTTGGGGAGGCTCCAGTCCCAATGACAAAGTATAGATTGGAGCCATTGGACTTGACTTCAGCAGAGGTTTTCTATTCCACTTTTTGCTACAAAGACTAAGCACCTGCTTTGTGCTAACTCGGGCAAAGCAGCCATGAAAAGAAACAAACGAGCACTGACTTTTTCCCCCCAGGTTAAAGGTAAATGTGCTAAGTGGCCAATTTCTCATAACAGAAAGCAAGCCAAATTACTGCTACTTCTCACCCTCTGCCTCCTATAGGCGGTCCCAGAGCCAGGGGGTTTAGAGAAGAGATTGTCACCACTTAGTGAAATAAGGGTCTTCTGGGTCTTCAGTGGAGCTCGATCTGCCCAAACTCCTCATCTCTCTTGGGGGTTGGAGAAAGCCATGGGTTCACCAGGGCAGAGCTGAAAATTCCTAGACCTCAGACTACAGAGAGACCAGTCAGAGAGCCAAAGAAAACTAAAGAGACAAAGGAGGATGAAGTGGAAACCCACACCCAATAGCACAAAGCAGCAAAGGACTCTGGGGCCTGGGAAGCAAGGGAGGAAGAGTGGAGAGTAAGAGAGGCATCTATTCTTGACGACTTTCTCCAACGAGAGGAATTTGTTTCCGGGCTGCTATTTATGTGCCACCCGTGGGCCATTCATAAGTCCCAAACAGGAACAGGGGGCCAGCTCTGTCTGAGGCCTCAGGAGATCATTTCTTCCATCTTAAAAACCCTCACTCTGGACCCTGGGGAACAAACTGAGGGTTTCAGAGGGGAGGGGGTGGGAAGATGGGGTAGCAGGGGGATATGTATTAAGGAGGGCACGTGTGGTGATGAGCATTGTGTGTTACACACAGCTAATGAATCATTGAACACTACATCAAAAACGATGTACTATATACAGTGGCTAACTGAACATAAAAAGGAAAAAATAAAATCTTAAAAAATAAAGGGATAATATGGAAATGGTATTTTTTAATTACTGTTAAAAAAAAAACAGAAAGTAAGACGTTTGAATTTACACACATACACACTTACACCTGTTCTTCAAAACAAAGTTTGTTTATGGTGATACTAAATGGTGCAGCAACCCTTCTTTAATGTAAAGATAGGCCGCCCCTCCGTCACTGGTAAGACTTTGCAAAGAGTTATTTTCACAAACATTTGTAGGAATGAAGTATGGTCCTTTGATTGTAAGTGAGGAATGGAATTTCTGACCACCTACTTTGTTCCAGGCCAGCAACTGTCCCAGGTAGGTGCCCTATACAATTTAGCTCTTTTATCCCTCAGAACAACCCAATGAGATAGTGCTTTTTTTTCCTTCTTTTTCAGTTTCTTTTATTTAAATTCAATTAGCCAACATATAATACATCACTAGTTTCAGATGTAGAGTTCAGTAATTCATCAGTTGCGTATAACACCCAGCGCTCATCACATCAGGTGCCCTCCTTAATGCCCATCACCTAGTTACCCCATCCCCCCACCCCTCTAGCAACCCTCAGTTTGTTTACTATAGTTAAGAGTCTGTCATGGTTCATCTCCCTGTCTGATTTCTTCCCATTCAAGTTTCCCCTCCCTTCCCCTTCAAGTTTCCCCTCCCTTCCCCTATGATCCTCTGCACTGTATCTTATATTCCACATGAGTGAAACCATATAATTGTCTTTCTCTGATGGACTTAGTTCACTCAGCATAATACCCTCTAGTTCCATCCAGGTTGATGTAAATGGTAAGATTTCATCTTTCACTTACAGAAGACAAAACCAAGATTCAGAGAAGTGTAATAATGTTCAAGGTCTCATCAGCAGTAAGTCCATGACTTCAAACATTTCCAAGTTGACAATCTGATACTGACTTCTGCCCCCACCCCTTCCCAACACACCCTCCCAACACCAGACCATCCTTGGCAGGGATACTGCATCTCCCCCTACACATCATTCTAAAGGCAAGTTGGTTTTAAGTCAATCTACCAAATGACCAATGAACATCCTCCTTTCCATAACCAGAGCCTGATTCATGAAAGGGATAAGAAAATGTGGTATCTTTCCAGAGCACACTGATATTCATCTCGATTACCCTCCTCCTTCTCCATTCCAGCAGCACAAAAATGACCAGCTCTGTTGTCAAATGCAGCATGTAATTGTGTTTAGCATAACATCCCAATGGAGAAGAGCCATCAGCTCTGCTATGGGCTGAGACAAGCCAGGGTGCACTGGAATGAAGGTTGAAGTGTGGTGTCCACCCGCTTTCTTCCCACCTTCCCAGAGCCTGGCGGGCCCAGGCCTGTCAGTCGGCACAAACAGGAAGAGAGAGATCAGAATGGGAAGTGGGTAAGCAATCCCAGTAAAGAAACCGTGAGCCTTTTACTTGTCAAACCGTGCAAACCTAGGTAAGAAAAAAATATTTCCACTTCTTTTTGATGGTCAAGGAACAGGTCCTCTCTACACCTATTTCAGCAATTCAGTACAAAGAAACATGATTTGGGTAATTACTCTGAGCCATATTATGTAATAATTATCTCACTTAAGAGACGCAGCAGGAATTAGGGAAAAGCCTGACGTCAGGGCTGCTATCGGACTTATCCAAGGTAACACACAGCAGGTAAATACAGAGTTGGTATTTTTTCCTGGACTCCCCTTTTGGAGCCACACTTTTGCTTTATACCAGCATGGACCCAATTCCCTCTGGACCTTGCTGCAGCTGACTGGCCCAGCTGGAAATCAACTGACCAAGAGGGCAATCTTTGGGAAATCCCCAGATCAATACAGGTCACTTGGGGAAAAAAAAAAGGAATGATCTTCACCATCACTGTCAACTGGAACTGAGTCTGACTGCACATAAAACTCAAAAATTTAAAACTATGACTTAGACACACAACTCTCTCATCTCAAAGTTCTGATAAAGAGCTCCAGTAGGGATTCAGGAACCCAGGCTTTCTCGGTTTTCTACCCCATCACTCCCAGATCATGGCTTCTGTTCTGGCAAGGGTCCAGACAACTGCTGGAGCACTTGTATCGCCTCTGAATGTCAGGCACCAGGGAGAAGGAAGCCAGGGAGGACAAATGGGCTGTCCCTCTCGAGGCTTTTTAAATTTTCTACGCACAAACTTCAGCTCACGTTGTGGCCCGAAATCCTAACACACTCACACCTAACTGGAAGGGAGCCTGGCATGTGTTGTTTATGCAGGTCACATGGTCACCCTGGTCTCCACCAGGAATCTGTTCCCAAGACGACAAAATAAAGATAGTGGGGAACAAACAGCAGTCTCTGACATAATCCTGCCCATCCCACCACCACCATCATCACCACCACTCTAATGAGGATTTTCTAGGCTCTACACCTTATCTCAGGGTAGCAGGTAGGGAAATGGGTTCCCAGAACCTAAGTAACTTACACAAAGTCACAGGATTGAGATGTAAACCTGGAAGATAGATTATTAAAAGTTATGTTGTCAAATTCCAAAATGTATCTTGAAGGCAACTGTTTATCCAGATATCCTATGACCAATCTCTCTGGCTGGCTCCAGCCCAGGATTCTAACCACTGCACTACACTTTCACCTTCCCATGGTAATTTCATGCACTCAACAGTTGTAGAGAAATTATGAGATCAGGGGACCCTTGAATCAGCCGTGGAGGGAGCTACCAGTCAGGCTTGAGCCCTATAGTACCCTCTGAAACCTCACCCTAGAAGAGGAAGCATTATAGGCCTTTTACTTAGGAGGATACCAGAAAGGCTAAGTCCATGATCAATCGATTGCTCTCTCTCTACCCAACAGCCCCCCCACACACTCAAACTTTTCATATTTCAATTAAGTGACAAGTACCATTCTACTGAACAAACACCCAGTATCACCCTTCTTTGTCCTGTAATGATAGCGAAAGATTCATTTCTCTCCTTAGTTTATTCCTATTGTGCCCTGAAACCTCCTTCATACTTATGTTGCTTGGGAGTGTTCTTTCATAACTATTTCAAGAGGAAGGCTGACCTGGTTATAACCCCACTCCTCGGTCTGCACATCCTCAGGCCTAATTGGTTGCCAAGTTCCCAAATGGGGCAAGGTCAACAATCAAGAAAATTCAGCTTTCCAGCTGCTAGAGAGAAAAGTGAGTATTCTTATTAACCCATAAGCAAAATGTCAAACTACGGAAAGCCTTAGCCAATAGCATTCTTGCATGAGATGGCTCAGCCAGGAAAACCTGAAAGCTGCCTAGAACGGTTCCCTTTAATGCTCTATGTTAGGATTATGTTAGTACCAGCAGCCAACATACCTGAAGGTGCCATACATAGAACTGGATCTGGCAACCCATTTCTATCACATCCTGAGCACCTAGTCTAGGCCTAGCACTACTCAATACTGGGGATACAGGAGCAAGAAAGGCCAGCACCCTGCCTTCAAGTAATCCATAATCTAGTGAGCCAGACACATGAGTTAACAATCCCAGGTCACAGATTTTAGGGCTCTTCCCAATGAATAAAGTACTATCAACATTCAGAGGAGAACATCAACTCTATCTAGGGCTATCATGGGGGCTGCCTGAAGGAGACAGGATGAGAAGATAGGTCTTGACTCCTTATGTCATTCAGAGGTAGTGAGCCTCCCATAGGGAACCTCCATTATCTGTCTTGAGCCTATAAGGGTTTTATCCCAGACCCAAGAAGCAGATCCCCCTCCACCTACATTAGTGATTAGCATGGACTTTTACTGGAAATCTGCTGGGGAGATTGAGAAAATAAGCCACGCAATAAAGAGCAAACACAATTTTAGGTCCCTAGGATAGCTTGCTTTCCCTCGATAAGAGTTAGTCCCCAGCTCTCAGAAGCCTCACTTCACCCCCCCACTGCCCCACATATCCTCCAATCTCAACATCCCAAGTCACCAGTGTTCCCACCCTCAGCCTCCATGGCCAACTCAGCAAAAACCAGAGTCCAAAGGTCTGCAAAGAGCTTCTTGAGAAAACACTTCAGGGAGTCATATCGTGTTATTCGAGAAAGACCTTAGACAATCTCCTCCCACCCCAGGCTACTAATCAAAATGTTTACCCAACAAAACCCAGGACTGAGGAAAGAGGTATCATTCTGCTTCTAAGACAGTAAAGTGTTCTCCATATCCTTGCACTGGGAAGGATTTTTCCCCAGGTGTAGGAGGTAGAAATGGGATTTCAGGAAAGGAAATCACAAGACCAAGGACAAGAAGCTATGAAAGTCAATATCCCATCAAAAGTTCTCTCCAAGTGGATGTCACACCCAAGTATTCCACCAGCAAAGGGTGCAGTGTGGTTAGAACAAAAGGACCAAAGACGGGAGTCTGGAATGAGACATGAGATCACCTCCTTGTGGTTCCAGGTGTGGTTTTATTCTGGAACTTAGGGCCACATTACTGCACTATGGTTCCAGCCTCCATTTTAGCTTCCCAAGGTGTCACGGACATTCTCAACAGGGGTAATTTATTAGCCTGCCCCTTTCCTGTGTTTCATTGCAAAATGAAAAACACAGATAGTAAAGTGTGGTTACCCCTTTAAATTTAACGTCATAGTAACTTCGGGATTATATAGTTGTATATATGCACACAGAGTTGATTCTGTTACAACTGCTTTAGTTTTTAACTTTTTAACATTATTGCATTCATTCAGATTCTGCCTATTTCCAAAGAGAAAAGGAGAAGTTGAAACAGCTTACCTTCAAAGAAGTATATAGTAAGACTTCATTTAAGTTAGAAGACAATAGCCAAATACTTAGAGATTACGAAAAATAGGGCATTTTAAAATTCTGGTTAGGGAAAGCTACCACTCAGTAAAAATGGAAGCCTTCCCAGCAGGCAGGTTAAAGGCTTGCATGTGATGAATTAAAAAAATAAGGAAAAAATCCATATTCCATGGGTATTCTTAAAAGGGAATGGTCTTTCATGGATGGAACTGGAGGGTGTTATGCTGAGTGAAATAAGTCAATCAGAGAAAGACATGTATCATATGACCTCGCTGATATGAGGAATTTTTAACTTCAGGAAACAAACTGAGGGCTGCTAGAGTGGTGGGGGGTGGGAGGGATGGGGTGGCTGGGTGATAGACATTGGGGAGGGTATGTGAGTGCTGTGAATTGTGCAAGACTGTTGAATCACAGATCTGTACTTCTGAAACAAATAATGCAAGATATGTTAAGAAAAAAAGAAGAAGAAGATAGCAGGAGGGAAGAATGAAGGGGAGTAAGTCGGAGGGGGAGACGAACCATGAGAGACAATGGACTCTGAAAAACAAACTGAGGGTTCTAGAGGGGAAGAGGGTAGGGGGATGGGTTAGCCTGGTGATGGGTATTAAAGAGGGCACTTTCTGCGGGGAGCACTGGGTGTTATGCACAAACAATCATGGAACACTACATCAAAAACTAATGATGTAATAAATGGTGATTAACATAATAAAAATTAAAAACTAAATTAAAAATTCTGGGAACGAAGACCTCCAACTTAGTAAATTATAAGATAATCTCCTTTATTCCTCTTGTTCTCTTTCAACACTGTGTTGAATCTCATATTCCAACATGTTTTCTGTTTGTTCTTGCCCTATATCCTCAAGCTGTATTTGAACAAAAAGCACACACCAACTCCAAATGGTTAACCTCTCCCAGTTGCGCTTATTTGACAGTAATGACAGCCTTCAGTTTGCCCCAGCTTCACATCTAACTCACAGACTGAAGGGTCATTATCTGATCTTCCCACCAACGAAAGCTAGGTAGAGGTTAGTCTATGTCCCCCGCCCCCCCCCCCCACCACACACACAGACACAAAAGGGAAAATTCGAG
Source organism: Zalophus californianus (assembly GCF_009762305.2). Classification (NCBI taxonomy): domain Eukaryota; kingdom Metazoa; phylum Chordata; class Mammalia; order Carnivora; family Otariidae; genus Zalophus; species Zalophus californianus. The sequence goes on from NC_045609.1 coordinate 43,111,309, forward strand.
ATTACTACCTCTCAATCCTTGTTAGCATGAAAACATAATTCTACATTTTACATTTTTCTGTAGCAAGGGTCATGCCTGTCAGAATATCTAGTGGCTTGTAATCTTGTCGCCATCAGTGAAAAGGAAAGCATCAATTTATTTGAACAGCTTTTGTCAATGTTGGTCTGAGAGTGTGCTGCATGAAATAATGGTTAGCATTAAATTAATAATAGCTACTGTGCATTGAGTGTCTCCAACTCTAAGTGCAAGTACTTTGCAAACAGTATGTTATTTAATTCTTACAACAATCCAGTGTATTATCCCTGTTATAATGAGGAGCCACAGTTAATAGAGGTTAAGTAACTTGCCTAATTCAAGCTAGTTCCAAGACAGAAGTTAAACCCATGTGTATCTGACTCTGTGTGGATTGTAGAACAACACAATGAACGATATCCTCAACAGAAATTTTACAACCCTAGAGAAGAGCTACACAATATATGGCAATGGAGACCACCAATGTCATAACAATAAGGCTCTGTTCTTTAAAAGCAATTTTACAGGAAGAACAGAGCAGTGAAGTTGTCAACCCAACCCTTCCTATAAGAACTATCCTCCATCACCTTCTCAATTCACATGGACATGGTCAAGGATCCTGGCTCCACTTCATCTAAGGTGATCTAGAATCCTTGGTTCTACAGTGTTGTTGGCCCCTGAGTGACCCAAGATAAATAAATCAGACCCCTTTTTCCATGAGATTCCCATTTGGAATTGAGAGATTTCAGTCTGGTCTAATCTACTGAAAAGAGATGAAAATTCAGGTGCTTTTCTGTGGGTTAATCCTGGTTTCTACCGTGTGGCCTGGAGACATATAAGGACTCTGTAAAGAAAAATGAGGTGGCCTTGAGAAAGGAAGGTAGGTGACATCTGAAAAGGCAGTGGGCAGCCAGCTTCTGGTTTCATTCATTCTCAAGGGTCAGCTGCCTTCCTGCCCTGTGCTGAGACCAATCTATATGCCTTTTAATAACCCCCCCCCTTTTTTTTTTCTTAAAGCAAATCTTCTCCATGGAACTGAAACAGCCTTCACTACTCAGGGTAATCTGATCAAAGAAGACCTGGAGTTCCCTAGTGGTCTACTTTAAGGAATACACTATGAATCCTGGGGAGGTTGAGGGTTGAATAATAAACACGTCCCTCAGATTTCCCCCTCCCAAGTATCAGTAGTCTCTTTCAGTCTGAAAGAAACTGAAAATCTATTATAAAGTAAGGCTCAGGCAAGAATCTGAAGAGCCGGCATTTTTTTTTTTTTTTAAGATTTTATTTATTTGCTAGAGAGAGAGTGAGAGTACAAGCAGGGGTAGTGGCAGGCAGAAGGAGAAGTAGGCTCCCCACCGAGCAAGGAGCCCGATGCGGGACTCGATCCCAGGACCCTGGGATCATGACCCAAGCCGAAGGCAGCCGCTTAACCGACTGAGCCACCCAGGCATCCCTGAAGAGCTGGCATTTTGTGTTCAGAATATCCATACCCTAGAGCTGACAGCCATAAGGTCAAAGATTGTGTGTTTGATATGATAAAGATAGGCTAAGGTAAGAGCCTTCACCTGCACATCCCATAGCAGGTAGTTATGTCCTATCAGTGAGGTTCAATATTAAGTGCTGTCTTGATATATAGTAAAACTAGCAGATCCTCGATGACCTAACCACAAATCCCCTTCCCCTCCACTCCCACAGAGAAGGTTCCCTAGTCAAACAACTCTCCTTATCAAAAGGGACAGATAAATTTCCTGCTTATCCCTGTAGATTTTCTTTCCCTGACAGCCCATGGAATTACTCAAACCAACCAACCACATCCCACCACTGCATCCGCCACCCCTCCCACCATATCCTCTTGATACAACCAAGCCTGTCTTCCACACGAGCCCACATATGGTTGTTCATTCTGTTCCCAAGTTCAACATGTCTGTGGCCCTGTGTGGTACAGTGCCTTCCTACCCTGGGCTGTATGTGTGATATGAGTATACTGCTCTCAATCTCATCTGTCCAGCATCAAGTGTCATGTGTTTGGCCATCCCTATTACCCCAGGGTAGATCACCAATAGGGTGAACAGAAGGTGATTTAACACAGCAGCACAGAGATCGATCAGAGGAGGGCCTGTTTGAGTAGCATGTGCCTATGCAGATGAGAATACAGACCAGCAAGAGCCTCTCAGTGAGGGAATGCTTCTCCAGCCTTCCATGGGAACATGAGAAAATTCACTGCAAGAATGGAGCATACCTGAACCTGCTTGCCAGTTATACCATCTGCTGGGACCTTGTACAAAGTGACTAAGAAGGACAGGGTCAACCATCAAATGGTTACTAGATCATTAACTTCAGAACCCATACAGAAAAGATAGCTAACCTACACTGAGGTTCTCATTGCTAATTTAAAGCATGATTTAAAGAATAAATTTAAAAACAATTTAAAGAATTTAAAATGTATTCAAAATTTAAATTAAGAAACTTAGCTAAGTGAAACCAGGCAAATCGCTTCTGTCGTGATTAGAACCACACCTGTCTTTTCCTTTTTTTTCATTGTCCCTCCTCTGATGATCTTCTTTCTGTGGGTTCTTGACTCCCCCTCAGTGTGTTCATCTGTTAAATGGGGAGAATACTGCACTGCGCAGGGTTACAGTAAGGTCTGCGTGGCACTTAGAGCAGCTTCAACGTGCCCAAGCTCTTACTAAGCATTAGAGGAACTTGAGAGAACATCAACTTAGTGAAACCTCCACAGAGCTATGATCAATCCAGAAAGACGTGGATTACTCAAATGAATCCAAGAACAAGGCTGCATAATGTGTGATCTAAAGCATTAGAATGCTGAGAACTGACAACCTTTGCAAACAGCCAGGGGGAAGAGAAGGGAGAACGTGGGCTGGGCCTGCCGACTAAGTTTTTGAGTAGAAGGAATTGATCTCAGCTTCATAGACACATAGAAGTGTTAGAAAATGCTACTGCATAGGCAATGAAGCTCTAACAATATCTCACTAAACACAGGCTTATGGTCCTAGAAAACATTGTGATTAGCGAAATTGCACTGGGCAAGATCACGTTTTTTGGGTTTTGTTTTTTTTTTTTTTTTTAAGATTTTTATTTATTTAACAGAGAGAGAGAGAGAACTAGAGAAAGAACACAAGCAGGGGGAGTGGGAGAGGGAGAAGCAGGCTTCCCGCCGAGCAGGGAGCCAGATGCCGGGCTCGATCCCACGACCTTGGGATCATGACCTGAGCCTAAGGCAGCCACTTAACCGACTGAGCCACCCAGGTGCCCCAAGATCACGTTTAAAAAAAAAAATGCAAGTATCACTAAATCTGCACTTATCAACCCTTACCTCATGCCATATCTCATCTTTCCTCCAGAAAGGTGACCTCCTCTGAGGATGTGTCACTGTTTCATCTGGGTTCCTGCTGTACCAGGGGAGGGCCCTCATGCTCCATTATGTTACTAACTTGCATACCAGGCTTCATTCTCAATCCACAGACTCAGATGTCAAGTGAATGTAAATTTCTCTACTACTTTGTGTGTAGTCCATTCCAGCTTCAGATGGCATAATTTCCAGGGGACTTGCATAGTGCCAAAGCAGCAACAGGGGTGGGATCTCATGTCCTCAAAATTATCCATGTGGGGTTGAGATGTCCATCACCCTGCCTAGTCCTAGATTTTTGGTCCATGTGAGTTGAGCCAGTCTCAGAGCCTCTCCCTACTACTTCTCTCCCATTTAACACACAAGGAAATCATCCCCCTGCTAAAAGGTGCAAGCCTTTAGCTTGCACCCTTTAGCAGGTGCAATGATCCCCCTGGTGCAAGCCCATTTCTTCAGAGTCCAGAACTATACCCGCTAAAACTCTCTAGGATCCAGCAACTACAGTGTTACTCCTCTTCCAACTCAGGCTCTCTCCTCTAAGCCAAAGTGTTCCTTTGCTTTCCCAAAAAAAAAAAAAAAAAAAAAAAAAAAAGGAGGTTGAGGGGCAGGGAGGTGGGGAGAGGTTTTGTTTCCCCAGTATTTTTTCTAGACCATGAATCCTTTCTGTTCCCCACAAAGGATGAAAATCTTAAAGCCCGAAGCCAAAGAAGGACTCCTTTCTTTCTCTTGCCCCCTCCCTTCCATAAGTGGATGAGCACAGACCAGCTGAGCTGCTTATATGGGAGAGAGGCCCAAAGGAGAGAAGGAATGACCAGGGACAGAAATCCTTAGTGTAAAATCATCTCTCCTCATCTGCCTGTGAATCTGCCTCCCCTCCCAGCGTGTGAGCTCCATCACCATATGGACAGACTGTGGTGTTCATCTCTGCCTCCCCAGAGCATATCGCCGGCCTAGGAACTCAGCAGCGAGGGGAGAAAGCAGGGGACTTGCCCTTCCAGCCCACATGTCCTAGTATGCCACCATCCCAAGCTGGACTCCCCTGGCTCTCCGCACCCTCACACACAAAGAAATAGGATATACTTTCTTTTCACAGGGTTTGGAAGGTGTTCCTTTCCTAAGCTGCAAAATTAATAATACATAGGCTTTTTAACTATTTTTGGCAGCTAGAAGAAAATATAAGTCCATGCGTGTATGCCTTTGTAGGTTTATTCGAAAACATCCCCACACATTAATTTATGCACATATGCTAACGTAATGAAATAGGCTTTGTTCCAGGAGTGAAAAGCCCTTGCCTTCTATCAACTCCCAATCAACTAAATATAACTATCACTGTGTCTCAGAGTGGGCCTCTGGGGGAACCCAAAGTATGACAATTGGGATGGTTTCTGTGGAAAAGAAGCCTCTGGAAGTCACTAAGTAGGAGAGGAGAGAGCAGGTGAAGTGTGAAGACATGGAGGCACCTGTGAACAGCGGCGGCTCCACAGGTACTTTCTGACTTCCATACCCCCACACCTTTGCCCAACACACACGGACACTCAACTACTTCACGAACATGGAAAGAAGTCTTCAAAATGAGCTAACAATGGTTTTACGCCGTGGAAACGTGATTCTCTGGATACCAACCATTCTTCCAGCGTGGTGCCTGGACTAGTATCAGTAGGACCTGGGAACTCGCCGGAAATGCAAATCCTCAGGCCCATCCCAGACCTCAGAACGTCTGAAGGGGGCTACCAGCAATCGGTGCTTTAATAAGCCTTCCAGGCAGTTCTGATGCATGTGCACGTTTGGTGACAAGACGAGGCCAGATCATAGGCAGTGGGGCTTTCTGCCACTTCCTTTTGGGCATGGCATTTATCCAGAGCCTTCCTCCTTTTGGCCTATAAAACAGTTGTTAACAATAATACATCCTTCTCATGGGTTTCCATGAGCATGAAATGCAGTAATGCATATAAAAGGTCTTCATAATTGTTAAAATGCCATCGAAATGTAAGGCAAGCAGGCAGGCAGGTTATAAAAAGCCAGCAGCAGGAGCAAGAGAACAGCTTGATTGGAGGTTCAGCCCATTCTGAACAGCCCTCTGAGGGCCTGAACAGCTGCTGGGATCAGCCCCACATCTCAACAAATTCAACAGCCATTTGTCTGCCCTTGCCAACACATGCAAGGGCCTCTTTCCTCTTTTGCCTACAGCCCCCTGGGACCAGTCTCTCAGAGCAAGCGGCCACTTCCGTCTGATGTCCTCCCTGCATTATGACTACAGATGGGGATGATTTATAAAGGGCATGTTTTAAAGATGTCTGGCTCCAGCATTTTCTCACTGCACTGCCTTTTCAAATGTACCACTAAAAGAGCAAAAAGCCAGGAGGGAGGGGAGGAGTGGAGGGCCTGATCAACTCCCCACATCCCACAGCCTCCCCTCTGCTGATTTCAGCTTGGCTTCCTAGGAGGCTGGCCTGCTGTGCATCAGAAAGGAAGGGGTAATTAGGTCACAGGCAGAGCAGGGTCTAGGATCTCAGGAGGAGGCTTGATACAGATCTGGGCAAGCAGTTTGCTCACGCCCCTTGCCTGTTTACAGAATAAAAGCGTGCAGTGTCTAAACATCCTGAGCCCTGCTGGGAATGGCTGTCAGTGAGCAGGCTCCGTCAGGAGGAAGGGCCACAGCACATGAATATCAAAGCATTCTTCCTTCTCTGTAAGTGGACAGTCATGGTTCAGCTTCCACTCCCGGAGTCCCTAATGGCCTCTGGGGCTGAGTGCTGCAGAAAAACTGATGAGCATAAAAAATACAACCAGTGGGGCCATGATAGATTCCCTGGCATTGTATGTATCCTAGAGAGAGGGCAGAGTTCCCTCACTACCTGTATCCATCACCGTATTGAGCTTCTGGCAAAGGACTAAGAAGAATGGTCTTAGCGTAGATTTTTGTTTTCTGAAGTAAAAAAACTGACAAGTGATACCGATTTGCAAAAGGGAGAAAGTTTTCTACAATTGATGTATTTTTTTCTACAAACTCAGATGAGATGACCTCCAAATCACTACCAATTCTGAGATTCAAGCATCCCAGCAATTCTACTTGCTAGAAAATCTAGAAAACTATAGTCCTTGGACACACAGTTACAACTCTAAGCATAAGATTCCGGCAACTCTTTTTACCTGATGTCTAAGATTATTCTCAAGTGTTTAAGCTTTTCCCCTAAGCAGCATGGCCTAGCCCAAGTTCCTGAAGCATAAATTAAAACGATATTACACTTCTAACTCCCAGGTTCTGACAGGAGGCCAAGGGGAAGAGACTGTGGATACAGTGGTCACCCAAAGGAGAAAGGATGAAGGATTTCCTTTCTTATGGCTCTAGACAAATTTTGTAGATTGACTTAGAGCTCAAAACAATACCAAGAAAGGGGGGTGGGAGAGGGTATTCTCCTGGCCTCCTGGTTCTGTACAGATGGCTTTACAAATATCCCTGGCCCCAGTGCTCCAGCCAAGGAAGACCGAGAAATGAAAGATCATACAAGGGAAGAAGAGCTCAACCCTGTGGTTTTATAAACACAATCTCTTTCCTTCGTACTGGTGTTCCCCTAAGCCTGCAGCTACAGCTTTTCATATTTTTTATTTGTACAGCTGCCAGTTTAGTCCAGAGAGCAAAATAAACCACAGTTCTCAATTAAATCTACTCTGAAAACTGGAGGTTCTTGTTTGGCCAGAGTCTTACCCACATTAAGCTGAGGTCTACAGCCAGGAAATCCCATTTGGTTCTTCCTTGTATTTTACACTTCCAGTGTAAGAGGATCAGGGCTGACATGTTAGCTTCAACTGGAAGGATTTTTGGAATCCGTGTGTACCACAGCACAATGTGAAGCTGTAGAAATTCAGTACTGACCATCTCGTAGCAATCAGACTGCACATAAAGACTATGCCGTGCTTCAAGACCTCAAAGCAGATCACTGATGGGTGCTCAAATATCCAGGGATGTTGGACGCTCTTTTAGCCTCTACAGATGTTCACCAGAGGCCTGTCCTTGGGTAGCTCTGTGTTAGATCTCCTGTGATAGAGGCAGGGATTGCCCATCAAGTCCAAGGTTTAGGTTCAGTAAGTCCACCCACTTCCACATCCAGAATTCAGGGTTTGCTGACAAGACAGCAGGTAAACATGCCCAGGAACACAGAGCATCCTGAGAGAGAAAAAGTCCAGACCTAGATTCCATTCCCTTTTGAGGTTCAATGTTTTTATTACAAACCAATTATCATGCCCTTAACATCCATCAAAAGAATGGGATGGTGGAGCCTCCATCCAGAAAATGTTTAATGCTCATTGCTCAGTGAAATGCCTGGAGGCTGAAGAATAGGGTAGTTTTAGCAGAGCATCCTTCTCAGCCCATTTGAAGTACACATCACGATGGACACTTCCCAGGCTGAGCTCTCCTCAGGGGCTTCTGCTTTCTTCTACCCATGTGGTTGCCCCATTTCCAAGGACCACCTACTCCCACTTGTGGATTCCTCCTGTAATAGAGCTTTTCTTCTCTTCAACTTTCTTGCCTCCCAGCACCCTGAGCTCCCCAAACACACACACCCTGCTTCTTCTTTCCCATCATCTTTCAGCTGAATAGGTCCTCACCCCATCAAACCCACCCATCATTTTCCTAGAAGGAGCGTGGGGTGATTGGGATCCAGGAGACCAAAAAGGGGGTTATGTTAAAGCCTGAAAGCACCAAGATTATTCAGGAGACCAGTGCAGTAGTCCACACATAGATGAGGGGAGCGTGGGGACACGGTTGAGGCAGTGGAGAGGATGAGAAGGAATCAGACGGAGAAAGAACTTAAATGGATTACAATGGATTGAATGTCACATAGAAGGGGTATGAAAGAGTCCATGGTGATCCCTACATTCTTGTTTTAAGCAAGTAGGTGGATGGTGGTGTCATGCTCAGAGATGGAGAAGCCTGGGAGAAGGTTTGGCAAAAGGCAGCCACGAGGAGGTCATGTCGAACACGAGTCTTTCGTTGCCTACTGCACATCTAACCAGAAATGCTTGAATAGACAGCTCATTATATAAATGTGGAGCAAGAGATGTAGATCTGGCAATAATCATGCACCATAACCTATGTTGTACCCTTAAGCTGGTGAAGTAGAACAGTTCAGTTACATGATATCCTGTTATGGGCAAGACCCAGAAAGACCAAGAAATTTGCTCAAAGTCCCTAAGCTAAGTAAGTATCTGATTGCAACAAAGTCACCTATTCCTGTATCTAGTCATCTACCGAACATTTAGGAAGTGCCAACCATGAGCCAGATACTGTGGGATCTAAAAAAATACTAGAATGAAAGAGACAACTAGGACCAAATGCTGAATAAATATTCTTATTTGAGGAGCTTATAGTCTAGTGAAGACAACAAAGGCACACAATTTTAGAAATCTTTGGGAGGGTAGCGTCAAACTGCAAAGGACACTGTGGCCCTATCAAAGAAAGGTGCCTGACCCCAGCCAGAGGCTCCGTGTACCTCTCACTCCAGTCCACACACTTTCCATCCACTGTGCTCGTAATTAGGCCAACGGCACCCAGCTCAGCTACAGCAGAGCTAACGCTATAACTCGGTTATATGAATCCCAGTTGGGACTACACACTGGTGATATTGCTTATAGTACCATCAAGCCTTCATATCTTGATGAGAAGTGAAGACCCAGGCAACCCCAGAGCTATTTCAATGACCCAGTTTCTCCATCTAGGAAGTCAGTATCTTCTCCATGGGCGTGTTGGGGTCTGCGTGGTTGTGACCTGGTGATGGGAGAAATCCATGGACTTCATTCTGTCTCATTAGAGGAAGCAGAGTGAGACCTTACTATAATGGGCCCTGTACACCCGTGTCTCTATGGGATATAAAACACACAAGATGCAGATCACCGTATGAGCTTAGACACGTGCTATGTCTTAGAAACTGCTCCAAGCACTGTTCATACATTATCTTCACAACAATCATGCAAAGTAAATAAAATTAGCAGCCCTATTTTACAAATGACATGATCCAAGGTTGTAAGTGGTAGGTACAGGATGGGAACCAGGCAGGGTAGCTACAGAGCCTGCACTCTTGATTACTATGTTGACCACTGTGTTATGATAAATGGACACTCCAAGCAGCAACAGCATCACGTTGACCCTCACGGCTTTGTGTCCCTCTGCACAGCAGCATTTCCAGTGTCTCCCCGAAGCAGAAACGACCCCCCCCCCCGCATGCCTACCACTGCCCTACCCACCTTCCCCACCACCACCCCTCCCTCTCACACTCTGCAGACATTCCCCCTCAAGCTGTCCCAGTTTACATAATTGCTTTGTGCTTCTCTGCACAGACCAGATTTACACTGTCCAGAAACCTGCATAAAATGGATTCTTCATAGATATTAGGAACTCTTTCCCTTTTGCTGCCAGGATTACACTGTTAAACTGCCCACCCATCTGCTGACAAAATGCAATAATGTGATTTATCTCCAAGCACAGAGAAACGTCTCAACAAATTGGATTTACTTTATCTTCTAAAAAATATTGTTTGGGGTTTTCCAAGATGTCCTTTTCACAGCATCATTCTCATGATAAGTTGAGATGACTTTGAGAAAAAGGGAAGAACTTCATTTATACTCACTCTCCCATCTGATTCTGAGAAAGATTTGTCGGCCCTGTACCCTCCCCGGAGGCTTTGCTAAGCTCCCAGAGCGCAACTCTTTGTTATTCTCTGCTCTTGTTTCTATCCTAACCATGGGTTCTACCTCCTGGGAGAGGGACTCAGGGGCCAAGTGAGAAGGTAGGCCCTGTTCACCCTCTTATCCTACATCCATCATCCTTAGGATAAGAACAATAATGACCTGGGTCATCCTGTCACTTATTCCCAGTCTCCCTCACTCTACGCCTCATCCCCCTGCAGATCAGAACCTCACTCACTTGCCCAGATCCTAATCCTTTCTTGAGAGCAGATGGGAGTACTTTTTAGCCAACCACACCTTCACTGTCATTCCATTTCCTGAATGTTCCCAAACTGCCTTCATCTAGCTATTCCTGACCAAGACCGCTTTCTCCATAGTCCTGTCCTCAAGGGAAGGATCCTCTTCTGGCAGCTCTACTCCTTATATCAGGGTATATTTGCACTTTGTTTGCAGGGCTGTAGGATTGTAGTAGGTGTAAAGAATTATTATTCACTTTGTACTGCTTTGCCTACTCTTAGATCATTACTTTTCCAATTCAATCAAAATTCCCTCTCCCCAGGCCCCCAGTTCCAGTAAATCCTGCCCTTTATCTATCTCATTGCTGTTATAGCCTGGTTGTTCCACTGTATTTAAAGAAAGCTTTGGAGCTTGGCCTCAAATCTGCTATCATGCGGACAACATCATCAGCATGAATGATTCAATCTCCCCAACCCACACCATCCACGTGGAGAACTCAACCCAACTGAAGATTTCTTGACCTCCTCTAAGATTTCACTTTCTTCCCACTTTGGGATGCCCTTCCATAGCCAGATCTTGCACTTTCTTTATCTAGAATTGTGCTAGCACTGACTCCTAAACTCAGATCATATCCTTCTTCCTAGTCATTCTCTCCCACTAAACAAACTATTCCAGGTCTTTCCTCTAGTCTCTTCTTTCTCTGTTGATCATGACCTCATCTCCCCTCATATCCAAGTCCATGGCCCTGGACCATGGGACCAAAACTTTCTGTGGAATTCTTCCCTATATCTTCGTTCTTACTCTCCCCTACCCTTCCAATGCACCCTCCATGTCAACATCCATGGTCCCAAAGATGATGGACATTGGATATGATGGGGGTGAGGAAGGTGGACAAACTGAGCTCCACTGTAATGTGTAATCATAAGGAGTACTAAATTCTTAGCCCTTAGAAAGGAAACTGCCCCACACACTGTATCTGAAAATAAAGCCATTATTCTTCTTCCCCAACCCTCAGTACTAGTCTATTGTACTGAAGTTGAGCTCCTGAACCAGTAACAAATTCATAGTCAACAAATTCTGAATCCAGTACCCAGTAGATGATCACAGAAGTGACCTAGTACAAACCACTGCCAAAACCAGGAAAAGCTAAGCCAATCAGATTTGTAATCTGAGGAATTTGAGTTGCAAAATACAGAGAAATCAAGCAGTTAGTAATGGGAAATAAAGACAATAGAGAAGTCCCAAGGTAGATCAAGGACCATGAAAAGCCACAAGACACCAAGAGCAAGCCAAAATTGGAGGAAACAGAAGTTATGATAAAACAGACTCCAAACATACTGAGGTGTTTTTGCCACATATTTTATTGGTCACCAAATCCACCTATGAATCCAACCCCTCCTTCACTCTAACACACCTAATTTCTTTTTTTTTTTTAATTTTTTATTGTTATGTTAATCACCATATATTACATCATTAGTTTTTGGTGCAGTGTTCCATGATTCATTGTTTGTTCATAACACCCAGTGCTCCATGCAGAACGTGCCCTCCTCAATACCCATCACCAGGCTAACCCATCCCCCTACCCCCCTCCCCTCTAGAACCCTCAGTTTGTTTTTCAGAGTCCATCATCTCTCATGGTTCGTCTCCCCCTCTGACATACTCCCCTTTTCTTCCTCTCCTGTTATCTTCTTTTTCTTTTTTCTTAAAATATGTTGCATTATTTGTTTCAGAAGTACAGATCTGTGATTCAACAGTCTTGCACAATTCACAGCGCTCACCGTAGCACATACCCTCCCCAATATCTATCATCCAGCCACCCCATCCCTCCCACCCCCAACCACTCCAGTAACACTCAGTTTCTTTCCTGAGATTAAGAATTCCTCATATCAGTGAGGTCATGTGATACATGTCTTTCTCTGATTGACTTCTTTCACTCAGCATAACACCCTCCAGTTCCATCCACGTCGTTGCAAATGGCAAGATCTCATTCCTTTTGATGGCTGCATAATATTCCATTGTGTATATATACCACCTCTTCTTTATCCATTCATCTGTCGATGGGCATCTTGGCTCTTTCCACAGTTTGGCTATGGTGGACATTGCTGCTATAAACATTGGGGTACATGTACCCCTTCGGGTCCCTACATTTGTATCTTTGTGGTAAATACCCAGTAGTGCAATTGCTGGATCGAACGGTAGCTCTAATTTCAACTGTTTGAGGAACCTCCATACTGTTTTCCAGAGGGGTTGCACCAGCTTGCATTCCCACCAACAGTGTAGGAGGGTTCCCCTTTCTCCACATCCCCGCCAACATCTGTCGTTCCCTGACTTGTTAATTTTAGCCATTCTGACGGGTGTGAGGTGGTATCTCATTGAGGTTTTGATTTGGATTTCCCTGATGCCAAGCGATGTTGAGCACTTTTTCATGTGCCTGTTGGCCATTTGGATGTCTTCTTTGGAGAAATGTCTGTTCATGTCTTCTGCCCATTTCTTGATTGGATTATTTGTTCTTTGAGTGTTGAGTTTGATAAGTTCTTTATAGATTTTGGATACTAGCCCTTTATCTGATACGTCATTTGCAAATATTTTCTCCCATTCTGTCGGTTGTCTTTTGGTTTTGTGGACTGTTTCTTTTGCTGTGCAGAAGCTTTTTATCTTGATGAAATCCCAATAGTTCATTTTTGCCATGGCTTCCCGTGCCTTTGGCGATGTTTCTAGGAAGAAGTTGCTGCGGCTAAGGTCGAAAAGGTTGCTACCTGTGTTCTCCTTTAGGATTTGGATGGACTCCTGTCTCACGTTTAAGTCTTTCAACCATTTGGAGTCTATTTTTGTGTGTGGTGTAAGGAAATGGTCCAGTTTCATTCTTCTGCATGTGGCTGTCCAATTTTCCCAACACCATTTGTTGAAGAGACTGTCTTTTTGCCATTGGACATTCTTTCCTGCTTTGTCAAAAATAAGTTGACCATAGAGTTGAGGGTCCATTTCTGGGCTCTCAATTCTGTTCCATTGATCTATATGTCTGTTTTTGTGCCAGTACCATACTGTCTTGATGATGACAGCTTTGTAATACAGCTGGAAGTCCGGAATTGTGATGCCACCAGCTTTGCTTTTCTTTTTCAGTATTCCTCTGGCTATTCTGGGTCTCTTCTGGTTCCATACAAATTTTAGGATTATTTGTTCCATTTCTTTGAAAAAAGTGGATGGTATTTTGATGGGGATTGCATTGAATGTGTAGATTGCTCTAGGTAGCATTGACATCTTCACAATGTTGATTCTCCCAATCCATGAGCATGGAACGTTTTTCCATTTCTTTGTGTCTTCTTCAATTTCTTTCCTGAGTATTTTATAGTTTTCTGAGTACAGATCCTTTGCCTCTTTGGTTAGATTTATTCCTAGGTATCTAATGGTTTTGGGTGCAATTGTAAATGGGATAGACTCCTTGATTTGTCTCTCTTCTGTCTTGTTGTTGGTGTATAGGAATGCCACTGATTTCTGTGCATTGATTTTATATCCTGCTACTTTACTGAATTCCTGTATGAGTTCTAGCAGTTTTGGGGTGGAGTCTTTTGGGTTTTCCACATACAGTATCATATCATCTGCAAAGAGTGAGAGTTTGACTTCCTCTTTGCCGATTTGGATGCCTTTGATTTCTTTTTGTTGTCTGATTGCTGTGGCTAGGACTTCTAATACTATGTTGAATAGCAGTGGTGAGAGTGGACATCCCTGCCGCGTTCCTGACCTTAGGGGAAAAGCTCTCAGCCTTTCCCCATTGAGAATGATATTCGCTGTAGGTTTTTCGTAGATGGCTTTTATGATATTGAGGTATGTACCCTCTATCCCTATACTCTGAAGAGTTTTGATCAAGAAAGGATGTTGTACTTTGTCAAATGCTTTTTCTGCATCTATTGAGAGGATCATATGATTCTTGTTCTTTCTTTTGTTAATGTATTGTATCACGTTGATTGATTTGCGGATGTTGAACCAGCCTTGCAGCCCAGGAATAAATCCCACTTGGTCGTGGTGAATAATCCTTTTAATATACTGTTGGATCCTATTGGCTAGTATTTTGGTGAGAATTTTTGCATCCATGTTCATCAAGGATATTGGTCTGTAATTCTCTTTTTTGATGGGGTCTTTGTCTGGTTTTGGGATCAAGGTAATGCTGGCCTCATAAAATGAGTTTGGAAGTTTCCCTTCCATTTCTATTTTTTGGAACAGTTTCAGGAGAATAGGTATTAATTCTTCTTGAAATGTCTGATAGAATTCCCCTGGGAAGCCATCTGGCCCTGGGCTTTTGTTTCTTGGGAGATTTTTGATGACTGTTTCAATTTCCTTAGTGGTTATAGGTCTGTTCAGGTTTTCTATTTCTTCCTGGTTCAATTTTGGTAGTTGATACATCTCTAGGAATGCACCCATTTCTTCCAGGTTATCTAATTTGCTGGCATAGAGTTGCTCATAATATGTTCTTATAATTGTTTGTATTTCTTTGGTGTTGCTTGTGATCTCTCCTCTTTCATTTGTGATTTTGTTGATTTGGGTCATTTCTCTTTTCTTTTTGATAAGTCTGGCCAGGGGTTTATCAATCTTGTTAATTCTTTCAAAGAACCAGCTCCTAGTTTCGTTGATCTGTTCTACTGTTCTTTTGGTTTCTAGTTCATTGATTTCTGCTCTGATCTTTATGATTTCTCTTCTCCTGCTGGGTTTAGGCTTTCTTTGCTGTTCTTTCTCCAGCTCCTTTAGATGTAGGGTTAGGTTGTGTATTTGAGACCTTTCTTGTTTCTTGAGAAAGGCTTGTATTGCTATATACTTTCCTCTCAGGACTGCCTTTGCTGTATCCCAAAGATTTTGAACAGTTGTGTTTTCATTTTCATTGGTTTCCATGAATTTTTTTAATTCTTCTTTAATTTCTTGGTTGACCCATTCATTCTTTAGTAGGATGCTCTTTAGCCTCCATGTATTTGAGTTCTTTCCGACTTTCCTCTTGTGGTTGAGTTCTAGTTTCAAAGCATTGTGGTCTGAAAATATGCAGGGAATGATCCCAATCTTTTGGTACCGATTGAGACCTGATTTGTGACCTAGGATGTGATCAATTCTGGAGAATGTTCCATGGGCACTAGAGAAGAATGTGTATTCCGTTGCTTTGGGATGGAATGTTCTGAATATGTCTGTGAAGTCCATTTGGTCCAGTGTGTCATTTAACGTCTTTATTTCCTTGTTGATCTTTTGCTTAGATGATCTGTCCATTTCAGTCAGGGGGGTGTTAAAATCCCCCACTATTATTGTATTGTTGTCAATGTGTTTCTTTGCTTTTGTTATTAATTGGCTTATATAATTGGCTGCTCCCATGTTCGGGGCATAGATATTTACAATTG
The DNA here is from genome assembly GCF_009762305.2 of Zalophus californianus. Classification (NCBI taxonomy): domain Eukaryota; kingdom Metazoa; phylum Chordata; class Mammalia; order Carnivora; family Otariidae; genus Zalophus; species Zalophus californianus. The sequence continues at coordinate 43,126,981 of NC_045609.1, forward strand.
TTAGATCTTCTTGTTGGATAGACCCTTTAAGTAGGATATAGTGTCCTTCCTCATCTCTTATTACAGTCTTTGTTTTAAAATCTAGTTTGTCTGATATAAGGATTGCCACCCCAGCTTTCTTTTGGTGTCCATTAGCATGGTAAATGGTTTTCCACCCCCTCACTTTCAATCTGGGGGTGTCTTTGGGTGTAAAATGAGTCTCTTGCAGACAGCATATTGATGGGTCTTGTTTTTTAATCCAATCTGATAGCCTGTGTCTTTTGATTGGGGCATTTAGCCCATTTACATTCAGGGTAACTATTGAAAGGTATGAATTTAGTGCCATTGTATTACCTGTAAGGTGACTGTTAACTGTCTGTTGTCTGTGTTCGTTTCTGCTCTTTGCTGCTTTTAGGTTCTCTCTTTGCTTAGAGGACCCCTCTCAATATTTCTTGGAGGGCTGGTTTCGTGTTTGCAAATTCTTTTAGTTTTTGTTTGTTCTGGAAGCTTTTGATCTCTCCTTCTATTTTCAATGATAGCCTAGCTGGATATAGTATTCTTGGCTGCATATTTTTCTCGTTTAGTGCTCTGAAGATATCTTGCCAGTCCTTTCTGGCCTGCCAGGTCTCTGTGGATAGGTCTGTTGCCAATCTAATGATTCTACCATTGTAGGTTACATATCTCTTCTCCCGAGCTGCTTTCAGGATTTTCTCTTTGTCTCTGAGACTCGTAAGTTTTACTATTAGATGTCGGGGTGTTGACCTATTTTTATTGATTTTGAGAGGGGTTCTCTGTGCTTCCTGGATTTTAATGCCTGTTTCCTTCCTCACATTAGGGAAGTTCTCTGCTATAATTTGCTCCAATATACCTTCTGCCCCTCTCTCTCTCTCTTCTTCTTCTGGGATCCCAATTATTCTAATGTTGTTTCGTCTTATCGTATCACTTATCTCTCGAATTCTGCCCTCGTGATCCTGTAGTTGTTTCTCTCTCTTTTTCTCAGCCTCTTTATTTTCTATCATTTGGTCTTCTATATCGCTGATTCTCTCTTCTGCCTCATTTATCCTAGCATTTAGTGCCCCCATTTTTGATTGCACCTCATCAATAGCCTTTTTGATTTCGATTTGGTTAGATTTTAGTTCTTTTATTTCTCCAGAAAGGGTTTCTCTAATAACTTCCACGCTTTTTTCAAGCCCAGCTAGTATCTTTAAAGTCATGATTCTGAACTCTAGGTCCGACATCGTACTAATGTCCGTATTGAGTAGGTCCCTGGCTGACGGTACTACCTCTTGTTCTTTTTGCTGAGGTGATTTCTTTCGTCTTGTCATTTTGTCCAGAGGAGAATAGATGAATGAGAGAACAAAAGGCTAACAGGTTTACTACGTCCCCAGCAAATATACTGTATACAAATCAGAAAAGACCTGAAACCAGGGGAAAAGAAAGGGAAAGAAAGAAAAAAGAAAGAGAAAAAGAAAAAAAAAAGAAAAAAAGATAAAAACAAAAACAAAACAATTCAAAAAAGGCAGAATATGATCAAATATGATCAGGCTAGTGCATAGATCAGTGACACACACTAGATTTTGGGCGTATTTTGGTCTGTTAGAAAAAAGTGCCTCCTAAAATTTTAAAGGAAGAAAGACATATATGTACAAAATAAGGGTTGATACAATGAAGGGATGGAAGATGACTGTAAAGATGAAAATTATAAAAGATTTTATAAAAGGACTTGGTAAGATAAGTTGTTTGAAAAAAGAAAGAAGATTTAAGGAAAAAAAAAAAAGGAAAAAGGGAGAGAATGATCAGGCAGGAGACTAGAACAAAGCCATACACTAGTGATTTAGGGTATATTTTGATCTGTTAGAAGAAACTGTACCTCAAAATTTTAAAGAGAGAACAACTTATATATATATGCCAAAAACAAGGATAACTACTATGAAGGAATAAAATATGACTCTAAAATGAAAAAAAAAATGTTTTTTTTTTTTTAAAAAAAGGGATTTATAAGATGTTGGTTGAAAAAGGGAAAAAGAAAAATAAAAAAAAGTCAACAAAAATTAACTTTGATGAAATAATGAATCATGGTAAAAAAAAAAAAAAAAAAAAAAAAGAAGCCATGAATCTATGTGCAGTATTCCCCTAGCGCTGGAGTTCTCCTATTCTCCTTGATCGATCAACTTGGTCTTGGCTTGCTGGCTGTTTGTGTTGATCTTCTGGGGGAGGGGCCTGTTGCTGTGGTTTCCAAATGTCTTTGCCGGAGGCGGAATTGCCCCGCCCTTGTCGGTCCGGGCTAAGGAAGCTGCTCCAGTTTGCTCTCAGGAGCTTTTGTTCCCTGCAAGCTCTCGGTACAGCTTTGGAGGACCAGGGCGAAAATGGCGGCCTCCCAGTCTCCGCCCGGAGGAGCCGAGAACTCGGGGCCCCACTCCTCAGTGCGCCCCCAGAGAAAAGCAGTCACTCCCGTGTCCCCGGTCTCCGGCCGCTCTCCATGCTCACCCGGCCTGTGATCGAGCGTTGCTATCTCTGGCACCCGACCCCGCTCGGAGTCTCCAAACCCAGCAGATCCCTGCAGTGCGTTCCCGCACCGCTCCTCCCCGGGAAGGAAGGGGAGTCTCCCCGGATCTGCTGCTTGTTGGGTCCTTGCTGGGGGAGCCGTGCCCTGACTGGGCCGCAGATCACAGTTTATGGCAACCCCGAGCTGAGAGCCCGCGACTCTGCTCCGTATCTGCAGCCGGCTTCCCTGCCCCGACACCTGGGAGCTCTGCCGCACTCAGGCACCCCCGGTCTCTCTGTGACCCCAAGGGTCCTGAGACCACACTGTCCCGGGAGGATTCCACCCCCCGCTTAGCCACTGCAGCGACGTCCCTCCGCCGAGCCAACTTTTAAAAGGTCCGATTTTGTGCTCCGCGGCTCTAGCACTTGCCAGAAGCGGCCGGCGGAGGCCCCTCCCCCGCCGTTTATCCTCCCGAATATCGCCTCGGATTCACTTCTCCGCACGTCCTACCTTCCAGTAAGTGGTCGCTTCTCTGTTCAGAGAGTTGTTGCTACTCTCCTGTTCGATCTCCTGTTGAGTTCGTAGGTGTTCAGAATGGTTTGATCCCTATTCAGCTGAATTCCTGAGACCAGACAAAATCTAGGTCTCCTACTCCTCCGCCATCTTGCTCCGCCCTAACACACCTAATTTCTTATTTTCCAAACTTGGCAGACTCTTCCACAGCACCATGTTTGAATGCTTCTTAAATGTCTAAAAACCCCCTACTCTGAGTTGGTCCCTAACCTTCTCTGGGTTTTCATATTTGTATTTATGTACATACCTATTCACACTGTCCATATTTGTATCTATGTACATTTTATACTTTCTATAATCAATTCTATGGCAAATTAAAAATGATCACCAATGCTTTAACCTTCCTACTGAGAGGTAGAGGAAAGTGTTCATCCCCCTCTTGAATCAAGATGAGCTCATGACTATTTTGGTCAATGAAACATGACAGCAGTAACTCTAGGCCTTAAGAAAGTGGTAGCTTCAGGAAACCATCAATGAAATTAAAAGGAAACCTACTAAATGGGAGAAGATTTTTACAAATTATGTATCTGACAAGGGGTTACTATCCAAAATATATGACAAAATCCTATAGCTCAATAGCAAAGAAAAAAATCTAACCAAAAAAAGGTGCAAAGGATCTGAACAGACGCTTTTCTGAAGATGCCATATAGATGGTCAACAGGTACATGAAAAGATACTAACATCACTAGTCAGGGAAATGCAAATCAAAACCACAATATCACCTCACACTTGTTAGAATGGCCAGTATCAGAAAGACAAATCACAAGTGTTAGCAAGGATGTGAAGAAAACCTCTGTGCACTGTTGGTAAAAACAAATTGGTATAGTCACCATGGAAAACTGTATGAAGGCTCCCCAAAAACTTAAAAATAGAGGAGTCTAGGAAGATGGTGGAGTAGGAAAACCCTCAGCTCACCTCTTCTCACAGTATACCTAGGTAACCACCCATCAGTGCAACTAATCCAGAAAGCCTGAAGACAGCAGAACAGAGTCCCCACAGCTAATCATAGAAGGCCACACTGAAAATGGTAGAAGGGACATACCTGGTCAGGAACCAAACTTCTGGTGAGACGAACCACAAACAGGAGGGCCATCACAAGCACAGAGGAGGGAGAGGAACAGACCCCACACTAGGCACCTGAGACACATGGGATGAGAGAAGTCCCCATAACCTGAAAAAACAGAGAGGCTTAACTTCTCAAGTTTTTATCATCAGTGGGGCTTAACACAGGAAAATTTAAAAATCAGTGGACTCCGTTCTGGGAGAGCCAGAGGGCAATAGGAAACAGATTCACCACCCTTAAAAAGCCAGCATAACTGTGCTGAGATACAAAATAGAAGCAGCAGTTTTGAAAGCACCTGGCTATGGAAGATTTATTTACTAATCTCAGAATGTGTGCTGGAGGGGCAGGGATCCTCAAGAGACTTCGCCAAGAACAAAAGAGCTGGTAGGCAGCATTTCTCTCCCCAGCCCGCCAGCCTAGATAGCCACACAGCTGGCTAGCCAGTGTGAACACTCTCAGCATAACTTGCTAACAGCATGTCCTGCCCGTGGGGCCCTGCCCAATCCCAGCAGCCCCACTCAGCAGGAGTCCCTCTGAAGCAGTGCCTGATGCATCTCATTCTGGAAGCAGACTTGACTGTAACCAGCGTCACTCCAAAATGACTCCTGCCCTGGAGAGAGGGGAAAGACAATCACACACACCAGTTTGCAGCCCCAGCAGTGGGCTAAGAGCAGCCATCTGATCTGACTGCAGGTGCCATCCACCAATGAAAGCCTCACAAGGGACAACACAGGGAGAATGCCCAGAGGTTCTCTATGTGACCAAAGTTCTAACAAACAGGCTGAGGGCAGGCATCTGGTCTGACCCAACTACAATCCCAAGGCAGCCTTACACCGGCTCCTTACCAGCACAGGGACCAGACCTTACCCACACGGGCAAAGTGGGCCATTGCAGCTGACTGGGCTGAAAGCAAATGCGGCTCAACCACAATAGTAGGGTGCATGTAACACACACAAGGAACAGCCCTGAAACACCGGATTCTGATGAGCAGGGGACATCGCACTACAGGGCGCTCCAGGACCTCTTCTTCACAAGGCCATCATGCCACCACTAAATCAGCCTTATGAGAAATAGCAAAGAGAATTCTTTGAGTGGAAAGAAAAAGCCATAATTGGAAGAAAATCAGGAAAGGAAAAAATTTCACAGATAAATGCAAATATAATAAAAGATTAATCACTTATAAAACCAGTATGGAGCTTAATGCACAAAAGTATTAAAATCAATTATGTTTTTAAAAAAAAATCAGCCAAGGGATTCACAAAATAAAAGATGTAAAGTATGACATCATATACATAAATAAAACATGGTGGGGAGTAAAAATTTAGTACTTTTAGAATGGGTTCAAACTTAACCATCAACTTAATATAGACTGTTACATGCATAAAAAGTTATATAGAAACCTAACGGTAACCATAAATCAAAAACTGGTGATATGCAAAAAATAAAGAGTAAGAAATCCAAGCATATCACTAAAGAAAGCCATCAAACCACAAGGGAAGAAAGAGAAGGAACAGAACTACAAAACAACCACAAAACAAATAAAATGGCGGTAAGTACATACCTATCAATAATTATGTTGAATGCAAATGCACTAAATGTCCCAAAAGATTGGATAAAAAAAGCAAGACCCATTTATATGCTGCCTACAAGGTACTTCTGACCTAAAGACACATGCAGATTGAAAGTGAAGGGATGGAAAAACATCATAAGAAGTGAAAAGTTGGGGTAACAGTACTTAGACAAAACAGACTAAAAGACTATAAACAAGAAACAAGGACACTATAATCATAAAGGAAACAATCCAACAAGATATAACAATTGTAAATATCTATGCATCCAACATCAGAGCACCCACAACCATAGAACAGTTAATAACAAAGGAACTAATCAATAGTAATACAATAGTAGTAGGGGAATGTAACACCCCACTTACATCAATGGACAGATCATCCAAACAGGAAATCAAAGAATGACTTTGAATGACACAATGGACCAGATGGATTTAATAGATATTCAGAACATTCCATCCTAAAAGAGCAGAATATACATTCCCATTCTGGAACATTCTCCAGAATAGATCACATATTAGGCAACAAGTCTTAAATTCAAAAAGATTGAAATCAGGACACCTTGGTAGCTCAGTTGGTTAAGCGTCTGCCTTCAGCTCAGGTTATGATCCCAGGGTTCTGGGACAGAGTCCCACACTGGGCTCCCTGCTTCTCCCTTTGCCTTCCGTTCCCATTCCCCCCTGCCTGTGAGCTTGCTCTCTCTCTGACCAATAAATAAATGAAATCTTTAAAAAAAAAGACTGAAATCATGAAGCACCTGTGTGGCTCAGTCAGGTGAGTGTCTGACTCTTGATTTTCCCTCAGGTTCATGAGATCGAGCCCTGCATCAGGCTCCGTGCTGGGCATGGAGCCTGCTTAAGATTCTCTCTCTCCCTCTGCCCCACCCTCCCCCACATACACATATGCTCACTCTCCCTCAAAAAAAAAAAAAGACTGAAATCCTATCCTGCATCTTTTCCAACTGTAATACTATGAAACTAGAAGTCAACAAGAAAAAAATCTACAGAGAACTCGAATACATGGAGGTTAAACAACATGCTACTAAATGAGGAATGGGTCAACCAAGAAATCAAAGAGGAAACAAAAGTTACATGGAGACAAATGGAAATGAAAACACAATGGTCCAAAATCTATGGGATGCAGCAAAACCTGTTCTAAGAGGGAAGATTATAGCAAAACATGCCTACTTCAAGAAGAGAAATTTCAAACAACCTAACCTTATAGCAAAAGGAGCAGGAGGGAGGGGGAGCCCAATCCCAGCAGAAAGAAGAAAATATAGAGAAAAATAAATAAATGAAATAGAGACTAAAAACAATAGAACAGACCAATGAAACCAGGAGCTGGTTCTCTGAAAAGATCAACAAATTTGATAAACCTTTAGTCAGAGAGCGAGACGGCTCAAAATCAGAAATGAAAAAGGAGAAATAACCAAGACCACATAAATACTAAGGATTATAAGAATATTATGAAAAACTACATGCCAACAAATTGGACAACCTAGAAGAAATGGATAAATTCCTAGAAACATAACCTTCCAAAACTTAACCAGGAAAAAAACAGAAAACTTGAACAGACCAATTGCCAGCAATGAAATTGAATTAGTAAACAAAAAATTCCCAAAAGGACCAGACAGCTTCACATGTGAATTCTACCAAATATTTAAAGAGTCAAGTACCTATTCTTCTCAAACTATTCCAAACAAAAGAGGAAAGATTCCAAATTCATTCTATGAGACCAGCATTACCCTGATACCAAAACTAGATAGACACTGAAAAAAGAGAAGTACAAGACATCTGATAAACACAGATACAAAAATCCTCAACAAGGGGCACCTGGGTGGCTCAGTCGGTTAAGTGTCTGCCTTTGGCTCAGGTCATGATCCTAGGGTCCTGGGATGGAGACCCACATCGTGTTCCCGGCTCAGCGGGGACCTGCTTCTCCCTCCCCGCATGACTCCCCGCTCATGCTCTCTCTCTCTCTCAATAAAATCTTTTTAAAAATCCTCATTTAGTAAACCAAATCCAACAATACATTTAAAAAAAAAATCATTCCCCACAATCAAGTGGGATTTATTCAGGGATGCAAGGGTGGTTCAACATTCACAAATCAACAGGATACATCACGTTAACAAAAGTAAAGAACTATATGATCACTTCAATAGATACAGAAAAAGCATTCGGCAAAGTACAACCACGATTCGTGATAAACAAAGTAGGTTTAGAGGGAACATACCTCAACATAATAAAGGCTGTATTTGAAAAACCCACAGCTAACACACTCAATGGGGAAAAACAGAGCTTTTCCCCTAAGGTCAGGAACAAAACAAGGATGTCCACTCTTACCACTTATTCAATATAGTACTAGAAGTCCTAGCCACAGCAATCAGATAAGAAATAAATGGCATCCAAAGTGGGAAGGAAGACGTAAAACTTTCACTATTTGCAGATAACATGATATTCTATATAGAAAACCTGAAAGACTCCACCAAAAAACTACCTGAACTGATGAATTCAGTAAGCTCACAGGACAGAATGTGAATATATACAGAAATCCATTGCATTTCTATGAACTAATAATGAAGGAGAAATTAGCAATCCCATTTGCAATTGCACCAAAAATAAAATACCTAGGAATAAACTTAATCAAGGAAGTGAATGACATGTACTCTGAATAGAAATATAAAACATTGATGAAAGAAATTGAAGATGACACAAGTATAAAAAGATATTCCATGCTGATGAGTTAGAAGAACCAATATTGTTAAAATGTCCATGTTACCCAAAGCAATCTACAGTTTCAATGCAATCCATATCAAAACACGAACATTTTTTCACAGAACTAGAATCCTAAAATAAGTATGGAATGACAAAAAAGACAAATCAATCTTGAAAAAGAACAAAATTGGAAGTAGCACAATCCCAGATTTTAAGATATACTACAAAGCTGTAGTAATCAAAACAGTATGGTCCTGGCACAAAAATAGACAAAGATCAGTAGAACAGAGAGTCCGGAAATAAATCCATGTTATGGTCAATTCATCTACAACAAAGGAGGCATGAATATACAATGGGGAAAAGAGCCTCCTCAAATGGTGCTGGGAAAATTGGATCACTGCATGCAAAAAAAGAAAGTAGACCATTTTCTTATACCACATACAAAAATAAACTCAAAATGGATTAAGGACCTAAATGTGAGACCTGAAAGGATAAAATTCTTAGAAGAAAACATGTGCAGTAATCTCTGACATCAGCCATGGGAATATTTTTCTAGACAGGTCTCCTTTGGCAAGAGAAACAGAAGCAAAATTAAACTATTGCGAGTACACAAAAATAAAAACTTTTTGCCCAGCAAAGGAAACCATCAACAAAACAAAAAGACGACCTGTTGAATAGAAGATATTTGCAAATGATGTATCTGACAAGGGGTTAACTATCCTAAATATATAAAGAACTTATACAGCGCGGCACACACAAAAAAATAATCCAATTTAAAAGTGGGCAAAAAACATGAACAGACACCTCTCCAAAGGGGACATACAGATGCCCAACAGATGCATGCAAAGTGCTCGTACATCACTCATTGGGGATAATGCAAATCAAAACCACAATGAGCTATCACTAGCACCTGTCAGAATGGCTAAATCAAAAAAAAAAACAAAAAAAGGGCAACAAGTGTTGGTGAGGATGTGTGGAGAAAAAGGAACCCTCGTGCACTGTTGGTGGGAATGCAAACTGATGCAGCCACTGTAGAAAACAGTATGGAAATTCTTCAAAAAATTAAAAATAGAATTTACCGTATGATTCAGTAATCCCACTACTGGGTATTTACCCAAAGAATATGAAAGCACTAATTTGAAAAGCTACATGCAACCCTACATTTATTGCATTATTTACAATAACCAAGAAATGGGAGCAACTTAAATGTCCATTGATAAGTGGATAAAGATGTGGTGTACATATACTATGGAGTACACAGCCATAAAAAAAAAATGAAATCTTGCCATTTGCAAAAACATGGATGGATCTAGAGGTTATAACGCTAAGTACTTAAGTCAGTCAGAAAAGACACATACCATCTGATTTCACTTACATGTGGAATCTTTAAAAACAAGCTCATAGGTACAGAAAACAGATTGATAGTTGCCAGAGGCAAAGGGATAGAGAATGGGCAAAATGGGTCAAGGAAGTCAAAAGGTACAAACTTCCAGTTATACTTGTCACAGGGATGTAATGTACAGCATGGCAACTATAATGATATTCTATTGCATATTTGAAAAGTGCTAAAAGTAAATCTTACAAGTTCTCATCACAAGAAAAAAAGGTCTGTAACTATGCATGGTGACAGACAATAACTAGTTTTTATGGTGATCATTTTGCAATATATACAAATATCAAACCATGTTGCACACCAAAAGCTAACTTAACGTTGCATGTCAAATATATCTCAATGAAAAGATTTTAAAAAGGAAAGAAAAATCAGTAGCTGCTACCTTCTGTTCCCTTAGAACATTCTCTGTGGTCTGTGGAAGTTTTAAGAAGCCACATAAGGAGTCTGGAACACTCTGAGGCTGCTATTCTGGAGAAACCATCACAGGTACTGTAGCTGACAGGTTCCAGGTAGGTGCATCCAGCCAGGGCAGTCAGTCCACCAACCAGGGTTCACCAAGTCACCGCTGTATACACCACATGGAAAAGAACAATTGTCCTAAAAACCCTGCCCAAATTCCTGGCCCACAAAAATCAAGATATATAATAAAATGACTATTGTTTTAAGCTGCTAAATTTGGAGTGATTACATAGCACAGGTACTTGCACAATCTCATATACCAGAGTGGAAACATCAAGACTAAATATCTGTATCTGCAGAATTGTGCAAACTACCTGTGAACAATTTGTGTACATTAAATGCACAAATCACAAAACCCAGCCTAATGCTCTGGGGTCTGTTCTTCATAGCCAACAAGGCTTAAGACATGTACTTACATACTATAAACCCCACTTCTGATTCACTTGGCCAGCAGTATAAGTCAATGCAGTCAAAAAGAACACTGTAGTTCCCGAAATCTACTTTAAAATGGCCCTTTTTAGATGGTTCCTAATAAAAACATCTAAGTAGTGAAACCTACAATCAAAAGACTTATTTTTACATTCCGACTTGCACGGATAAATTCACCAAATCCCTATGCTCCAGAGGATCAGACTTCAACAACCTTTTCTGTAAGGTACCAGATAAGCATTTTAGGCTTTTTTAGGTCACAGCAAATACACAACTCTGCCATCGTGGCCCAAGAGCAGCTATGGGCAACACAGAAACGAGTGGGTCTGTGCTCTGAACTGAATGTTTGCGTCTCCCACAAATTTACATGTTGAAGCTCTAACCCAACTGTGATGGTATTTAGAGGTAAAGCCTTTGGGAGGTAATAGGTTTAGATGAGGTATAATGAAGTTAGTGTCCTTTTAAGAGGAGGAAAAGGCTTGTGGTACTCTCTCCCCCCACCATGTGAGGATAAAACAAGAAGGGGACCACCTGCAAAGCAGGAAGAGAGCATTCACCAAACACTGAATCAGCCAGTGCCTTGGCTGTAGACTTCCCAGCTTCCAGAACTGTGAATAATTAACATTTGCCCTTAGCCACCCAGTCCACGGTATTCTGTTGTAGTAGCCTGAACTAAGACAGTGTGGCTGCACCCCAAATAAGACTTTATTAACAAACACGGGGCTGAAGCTCATTTTGGCCCTGGGGCTACAGTTTGTCCATCTCTGGCCTGAACTATCACATGAAGATAATAAAACCACACAGGAGGTAAGAATTAAATGGATCAAGGTGTGAAAGTCCTTTGCAGACAATAAAGCAAGACACAGATGAGAAGGACAACTGAGAGGAGAGGCAGAAAGCAGTAAAGATAACCTCTCCTGACTCCATCACTTGCTGAAGGCCCCACTTTGATCATGATGTACATGGTGGCGCTAAACAGGAACGATCTGCAGTCCTGCTCCTAGAGACCAAATGTGAAATAGTATTTAAAGTCCTATTTCCTACAGCCTCAGTTATTTAAGATTTGGTTTCTTGCTTTTCGGAGCATAAAGAACCAGAATGCAGTTTTCAAGACTACATTAAAACACCTCCTACCATGAGCCATGCAAAAAGTTTTAGGCAAGGAGTTCCCATAGCTCTCTTCTTTTAGCGATCAACAAAGAATGACTGCCATGCCTGGCACTGAGCCAGAGGGTTATGGATACAGAAAGGAGTAACACATTACCTTAACCTGAGCCCATGATCTAGCAAGGGAAGCACACATATCATTAAAGGTAATCAGTGAAATGCAAAAATGGTTTCTTAAAAAGACTCCGCGGTCCGTGGAACTCCGTCATTCATGCTGCCCCAAATCTTCTAAATGGGTTTATGTTTTTATAGTTCTCCACATTTTATTCTGCCTTCTCAATATGGGATCAACACTGAAACTATTCCACGTCTCCCTTGCTGCTACAACGAAGGCAAGTGGCTTCAGTTCTACCTGTCAGACACATCTACACAAGACCCTGGTTTGTGAGTCCCACAAGGAAACAGGGAAGGATGCCAGACACCGATTCCATGGGAATGGGTGGCAGCAGACATAGCATGCTCCGGGACCAGAGGCAGAAACGGCTACTTTACCAGGACCAGACCATGAGGTCATCCTAGGAGCTGCTGCTGCTGGAAAAGGAGGCTGGAGCCCATCTTCCCAACCCCTGCTACAACCAAGGAAGCAGTGTAACTTCCTCAATTAATCCATTCCTGCTTACGCTAGCTAGAGGGGATTCTGTTGTCTGACATGTGAGAATGTCCAAGGTCACCTAGGGTTAAGTGGTGCAAGAAGTCTTCTCAGAGGGGAGGATATTAAAGAGGAATCATTCTAGAAGGGCATTCTCAACTGAATGGACTCGGTCTGCAAAGACTGAAACATAGGCGAGCCTGCTTGGTTCAGGAGTGACTGCAAAGGTGGCTGAAATATTTGGAGCATAAGTGACTGGTGAGAGTACTGAAAATGTAGGCAGGGATCGTGAAGTTTTCTCTAATGCGTCGAAGGGCATTTGTATACTGAATAAATGGAGCACCATTAAATGATTTTAAGCAAGGGGTGCCAGTATCCTATTTGCATTTTAGGAAGCTCCCTTGTCAGCCACATGAGGCGAATGCAAGGAGGGAGAAAGACCGGGGCAGGGAGAGCTCCTAGGAGGTTGTGGCAGCCATCCAGGTGAGAGGTAATAAGATCGAAGTTGAAATCAGTGGTGGCTTAAATAGGGAAAAAAGCAGATTGATTCGTTCTGCTGAGATTTTGATTTAATCAGGAAAGAGGCAACGCAGCAGATTCACCCATGTTGCCTCTCTACTAGAGATATTCCTTGAAAAACAACTGAATTGCAACCTTGAAGCTCTATTTCCCCAGGGCAGCACTGCACAGAGCCCTATGGATACTGTCGTGAATGTTTATGTGTCTCTAGAAGTAGACTGGAAGCAGAGAGATAAAAAGCTTTATTTTATGACTATTGCCCACAGCACTTTTTTTTTTTTTTTTTTTTTTGAGGAGAGGTGCTTCTGGGACAAGAGATAAATCTTAGAAAGGTGACGTGGTTCTTCATTTCCACAGTGTCTCATTTTTCACTGGGTTTCTGCAACCAACTTCCATCCTCTTGTCTAAGGCAACACAAATTCGCTTACCTAAGGAAATTGGAGTTCCTAACCTTCTAGCACCAGAGCTCCAGATTTCTGAACAATTTTCTTATTCAAAGTAGAAGAAAGAGGAGCAGGACCATGGGATTTGAGGAACAAGGGAGTGCGTGAAAACCAGCAAGCAGAAGAGCCAACGAAGACTTTCCCATGTGGCCCCCCCACGCTGCATCTTCATGTGACACCTTTTCCCTCACTGCCCTGCATTCCTTCCTATATGTAAAAATAGAACATTCTTCCACTTCCCAGCTTTTAAGTGTTGGGCAAAAATCACAGCTTAGCCTGGATTGAAGATAAGGAAAATACTCATGTCTGATAGCGAGGTTTGGAATAACGTAACATAAGGAGCGTATACAGCACAAATGAAGCACTTAAGCAAATCGAAGTTACTATGATTATTAGCATCCAGTTACTCTCTAGTCTGCTGATGCATCATCTTCAGCTCCTATAATGGCTGCCTACTATTCCATCCAGCAGACAGCTGCATTATTTTACATAACCGTCTATCTGGAATAAAGGTTGTTGCCAATCACTATTAGAGACAATGCAAAATAAGCATCTCTGCCCATATAATTCTTTATGTAGGTTTTTTCCCTTACGTAAAAAAAAATCCAAGAAATCGTACTGTTGTGTCAAGTGATTTGGACATCCTCACAGCCGCTATACAATCCTAATTTCCCAACTCATTCTCTGAAACACAATTATGAGCCACTTCTCTCAACAAGAAGTGCTGTCAACCAAAACTTCCAACAGAATTTCAGTTACTCTTTACTTCTCAGGCAATAGTTCAGAGTCTTTTACTCAAGTATAAATTTATGAAACAGCAAACCAGTTGAAGTTGCGTTTTGAGTCAAAGGTGTTACACAGGTTCAGAAGTTCAGTCAGTTCAGAATTTTCATTTCATAATTGTATGTTTCATAATTTTCCCCATTGTACTAAAAATTTATGGTTCTTGGGGCACCTGGGTGGTATAGTCGGTTAAGTGACTGACTCTTAGTTTTGGCTCAGGTCATGATCTCAAGCCCTGAGTGGGGCTCTATGCTCAGTGCAGAGTCTACTTGAGATTGTCTCTCTCTCTCCCCCTCCCACTCATGCTAATAATTTTTTTTTTAAATAAATGTATGGTTCTGGGTGCCTGGGTAGCTCAGTAGGTTAAGCATCTGCCTTCAGCTCAGGTCACGATCCCAGAGTCCTGGGATCGAGTCCCACATCGGGTTCCCTACTCAGCAGGGAGTCTGCTTCTCCCTCTCCCTACGACCCGCCTTCCTGCTTGTGTGTGCTCTCATTCTCATTCTCTCAAAAATAAAATCTTTTAAAAAGATAAAATAAACGTCTGGTTCTAGTTGTCATGTCTTAAAATACACATAAGTTTAATATTAGGTGGGGAAGGAAACATACATATTAACACCAAAGAAAATGTAAAACATAACCAAAATTAACTGCATTAATGGGGATTAATTCTGGTTGGTAGAATAGAGGACATCTTCACATTTTTCAGTATTTTACAAGTTTTTTTGTTATTGTTTTTACAATAAGCTTTCTTTAATGTACATGGTCATGTCTATTTTGCAGAGAGAGCAGGGCAATGGAAAAAGTCTTGGCATGTGTCAGACTGACATGAATGCAAGACCTGTCCAGCCCCTTACTGGCTGGATGACTCCTCTGAACCTAACTTGCAAACTCACAGGGTTTTTGCGACGACTAAAAGATATGAAAGCAAACATAACTGTCCCTAGTGAGTAGTAGGCAGTGAATTGCCCCCTTCGCCTCTAAAATGTAAGTAGGAAGGCGCCACCCAGTGGCCTCTCCAGGTGCCAGCCTCCTTCCACCGGGCCTGGCACAGTTTCCCCTGTGGCCATACACTGGGGCCACCTCCTTTAAGGCTGCATCTTGGACGAATTAAGAATAAAGAGCAGTTATAGAACAGATAATGGGCAATCGGTTAATTAGCATTTCAGGGATAAGGAAAGAGGAAACTCAAATCCCCCAGTATAAATGAACGGCAGGTGTGTCAAAAAGATGCAGCTCATTGCTGTGAATTGTGTAAGACTGTTGAATCACAGACCTGTACCTCTGGAACAAATAATACATTATATGTTAAAAAAAAAAAAAAGATAGCAGGAAGGGAAAAATGAAGGGGAGGAAATCAGAGGGGGAGACAAACCATGAGAGACGATGGACTCTGAGAAACAAACTGAGGGTTCTAGAGGGGAGGGGGGTGGGGGGATGGGTTAGCCTGGTGATGGGTATTAAAGACGGCACGTTCTGTGTGGAGCACTGGGTGTTATGCACAAACAATGAATCATGGAACACTACATCAAAAACGATGTAATGTATGGTGATTAACATAATAATTAAAAAATAAAAGAGATGCAGCTCATAAAAAGCTTCCCCTTCCCAGCTTGTCTGTGCTTTTGCTTTCTCCTCTGGTCTTTCTAAAGCCATTATCCTCCTCTCCCTGCCTTTCCCTTTCCCTGGCATTGTAGTTTCTTTTCCCTATTGCCCATATTCCTACTTTCCATTTTCCCCCCTATTTCTCCATTGTCTCTCCCCTTGATTAACTGAGCAGTTTGGGGTTTGTAATCTTTATTTTAGTATCAAGGTAATGGAGCCTTTGATTTTTGTACCCAAAAATATTTGAGCCTTTTGCTATAAAGGATGCATATAACAGGGCACCTGGGTGGCACAGTCCATTTGTGTCCCACTCTTGATTTCGGTTCAGGTCATGATCTCAGGGTTGTGAGGTCAAGCCCTGCATTGGGCTCTGTGCTCAGTGGGAAGTCTGCTTGAGGATTCTCTCCCTCCTCCCTTTCCTCCCCCCCTTCTCTAAAATAAAGGATGCATATTACATAGAAGTATTTTATTTGAGTTGGTGGTAAGTCACAGAAGGAAAGTCTCCCATTGTGTTAGTGTTGATCCTGGATACTTTGCGCCTACCAGTTTGCTGTGTGAGCCTGATTTCCAGACATAGGAGTAAGAGAAAGCCTGGTCCTAAGCATGTTCTTGGGACTCCCCAAAGGACAAACCCAGGGGGGCACAAAAAAGATTAGCAGCCCCTTGCTGCTAATCTAGAATCTTCTAAAAGATTCTGTTACAATGATTGTCACAGTTTGAGAGACTTGTCAGGGTAACAGAGGTCTCCTCAGACCCAACCAGCCCAATGAGACAGGCTGGGGGCCAGGAGAGTGGTAAAAATAGGAAATCAGGAAGGTGGATCACAAGAACCCTAGTCACCAAATGCATCATCCTCTCTGGCTTGAGCCCCCACAATGGGCAGTAAAGGGAATGTATATACAGCTAATAGGCACTTCTGTTCTCAAGTGGTCTGTGGTCTTCCAATCAGGTCTAAATCAAAAACATGTATTAAGTGGTGGAGTCCACTCCTGCTTAGACTTTGCACAGGAGGCAAAGCATTGTTTGGTAGCCACCATTTGCAGAAGAGACTACAATGGGCAGGAAGTTAGGATTGCCACACAAAATTAACTTTTTAAGAGAACAAGAACTCTTTTATCATTTCCGAGACATGTGTCCAAATTCTCTCTAGACCACGTTTCATTTCTTGGATACAAAGATAAAGATATACCATCCTACCACACTGGATACTATCAAGCCTTTCAATTTTTTGCCACATGTTTAGATCTATGCTATCTAAAACAGTAGCCACTGGCCAGGTGTGTCTGCGTAAAGTTCATTAAAATAAAATAAAAAATCTAGCTCCTTGGCTGCTCCAGCCACCTTTCTAGAGTTCAACAGCCACACGTGGCTCCAGGGGCTGTCAGGTTGTACAGATACAGAGCATAAAAAAAAAAAAAAAAAAAAAAAAAAAAAAAAAGATATACCATCCTAGACACCTAAAATAGGAGATGCAAATTTTTGTACATGTGTGAATATTTAGAAGCCGAGAATTCAGAGCACTCTATTAGAACTCCTGGTCTTTTTAGATGACCCAGCTGCAAAGAGCTACAGTTCACAAGAACAACTCTGCCTTGCTGAGCACCCCGGACCCCAGCTCCCATTGTCTGGTCTTTGCATTCCTCCTACCAGCTTTGACAACAGGGCAATCCAGACTTGCTTCACTAAAATCTAGCACCATTTGAAACAATCTCCCATCCAAACTGGACCCCAACCCTACTCAAGCCACACAACCAGGCTTTGGTATACTGCACCCACTTGCTACCTTCTGATGACCAAGAGGCCCTGTCTGATGCATTCCTACTACATTAGCACTGGCCTTGTCTGGGCCCAAGACTGAGAAAGGACAATCTGGGAAGCACGGTCCAGAACACTTCTCCAGAAGAAACAAGTCCTTGACGGTCAGCCCCTACAGCCCAGTCAATTGGCAGTTGATGCTGAAGGTTCCTCAGCCTGAAACCCAGAAACCAGTTTCTGCCATCCACGCTCAGCAAACTCTTTCTGTGCTCCCGGTATTTTGTCTATTTGGTTCTATTCCCTATTAGTATCTCAGAGTTTTTGCGAACTTCCCAGATTCTCCCCCCTGAACCAAATGAAAAGTAGGTTTTTATTCCCCATTTCTGTTGAGTTTAACACACACACACAGGTATACAATGATTACTGATGAGTTACTGGGAATCAGTTGGACAAACACCCGGAGACAGCCAGGTCCCTGGGGAAGCAGTCATGACCATGTGTTTAGCAATCTCTACAGGAATCTCGCCCCCAAACAATCCCAGCAAAAACTGCAGTGCCTTAAGCTTGTTTCTCCTTTTAAGGGAAGCTGTTCCCTCACATGATGGGCATCGTTATGGCACTGGTTACAACAAAAACATCAAACTTCAAGACAATAGCTGGCGCCCAATTACTATCTGGTGCTGTTCTAATGTCACCAGACTTCCAGAGAGATAGTCAAAGGAGCACTGAGAGAAGCCTCTCTACTGGTATGCAACCAGCCCATTACTGGTTCCAGTAACATAGGGGCCTGATGCAGTTGTTGAGAACTTAAACTGCGAACCAAGTCCGTCTCTCTGTTAATGGAAAACTTGATTGAAATGGAAATTTCATGTACCTCCCTATCGAATCACTGAACAAGGCTAGGAGAGTTTCACAGGCATTTGTTTGCATTTCCCACCTTCTATTTCCTTTGCGTATAAGAAAAATCCACACAAAAATACATTGAAGTTAAACAGGCATTGGGATAGGCTTAGCAAAATACAAGCAGGAAATCTGCAATCCAAACTACAAAGGATTGCAGGACCTTAATCTGGCAGCAATCTAGCCCTTTCCACTTTCAAACATACAGGAAATGGAAAACACATTGGATCACACTGCACGCTTATTTTTGAGTTTGATTTATTTAACTAAGACTCTCCACACAGCTCATTCCTGCCCCTCGCTGGGGTAAGAAAAATCAGCAACATTCACCCAAGTTGTGGGTCAGCACAAAAGAAAAGAGCACTTACAGTCAAAATCACTCTTGCTAATTCCCTAGGCAGGCACCGTGTTGGAGACCTACCAACCGTTTCTCATTTATTCCAACCTGGACAGTGTGTCCTCCAGCTTTGGAAGAGATGGCTGTGTCTTCCTTTGAATTTGAAGGAGAAGCACGTAGCTTGCAGAGAAGGTCCAAGTTGTACAAAGACTGTATTCAAACACTAGCATCAGAGAGAGAGGCATCCCCTGTGAGGCACAATCAGAAACAGAGCCCTACCGAACAGCTGATTCCCATTTATCTGATTCCTACTCTGGGTCTGGATCACACATTCACTGAGAAGAGTGATGGGCTGAACTGCCTGCTCTATTCATAGGATTCTCCTTCTTCCTCTTCTTGACCGCTCTCTGCCAAGCACAAGTTGTTGAATCCCTACAACATAAATGAACACATGGTACAACTCCATTATATTTGACCTCTTTCTCTATGGATGTCAGACAACTTTGTTCCAAGTTTTAGGAGGCAGTATGCTAACTGGTTAAGAGCAGGGGTCTCAGGGTCTAGGTTGAAACCTGGTCCCTCCACTTGTTAATCTACTATCTTCACGTGACACAACTTCTCGGTGCTCAGTGT
The DNA here is from genome assembly GCF_009762305.2 of Zalophus californianus. Lineage (NCBI taxonomy): Eukaryota > Metazoa > Chordata > Mammalia > Carnivora > Otariidae > Zalophus > Zalophus californianus. The sequence continues at coordinate 43,146,375 of NC_045609.1, forward strand.
TCTCATTTGAAAAATAAAAATGAGGTACCCTCAAGGTTTTTGTGAATGAAGCCCTTAAAACAGTTCCTGGTTCATGGTACACAGTCAATAAATGCAATGGTGAATAGTAGCGTTTTTACTGTTATGGTTATGATCACAAATCAGATTTACAGCTGAGTCTTTGCTTAACGAGGCCAGGCCTTGTCCAGAGGCAGGAGGAATGTAAGATGTCCCTTCTTATGGGGCCACACAAAGTCCATTTTCCTGTATATCCCCCCAACCTTAGTACCTCAGATGCCTATTTTCATAGGCTAAATTCCACGGAGCAGACACGGTCTTGCTACCCACAACAGAACCCACACTCAATCCCCCAAGTGCCAGGCTTTCTGCTCAGGATTCTAAAGGCCCTTATCTACTGGATTGCAACTTTTTACCCCCTGGTAGTAGGCTCTCCGGGTCTCCTTCCAATATCTTTAGCCAGCAATCCAGCTCACCTCATCTACTCAGCTTCCTGCATCAACAACTGAGCTCATCACTGCTCAGGATCACCCATAATCACCCTTATTGGCCCTGCATGAACCTGGCTTCCAACTTCCCCAGCCCCACAAAATGACAGCAAATAAACCGATAGCGGTTACAGAGTACATACCAGGCACTGTTCTAAGAACTTCTGAGAAAGGACTCATTTCATCTTCGCACCAACCCTGTGAACAGATACTATTTCATTTGTACAGAGAAAGTGACTAGAGCACAGAAAGGCTAACTTTCCTAAGAAAACACAGCTACTAAACACTTGGTAGAGCTAAGATCAACTCTCTAAAACTCACTCTGGCTCCAGGCTCCACACTACAATATATAGAAGAGTCCCCCTCAATAAAGTATGTGTATGTACATGTGTGTATACAGGGTATAGATGTACCATATAGGATATATATGCTGTGTCATACGTACTATATATGCTGTGTCACATACCTGAATAGGTATATAAGACATGATACAACATAAGGAAAAATACTTTGGAAGGGGTTAGTGAAATATAAACTTTCTCTTTTTATCTGAGCATTTAACACAGAGCCTTGCATACAGGATCAAACATTTATTGATTGAACTAATAATTGGAAAACCTCTTGCCCAAAGACAAGATCCCTGCTTTGGCATCTCAGTTCCTTCAAGGACTGGACTTTTGGTCCTGAACATCCTTGTCCTCTGGATTCAGATCTGTAAGGTCTGCAGAGAGACCTCCCAACACTGACATCACCTCCTACTTGCCTCCTACCAATCTTTGGCCCCACCTCCACATGGAGAGATTTTGAGATCTGGGGCTTGCTTTTCCCCCAGCTCTGAGATATTGACATATACCATATATAAGTTTAAGATGTATAGTGTGATGATTTGATAAGTGCATATATTGCAAAATGATCACAGTGAGGTTATTTAACTCTCCCTCACCTCAGTGTTACCATTTAAGATCTGTGCAACTCTCAAATACATACTACAGTATTGTTCACTGTGGTTACCATAGAGCTTGACTAGTAGCCTTCATACTGTGTCTCCCTTTCTGCAGAGCTTACACAGGATTCTTGACCTTAGCCTTGCTCCCACAGTTGAACCCCAATATTTGTCTAGGGTGCAGGTGTCTGCCATGTTGCCGTGCAGCTATACTTAGGACTCTGAAGGCAGGCAGATGCGCAACCTGCCACGTCTTATGGAAGACACCAAGTCATTGAGTGCCAGCCAGGCCCTCCTATTGCTAAGTTTCTTTGGAAATTGGGGGTGTACTTTTCACACAGGTACACAGACATCAGAAATTATAAGTTCTTATTAAACACTAGGCCCATTTACTAAGGTTTCAACCAAAGCTATATCACTCAATCTTGACTTCATCAGGTGATCTGGAAAGCATTTTCTATAAATAGTTACCAGGTACATTTAAAGTGTATCTTAACATGTCACGTGATTAGAACTCAGGTTAAATTCTAATATATGTAAATAGCCAAAGCATGCCTTTAAGAGGAAATACAATATTACTATCATTTTCTCAGGACTGTACCAGTTACTCCATGCTGGGTAGAATCTAATCCAAAATTGATTCTCACCATCTAGAGAACATCAAGCAAACGGACATAAAAACTGTCATCAGGAGGATAAATAATTTGAGAAAATATTGAAATTGTACAGCTTCTCTGAGAGAAAGATAAAAGCTTGTTTCCAGTTGACTGAGTCTGACTGGAATCACCCAGAGTTTGGAGAAAGATGCCAAGCACTATTCAGCTCAACAAACATTTATAATAATAGTAATAAGGCATTACAATTAGAAAAGTCTTCACAAAGAGTAAATAATCTCATTTAATCCTACAACACTGACATCAGTATCATTTATCCCCATTTTATAGTTCAAAAAACAGAGGTTAGAAGACTTGCCCAACAGTACATAGCAAATTAGCTCATTGATTTAATAAACGTTCATTGAGAAATCCTCATGTACCAGGCATTGAAATAAAGCTGGGAAACCAGATAAGATATTTTCCCTGTCTGAATGCTATTTGGATGTATCAAGCTATGGGATTTCTGCCTCCTAGGTTTTCTCCTTCCCTGGCCTCCCCATTGCCCTTTATGCAATCCTGTGGTCAGCTCTGGGCTCATAGCTTCAGGGGAAACAATGGCCAGGGTGGAAACAAAAGTAACTTTTCTGTCTTTCTGGCTCTGATGTTCCAGAAGTATAAATTCTGAAAGAAACCTCAGACAGCATAGGAAAAGACCTAGAAGAAACTCAGAAGAATTCGTCCTAAACTAGACAAAGATTCCCCTTCTGCTCTGAGGAAAGGACAACTAGAGGAAGAAAGGTATCTAGGGGTCCTGGGAGAAGAAGGGGCCCACAGCTCCTCTCCAACAGTACCACCAGAGAACAGGATGACCCTAGAGAGGAAATGGCCCCTTACTTGTCCAAGCACCTGGAAGCAAAGGTAGCCTCACCTGTGTGGTTAGAAGCAGCAGGGATATGATGGGGCCACATATGTACACCAAGACAAGAGAGCTGTATAGTGACCCACCTGACCAATGACAGTGCCAGGTCATAGGACACCGGAACTGGGGAAAAAAACAGGAAGGAATGCAAAGCCCTAAAAGGTCTGAGGTTGGGGGCTCCACACAGAAATAAAGTTATATTATAGAACTCTAGTTCTTCTATGCCTAGGTTTATGGATGGAGATTCATACCCACTACCCAGATAATGGAAATCATGGGTAAGGGAGTCCTACTATTTGTCAGGTGAGGGAATGTCCTGACCAATCATCTTGAAATATAAATTCTGGGCACAATACTAAAACACTACCTGAATCCTCTGCAGAATGAACAAAATGAATTTACAGGGGAGTTGGAAATTTAGAAGCAATTGGCTTGGCACCAAGCATTCCGCATCTTTGCGGTTGTGGTCATGACATGGCATGGAGTTGCTTCTGAGAGAAACTTATCTCTCTACGCAGAGGGGAAAAAGAGCCCAGGGCTGCCACTGGGAAGGGGGTGGGGGGAGGGGATACTTCAGGAAGAAGAGAACCAAAGCAGGGGAACCCAGTGCTTTGTGTAAACTCTGCCCCAGTCTCTGGCTGACTCCTGAATCACAAATGGCAGGGCAGGCTACAAACATTCCAGCTCAGAAAGAGGGGGGTGGAGGGTGGGTAAATGGAGATTTGGGCTGCAGTCCAGCTATTATAACTATGCTCCAAGAGGTAAAGGAAAATACAATGAAAGAAAGAATAGAAAAAAAGTGAAAACTTTAAAAAATATATTTGAGAGAGCACTAGCTGTGGAAGGACAGAGGGAAAAACAGACAGGGAGTCTGACTTGGGACTCAATCCCAGGAACCCTCATGACCTGAGCCAAAGGCAGACGCTTAACTGACCGAGCCACCCAGGCACCCCAAATGAAAACTTTAAAAGTGAAGAATGCTGAAAATTAAAAATCCACTGGATGGGCTTAATAGCAGATTGAATATGATGAAGGGAGGAAGAAAGGGAAAGGGGGAAAGGGAGAGGAAAGGAAAAATCCAAAATAATGAAGAGATAAAAGATTGAGGAAAAAAATTAAAAGAGCCTAGTGATATATGGGAAGTTTCAAACAGAATATACCCCTAGAGAGAGGAAATGGGGCAGAAAAAAAATAATGGCAGACATCACCTCCAACTGGCATTCCTGCCATTTTTCTGTCCCACCTCCACATGGAGAGAGGACCAGGGACCAGGCTTGCTCTGAATCTTGCTCAGCCAACTTCAAATGGCATAGGCACATTATAGCAAAATAGCTAAAAAGCAAAGATTAAAAATAAAAACCCTGGAGAAAACCAACATATCACATCTATGGAGATCAGTTCTTCAAATGACTGCAAATTGCTCATCAAAACCATGGAGGACAGAGGACCACGTCAACCCGGAGTTCTGTATCCAACAAAAATATCCCTCAAGAATGAAAGCAACATGAAGACACATACAGATAACATTGAACTTGGGTCATCTGACACACGCACACCTACACTTTAAGAAAGTTATTCAGGCCTAAGAAAAAGGATGCTGGGGGAAATTCAGATCTTTGCAGAAAAATAAACCCTAAATAATATCTAGGTAAATGTAAAAAAATTTCCTCATGACTTCTCTTACATAGATAGGACATCAGCTTATTGGGTTTATAAGGTAGGTAGAAGCAATACACATGACAGTTACAAAGGAGGGATGCTGTTAAATACATGCCTATGGTTTAAGGATTTCTACATTAGTTTATAGTAAATCCTAGAGTACTAAGTATCTAAGGATATTATATCAATAGGGATCCAGTCTAGAGAGAAACCCTGCCAGTTATTTGAACAGAGCAGATTTAATGGAAAAAGTTAATCAGTAAGAATTATCTACTTAAAGGGGTAAATGTGGACTCTAATAAAAAGCAAAGATAGGACGTACACCACTACTAGCTCTGGAGCTGAGAGACATAATTACACAAGGCAAAAACAAAGAACTCAGAAGAGACCGATCTCCCTCCCAAGGCTAAGATTAGTTCCTCTCCAAAGAGGTGGTGGCTACCACAGGAACACACAGCCTTCCCGAGGCAAAGAACTTTGCCAGCCCATCTGAGACAGAGCTGGTCTTTGAACAGCCTGCTGGGTGGCCCAGAAACCCACAAGAAGGTGCATGCAGGCTGGAGCTGATCTACATAATGTGGTCTGCTGGGATGCTGGTGGGCCTGAGCCAGTCAGCAGGAAGGGGACCCCTGGGTGGGAGAACCTCTCTGCAGAGGGAGCACCCCCTGGACCTTCCACGTACTGACATGCTGGCAGTTAGGCACAGGAGGAGAAAAGACCCAAGAACAAAGAGAAGCAGCCCTCTCCTTGGCCATACACTTTTAGCCCTCCAGTGCCCTCTATCGACAAACTTTAACATTGCACCAGCTGGCAAAGAAGGATGCACAGGTTTCAGCCCCAGTATGAAGAGGAGGAAGGATTTGGAACAGAGAGGCAATTAACTGATGACTAACCCATATCTTATCCCTAGAGATGCCACTAAAAAAATGCAGAGAGCTTAAAATCGAATAGATAAATTCAGAATTCTAAAAAAACATTTAGATTATCCAGAGACAGGAGGAAAGGAAAAACAAGAGATAGAAGGGATAAACAAAAAAATATATAGTAGTAGACTTAAATCTAAAAATCATTCTGAGTGGGGGAAACAAGGTCAGCCACAAAAGAATACCTACTGGTGGATTCCATCTATATAAATTTCTAGAAAATGCCACCTAATGTATAACTACAAACAGATCAGCAGTTGTCTGGGACTAGAGGCAGAGGGAGGGTGATTTACTACAAAGTTGTATAAGGAAACTTTGGGAGGCAATGAAAATGTTCCCTGTGTTTATTGTAGTGGTTTCATAGGTATATACATCTATCAAAAATCAAACATACACTCTAAATTGATGTCCTGTATTGTACATGATGTCTACCTCAGAGTTCTTAAAAGGCAACAGATAAAATGTTCCAATGGGGACAAAGTCTGGGGAGCTAGAAATTTGGGGTAAGATCTGAATGGCCATCTGATGCACTCAGTCCCTGTGCTGTGCACACAGCCTCCTGCATCACCAATGGGACCCAGTCCTATCTAGTGTGATGCACAACCTCAAAGATTAGAGCTCCCTAGTCCCAAGCTCAGTGGAGCTAAGGGTAAGTAGTATTTTCACTGTCCAAGGTACCTGCTGCGTTCACACAGCAGTGGAATGAGTAGTGGAATGAGTAGTGGAATTCCACAGTAGTGGAATGAGAATCACCATTAGTAGGGCCTAGATATAGACATCTCCTGGACAGGCCTGGGCTCGAGCTCAGCCTCCAGGAGCTGACTTCTGCTTTGACGGACAGGTAACTTCAAGGGCGCAACAGCCCCATTGGAGGAGTACTGAGTGGGGAAATATACAGTCAAATAAAGACAAGAATGCTGAAGTCAGAAACCACATTTAGAGTCAGGACTGTAATAAATAACCAGACATTCACTTCCCTCTTCCCCCTTGGAGGTCTTTAAAAAAAAGGGGGGGGGGGAGACAAATAAATCTGTCCCTATGATTCACCAGTATGGCAAGACTTTTCCCAGGCCTGCCAGCATCTGAGAGCTTGAAATTGGAGGATTTGGAAGGGGGGGAGAATGAGAAGGGTTTTCTGAGTCTAATAAAATTGACTATACGAATTTCTTTAGAGGAAACAAAATTTCTTTAGAGAAAACACCTCCTAATGAAAATAGTCTTTAAAATAAGTAACGTTTTATTTTGCACATATAAAGCACTGAACTAATTGCTAAGTGGTAATGGAAGGCTTTTGAAAGGACTGACCTTTCAAAAACAGTGATCTGCTTACAGTAACATAAATAGAACTATATGAACTGAAGCCACACAAAAAAATTTTTTTAGCAGATAAAATGTGAAAAGGATCCAAATGAGTGCCATTGCCTTCAAGGTCATCATGTTAGCAAGCTGTTCATTTATTCCCACGTCTGTTCAGAAATTCTATTTTAGAAATGAATTATCTAATCATCATCTTCAATCATCATGAAATTCACAGGGCCTCTATGCTACCTGCAACCTGAACACAGCCACTCAGGAGCAAACAATATATACAGGTAATGTTGGTTGGTCCACTGGACAGATTTTAAACCACAAGCCCTACCTCTTACTATCTCTGACATGCAGCAGCTCCAATTTCTCTCAACGCAGGTATCCCCTTCTGTAAAAGTAAGAATACTCCTGTCAGGAAGGAGTTTTTTTTAACATGAAAAAATATCAATAATCAATAAATGTTAGAGTCCTAAATCTTCCCTCAGTAAACTTCCCCCCCCCCCGAAGATTTTTTTGGCAATAGAAAGGATTTCAAATCAAAATCCCTTGCTTTTGAATTCTTTATTAACTCCACTATATTTCAGCAACTACTCTGAGTCTAGGTAGGACAGAATGACCTGATGTTTTAGAGAGTTCCAGAATCTGCCCTTGCAGTGTTACCTTGAACAAGCTACCAAACATTTCTGGATCTCCATTTCTTCATCTGCAGTAAGGAATAGTATTAATGACCTCAAAATAGTTCCCTTAGAATGCTGTGTACTTATTCCAGAATGAAAGCTATTTGGGGCAGAACGGTGTTTCCCCTAAATTCATGCCCCATTAAGTACTGAAGCCGTAAGCCCCAGTAGCACAGAAAGGGACTGTATTGGGGGACAGGGCCTTTAATAAGGAAACTAAGATAAAATGAGGTCATGTGGGTGGGCCCTAACCCAGTAGGACTGGCATCCTTATGAGAGGATATTAGGACAGACATTCACCGAGCAAGGGAAGACCATGTGAGGACACAGGGCATAGACCGCCATCTGTGAGACAAGGAGAGAGGCCTCCGAAGAAACCAACCCTGCCGACACCTGGTACTTTTAGCTGACAGACCTGTGAGAAAATACATTTTCCTTCTTTACACCACCCATCTGAAGTATTTTATTATGGCAGCCCTAGAAAATACAAAAGGGAAAAATAGTCCTGCATGCTCCAGTAAAACCATTCCTCTCCAGCTTCCCCACTGCCATTATAGGCAAGAGGAAAGAGGAAATTCCAGCACATTAACTGTCCTAGCCACATCCCACACCCTTCTTTCCCCCCAACCTTCCAGAACTCGAAGCTTCACTGAATAGTCTGCCCTGACTCCAGCAAGTCTGACCCCTTTTGCAATTTCTCTCGTTACTGCGAGAAGCCAGAGACAGACTCATCACCCAGACTCTCCCCTTCATAAGAGTCTGTTTATCCCTAATTTTACCCCACTTTCTGAACCCTTCCCTTTACAAATTACACTATTACAATGTGTCACCAGTAGAATCCCCACAATCTTTTTACTAAAAGTTTCCTTTATTCTTCTTTTACTGAAAGTTGGTTTTCCCCAAGAGCATGGATTTCTCTGCAACCCTCTCAAATGCTGAGTATTTTCTCAACCACTGAGCCCAGCAATGAGGTAGGTTATCCTTTTAGCTCTTAGTTGCAAGTTTCTCAACCAATTTCCCTTTCTGTTCAAAACAAAACCAAAAAAAAAAAAAAAAACCCTCCAGTCTTAAAATCTACACCATGAGAAAACACATCATTCCCTCCTGTCACAGTCATCAATAGATCTCATCACTTCCAGATTTTGTCTCCTCTGTCACTCTAGCAATCTGCCATGATTTCTAGTGATTTTGAAATTCTTGGGGGTAATCTTCCCAGGTTCCTCAACCTCCTTTTCTCCGATGACTTTCTTCTTTACCACCTACTTTCAGTGTCATACCCTAGGACTATGTCATGCATTATCCATAATTGTTTTTCCTCCCCAAGTGCAGTTACGAGCCTTGCCCTCTGTTCATCCCCTGTATTTCATTCATTCACTCAACAATTACTATGTCCCAGGCACTGTTCAAGACATTGCCCACACAGAACGGATCAAAACAAGAATCTCTGCATTCGTGGAACTCACATATGATTGATAAGAGCATAAATCATAAAGGAAATATACAGTATTCAATTTGTGATAAGTGTTACTAAGAAAAAACAAGTGTATGCCAATTACAATTCAATAAAAAATTTAATGATAAAATAAAATAAGGAAAGGGGATTAGGGAACACTGAAGGAGTTTTGTTTTTAAAGGTGGCCAAGGATAGCCACAAAGATATTTGAGCCAAGATCTGAATCCTGTGGGAACGAGGCTTGCAGATTATCTAAGAGTGTTCCTCAAAGAGGTAGCAGGAAATGCAAAGGACCCAAGATGATGGGGAAAACAGAAAATGAGGTTGGATACATGGGAAGGGGGTGGGGAAGCAGATCACAGAATTCCAGAACTCCCGGAATCATTGAACGCTGCCAATCCATTGATGGGACCCCACAGTCACTGTCCCTAACACTGTTATGTCCTTACTTCCACTCTTACCCAGCTTGGATTCAGTGGTCCATCCTATAATCACTCAGTTGCAGATTCTCGCAACTCCTTTGCCCCACTCACTCTGTGGTATTCAACTGACAAAAGCAATCTCCAGTTAAGTCCTAATCTCTGCTTACTCTGTCCGTGCACCCACACAGTCAACCATGGCTGGAGACCAGCACACAGCATACTGATTATCACACCTGAAATTCAGTCACTAATCTAAAGTGAGCCCTTAGGTGCCCCAGCCATCCCACTGCATTTCTTTATCTCCTTATCCTAGAAGACATTTCACACCCTCTTCTCCTTTGGCAACCATCCACCACCTCCTCTCAGCTGATGATCTTAACTTCATTCCCTGACAAATAGAAGAGAGCTTCCATACCATCCCGCTGCCATGTTTACCAGCCTACCAACTATGTGCCCATATAGCTGCCTTCTCTGCCATTACCATGGATATGGTTCTCTCACCTCTCAAGACCCATGCTTCTGCTTAGGCCACGGATCATATACCCTTACCCACCAAAGGACATCCCTCAAGCAATTGTCCCGCTCTTTCCTGAATCACCAATTCTTCCCTTCTCTACTGGGTCAAACATACCAATAGGCTCTTATTATAAGATTTTATTTATTTGACAGATAGAGACATAGCGAGAGAGGGAACACAAGCAGGGGGAGTGCGAGAGGGAGAAGCAGGCTTCTCTCCGAGCAGGGGGCCCGATGCGGGGCTCGATCCCAGGACCCTGGGATCATGACCTGAGCCAAAGGCAGACGTTTAACCAACTGAGCCACCCAGGCACCCCTTATTATTCCATCTTTAAATATATATACACATGTATTTTGCCTCTACATCTCTTTCTAAATTAGTTTCTTTGTTCCACTTAAGCCTTACCTATACTTGCTATTATGGATTGAGTGGTGACCCGCCCCCACACACACACCCCAATAATTCATAGGTTGAGGTCTTACCCCTATTTCAGAATGTTCTTATTTGGAAATGGGGTCTTTGCAAATGTAATTAGTTAAAAGGAAGTCATATTGGAAAAGGACAGGCCCTAATCCATATGACTCGTGTCCTGAAAAGGAGAAATTTGAACACAGAAGCACATACATGGGGAGAATGCATGTGAAGATGAAGGCAGAGAGATTGGACAAATTCTCCCTCACAGCCTTCAAAAGAACCAGCCTTGCTGACACCTTGATCTAGACTTCTAGATCACAACTGTGAAATACATTTCTGTCGTTCAAGTCACCAGGTTTGTGGTACTTCATTATGGCAGCCCTGGCAAACAAATACAGTGGCTACCTCTGATTTTTCTCCTAGCTCTTTTCAACCCACTCTGATCAGGTTTTGCCCCTACTGCTCTCCCAAAGCAATTCAGGGCTGAGTCTCCAATAGCAACCACATAATTGAATTCAGACATTGATATTCAGTCTCTGTGTAGACTTCACAGCATGTAACAGTCGTTCTTCCGCTTGGACATACTTTCTATACTCGCTTTCCAAGATATGACTTCTTTAAGTTTTCTTTCTACCACACCAGTCATAGGTTCGCAATTCTTACCTAGGGTTGCTTATCTTTGTTTTTTCACATGCTATTTTTAATAGTAACATGTAATATACAAGGAAAAAAGTGAACGTTAAATGCTCAGTCCAGTAAGTTATTGTAAAGTCTGGAACTGTGTAATCACCACCTACACAAAGATCTAGAACATTCTGGAACTCTAAGAAGCCCTTCACAAACCACTTCCTAATGAAAACTTCCCTCCCAGAGGCACCCAACTCCCTCAAATTTATGGTAATCTCCCCTAAGAGGCACCCATTTAAATATCCCATAATGACTGTACATTTTTTCTATTCTCAGCACTCTATCAAATTTTGCTTTATAGGTTTGGAGACTTAGAACCATAACAAATTTAAATTTTCATGTCTTCTTGGCAAACTAAACCTTATACTATTTTGAAGTGATTTTCATTACTAGTAACATTTAGCATGGAAGTCTGTTTTTTCTAATACTTTAGTTGTACTAACTTTCTTTTGGTTATTATCTCTATTTTTTGACTTTCAAGGTTTCTGAACCCTTATATTTTAGTTAGATCTGTTATAAACGTGCTGTTAGATGGAATTTTAAGGTACAGTCTGATACTCTTTCCATTTAACTTGAACATTCAGTACATTTACATTTAATGTAACTAATACTATGAAGTTTAAATCTACCATCGTATTTTGCATAATGTTTGCTTCATTTATTTTCTGCTTCCTTCTCTTTCTTGCATTAGGACTATTTTTATTTCATTTCTTTATACCTTCTATGAGTTTAAAGATTATACTCTTTCTTTAGAGACTGTCTACTCAGTTGCCATTTAAAAAAAAAAATACCATAGATTGGGTCGCTTAACAAATTTCTCTGTTCTGGAAATGGAAATTCAAGGTCACAGTGTTAACAGGGTTGGTGTCTAATGAATGCTCTCTCCTTGGGTTGCAGAGGGCTACCTTCTCATCGTGTCCTCACATGGCCCTTCCTGGGTATGTGTACATGCAAGTGGAGAGAGAAAGCTTTCTCTTTCTAAAGGCCCCTGATCCGATCATGAAGGCCCTACCCTCATGACCTAATCTAAGTCTAATGACTTCCTAAAGGCCAATCTTCAAACACTATCACATTGAAGTGTTGAAGCCATAACATTGGGGGGGGGGGGGGCAGGAACACACACACATACATTCAGCGAATAGTGATTATTCTAGGAGTTATAACATGCACACTTAAATGATCAAAGTCTAATCAAAACATTTACATTGTTTCCAGATAGTATAAAAGCCTTAGAACAGATATCTTAGAATTATTCATTACTATTTCATGCACCTGACACTTATTCACATTTACCCATATATTTTCCACTTTCTTTGCATTCAATTCCTTCTGTTCCTTAGTCCTGAGATCAGTTTCCTTCCACTTGAAGCACATCCTGTAATACCTGATAAAAAACCTCACTTCTTGTCTATCTGAAAATGGCCTTATACTGTTTCCATTCTCAAAACAGATTTTTGCCATCATAGTTTAGCAGTTGTTCTCTCTCAGTACATTCAACACATCTTCTGACTTTTATCCTCGCTGTTGAAAAGTCAATTGCCAGTTTTTCCAGCCACTCCTCTGAAGGCACTTTGATTTTTTGCTCTGGTTGCTTTTAAGATTTGGTTTTTACATCTTCACTCTGATGTATTTAGCTGTACAGTAGTTCCCCTTATTCACACGTTCTCTTTCTGTGGCTTCTGTTACCCAGGTCAACCAAGGTCCAGAAGCCGAAGACCCTCCTCCTGACATGCAGTCAGAAAGTCAGTAGTAGCCTTATGCTACAGCAGGATGCCCAAATCATTCACTTCCCTTCATCTAATCCCGTAGGCATTTTATCATCTCACATCACAAGGATGAATACACTAAGATATTTTGAGACACCAGTCACAGGATTTATTACAGTATAACTGCTTTATTGTTAATTTATAAATTGGGCACAGTAAGAAATTAAGTTTTATCATAGACATGTATGTATAATAGATATAGGGTCAGTGTTATCCACTGTTTCAGGCAACCATTAGCGGGTTTTGGAATGTACCCCAGTGGATGGAGGAGAATGGGGGAGGATTTTTCTAGAATTCATTGAAAGTGCAGGATAAGGGGGTAGTTTGTAAACATGGCTGAGCTTAGGCCTCCCTGGTGACAGAAAGAAGCATGAACTAGTGTCCTGGAAAGAATAGCACTTTTGATTTCCATCAAGAAGTTTACCTTTGCAAGGCGGAGCAAGATGGTGGAGGAGTAGGAGACCTGGATTTTGTCTGGTCTCAGGAATTCAGCTGGATAGGGATCAAACCATTCTGAACACCTACGAACTCAATAGGAGATCGGAGAGAAGAGCAACAACTCTCTGAACAGAAAAGCGACCACTTTCTGGAAGGTAAGACGTGCGAAGTGAATCTGAGGGTATATTCGGGAGGATAGACAGCAGGGGAGGGGGCCTCTGTCGGCCGCTTCTGGCAAGTGATAGAGCCGCGGAGCACAAAACCGGAACTTTCAGAAGTCGGCTCCGCTGAGGGACGTCGCTCCAGTGGCTAAGCAGGAGGTGGAACCCTCGCGGGACAGTGTGGTCTCAGGACCCTCGGGGTCACAGAAAGACCAGGGGTGCCGGAGTGCGGCAGAGCTCCCAGGTATGGGAGCGGGGAAGCCGGCTGCAGAGACAGAGCCAAGGCACGGGCTCTCAGCTTGGGGTTGCCATAAACTGTGATCCGCGGCCCAGTCGGGCCACTGCTCCTCCAGCAGGGACCCCACAAGCGGCAGAGCTGGGGAGACTCCCCTTCCTTCCCGGGGAGGAGCGGCGCAGGAGCGCGCCGCAGCGATCTACTGGGTTTGGAGACTCCACACGGGGTCCGGTTCCAGACATAGAAACGCTCGGTCACAGGCCGGGTGAGCACGGAGTGCGGCCAGAGACCGGGGAGACGGGAGTGACTGCTTTTATCTGGGGCCGCACTGAGGAGCGGGGCCCTGAGTTCTCGGCTCCTCTGGGGCGGAGACTGGGAGGCCGCCCTTTTCACTCTCCCTCCAAAGCTGTACAGAAAGTTTGCAGGGAACAAAAGCTCCCGAGAGCAAACCTGAGCAGATTACTTAGCCCAGACCGGCAAGGGTGGGGCAATTCCACCTCCGGCAAAGACATTAGAGAACCACAGCAACAGGCCCCTCCCCCAGAAGATCAGCACGAACAGCCAGCCAAGACCAAGTTTACCGATCAATGAGAACAGGAGAACTCCAGAGCTAGGGGAATACTGCACATAGAATCCATACCTTTACCATGATTCTTTAGTCTTTCAAATTTTTTTTTAATTTTTCTTTTTCCCTTTTTCAACCATCTTATCAATCCCTTTTTTGAAAAACATTTTTATTTTTCACTTTTAGAGTCATATTCTCTCCCTTCATAGTAGTTACCCTTATTTCTGGCATATATATACACACATATATAAGTTGAGATACACACATAAAAATTTGAGATACATTTTCTTCTACCAGATCAAAATATACCCTAAATCTCTAGTAGATGGCTTTGTTCTAGTCTCCTGCCTGATCACATTCTCTTTTTTAATCTTTTTGTCAAACTTACCTCATCAATTCCTTTTATACAATTTTTTTTATAATTTTCATCTTTACAGTCACATTCCATCCCTTCATATCAACCCTTATTTTTGTACATATATAAGTTTTTCTTCCTTTAAAATTTTGGGAGGCACTTTCTTTTAACAGACCAAAACAATACCCAAAATCTAGTGTGTGGCACTAATCTATACACCAACCTCATCATATTTGATCATATTGTTTTTTTTTTTTTTTTTCCCTTTCTTTCCCCCGGTTTCAGGTCTTTTCTGATTTGTTTAGAGTATATTTTCTGGGGACGTTGTTACCCTCTTAGCATTTTGTTCTCTCATTCATCTATTCTCCTCTGGACAAAACGACAAGACAGAAAAAAATCACTTCAACAAAAAGAACAAGAGGTAGTTCTGACTGCCAGGGACCTACTCAGTACAGACATTAGTACAATATCGGACCTAGAGTTCAGAATCATGATTTTAAAGATACTAGCTGGGCTTCAAAAAAGCATGGAAGTTATTAGAGAAACCCTTTCTGGAGAAGTAAAAACTAAAATCAAACCAAGTAGAAATCAAAAGGCTATTAATGAGGTGCAATCAAAAATGGCACTAACTGCTAGGATAAATGAGGCAAAAGAGAATCAGCGATATAGAAGACCAAATGATGGAAAATAAAGAAGCTGAGAAAGACAGAAACAACTACTGGATCAAGAGGGCAGAAATCGAGAGATAAGCAATACCATAAGACAAAACAACATTAGAATAATTGGGATCGCAGAAGAACAAGAGAGAGAGGGGCAGAAGGTATATTGGAGCAAATTATAGCAGAGAACTTCCCTAATTTGGGGAAGGAAACAGGCATCAAAATCCAGGAGGCACAGAGAACCCCTCTCAAAAATCAAAAATAGGTCAACACCCAGACATCTAAGAGTAAAACTTACGAGTCTCACAGACAAAGAGAAAATACTGAAAGCAGCTCGGGAGAAGAGATATGTAACCTATAATGGTAGAAACATTGGACTGGCAACAGACCTATCCATAGAGACCTGGCAGGCCAGAAAGGACTGGCATGATATCTTCAGAGGACTAAACCAGAAAAATACGAAGCCAAGAATACTATATCCAGCTAGGCCGTCATTGAAAATAGAAGGAGAGATTAAAAACTTCCAGGACAAACAAAAACTAAAGGAATTTGCAAACACGAAACCAGCCCTCCAAGAAATATTGAAAGGGGTCCTCTAAGCAAAGAGAGAGCCTAAAAGCAACATAGACCAGAAAGGAATACAGACAATATACAGTAACAGTCACCTTACAGGCAATACAATGGCACTAAATTCATATCTTTCAATAGTTCCCCTGAATGTAAATGGGATAAATGCCCAATCAAAAGGCACAGGCTAACAGATTGGATTAAACAACAAGACCCATCCACATGCTGTCTGCCAGAGACTCATTTGAGACCCAAAGACACCCCCAGATTGAAAGTGAGGGGGTGGAAAATCATTTACCATGCTAATGGACACCAAAAGAAAGCTGGGGTGGCAATCCTTATATCAGACAAATTAGATTTTAAAACAAAGATTGTAATACGAGATGAGGAAGGACACTATATCCTAAAGGGTCTGTCCAACAAGATCTAACAATTGTAAATATCTATACCCCTAACATGGGAGCAGCCAATTATATAAGGCAATTAATCACAAAAGCAAAGAAACACATTGACAACAATACAATAATAGTGGGGGACTTTAACACCCCCCTGACTGAAATGGACAGATCATCGAAGCAAAAGATCAACAAGGAAATAAAGACTTTAAATGACACACTGGACCAAATGGACTTCACAGACATATTCAGAACATTCCACCCCAAAACAACAGGATACACATTCTTCTCTAGTGCCCATGGAACATTCTCCAGAATTGATCACATCCTAGGTCACAAATCAGGCCTCAACCAGTACCAAAAGATTGGGATTATTACCTGCCTATTTTCAGACCACAATGCTTTGAAACTAGAACTCAATCACAAGAGGAAAGTCGGAAAGAACTCAAATACATGGAGGCTAAAGGGCATCCTACTAAAGAATGAATGGGTCAACCAGGAAATTAAAGAATTAAAAAAATTCATGGAAACCAATGAAAATGAAAACACAACTGTTCAAAATCTTTGGGATGCAGCAAAGGCAGTCCTGAGAGGAAAGTATATAGCAATACAAGCCTTTCTCAAGAAACAAGAAAGGTCTCAAATACACAACCTAACCCTACACCTAAAGGAGCTAGAGAAAAAACAGCAAATAAAGCCTAAACCCAGCAGGAGAAGAGAAATCATAAAGATCAGAGCAGAAATCAATGAACTAGAAACCAAAAGAACAGTAGAACAGATCAACGAAACTAGGAGCTGGTTCTTTGAAAGAATCAACAAGATTGATAAACCCCTGGCCAGACTTATCAAAAACAAGAGAAATGACCCAAATCAACAAAATCATGAATGAAAGAGGAGAGATCACAAACAACACCAAAGAAATACAATTATAAGAACATATTATGAGCAACCATATGCCAGCAAATTAGATAACCTGGAAGAAATGGAGGCATTCCTAGAGATGTATCAACTACCAAAACTGAACCACGAAGAAATAGAAAACCTGAACAGACCTATAACCACTAAGGAAATTGAAGCAGTCATCAAAAATCTCCCAACAAAAGCCCAGGGCCAGATGGCTTCCCAGGGGAATTCTACCAAACATTTAAAGAATTAATACCTATTCTTCTGAAACTGTTCCAAAAAATAGAAATGGAAGGAAAACTTCCAAACTCATTTTATGAGGCCACCATTACCTTGATCCCAAAACCGGACAACAACCCCATCAAAAAGGACAATTACAGACCAATATCCTTGATGAACATGGATGCAAAAATTCTCACCAAAATACTAGCCAATAGGATCCAACAGTACATTAAAAGGATTATTCACCACGACCAAGTGGGATTTATCCCTGGGCTGCAAGGTTGGTTCAACATCTGCAAATCAATCAACATGATACAATACATCAACAAAAGAAAACAAGAATCATATGATCCTCTCGATAGATGCAGAAAAAGCATTTGACAAAGTACAGCATCCTTTCTTGATCAAAACTCTTCAGAGTATAGGGATAGACGGTACATACCTCAATATCATAAAAGCCATCTATGAAAAACCTACAGCAAATGTGATTCTCAATGTGGAAAAACTGAGAGCTTTCCCCCTAAGGTCAGGAACACAGCAGGGATGTCCACTCTCACCACTGCTATTCAACATAGTACTAGAAGTCCTAGCCACAGCACTCAGACAACAAAAAGAAATCAAAGGCATCCAAATCGGCAAAGAAGGTGTCAAACTCTCACTCTTTGCAGATGATATGATACTGTATGTGGAAAAACCAAAAGACTCCACCCCTAAACTGCTAGAACTCATACAGGAATTCAGTAAAGTAGCAGGATATAAAATCAATGCACAGAAATCAGTGGCATTCCTATATACCAACAAGACAGAAGAGAGAGAAGTTAAGGAGTCAATCCCATTTACAATTGCACCCAAAACCATAAGATAGCTATGAATAAATCTAACCAAAGAGGCAAAGGATCTGTCCTCAGAAAACTATAAAATACTCATGAAAGAAATTGAGGAAGACACAAAGAAATGGAAAAACGTTCCATGCTCATGGACTGGAAGAATATTGTGAATATGTCCATGCTACCTACAGCTATCTACACATTCAATGCAATCCCCATCAAAATACCATCCACTTTTTTCAGAGAAATGGAACAAATAATCCTAAAATTTGTATGGAACCAGAAAAGACCCCAAACAGCCAGAGGAATGTTGAAAAAGAAAAGCAAAACTGGCGGCATCGCAATTCTGGACTTCCAGCTCTATTACAAAGCTGTCATCATCAAGACAGTATGGTACTGGCACAAAAACAGACACACAGATCAATGGAACAGAATCGAGAGCCCAGAAATAGACCCTCAACTCTGTGGTCAACTAATCTTTGACAAAGCAGGAAAGAATGTCCAATGGAAAAGTCTCTTCAACAAATGGTGTTGGGAAAATTGGACAGCCACATGCAGAAGAATGAAACTGGACCATTTCCTTACACCACACAAAATAGAATCCAAATGGTTGAAAGACTTCAATGTGAGACAGGAGTCCATCCAAATCCTAAAGGAGAACACAGGCAGCAACCTCTTTGACCTCAGCCACAGCAACTTCTTCCTAGAAACATCGCCAAAGGGAAGCAAGGGCAAAAATGAACTATTGGGACCTCATCAAGATAAAAAGCTTTTGCACAGCAAAAGAAACAGTCCACAAAACCAAAAGATGACCGACAGAATGGGAGAAGATATTTACAAATGACATATCAGATAAAGGGCTAGTATCCAAAATCTATAAAGAACTTCTCAAACTCAACACCCAAAGAACAAATAATCCAATCAAGAAATGGGCAGAAGACATGAACAGACATTTTTCCAAAGACGACATCCAAATGGCCAACAGGCACATGAAAAAGTGCTCCACATCACTCGGCATCAGGGAAATCCAAATCAAAACCTCACTGAGATACCACCTCATACCAGTCAGATTGGCTAAAATTAACAAGTCAGGAAACGACAGATGTTGGCGGGGATGCGGAGAAAGGGGAACCCTCCTACACTGTTGGTGGGAATGCAAGCTGGTGCAACCACTCTGGAAAACAGTATGGAGGTTCCTCAAAAAGTTGAGCTACCATACGATCCAGCAGTTGCACTACTGGGTATTTACCCCAAAGATACAAATGTAGGGATTTGAAGGGGTACGTGCATCCCGATGTTTATAGCAGCAATGTCCACAATAGCCAAACTGTGGGAAGAGCCAAGATGTGCGACAGATGAATGGATAAAGAAGTGGTATATATATACAATGGAATATTATGCAGCCATTAAAAGGAATGAGATATTGCCATTTGCAACGACGTGGATGGAATTGGAGGGTGTTATGCTGAGTGAAATAAGTCAATCAGAGAAAGACATGTATCATATGACCTCACTGATATGAGGAATTCTTAATCTCAGGAAACAAACTGAGGGTTGCTGGAGTGGGGGTGGGGTGGGAGGGATTGGGTGGCTGGGTGATAGACATTGGGGAGGGTATGTGCTATGGTGAGCACTGTGAATTGTGCAAGACTGTTGAATCACAGATCTGTACCTCTGAAACAAATAACGCAATATATGTTAAGAAAAAAAAAAAAGATAGCAGGAGGGGAAGAATGAAGGGGGGGATATCGGAGGGGGAAATGAATCATGAAAAACTATGGACTCTGAAAAACAAACTGAGGGTTTAAGAGGGGAGGGGGTGGGGGGATGTGTTATCCTGGTGATGGGTATTAAAGAGGGCACATCCTGCATGGAGCACTGTGTGTTATGCACAAACAATGAAATCATGGAACACTACATCAAAAACTAATGATGTAATGTATGGTGATTAACATAATAAAAAAAAAAAAAGGGCAGGATAACAGTATTTGTTCTCCCAATCCATGAACATGGAATGTTTTTCCATTTTTTTTGTCTTCCTCAGTTTCTTCCATAAGTGTTCTGTTGTTTTTAAGAGTACCGATCTTTTACCTCTTTGATTAGATGCAACTGATAAATTACTGAACTCTACATCTGAAACTAACGTACATGTTGGCTAATTGAATTTAAATTTTGTTAAATAAGGGAAACGCATGATAACTATCAGTCATGCATTCAAATATTGCCTCTACCGCATTCTCTGCTCCTGAAATTCTAATCTCCAACTCCATCCTCCAGGGATTTTTTTTTCCCCTAGGTTTTCCATCTCCCCTTACCTTTATGTTACATTCTGGATAACAACTTCTGATTTTATATATTTTTATATATTTATATACATACATACACACTATATATATATATATATATATATATATATATATATATATATATATAGAGAGAGAGAGAGAGAGAGAGAGAGAGAGAGAGAGAGAGAGAGTGTGTGTGTGTGTGTGTGTGTGTGTAACCTGGCCACACAACTCCACTGAATTTTTATTATTGAACTTCTCAGTCTTGGAAGTTCTATGTAGTTTGTTTGCAAATCTGTCATTTTTATAGATTTGTTAATATTTAAAAGCTTGTCATTTCTTTAAACCAGGAAACATAATTGTTTCAGAATCTATGCCTGATAATTCTATTATCTCAAGTATTTGTGGTCTATTTCTGGGGGAGGTGGATACTGGTTCTCAATGTTGCCTTATTTTTTTGTGAGCTTATCTTTGTGCACTTAACATAGCTTTTGAGAAACTTTTTTTTTTTTTGTAAGGAGTGTCTAAGACCAGGGATAAATGTGCTCACCTCCAGAGGTGCTTTCAGTTTGCTTCTGCCCAGTGTCTTGGTGAGAGAGCCACCTTCCCGCCAATTTCTCGGCTTGAGGTAGCCTGACCCACCCAGGGTGTATATATATAGAGAGAGGAACACATCTACACAAAGGCCAACTTGCTGTCATAACTTCTCAGGAATGATGGATTTTCTTATCTTCCTTTCCTGCTCTTTAGTAAAAAGGCAGGTTTCTCCATAGTCCCCTTTTATTGGGTGTCAGGGAGGCAGTTGAATTTAGTCATACTTTCTTTACCTTAGACTGAACTCTTGGCAGTCTCTGCTTGATGTGGAGAAAGACTCCTTTAAGACATCCACCTGAGGCAGGTCCTGGACATAGGGAGCCTGAAGAGCAAAGGAGACCTAGGAGATTGTTTGAAGGCAAACAAGTACAGTTGCTCACAGATGTCTGCAAGTACTTTAATATAGTTTCCCCCCTCTTCTATTGCAAACCTCCTCTAAGGTTTAATCCTTAGTGCAGAGCAAAAATAAGAGCAGCAGGGATCGAAAATAGCTAGATTATACCTAGGCAGTGGGAAAGGTATTATTTGTGACTTCCACTCTTCATCCTATCATTTTCCAAAGACAGACTTGGATTGCCAAATAAAATAATTGCCTCCTTCCACTGGCCCTTTGGATACTATAAGGGAGTAATAAGGAGGCCTCAGGGGCGTATCTCCCCATCATGCCATCCAACAATTTCAGCATTGCCTCTACCCTCATTCAAATGTTAGCTTCAATGGACACTATGGATCATAGATTTCCGCACCAAGTACTTGAACAGGTATACTAAAAACACCGACAAGTGGTTTTCTTTATGGGAAAGTATACATCATTTGATGAAGTGCCTCCAAACACAATTTTTGTGACTCACAGAGAAAGAGTAAGAGCAGGGAGAAAAGGGAAGTTGAGGCTGTACTGGAAAGGACCTTGGCTTACTTTCTGTCTAGATCCAATCATTTTGACATCTAAGAGAAGTAACTCATAACTCTGCTCGGTTTCCAGATTTCTATGTCCAGGATCCACTAGCTCTTTTAGAGTCACTGTATCCTGGGGAAAAAGTCATCCAAAAAAGAGACAGTAAGAGCCAAAGGCAAATTTATTTCTTTTCAATGGAGTCTCTCCATTCAGCCAAAGTACCCCATCCAACATGTTTTGTATATGCCTCAGAAGATTTGAAAATGTGATTCTAGCAAATTACTTTGAGGAGTTGAAATGTATTTACCCTGGCAAACTTGATTTTCAGTCAAGATAAGCTGCAGTCACAACCCCCAAACTCAAGAGTTAGCACAACAAACCTTTATTTCTCACTCACACTGCACATCTAATGCAGGTCAGGGGCAGAGGGAGCTAGGATCATTTTGGTCACTCCAGGGTCCTCGTTAATAGAGAATTCCTCTCCTCATACACTGCACAACCACCACAAGAAGAGGAAGGGAGTGGGGTGGGTCACTCGCTGGCTGCTCAAGCTTCTATTGGAAATAACACACGTCACTCCTGGTCACATCTATCAGCCACAGCAATTCGCAGCCACACCTGACTTAGAATGGGATAAAGCCCAGAGAAAGAACTGGGTTATTTGTGAACAGCATTGTTTTCAACCATAGTGACCCTTCCCATATTTTCACACACCCTGCCCTAAGTGCTTTAAGTGAATAGGATCTTCAGCAGGGATCCCTCAAAGCTGAAAACCACCAGTGAACTTTGGGAAGGAAAGGATGTGTCCACAGCAGAAGACTACTGAATGAGGAGGCGGCAGAAAGGATTGAAGCATTCGAAGGAATACAGAATTAAGTCACCCACCAACTGTGGCAGCTTGTCAATTCAGGCTAAGATAATGCAAGTAAAACCAAAGTGAAGATCTTTTTCAATACCTTGAATTATCCAGATAAGTTACCTTGATGCTTAATTCACCCAACAAGGAACAAATGAATGACTACATGCCAGCAAGGAGGGTAGACATGATGAATACAATGGTGATAAAATTATTTAGTTACTCATAATCCCTGATTTCTTAAGATAGTGGATACTGAGAAGGATCTTGGATTTCGTTGCGCTAGGGTTAAAAGCAGGGATGCAAACTGTAAAAGAGGTAAAGCCTAAATTGAAACATAAGTGATTAAAAGATCTGGAAGGGATCAAGAGATTGGAACACAGGTAGCCAAGAGACGGCTGGAGATGGGGAGAAGGACTGGCAGTGCTGGAGACTTGGGGGAGGGGGAGGGGAGCAGCAAGCATGGCAGTTTCCCAGGGTTAAGATATGTAAAAAGAAGCCAGGACATGAAAAATGGCTTTGCTGTTCAGGGTGTAATAAGCCTTTCCTCAAAAAGCCCTCCTCTGTGAGGCATCGATGTATTTCGGTATAGGATTGTATTTAGAGAGGAGTTGATGGTATACCTAAATTGGCCCCATGGGTCACTCAAAAAGACCTAGGCCCTTGCAGGTGATCCTGTAACAGCAACATGGATAAAATAAGGCAGAGGCAGAGACGCAGGGAAATCCAACTTTGTTGAAGATGAGGAATAGGGAACAATTTGGAAAGGAGATGTAATGGGAGGAGACTTTTAGAAACTTTTGGATGAAATGAGTGTATTTTGCATATAGGAGGATGTGCATCACTGACAGCCACACACACCCTACAATAACTCCCAATGAGTCACATCCAAGTGTAACCCTTACTCCTTGAGTATGTGTGGAAACTGCCTGCTTCTGTGCAATTGAACATGGTGAAGGTGATGGGAGAGCCACCCCCTTGATTGTGTTATGTTACCAAAGGCTCCACCCTAGCATGATGCTTGAGTGAGAGCATTTCCAGCTGGCCTGGAAGACGTAAGCTGCCATGTTGTGAGGGGGCCACATGGCAGGAAACTGCAGGGGCTTCAAGGATCTGAGAGTGGCCTGGCTGATAGTGAGCAAGACAGAAACCTCCATGCTACAACCACAAAGAACCAAACTGTGCTGATAAATTCTGAGCTTGGAAGAGAACCCTGAGTTCTGGAAAGGCATGCAGTCCAGCCAACACTTTGATTAAAGCCTTTGAGCTCCACGATCAGAAGACTCAGCTTAGCCTTGCCAACCCTACTGTCTGATGAAACCTGTAGAATAATAAGCATGTGTTGTTTTCAGCTACTAAGTTCGTAGCAACTTGTTAGGCAGCAACGGTAAACCAATACAAGAGGCAAGTATCAAGGACTAAAGATGAGCTCACCAAGTGGGAAAAGGAAAGTGCTCCAGGCAGAGGAAAGAACACAGGGGTATAGTAAATGCTGGCTTACTGGGGGCAAAGAAAACGCTGAGTGTATTGGGTATGGTTGGTCTGCAGAAAGGGTGGGGGACAGTGGGCTACAAATAGGGCATGGACAAGATCATGAGGAGTCTGCTCTTTTTCCAGAGGGAGAGTTTAGGTTTTTTTAGGTTATAGAGGGCTCTTACCAGGCTTTTGCCTCGTTTTCAGATTTCTGGGACTTATTTAAGACAGGAGACAAGCTATGGATCACAGCTACCCTGGTTCCATCATGTCTCTCAGCCTGCTACCACATTCCCTTGAGCCCCTACTCGATGAAACATATGAAAAGTGTTCCAGGCTCAATAGTAGATAATATTTTCTTGCGTCCAGCGCCTGAAATCAACTTACTATCCATTTAATATATTTACTGAATATTCATATGGATCTGACAGTTTTACAGATGCTGGGTACAAAACTGTAAACAATACTTGGCCTCAAGTTTTAAATTCGAATAAGTGATGTTAATAATCAAGTTTCAGTGGAACTTAGCAGTTACTTTTAAGTGCTTTTACACAGGAATTCACATTTTCATGCCCATATCCACTTCTGAGTAAAAACTGCCTGTTTTCTGTAGATAGTCACGTTCTCGGTCACGTGACACCCCCACCCAACACAATTCCACCACAGCCGATTGGACCATGTGTGAGCACTGGTTCAAGAGCAGCAAATTCATTGGTTAACCAACAACAAATGACCCAGCATTACCACAAGCTAGACCAATAAGATGGTCTTAGAAGTCTTAGCTAAAAGGAAAACAGAATGAGGCAATTAAAAAAAGCTGGAACAGACAGGTGTAAAGAGGACTTACAGTAGCATCCAAAGTTTTTGATAGACCCTTTTGAGAAAGTACACTAAAAGTTATTTAAAATTTTATGATACAACTACCAATTATGAAAACGTTACCAAAAATAAAGAGTTGTAGATATACACCACACAATAAATTATAAGAACCACCATAGTAAGAACATTCAGAATGTCCCTTCATTAGCTTTAGGCCAGGACTGCTCAGCCTTTATTTTCTGCAATTCACATACCGCATCCACAAAATTTCCTAAGTTTCTTAACGACCTTGTGACAATTTTGCCTCTCACAGACTCAGGCCACAGCACAACCAGCTGGTAGACCAAGTGGCCGGCAGAGGCAGTGCTGAATATCTCTCCGATAGTCAGCCAGGCCAACCAGTTAGCTCCAGCTATTCCTAGCTGAAGTGCAGCCTTTATTTTTATTTTACCTACATACTATTCTTGAAGTGGAGATTAGCTATATTACATCAAAAGGGATCCAGAAAGATTATTGTAATCTTTCATATTTAACCATGGATTAAAATACTATGTTCACTGCACTGGCATCTCACATACTACTAGACAAAACCATGGTACGAGCTAACAGTAAAAAGTGAAGGTCTACCAAACCTGCTCTGGCTTATTTTAATGCTATTAACATTCCATTAAGAATGAAAAATTCAGGACAAAGTCTAAACTGGAAAAGATACCAGGACAAGAGCTATCAAATGGACCTGCCTTGTGCACAGTAGACATAAGAGAACCCCAATATAATGGCTAATTGCAAATCAAAGTTATGACTTATGCAGATGTCCAGAATGAAGCAGAGATAGAAGAATTGTGAGACCATGAGAACATGAAGAGGGAAGAGAGCAACTGATAACTAGAATTGTTCCTTACTGGATTCCACTTTCACTCCAAGCGTATCTTTATATTTCACCTCCATGTTTGTGAGATAGCTTGAATAGGTCTTACGTTAACATAGACCCCAATTACAGTAGCATACTATATGGAGAATTCTTTTTACAAGCAGCAGAGCTCTCAACCCAAACCAGAGGTGGAGGAAATATATTTGGGTCACATAAGTAGACACAAAGTGGACGCAAACAGGTCTGGATCTCCACCTCAAAGGATATCACCAGGACTTAGCTTTTGGCTCTGCTT
Source organism: Zalophus californianus (assembly GCF_009762305.2). Classification (NCBI taxonomy): domain Eukaryota; kingdom Metazoa; phylum Chordata; class Mammalia; order Carnivora; family Otariidae; genus Zalophus; species Zalophus californianus. Next base: position 43,172,559 of record NC_045609.1, read on the forward strand.
CCTCTGAATTGGCCCCACACACAGTATCCTATGTTTACCCGTAATTCAGGCTCCCTCCTTATGGGGATAACCACTCTACACCTCACATCATTACCCCGACAGGTAGAGTCTGTGTCCTAGTATTCTCTTTAGAAGTCCCGAGGTTCAGGGCGCCTGGGTGGCTCAGTAGGTTAAGCGTCTGCCTTCGGATCAGGTCATGATCCCGGGGTCCTGGGCTCAAGCCCCACGTCGGGTTCCCTGCTCAGCAGAGAGAGTGCCTCTCCGCCTACTTGTACTCTCTCTCTGTCAAATAAAATCTTTAAAAAAGGTCCTGAGGTTTACTCTGATCAACTCAGCTTATTTCCCCAACTGAGTTAACCATGATGACCAAAGAAAGAGCAGCTGATTAAACCCGCACAGGGACCTATGCTCGTAGCCTGGATGGGTTCAATCCTATCTAAATCTCCTGAGACAGGCTGGGGCTAGTTGTCCACCAAATGTTTCATTTTGCCCAGGGACACAGTTTCCCTGTGACCAAGTGACTGAGCTCCAGCCAATGGCTTGGAAGTGGAGTGCACCCCCTACTGTCCTGGCCCATAAAACCTCCCATGTAAGCCCCCAAGTTGTCTTAAGTGTTTTAATACTGACATTCTTAAAATTTAAGTTTAAATAAATTAGAACTTTAGGTCAGAAATTTAGTTCCTTGACTGCATTAGTCATGTATCAAATGCTCTAAAGTCACATGTTACAATTCTTGTTTAACTATCTTAATTCTCTCAGCGGTTAAGGGTCAGCCTTTGGCTCAGGTCGTGCTCCCAGGGTCCTGGGAATGAGCCCCACATCAGGCTCCCTGCTTCGGCAGGAAGCCTGCTTCTCCCACTCCCTGCTTGTGTTCCCCCTCTTGCTTTGTCTGTCAAATAAAATCTTAAAGTATTTCCCTGGTGGTGCCGTGGCCCCAAGTATATTGTGCTCGGTTTTAATCACTGCACTAAGTATTCAGATCTGAGGATGTACTAAAACTTAGAATAAGTTCTAGAGCCTACACTTTTTTGTTCGTCAATAAGTTGTCTCTTGGTGTACAATTAAAGAGAACAGGGGCATCTGGCTGTTGGTTTTGACTCTGGTCATGATTTCAGGGTTCTGGGCTCAATCACCGTGTGGGGCTCTGCACTCTGCAAGGAGTCTGCTTGGGGATTCTAACTCCCCCACTCTTGCACAAACACTCTAATAAATCTTTAAAAAAAAGACAAAGGTTAAGGGCATGCCATGTTTTGTAGAAAGAGGATGAGCTCCCTAGAAGGTAAAAGAACTAAGTCCCAATGTCCTCTGTGCTGCCTAGCACTTACTATCTGTTCCAAATCCACCTACTAGAACGGGATGCTAGAATATTCCTCCCCTGCCTACCAGCGCAATATTAACCTATATCCATACAGGGCGCTGAAGAAACACTGGCAAGAGGGCAGGTTCCTTCCTCCCAGCTCCTGTAGGTTGTTTCCTTTTTGCTCTTTGCAGCGCTGAGCTGGTATGCAGGACAACAAATGACGCTCTCCCCCCGCAGCCTGAAGTGACACTTGGGCAGATGGAATCCCAGGGAGCTCCCTGGGTGCCCTGACCCAAACCTGGGTTTCCTAGTGGCAAGTTCAGCAGCACCCCTCCACAGGGAGTGCCCCAGGAAGTAGCACCCCACCAGGCAGTTTCTGGTCTAGGACTGCCACAACCCAGTGGGGTTATTTCCAGCTACCCAGTGCTGGCCCATAGCTCCAGAGTCAACTACAGAGCAGCCCTGGCCCCAGCAACCCAGCGAACCTCTCTGCCATGTGGTGGGCCATAACTACACCCTCTCCAAGGTGGTCTGAATTCCAGGGATGAGGAAGGGCCCCCTTCCCAGTTAGTCCCTCCTTGAGTACTTGCAGAGCCCTAGAGTATATTTTAGAGTTCTTTCCTATCCCTTCATAAAGTTCCTGCAAATAGTTAACTCTTTATATGAAATTTTTGTATTCAAATTACTGTTAGTGTCCAGTCAGGAGCCAGAAACCAAACTGCTAGACCTCCTTTACAATTCCTTGCTCAGGTAAGACCGGGTGAGATGTCCCTTCCCCAGACTTCGTGAATCTCTTCTGGAAAATAGGACTATCTGATGAGCTCAAAGCTAGGTAACTAGAGCTAGAATCCTTGGAATACCAGTGGATACCTGTTAAAAAGCAACTTCATGTTTCACGCGATTACTATGGACTTCTGGGAGACAACAAAAACCATCACGATTCAGGTTTTACAGATAACGTGTAGGCGTTCAGAAAGGTCTTGAAGTAGACAGTGAATGAAAAATTGTCCCATTCGCTAGCCCACCGGCAGATTTTTCATATTTAACATTGTTGAATGGCATCTTCTTTCGGCGTGGGTCTCCAGGGACCAACAGTAGCGTAAGAATTGTTCCATGCAAGACTAAAGGAGATCTGCATCTTCACATGCCACCGGGCACTCAGCAAGACTGGCATTTTCAAATATTCATGCTGGCTTCTCTGCAAGTCAAATCTTACTCAGGCTATCACACTGTCCATCTCAAAGCCCAATGTGATGGAAACCCTTGAAGTGACATGGTCTTCTCCGGGCTTCGGTGGCCTGACTGCTGCTTGGGCATCAGGCTTGGGGCACTCTGCTCTATGGAAACCTCAAACAAATTGTACTGGGGGAAAGCACCATTTGTTAGTTATTATTTTACTCACTGAGTTGTTATTTCCTTCATTGCAAACCCATCAATCCCTAACTTAAACCCAGAGAAATACACAGAATTTAAAAGGGAAAACAAGAGGAGGAAAAATTTTTTCCAGGCTAAAGAAAATCTCATCCTGCTGTCAAAAGGTTCTAAAGCTGGGGGGGGTGGGGACTGGTATGTAAAGGCGGTTGTCCCTTTGCTCCTAGATCCATGGGGGTTCAGTGGTTTAAAAGAAAATAGGAGGATGCAATAGGTACGTCTGAGCCCGGGGTGAATAGGACAGAAGTCTGCAGGGGCTGGTGGGGACCACCCTCAAAAGCAGAAGGAAAATGACTATTCACAGTGCACTGCATTCCAGGACACCCATTGCCAGGATGAAGGGGAAGCAGGCTGGGCTCCAGAACCAGTGACTGGCTTACATCACAGAGCCCCCTGCTCATCTCCCCGGCATCCTGATCCCTGCACCTTCAGGGTCTGGCCCTAGACTCTCCTGGATTGGCGGGGATCATTTATTTTTCATCACTTAAAGAGACTCAGATGTGTCACCACCAGCCATGAGCAGGAGCTGCCGGCTTTGGAGTCAGGCAGTACTCCAAGTGGCTGGCAGGTCCTAATCACATCACTGTGAATCAGGATTCCATGTGGTCTCCCCCTCCTTTGCCCAGCTTTGAATTTGCTCCCAGCCCCGTGCTGTCTCCACCCTCCCACATACATGTACACACACCCCCACATGCACACCCACACGGTCCCAGGCCCATTCGTCTTCACCTCCCTGTGCACACACTAACATAGGTGGCCACACTCACAAGTATGCCCACACTCATTCACAAACACGACCTCACAGCAGCAGCATCTGGAAGAGGCTGTCTCCAGGATGCTCTGGTCCTGTGAGGCACAATAGGTTCTAATTAACATCAAGGAAGTCCATGTGTCTGGGGTTGAGGAAAGAAAGACAATCTGCATTGCTGTTCATAAGGGAGGAAAATATGTAAGAGCTCTACTTCTGGAGTACATTATCTATATATCTCAAGGTGCTGCTTTTAAATGGCTTCCTGACTTCATCACAGCCTTAACCACCATTATGGTAATGTATTACATGAAAGTTTTTGTGAAGATGCCACTTTTGGGGGATAAAAAAAGGCTCCAGAGAGACCATTTACTCCCCTACTTCACTCCCAGAGGCCCAGACACATTTCTGGGCCTGTTAATAGCACCAGCTTCTGTTCTGGCAGGTGGCAGCAATTAGATCCTCCTCATTTAGGATTTGCCAACATTTCCCTGCTGGTGGTCAAGACAGAGCTGAGGAAAAGTTATTTTCATACCACGATTGCCAAGGAAAAATGAAGGCCACAACTTCTGCCTTCTCCCATCAAGACATGGAGTCTATGTCCTTTTCCCTAGAATCTGGACCAGAGCCCTTCTCTGCCCCAGTAGAATGTAGGATACAGGACATCCCATGCCAGCTCCAGGCCCAGGCTCTAGAGAGCCTGGGAGGGTCTTTTGCTCTCCAGGAGCTCTCCGCCACCATGGAAGGCTAGCTACCCTGTTGGAGACACCACACGGAAAGAGAAAGTCACCTACCCAGCCCCCAGGTGTGCCAGTCATTGCAATAGAGTGGCCAGCCAGGCGAGTAAAGCTATTCAGCTTCTGCTCCAGCCAATCTCCTAGCGCATGTGGCCACGTGAGTGACCCCAGCCCCACCAGCTGCAAGGAGCTGGCCCTCCTGAGCCCTGCTCAGGTTATAAAATTCTGTGTTTTAAGGAAGTTTGGGATGTTTAGTTACACAGCAATAGACAGCAGATAGAAAATGCTTACTGGGGCTAGTGAGAGACCCCAGCTGGAGAATCAATGTGCACATTGGCCTCCAGTCTAGGTGACAATATTGTGATCCCTTAGATCTTAAGCCACCTGTAAGTGTTTCAGGAGATAAATATAGGACTTCTAAGATATCCTCAAATCAGGGGTAGTTATCCCTATTTTGTAGCTGAAGAAACTGATGTTTAAAGACCAACCTAGGGTCACACATCTAGAAAATAGAACCAGCTACAAAACAAGCCAGATCTGATGCCAAAGCCTCTATTCCCCTTAATTGTCATGTGATTCTTCTGGTACCCACCAGCCTGAGGACATTTCTAATATACGAATTAAGTAGGTAGTACTGGACAAAATTTGTCGAGTAAACAGATGTTTCCCCAAATCCCAGGGGGTCCTCATCAGGCTCTTTTGCTTTCTTGCTGCAGAGCACATTCCAGTGCCCTGGGTACTGCCGCCGTCAAGAGCCAATCATAAGGTGTATTTATATAAGCCAGATCTTTAACCAGCTATTGCAATGTGAGTGCTTTGGATTTTCCGATTTCTTGGTTTCATTTTAATGGAGCACATGGTGGGTTTTAAGCAGTGTGACGTCGAACAGAATTAAGATCTTCCCTCCCATCACTTTGTAGTGCAAATTAAAGGGATAGAAGTTTTGCAACAGCAATATCCACAATAGGCAAACTATGGAAAGAGCCCAGATATCCATCAACAGATGGATAAAGATGTGCTATGCATATATATATATATATATATATATGCACGAGCACACACACATACACACACAACGGAATATTACTCAGCCATCAAAAAAATGAAATCTTGCCATCTGCAATGATGTGGATGGAACTAGAGGGTATTATGCTGAGAGAAATAAGTCAGAAAGACAATCATATGATTTCACTGATATGTGGGATTTAAGAAACAAAACAGGATCACAGGGGAAGAGAAGGGGAAATAAAACAAAAAGACAAAAATCAGAGGAAAACAAACCATAAGACTCAATCATAGGAAACAGGGTTGCTAGAGGAGAGGTGCAGGGGATGGGGTAACTAGGTGATGGGCATTAAGGAGGGCACTTGATATAAGGAGCACTGGGTGTTATATACAACTGATGAATCCTTGAACTCTCTGAAACTAATACTGTTAATTGAATTTAAATTTAAAAAAATGCGAGGGGAAAATTGTTTTGCAACAGATTTATCGGGGGGGCACACAAGGAGAGAAAGCAGGGGGACAGAGGAATGATTAAGACTCTGGAAGATGAACCACTGTGCCCCTTTCAAGATGAAAGTCAAGTTGTTCCTTCAGCAAACACTTGGTAAAGCCCTCCCTCTTTTGACCTTCAGCATCCCAGGAGCAGCTTCTGGAGCAAAAGCCTCAGCCCTGGAGTCTGGATCATTTGACCAACATCTACCCGACCTGCCACTACACTAGCAGAGGATTTGCTAGGCCAATGAACCATCATTATTTCCAAGCAATTCGCCTGATGCACACACGTGTACATTTGGATGGCCTCACAGACATGACTGGTGAGCCTTCCCACGCACTCCTGGCAGCAGCTTGCTAGTGGAATAGGGAGAACGAGGCTTTACTGTCAGACCAACCTGGGCTCAAATCCTGTCTCTACCACTTATTGTGTAATCTTGGACAAGGTACTTTGCAATTCTGAAGTTGCTCATCTGTAAAATACCTCCAAGTGTTGTTTTAAAAGGAGACCTATCCTTTCTCATTGTCCCCTATCAAAGAAAGGCAGAAACACACCTTGGGTACATTGGCCCAACATGGTTAACCAGATTTGCTATAGAACAAAGGGGAGAGAGGAAGGACAGATTACAAATTGTCCCCCAATATCCATTCTCCCTTCTCCCTAGGGAAAGGATCCACTACTTAACAGAGCAGATGAAACCTGGCCACCACTGCTGCTAGGCGTATGGCCACATGACAAAGATCTGGACTAGAGAATCTAAGTGGAAGTATCAGCTAGGACCCTTGTAAAGGCTTTTCTAGAGATTTGAAAGAGTGCGTGCAAACGGAGGAGCAGAGGGTGAGGGACCAGCAGACTCCACCCTGAGCACAGAGTCCAATGCGGGGCTCCATCCCACAACTCTGAGATCATGACCTGAGCAGAAATCGAGAGTCCAACACCTAACTGGGCCACCCAGGCGCCTCAAGACTCCTTTAAAGGAGGAGGCCTAGCCCCTGTTAGTTCTTTCCTCATTTCTGCCAAATGGAATGTAGGTGTGGAGACTGGAGCCTAAGCAGCCATCTTGAACCACAGGGACAGAATCCTAAGGGTGACAAAGCAACAAAGGCTGATTGATCCGAGTTGCCAAACCTGCCCAGTTCCTTTAGTAAGGGAGAAAAACTTTTCTACCACTATTTTTTCCTGTTACCCACAAGTGAACTTAAGCTTTATCAGTACTGGAATTTAACAAGATTGGTGGTAAATTTGCTTTTAATGCTCAAGAATAGGTTGTCCAAGAGTGTTTATTCCCATTTCCTTAGAAATGGAGTCTGTCTTGTTCCCCAAAATGTTTGTCTTCAAGCAAGGACACTGTTGGTCCCAATCTAGTGTGCTTATTAGCAGAATCCATGGCATTCAAAGCTCTTTAAATTCATCTAGGAACAAGAATTATATGATCCTCTCATTAGATGCAGAAAAAGCATTTGACAAAGTACAGCATCCTTTCTTGATCAAAACTCTTCAGAGTATAGGGATAGAGGGTACATACCTCAATATCATAAAAGCCATCTATGAAAAACCTACAGCGAATATCATTCTCAATGGGGAAAAACTGAGAGCTTCCCCCCTAAGGTCAGGAACATGGCAGGGATGTCCACTCTCACCACTGCTATTCAACATAGTACTAGAAGTCCTAGCCACAGCACTCAGACAACAAAAAGAAATCAAAGGCATCCAAATCGGCAAAGAAGTTAAACTCTCACTCTTTGCAGATGATATGATACTGTATGTGGAAAACCCAAAAGACTCCACCCCAAAACTGCTAGAACTCATACAGGAATTCAGTAAAGTGGCAGGCTATAAAATCAATGCACAGAAATCAGTGGCCTTCCTATACACCAACAAGACAGAAGAGACACAAATCAAGGAGTTGATCCCATTTACAATTGCACCCAAAACCATAAGATACCTAGGAATAAATCTAACCAAAGAGGCAAAGGATTTGTACTCAGAAAACTATAAAATACTCATGAAAGAAATTGAGGAAGAGACAAAAGAAATAGAAAAACTTTCCATGCTCATGGATTGGAAGAACAAATATTGTGAAGATGTCAATGCTACCTAGAGCAATCTATACATTCAATGCAATCCCCATCAACATACCATCCACTTTTTTCAAAGAAATGGAATAATCCTAAAATTTGTATGGAACCAGAAAAGACCCCGAATAGCCAGAGGAATGTTGAAAAAGAAAAGCAAAGCTGGTGGCATCACAATTCCGGACTTCCAGCTCTATTACAAAGCTGTCATCAAGACGGTATGGTACTGGCACAAAAACAGACACATAGATCAACATAACAGAACAGAGAGCCCAGAAATATACCCTCAACTCTATGGTCAACTCATCTTCGACAAACCAAGAAAGAACGTCCAAATGGTGTTGGGAAAATTGGACAGCCACATGCAGAAGAATGAAACTGGACCATTTCCTTACACCACACACAAAATAGACTCCAAATGGTTGAAAGACCTCAATGTGAGACAGGAGTCCATCCAAATTCTAAAGGAGAACACAGGCAGCAACCTCTTCGACCTCAGCCACAGCAACTTCCTAGAAACATCGCCAAAGGCAAGGGAAGCAAGGGCAAAAATGAACTATTGGGACCTCATCAAGATAAAAAGCTTTTGCACAGCAAAAGAAACAATCAACAAAACCAAAAGACAACCGACAGAATGGCAGAAAATATTTGCAAATGACCTATCAAATATACAGCTAGTATCCAAAATCTGTAAAGAACTTATCAAACTCAACACCCAAAGAACAAATGATCCAATCAAGAAATGGGCAGAAGACATTAACATTTTTCCAAAGAAGACATCCAAATGGCCAACAGACACATGAAAAAGTGCTCCACATCACTCGGCATCAGGGAAATCCAAATCAAAACCTCCATGAGATACCACCCCACACCAGTCAGAATGGCTAAAATTAACAAGTCAGAAAACAACAGATGTTGGCGGGGATGCGGAGGAAGGGGAACCCTCCTACACTGTTGGTGGGGATGCAAGCTGGTGCAACCCCTCTGGAAAACAGTATGGGGGTGCCTCAAAAAGTTGAAAATAGAGCTACCCTTCAATCCAGCAATTGCACTACTGGATATTTACCCCAGATACAAATGTAGGGATCCAAAGGGGTACATGCACCCCAATGTTTATAGCAGCAATGTCCACAATAGCCAAACTGTGGAAAGAGCCAAGATGTCCGACAGATGAATGGATAAAGAAGTGGTATGTGTGTATACATACATACACACACACACACACACACACACACAATGGAATATTATGCAGCCATCAAAAGGAATGAGATATTGCCATTTGCAACGACGTGGATGGAACTGGAGGTGTTATGCTGAGTGAAATAAATCAGAGAAAGACATGTATCATATGACCTCACTGATATGAGGAATTCTTAATCTCAGGAAACAAACTGAGGGTTGCTGGAGTGGTGGGGGGTGGGAGGGATGGGGTGGCTGGGTGATAGACATTGGGGAGGGTATGTGCTATGGTGAGCGCTGTGAACTGTGCAAGACTGTTGAATCACAGACCTGTACCTCTGAAACAAATAATGCAACATATGTTAAGAAAATAAGATAGCAGGAGGGGAAGAATGAAGGGGGGAATCAGAGGGGGAGACGAACCATGAGAGACTATGGACTCTGAAAAACAAACAGGGTTCTAGAGGGGAGGGGGGTGGGGGGATGGGTTAGCCTGGTGATGGGTATTAAAGAGGGCACGTTCCGCGTGGAGCACTGGGTGTTACGCACAAACAATGAATCATGGAACACTACATCACAAACTAATGATGTAATGTATGGTGATTAACATAATAAAATTAAGTAAAATGAAAGGCACAACTTGGGAGAACTTGCCACCTCAAACCACATTATAGTCAATGAAAATAATCCTACCTACAGGTTTTAATGTTTACTATGTGCTCAGTGCTATATACTTGACCTACCGTATATTTAATCCTTCCAACAAACTTGGGAGTAGGTATGGTCATTCCTGTACTACAAACAAAAAACACCAAGGCTCTCAGCCACCTGACCAACTGCCTTCCCAAAAACACCATACTGATGGATTCAGTCAGGCCTGGAGATCACCACGGCCCTGCTTCCCCATATGCTCGCATATCTAAAACTGAAGGTGAAGGGAAAAACCTCTGCGAGAGATGTTCCTTTGCAGACATGATTTCCAAATGTAAAAGCCATCACTTGGGGTGGGCGGGTGGGGGGAAGCCTTTTCTTCTGGTGACCCCTCACTCCACCTCCTAGCTCACATATAAGCTTCCCAATATGGAAGCAGGATTTGGATTAACATCTACTCACTCTTGATTTAGGAGATTTCATTTCAAACCTTATTGATCTATCCAGCATTGATAAAGCTTCTCAACTTTGTGTTCACTCTTAAGATTAGTTTTGAATCATGCATTCATGCCCTCCATCATTTAAAAGACCTGACTGCCGGCTCTAGGATAAATTTAGAGTACAGCAGAAAATTTATCACCCACTTAGTTTGGAATTTGTAGTTGTCTCCACTTGAGTTACCTGGATTTCTAGTCAGATGCCAAAGTCCAGACCCTGATTCAGGTTGTTTCCTGAATTCCACTTAAAACCCTGGATGCATAAAAATATCAAGTAAGGTAAATATTTGCCCCAAAGAGGATTTGATGTTAGACAAAATATACAGACTTTCATCCTAAAGTAAAATACGTTATCCTGAAATACAGAACCTCTCTCAAAACAGTACTAGTAAATAAAACACCAGAGCTGAAAATGTTCTTACGCTGAAGCCAAAGTACAAATTGAATTCGCTGATGGTGCTGTAAGTGGTTAATGGCTAAAGATTCCTGGACATTAACAGTAGAGGATTAAGGAGATCTCTGTGAGAGAAGAGCTGCAGTCCCTCAAGGAAGACTGTCTGCCTTGAGTTAGCTTCCCTTAGTCTACACAGTCCTAGGAATCTTCCATCTGTAGTGAAATATACCCAGAGAGCCCGGGCCAGGGCAGCGGCTATGGCTCACAACTGAAAAATGAGCTATCTCAAGCCTTGTGTTTGTCCAGAAGCATTAGAAACTGTTTGGTTTTGCTCTTTCAAAGCTGGCATGCACAGTCACTTTAAAAGAGACAATGTAAGCTGTTCTGGAGGGCTCTGTGCGCACCAGCTCAAGATCAGGGAGGGAGACCCCTGGAGCCCATGAACCAATAACCCCAGGCACACTAAGGCCACTGATGCTCACATACTTTCCTTGAGACCCATGGGATATCTGTTATTTGCCAAAAAGTGAACCAAGCCTATACTACATGCTGGGCATTGTTCTGGCTGCAGTCCGAACTAGACAAAACTCCTGTCCTCATGAAGTCTACCTTCTAATGTGGAGACAGGAGTCCATATATACAGTCTGTAATAAGTCCCTGCCGCAGAGACTTTGGATTCTGCACCCATGTCGACAGGGCAGCCACCATTCGGTACAGAGGGCTTCTCATCTCAGGCTGATGAAGTGGGGGCTCCAGGAATAGAATGGGCATTTACAGGACAAAGCCAAAAGTGCTGGTGAATGAACACCCCAGAAGTGACCCCCAACCATAAAGGAACAGGAGTGGAGAGATTTGCCTCTCCGTTCCAAACCTACCCTCCACTGGCCTGGGATGCCAGAGCATCTTCCCCTTGCCAAATGCCACATTAAGCTTCCCTGATAGAAGGTTCTGGAGAGACCCTGTAGGAGGAACGGGCTGCTCCTCCCGGTTCACAGTTGCTCCCCAGGGAGTTTTGCAGCAAGGCATTTTCCTGGGGGCCACTTCCCCTGGCACCCTAGAGCATAGGTGCCCAGGGAATGCCACAGGTACACCTCCGCATACTTCACCTTTTGGCATCAGCCTATGCCCTCCCCAGTTAGATCTAGATTTTTGCTCTAATGGGGCAGGAAGGGGGGGGGGTGGAACCCTTTCAAGGGTCATTCCTTCCCTGGGGCTCTGCCACAGCTCTAGACACCAGGGCCACTCCCTTTATCTTGTGTTCTTTATAGTTCTTATACCTTAGTAGGTAATACCCAGACACAATTAAATTTTCCCTGTTCAAGTTACAGTATGGTCTAATTGGACCCAGACTATTTTTATGACTATTTCCTTTAATTCCTAGCTCAAAATATTAGAAACATGCCCTCAAGCCTCCTAAACTTCTGAATTATCAGCTTCACCTAGAACACCTGGATAGGTTTCCAAAAGCTTGAAAAGACCTTTTCCCTGACAATTCCACATTTAAGAATCTATGCTCCTCTGAATAAGCAAAAGTTTGAGTAAACAATGTTCACTATAGCATTATTTCTATCTCAGCCTCTTTTATAAAAGCTTATAAACTTGTATTACTTTATTACTATTATTTTGCAGAGGAGGAAGGTATGGGGGAGTAAGGGGAGGGAGAATCCTCAAGCAGACTCCCTGTCTTGTGTGGAGCCTGACACAAGGCTTCATCTCACGACACTGAGATCAGGACCTGAGCCAAAAATCAAGAGCCTGACGCTTAACCATCTGATCCACCCAGGAGCCCCTTGCCTTTCACATTTCTAAACCCAAATGGGATATGAAGTTCATGAGAACAGGTACCACTCAGCCCTGTTCATCGCTGCCGCCCTCCACTGGGAGGCTGGACAAGGTCACCTAGGGAGCCAGGGTACAAGAAAGGAAAGATCTAAAACAAGGTGGGGGGGGGGGGGCGCGGCAAGAAAAACAGGAGAGAAGCCGCCTCTATGCACCTACCTCCCTCCCACCCAGTAGTGGAATGGGCATTATGGAACTAAAAGGTTTTACAGATCAGCAATCCCCACAAGGGCATCTGGTACCGAGAAGGTAGACGAGAGGGCAGAAAAGTACAGCTGAGGAGACGGGCCGACAACCCCAGACCCACCAGAGGTCCAGCAAATCGAACTGGCTTAGAAAAGATCCCTAACATCTAAGGATCCTCCAAGAAAAGCCAAGAAGGGGGTGCCTGGGCGGCTCAGTTGAGTAAGCAACTACCTTCACCTCAGGTCACGATCCCAGACTCCTGGGATCGAGTCCCACATCGCACTCCCTGCTCGACAGGGAGTCTGCTTCTCCCTCTGACTCTACCCTCTCTTGTGCATGCATGCGCTCTCGCTCTCAAATAAATCTTAAAAAAAAAAAGCCAAGAAGGTGTATCGATTCTGTACGCAAATACTCACTGGAGGGGAGGGTGGGGATGTGCATGTAGCAGGAGGGGAAGCTGCCGCACACCTAGGAGGTGCGGCTGGGCAGCACGGACCATTGACATCATGAGCCAGACTAAGTGAGGTCACCTGCAGCCCAACGGCTAAACAAGCAGTATGGAGAAGGCCCTGGCAGAGAAATTTGGGAGGCCCAGAAAACTGCCCTCCTCTCTTCCCATCTGTGAGCAGTCACCAGAGGGGCCTCCGGGGGGGGGGGGGGGGGAGGGGCCTGCCAGGAGGACAAGGGCCATAGCTGGGTACCATATTGAGATGGAGAAAAGAATCTCAAATCCACCTGGGAAAAGCCCCTGGATGTTTACTTGTGAAAGGCCCAGGACTAAGTTCTCCCCCACTTATGGGAATGAAAATCTCCATGAACTGTGGGTTCTGTTGTGTTCACAGATTTTGAAGACCCTTATAACGGTTCAATTTATACCTGTTACACGTGGCCTTGAGGGCTTCCTGAGCTATAGTTAACATCGGATACAACTGCTCCAATTCTCAAATTTGGTTATTATTTATATTTAGCATTTCTCTTTAAGTCACCTTGCTTTTATATTTAGTTCCATCCTAAGCAATAGAATGTTACAGGTTTGTCATGCTCATTTTATTGCATACCTTAAGTACCTATTTATACCTGTTAAAATAAAAGGTCTGATCTTTAGGCTAAAGTCCTCTTCTACACCATTGATAAATGTAACACATTTGGGGAAACATATTACTATGAGATGTGTAATGTCCTTATTTCCAAATCACAGTGAATGACTTGCAGGTTCTCTGGGAAATGTCAGAAAGGCTAAGGAGGATTCTGAACTGTTGGCATTTTCCTAATGGAAAGATACTCTACCCTATTTTAAGCTTTTCTCTTCAAACAAATGATCACTGGAGACATTTGGAAATATCAAGAACAGAGCTGCTAGATGCTTCCATTTCCCTTGTAGGATCTCCATGTCCCCCAAGTAAGGTCAGCTTGTACAGAAGGAGATCCATAATTTTTGGTGCTCTCCAAGCAGATAAAGGGAAGAAATTAAGGCAATTACGATATGTAAGCAACAGAATCAAAGCACATTGCTGTATTTTGTGGAAATATTAAAATAGAAAACCAGAACCGGGGTCCCCATCTCACCTCTGCCACTTACAGGTTGAGCTGGGGACCTGCAGGTAAACTGCTCCCCATCTCTGGAATTCAATTTTTCTTTTAGGAGTGGGCTAGATTAGACTGGAGCCTCTTAGGCTAACACTGGACAGACTTTATGGAGTAATACCCTAACAAAAACAATCAGCAGTATTACTCGATTTTTCTAAATTTAGTTATTCTCCAGGAAAAAAAAAAAGATAGCAACCACCGGACAATGTGGTCTCTAAGGTATATTCAGAGACCAATATTCCTTCCACGGTTTTGAGTCCACTATCCATGAAGAACACTTCAGAGGGGCAGCTCCATAGTGAGGAGGCCAAGCTAGTAACAACTGAGGAAAGTGTTGTACCCACCCAGGACAGAAAGAATAGGGGGCCTTTCTCCTGCCCTGGGAGAAGAAATCTGCCCTTGACTATAGGAGCACTAAAGGCTCACCTCAAACATGGTGCCACACCTTCGTTTCCTTGCTCATGCTTCCCCTGGGGACACGCAGACTCCGCTCAGGAGCACTGGGGAGGTTAATTCATCTGGTCAAGCTTGGTCTGGCCCTGTGAGCTTGGCAGCCCTTCGGTTCCAGGCACTGATTTCCTCAGAAGTAATCTTTTTAGGTTTTCTGCTCTACAAAACCCATTCAACACAGCAATGTAAGGCTTTGTATTGACGAAGGCAACACCTTCGAGGTGCACAAAATGGCTCAAAGATTTACAGTTGCCTCAATTTTCACTTCTTACTCCTTTAACTATGGTCTTGGTCTTTTAAGCTCGACAAGTGTATCTCCCTTTGCATGCATTCGTATCCTCTAATCCCTTGTTGCTATTGTGTGAGCTGCCTTAGAGTGGAAGTTTCCCTGGCATAGGGATGAGTCCATCTGTAGGGGTCACCCTTGTATGTCCCACCTGCCATCTGCAGGGGCTGCCCAATGCAGATTCAATTGCATGGCATTTCATTGTAGGACAGGCTTATGCAGACACGGTCACATTGGGGCCACACCAAAGCCCTCCTCCAGGCTGGCCCTTAGGAACCATGGAAGAGGGACCCAGTTCCCCTGCAGCAGCTAGAATAGGAGTGAAGGGAATCCTTACCCCCTTGAAATAATCTCAGGATCAGAAAGGAGGACCCTTATCCAGGCCAAGCCCAGGTGTTCCAGCATGCAGGGCTCTTGCTGTCGACTCCTGGCCTCGTACTCAAGGCTGTGCACACAGCAGCCCAGCACCCCTTCCCCACCCACGGCTCCCTCCACACCCCCTGGTGCTCCAGAGAGAGCTGACACTCAGTACCACCATTTCCAGTACTTTACACTTGTACTTTATGCTTATTTCACACGAACAACCCTGCAAGAAAACAGGACAGCTACCACCATTTTACAGATGGTGAAACTAACTTGCCCGAGATCAGATTTCTAAGCCCTGGAGCCAATATCCAAACCCAGGGAAATGGGTTTATCCCTCACACAGCTTGGAAAGGTACTCCTACGCTGAGCGCTTGAGCCCACTTTAGCTCGACCCTGCTTCAGCGGATTTTCATGGAAAACCACAAGAAAGATCCAGCTGCAAAGCCCTGGGACTCCATCTGGTTTAATGCCTTCTGCGGGTGAACAGCAGGCCAAAAAGTCACCACCAGAAAGGACTAGATGTAAGAAACATGGCTGAAGCTGGCTCAGATAGCCTGGGAGTACTGGTCCCCAGGGCCACCTCCCCCCAAGCTGTGGGACCACGGTAGCTACCCACTCCCTGGAGCTGGGGCCAGCCAGAGCTGTGACCCTCCACTAGGAAGATCCTAGGGGCTATTTCTCTGTATAGTTTATTACTAACTTGGAAACATTTTTTTGCTTATACCATTTGCAAGTGAATCTGAAAGGTCTGGTTTTCAGTCTAACCAGGGGGACGTCTATATACATACACTGTGTATACACAGACACTTAAACTGGGCAATTCCTAGTGCCCGCCTGTACTTTCCTGAAGGTGCTTCCTCCACATAAGAGGTCCTTAAACTATTAAGACTCCAGCTCAAAGGCCACCCGTACTCCAGAAAGCCTTCCTAGATCCCTTCAGGCAAAATTTTCCCCTCTCCAAACGCTAAGAGCTTTTTGCTTTAGCTCCTTTCTGATACCTTCATCTTCTATGTGTGCTACTCAGCTCCCCTGATCTCCTGGGAGGATGGCAGTACCCACCTATGCCTTCCATCTCCACAGTGATTAGATCAATGCCAATCAATAGATATTTGAGATTTTGGTAATTCCAGTCCCCAGTGAAGGCTGTTAGAAATTAGACTAATTATCAGTCATGATCTCTTGATGGTTAACCCTCATGAGGGTTAAAAACAAGACACAAGAAGTGCAAAGAAAAATGAAGATTTGATTCAAAATGAGGAACATTAGCAGCACAATCCGCATACAAGGTTATAAAATAAGGATGGATACAATCAGATCAAGCCAAGAGCCTGCTGTTATCTCCAACTTACTGCTGGAAACAGCCTTAATTCTTCTGGTATAAACCCATTCCTTGACCAAGTCTTTTTAGGTATATCAACAGGGAAAGTTTTGACATTCTTTCCTCAACCCTGCCACCCTCCAGTGATATTGGTGGAGACCTTAAAATATGTAAAAATATTCAATGCTTCGATTATCCTCTGGGAATTTTAACCATTGTTTTCATGTACATTAATTTCTTGGTGTAATTTTTCCCAAGAACATAAAAGAAAGTGTGCATAGATTTACATATGTTATTGCTAATAAACCTCCCAAGAAAATAGCCCTCCATCCAGGTGGAAACCATATCGCTTTAAATCAAAGCTTAATGACGATCAGAGTACTTTTATAGTTACAGAAGAATGCTAGGCTATAAGTCAAAGGCAATTGGAAAATGTAGGTTGCAATTTTGATAAGTGGCTACTCACCTGATGGTAGTGTGAGGACGTTCCAATCTGATGTTTTATCTACCATTTTGTCTGCCCAGAATGTGTACACCCTTATTAGGAAGTAATTCCAAGACAGTTTGGGGGGAAGGTGGAGGGATGGCCTGGTCTTCCATCATGGATGCCAAAGAGCTGGCCATTCCCTCCCCCAGTTACCTGCTGGCTCCAAGAATGTAGTCAGCTGAGGATGAATCTTGGCATAATAGAGGGGATCTACTAAGGAGAATCCTATAAGTTTATAAGAAAGATAGCATCTCCAATTAGGAGAACAGTGGTGTGGGTAAATTTTTTTTTTTTTTTAAAAGTCCTGTTAGAAAAAAAGATTTACAAGTGACTTATTGGCATGTCTAGGACTGCTTCAAAGTATTTCTGCAAGAAAAAATTAGGTGGAGGAGAGATACGGTTGGCAGAATTGTAACAGGGAACCAAGAATGGATTCATGAGGATTCATTATACTCTTATGTAGGCTTGAAATTTTTCATAAAAAGTTACTTTTTAGAAGTCCGAGTGTTGCAATGTCCTGTCAATGTGTCAGAGGCAAGCACCTTGGTGACACCAGGATCATCTGCCTGGAGCCACGCTTGGCTAATCTTGGTTGCTGCCCATTTTCTGAGCTGGGTTCTCCAGTCTTCCTGGAGATTCAGTGAACGATCCAATGCCCTACAACACATTTCTTCCCTGCTATTGTTTGCAACCAAAAACTTGAATGTTAAGACCTAGTAAATTTAGAACTCCAGAAGACTTTTAGAGCGTCCCACCTGGAGTGCAACTAGTTAATGTGAAACTGGACCCCCAACAGCAAATAAGTTATAGAAACACAGCTGTTCTCCTCTCCTAAACACATGACTGGCTTTGATAATCAGTGTCCTAATAATTACCTTCCTGCTACACCTGCCTATGGTGTCAGACTCCTCAACACGGGCTCCAGGCAGCCATTACCTAGCATAAATGGGGATTTCGATATTTGCCACTCCCAAGCAAAGCAGGAGAAAACTGCCTCTTTTCCCTAAAGTGATCGTAATTTTAAACTGATTACAAATGAATTTGATTTCTGTGCCTGCTTTTCTCCGCCTTCCCTTTCCCAGTTGCAAAGGTATAAATGGCAAACATCTAGAAGTATCAAATTCAAAAGACAACTGTAATGCAAGATCTTTAGACCTGAAGGGCTTTAGAATCCCTTCTGTTCATCTCTGCACCTAGGAGTCCCCGGTGAGATCTGAAACTGGTTCTCAACATAGAAAGCAAAGAGACCAGAGAAAGTTGTGTTACAAGTGCTCCAGATCTTAACCTGCACAACCTGCGCCCTCCTACTTTTGCAAACCGGCTCGCTAAGCTTCCCAACTTACCTTGCTCTCCCACCTAGTCTGCCAGCCCTAAGGCCGGCAACATCGCGGACGCCTTCTCTAACCTTAGCTCTTCCTCCAACTTTCTAACTCGGGCTTCAGCCCCTGGGTGGGCATCAGTGGCTAAACCGTCCACAAGAGCTGCTAGCCCTCCAGGTGCCACCTACTTCCCTTCTCTGCCCTGCGCTTTGCGCAGGCCCTCAAACACCCACCTTAAGCTGGGCAGTGGTTCCGGGGTGCCCCCCCATTCACGTGGCGGTCCACAAGCACCAGGAAGGCCACCCCTCCCCGACACAGAGACGCAGAACCAACCCAGGATTCCCCCCGCCCCCTCCCGCGGATACCGCTCTTCCGAAGCCAGTTTCTTTCCGCTCCAGCTAGCTCACCACTTACCAGTCCACAACCCTAGGGGCTCCCCGGGGTGAAACCTGAAACTGCCCGGGTATACCGACAGCAAGGAGAGACCCAAGAAAGAAACAGGCCACGCCAATTTGGTCGCTTGGAGGTTTAACTCTACCGGAACTTACCTACCAGGCTGGTCCTGGGCGATGGCGAGAAGAACAGCTCCGTACCCACCAGCTGCCGTCCTACAGTTTATATAGCAGCCTCATGCGGGTTCAGGCCCGTGTACCATCCCAGGTGGTCTCAACAAGGCTGTGCACCTGAAGCAGGTTCCAGCTGGGGAAAGAGAGAGGAACTCACGTTCCAAGCACAGGGGAAGGGGTCAGGAGCCTCTGTTTGCCCCCACCCAGCTCGCAGGCAAACCCTGGGTCATGTCTTCTCTGTGACTTCCTGCAACAGTATCTTCTAAGTGGTTTGCCACAACCACAAAGCCCTGCGTGCACACACCATGTTTCATGGTAGGGCTTTTTAAGCCCTCTCAAGAACAGCGGGGCTCAAGATTTGACATTTCCCAGCACAAGAGGAGGTGCCAAATTGCATACTACAAATTCTGGCTTCTAGGATTTTCCTACTGTAGAGGCAGAAAAGTAAACACGATGAAGACTAGCCCCGCCTCCCCCGCCATGAAATTCAAAGAAGTCCCCATGAGCAGAAAATTTCTCATTTCTTTTTCAAATTGGTCTATGAGTCTTGTTTGTTTAAGTATAACATCAATCACTTTTCCTCAAAAGTTCAAGAAGGAAGCCGAGCTTCTGGCCCCACCCAATTTGCACCTAGGAGCTGCACAGCCCGTGTTGGGTTGGGGCATCTATTCACCAACTTCTGCCCCTCAGTGGTTGTTGGTGACTGGGGGGACATCAACTCCTGCCTGCTTCCAGGCCTGAGCACTTGTGCTGAGCAAGCTCCTTGCACTTTGGAGAAGTACCTAAGGCAGAAAGCCGACACTCCTGGGTTCTCCAGGTGGGAGGTGGTTGCCTGAGAGCTTCCATCACACTACAGCTGAACGCAGAGGTAGGCTAAGGGCACGCAGCTCGGGACACCAACGGCATCTGCTCCGTGCCTCCTAAATAATCAAGTTTTAACAGGTGTTAACTATTTATGATGTTCCGTGAGTGCCTCAGGAAACAGCCATGATATCTAATCACAGAACAATTTTATAATTTAAAAGGGATTTGATTCTCTTTTCTGTCTAGACAGAAAATAAGCTGGGAGAATGACTCAGACCCTGTATATTTAAACAGAACACTTCATGTGAACCTTAAGTTAAGATATGTTAGTCTCTAGTGTGGAAAGTCAGATTAATACACATTACTTTGCAGGGAAACTAATTAAATTTTTCTATCTTCTTTCTTGGCCTCTATCAATTAACTGTAATTTAAACTTTACCTGGGTCTTTCCATGGAGGAAATAAAGCACACAACCGAAGTCCTAGAAAGCAAATACAGTGTTCTTAGGGGGAAACTCGTACGAGATAAAAGCTGAGAAACGTGGGTAGTTTGCAGTTCAACCAATTTCAAACTCTATTATTCAAAGAGGATAAAGCCTAGATGGTACAAAGAACTTCACAAATATGCTAGCCCACATTATTCATTTCAAGGAGATATTAATGAAATTCATATTTCTTAAAATAAAGACAATCAAGCAGAGAAACAGATCAAATCACAGAACAAAGAAGACTTATCCCACATAATATTGCTCCCTAGGCTTTTTCTTATAAGTTCTGGATGTCTCTGCAGGCTAACCAAAACGCTAGTTGAAGGAACAATCAGAATGAGAGCTAACAGAAGACTTTTCTTGAAAGTTAGTAGGACTTTAACCAGTCCTGCACAGCCTGTGGGAGCTAATGGGGTGACATCAGCAGAAATAACTCATTTTCCTTGGGTCATGCACCTGCAGGGCACTTTAAGTGTTTCTTAGAGTTCCCAGGGATATCTCAGGTGAGGTTTCAGATATCATACAGACATGTCCAGCCCATGTGAGTGCTGTTATTGTCCCTCTGCCTCCTACCAGATGTCCCCTTTCCTATTACAGCTGAAATCCCGGGACCCCCTAGACACCAATGCTGCACAGTAGTCCCCGCCCTTTCTTTTGCTCTGTTGTAGGAGTGTCAAAGCTGTGTGGCTCATGCCCTAATGTCTTAGAGAAACAGCCTTGTCAGATTTTATGTATAGCACACCTGTTCTTCAAAGGACTGCCATCTTCTGTGAAACCTAAGGAGTAAGGACTTGGACAAGAACCAAAATGACAAACACTTCTAAATCCTCTCAACCACATCTCCATGGCTCTGGATGGTTCAAGACTTAGTGCCTCCTTCTCCTTTCTCCCATCAGGTAGCTTTCTTTCCAGGAGGCAACATATTCCCTCCAGATATAACCAGGTAGCCCTGAATCTCTGTCTAGGGCCCCCTTGATTAAAAAAAAAAATGGTTGTTTTTATTTTCTTTACTCAATTTTTAATGCATATTTTCCTTAATAGGCACTTTCTCTACCCAATTGCTCAATGAACGTTCATGTAACATTCTCAGGGGATCATGTTAAAATGCAGATTCAGTAGATCTGGGATGGGGCTCAAGATGCTACAGTCTGAACAAGCCACCAGGTGATACTGTGATGCTTATGCTCCTGATCTTGGGCCAACCCTTGCGAAGCGAGGCACCCAGTATTCACAGATAAATGTGATACACCTTGGCCTTCCAGGAGGTTACAGTATGGCTAGAAAAATAAATGTATCCTTATATGGTCAGTAGTACAAGAAAGCACATGTCTGAGAATAAAGTACCTGTTCTCAGTAATGCCCAGATTATGGCCCATGACCAAACTCATATAAATATGCATAACAGCAGAGGTTCTCAAATTGAGTGACCATCGGAAACACCTGGAGGGCTTGCTGAGCACAGATTACTGGGCCCCACCCTCAGAGCTCTGTCTTAGTAGGTCTGGGTTGGAGCTCAAGAATCTGTAGCTCTGACAAATTTCCAGGTGATGCTGATGCTGCTGGCTTAGGGCCCACATCTTGAGAGCATCTACTCTAGCAACCCCAGGACCAGAAAGCCTCCTGCTGAAGGGACAGATGCCTTCTAGTCATCGGTGTGAGTGAGGATAAATTGCTCCTGGATGCCTGCCCACCCCTACCCCCGACAAGACTTTTAAATAGAGTCTAGACCTCCTAACACATGCTCCCCTGACAAACTCATTCACAAGAACCTTTCAATGTTAATCTCCATCCTTTTATCTTTAAGCTGAGTCTTTGTGTTTAAAGATTTTTTGTGTGTGTGGATTACTTGTAGACAACATACTGTTGGGTCTTTTGTTTCTTTAATACACTCTCCACTCTGACAATCTCTGTCTTTTGATTGGTATACTGAGACCATCTAAATTTAAAGTGACAAATGGTATATTTGGATTAATTTCCACCATGTTTGTAACTGTTACCTATTGTTGCATTTGTTCTTTGTTTTGTTGGGTTTTTATTTTTTGGTCCCTCTTTCTCTTCCTTCTCAGGTTCTAATTGGCATTTCATGTGATTCAATTTTATCTAATCAATGTATTAGTTGTATTTCTTTTTTTATACTTCTTTTTAAAAAATGTTCGTGGTTGCCCTAGAGGATACAATATACATATTTAACTAATCTAAATCTACTCCAAAATAACATCATACCCTTTATGTGTATGTAGTATAGCTCCTGATAACAAAGTATTCCCAGTTCCTCTCCTCTGTCCCTTGTGACATTGCTGTCCTTATTTTCAATTATCCACATGCTAATGATCACTCAGTTATTATTATTGCTTCAGTTATCTTTTAGATCAATTAAGAATAAGAAAACAACCACTTCTCGGCCTTTTGGCTAAGATCAAGTGTAAGAATAAGAAAACAAGGGGCACCTGAGTGGTTCGTTCAGTCAGTTAAATGTCCAACTCTTGATTTCCCCTCGGGTCATGATCTCAGGATTGTGGGATCAAGCCCCAGGTTGGGCTCCACACTCAGTGGGGAGTCTGCTTGAGATTCTTTCCCTTTGCCCCACACCCCACTCACGTGTGTGCACAAGCTCTCTCTCTCTCAAATAAATAAATAAATCTTTTTTTAAAAAAAGAATAAGAAAATAAATGACTTTATCTTTATTCCTTTGCCAATGCTTTTCCTTTCTTTATGTAGATCCAGGTTTCTGGCATATCATTTTTCTTCTGCCTAAAGAACTTCTTTTAACTTTTCTCACAGGACAGGCCTAGTGGTGATAAATTTCTTCAATTTTTGCTATTCTGAAAAGTCTTTACTTCTTCACTTATGAAGTTAACATTTTACTGGATTTAGAATTCTAGGTTGGAGGGTGTTTTGAGTAACACCTTAAATATTTCAGGGGCACCTGGGTGGCACAGTCGGTTGAGCAACCAGCTCTTGGTTTCAACTCAGGTCATAATCTCAGGGTCATAAGATCAAGCCCCACGTTGGGCTCCTCACTCAGTGCAGAGTCTGCTTGAGATTCTCTCTCTGCCTCTCCCTCTGCCCCTCCCACTTGTGCTTGCTCCTTCTCTCTCTAAAATAAGTAAATAAACCTTTTAAAAAATATATTTCATTCCATTCTTTTCTTACTTGCATGGTTTCTGGATTAGGAATCTAGCATAATTCTTATCCTTGTTTCTCTGTAGGTATGTGATTTCCCGCAACCACTACCCACCCACTAGTTTCTTTCAAGATTTTCTCTTTGTCTTTTATTGTCTACAGTTTAAATATGATATGCCTAGATGAGAGTTGTTTTTGTTGTTGTTGTTGTTGTTGTTGTGTATGGGAGGTTTGTTTTGTTTGGGGTCAAGAGTAGGGTGCTCATTTAACCTGCATGATGTTCTCCATTCCTGGATCTGTGGTTTGGAGTCTGTCGTTTATTCTGGAATGGTAAATGGAATGTTATCAGCTGTTATTACATCAGATATTTTTTCTGTTCCATTCCCTTTCTTCTCCTTCTGATAGTCCAATAATGCATGTGTTAGTTCTTTTGATATTGTCCATTAGTTCTTCAATGTTCGGTTCTGTCTTGGGTTTTTTTGTTTGTTTTCATACTTTTTTTCTCTATGCATTTCTGTTTGGAAAGTCTCTATTGACCCATGTTTAAGCCCAGTAATTCTTCCTTTGGCTGTTTCTAACCTGCTGATGAGCCTACCAGGGGCAGTCCTCCTCTCTGTTACACTGCTTTTTGTTTTCTAGCATTTCCTTTTGATTCATTCTTAGAATTTCTCTCTGCTTACATTAGTCCTCTGTTCTTGCATGCTGTCCACTTTTTATATTAGAGCCCTTAGCATAGTAGTCATAGCTATTTTAAATTCCATGTCTGAAAATTCCAAAATTTGTGTCATATTTGAGCCTGGATCCAAGGATGGCATTTTATCTTCAATATGTGTATTTTGTTTCGTTTTGCCTTTCAGTATGCCTTGTAATTTTATGTTGAAAGCTAGACATGCTATATCAGGTCATAGGAACTGAGGTAAATAGGTCCTTAGTGTGAAGATTTATGGTCACTGGGTAGGAGTCAGGTTATGTTTAATGTTTGCTTAGCTGTAGGTGCTAGAGGTTTCAAATTCGCCTCACATCCTTAGTGTTATCTCCCCTCTTGACTTTAGGCTTCCCTAAGTACTCCTCCTCCTCAGAGAAAGTCTGTTACTTTCAGGTCTCTCAGCTGTAATCTGCTGTTACTACACTGGAGCCTTGGTGTGGTGGCAAAGTGTGGGGAAGGGGAAATGTTCTATAATCTTATGATCAAATCTCAGCACTTTAGTGGGCCTAGAACCAAGTGCTGTGAACTTCACAAGTGTTTCTCCAAAGCGTAGCTTTCTCCAACTGCCTTCCCTGGCTGTAGCATTTCTAGTCTATTTCCTTGATGCCTTGGCCTCTGTTGACTGTGTTTTACCCTCTTAGGGAGATAGGAAGGCTAAAGGAGAATGGAGTGGAAGGAAAATGTTTGTCCCAGGTGTGAGAAGGCCCTGACAAAATCTTTACCTCTAGAGAGTAGGCATATTGAAGAAGACTGTGGGCATGTTTCACGATGGCAACTTTCCCGCTGCCAGAGCTACAGAGGATCTTCCTCAGATATCCACAATGAGAACCTGGTAAGGGGGAAGCCTGGCTGGCTCTGTCAGAAAAGCTTGCAATTCTTGATCTCAGGGTCATGAATTCAAGCCCCACATTGGATATAGAGATTACTAAAAATAAATAAATAAATAAACTTAAAAAAAAATAAAGAACCTGGTAAAGTTCTTGGAGCTAAAACCCATGACATTGTGAGGGGTTCCCTAAGACTGCAATCCCAAAAGCTTCTCACTCTCATGCTAGTCCACACTCAACCTCTAGCTATTTGCCAAAATTACCACCAAAGTGTTCTTTCCAGTTTGTGGTACCAGAAACTCTCAGTCCAGGTAAATGGGTCTAGGCTCTGGATGAGCCTGTCTCTCCAAATTTCAGGGTAGTGGTCTTCCCTGCATCCTCATTTCCATAATAAGTCCAAGAAAAGTCATTGGTTATCACTTTTTCAGGCTTTTGTTTGTAAAGATAGGAGTGACAGCTTCCAAGCTCTTCACATGTAGAAGGTGAACTGGAAGTCCTTCCAATGTTAATCGAACACAATGGTTTCCTTTCTTAATAGAAAGAAAACAAATTCATATGGCATTTCAAAACCAGAGACTATCCATGCCACTGAAGCACCTTCCTCAGAACTTTTGTTGGAAAACAGGACTCAGAATGTAAGATTTCATGTACTTGGGTGTGATGTTTCTGCCCAAGACATCCATAGCCCTAGAGAGGGGCCTGATTTGATCCCTAGTTCATTCTACTCCAGAGATAATTTTTTTTCTTACCTATAACAGTTATGTTTGAAGAAATCTGATTCCATGCACAATATGGCCAGCACACTGGAATAATAAGCCATCACTTTTATTTTTAAAGAGGGAATATTTACAATAAATAATAGCCACATCTAAGGAGATGTAGTGTTAGGCAAACATTCCTGAACTTAAAAAATGAATGCCTTCAGTTACTTTTACGCTGCCTCAGTACTCATTTGGAATATGCTCACCTCCTTGTCTATGGGCACATTTTTCAAACGTGTAAATGATCCTATTGTCCAATTCCCAGTTCTTATATTAAGTATCTGATTCAAATATGAAACATGATTAGAAACTAGAAATGTAAATTAAATAAAGGATGAGGTATATTTGTACTCACACTATGTTCACAAAATTAGAAACCAGTGGAGTAGAGAGCATGGAGGTGCAAAGCACAGGCATTTGATCACCTTACACAGCTGTCACTGTGTCCTCTTAGAAAAGTCCCTCACTGGCTCCTCTCGAAGTTTTGGCATCCTTGCCTGAAAATGGGAACAATGATAGCACCTGTTAATGAAAATTCACCTGTTGTAATGAAGATTGAATGAGGGAACCCATGAAAAATTCAAGGCAGTATCCAACAGACAGTTAAAACTAAATAAGTTTTCCTTATTGCCAAGTCCAGTGTCATTGTGCATGTCTGAAACACTCAAAATATATCAGTTCTGCACCTATACAGCCTATAACCAATACAGGCTTCAAATCTAAGATCTCAAATTGCCTTGCACTTTATGCCCCTTTTGGCTTTTCCCGCCCCATTGTTTCTTTAAGCCTTTAAGTTACCAGTCAGAGTTTTGACCCTTTTTTTTTTTTTTACTTCCTATTTCCTTTTGTTTCTCCTATTTAGAATTCCACCTCCAGTTTGAACTTCACAGAAGAATTTCAACTTCACTAATGTTTATGATCAGCAAATCCCTAAACAGAACTTATGTTGCCTTTCAACCCCTTTTCCCAGGGGGAAACCCACCCCACCTGACCCTGCCCTGGCCTTTGGATCTCCCACCCACATGGCAAACCTCAGTTGGTGACATCATAATCTGTAAGCTTTTTCAAAAAGCAGTACAAAAGTATATATGGAGACCTTAAATATTCATCCCTCTGGTTTAGTAATCTCACTTTTGAAAGTATATCCCAAGAAAATAGGGATAAAACCATGGCACACAACATTTTTCAACACAGCCTTATTTATTAAAGTGATAAATCAGAAACAAACTAAAAGTCCTATAGTAGAAGAATGCTTAATTAACTTATAGCACAAACACTCCACGGAATATTACGCAGTCATTAAAAGAATAATGAGAAAGAGTACATAGCAACTCAGAGTAATGCTTATGAGTTAAGTGAAATAGCCAGCGATAAAACTACATATTCTGTGTGATTGCAATTATATAAAAATATGGGTGCATATAGAAAGAAATAAGGAAATACTCAAAAAGGATATTAACTATGTTAATGAGATTAGTAACGGTTCTCTTTTCTGTTTTTTAACTTTCCAGAGTATTATTACATTGTTTTTAAAATGAAAAGAAGTTCCTTATAAAATGGGGCACCTGAGTGGCTCAGTCGTTAAGCGTCTGCCTTCGGCTCAGGTCATGATCCCAGGGTCCTGGGATCGAGCCCTGCATCAGGCTCCCTGCTCAGCAGGAAGCCTGCTTCTCCCTCTCCCACTCCCCCTGCTTGTGTTCCCTCTCTTGCTCTCTCGCTCTGTCAAAATAAATAAATAAAATCTTTTTTTTTAAAAGGTGAAGCTTTCTATTTTAAAAAAAAGAAAAGAAAAAAGTTCCTCATAAAATGTAAATAAATAGTTACAAGGCCAAACTCAGCGTCCTGAATATCTTATACTTTTAGCTCAAATGACTCATATTCCAGGCTTAATTTCTCATGTTCAAAGGATGTGCTAGAAGCAAATATTTTTCTTCCCAGATAGAATAAAGGAAGTAATTTAGTTTACTGAGGAAAATTTGACCTCTATGTTGAATTAATGTTATACAAAGATAATGCTCTTACTCCTCTGTGAGCAGGGCATGTTTTTCCCCTCATGGGGATAGATTTGAGCTGAACTATTCTATCTCCTTTCACCTTGCTCTCCATTCAGCTGATGATGAAGCATTTGTAAGGCTGGGGACTGGGGGCACTTAGGAACCTGGCCAAACAAAGCAAATTGACCTGTCCACTGAGCACATTGAGACCTTGGCCAAATACTCAATTCAAACGAGCTGAACTGAGACAAAATAATGAAATATTTTTAGGTGATTCTGTGCCATCCAGGCGAAGCACATTCTTTGACAATGGAATGATGAATTATCTTGGATACCACCAGATAACACTGTGTGTGTGTGTGTGTGTGTGTGTGTGTGTGTGTCTGTGTTTTAATATAAAGCACCTGGAGAAATAAGGGGGCTAATGTACAAAAAATAAATAAATCTTATACTGAAAACCATAGTCTATGAGTGTGAAAAGAGGAGCATGTCTAAAAATAATCTAAATTGGTTCCCCATCTCCTGCTGCCATCTTGTCTCTTTCCCAGCTCCTTCAAACCCACTGGAAGGGTGGTCTATACACAAGTCTCTCCTTCTTCACTTCCCACAGCAATCTGTAGGGTCTGCCCTCACCAATATGCTGAAATGATTCTGATTAAGGTTACACATTAACTCCTAGTCGCCATACTGTTTCAGCTTTTGTCTTACTTGACTTTTCCATAACCTGCATGCCAGTGAACACTCCCTCCTCCTTGAGACCTTTCCTCTATCTGCATTCTCCCACTGTATTGGTTTTCCTCCTACTGTTCCAGGTGCACATTTTCATTCTCTCTGTGTGTTCCTTTTCTTCTTTCTGCCTTTATGTTGGTGTTCCTTAGCTAGCTGTGACTTCTCTGTCTTCACATACTTTTCCTGGACAAACTGCATGCATTTCCATGATTGCAACACTCACCTACCTACTGATGGCTTAGAGGTCTGTGCTTCTATGGCAGCCCTCTCTTCTAAGCTCCAGGCTTTTGGATGACTAACTTCTTAGAAAATCCTCCATAGATGTTCCGTGGGGGTACCTCAACTCTGCTTGTCCACCACTGAATTTGTCTTGGCTCTCTTCTAACAAAACCATTTATTCCTCCAATATTCCTCATCTCCAAGACAGAAACCTGATACAATGCTTGACGCCTTCTTTGCTGGTTCACATCTAAAATGTCACCATGTTCTCTTGATTCTACCTCTTAAATATGCCTCTAATTGCTTACCTGCATATTAATTGCTTACCTGCTTATTAATTGCTTAACTAAGTTTGGGCCCTTGTCATCTCTCCTAAAGTATTTCAACAGTCCCCTAACTTGTAGTCTCTGCCTCCAGTCTTGCTTCTTTCAATCTCTCACCCATATATCAAAAGCATGGTAATCCTGTCATTACTCAAAATAATTCAATGACTCTTCCTTACAGAAGAACTGCAATTAATACATGTAGAAGAAATGATGGAAATAGAAAATCACCACTTGAACACCATAGTAATAGTAGATCCAGGCAAGATCCATGGGTAAATGCTAAAATTAGTGGGCAAAAAATTAAGGAGAAGCTAGACATTTGTATGGTGACAAAGAATGTCCCTCCAAAATATTTAATAGTCACAAAGGAAAAATAATAACTTCCCAGTGGACAAACCTGACATACATCAGCTTGGCCATGTGAAAGAGGTTAGCATCACCAATAATAAGCTATCAATACCAAGTTCCACTTGTTATAACATGCCGAGAAGGGCAAATCACTTCCATAGTACTCTTGCCAAAAAAACCATAACCTCAATCTAATCATGAGGAAACTTCAGACAAACCCAAACTGAGAGACATTCTACAAAATAACTGACCTGTACTTTGGAAACATGTGAAGGTCAGGAGAGACAAAGAAAGGCTGAAAAACTGTCACAGATTAGAAAATACTAGAGACGTGACAACAAAATGCATGCAGTGTAGTATCTTGGATGGAATCTTGGGAGGTTTTTTTTTTTTAATGTACTGGGGAAACTGGTAAAAATCTGAATAGAGTCTATAATCATTTGTATTATACCAATGTGAATTTCTTGGTTTTGATAAATATATAAACTGTTGACATTAGAGGAAGTTTGGTGAATAGAATGTTGGACTTTATACTATTTCTGCAACTCTTATGTAAGTCTAAAATTCTTTCTAATTAGAAAGTTAAAAAAACACACAGAGTGTTTCCCAAGTACTTATAAAATAACTCCAATTTCTTTAGCATGGCATTTAACATCCCTTGTGGTCTGACCTACTTGTCACATCTGTCTCCCATCACTGCTCATAACACACCCAAGGTTTCAGCTATACTACACTTTCTTACCTTGTACCACTTTTTATAAACATACACACACACACACACACTCATATGCATTCACTCAACACACATGAGGCCCACAGACAATTGTCTAAATTTGTCATTAATGGGCATAGGGCTAAATTTTGGGTTCCCTGATTCCTAAGCCATTGTCTTTATTGAATCAATATAATTCCAGTCTGCTCACTGGGACACCCAAGTTATGACATATGACATGTCATAGCTGTCAAGATAGTCAACTTAATTTTTCCATCAGCTTAATTGAACCCTTTGATGGGGAGTAATACCCTATAATGGTGTATGTCACACATGGAATTAAGGACTTTGAACTCATTCATTTCAAATGCAAACACTGCAATCAATTCTCATGAAGCCAAAAATGGACACACTTATGCACATTTACAAAGTGCATAGTTCTGCTTTTATCAGTCACATTACAATCCTGTCTAAATCCTAAAGTGAAAATGAATGTCACGGGGAAAAAATTACTGGTGCATATAAAACAGCCTGGCCTAACTTTTTAATATATTCACAAACAGGGATTTCATTCTTTTATTAGTAGTTAGGAAAGGTTGCATTAATATTCAGTAGTTAAAATGTGCCGTTCTAAATTTTCATAATTTCCCATGGGGGAATAAATTTTTTGAAAAATATTCCCAGTAGGTGAATGACTTTAATAACACAGTGTCTGTAAGGATGGCAAATAAAATGGCTTGTAGATTCAGGCTTTGGCAAACAGTTGAAATAACTTTTCCTTTATGGACAAGTGTTCGTCCTGCTCAATGAAGCTGATCGAGATTGGTTAGCATCTGTACATAAGTGTGTATTAATTTTGGGGGTCCTATTCACTTTTAGTGTTCCAAAATCCTTTCTTGAATTCTTTCAAAGGTGACGCCTTAGTAGAAAGAGCAGAGAGTAGAGGCAGGTAGGCTTGAGGAAACTAAAGAGCCCTGAAATAAAAGAAATTAAGACGCTAGATGAAATTCTGGGTTTCCAAGAGCACCTAAGTGGCTCAGTCGGTTCTGACTCTTGGTTTCAGCACAAGTCATGATCTCAGGGTCATGAGTTCAAGCCCCATATTGGGCTCCACGCTGGGCATGGAGCCTACCTAAAAAAATAATAAAATAAATAAATAAGTGGATAAATAAATAAATAAAAGCACCTTTGGGGCGCCTGGGTGGCTCAGTCTGTTAAGCAACTGACTCTTGGTTTCAGCTCAGGTCAT
The DNA here is from genome assembly GCF_009762305.2 of Zalophus californianus. Taxonomy (NCBI): domain Eukaryota; kingdom Metazoa; phylum Chordata; class Mammalia; order Carnivora; family Otariidae; genus Zalophus; species Zalophus californianus. Next base: position 43,203,758 of record NC_045609.1, read on the forward strand.
GATCTCAGAGTCATGTGATCGATCTCAGGCAGGCTCCATGCTTAGCAGGGAGTCTGTTTGAGATTCTCTCCCTCTGCCCATCCCCCCATTCATGTGTGTGCTCTCTCTCTCTCGAATAAATGAATTAATCTTTATTAATAATAAAGTGTACCACTTATTTAATCTTTATTTATCTGAGGGAGAGAGTGCGGCAGACCAAGGGAGAGGAAGAGGGAGAGTGTCCAAGCAGACTCCCCCCTGATCACAGAGCCCACCCCGGGCTCAATCCCATGACCCTGAGATCATGACCTGAGCTGAAACCAAGAGTCAGTCACTTGACTGACTGAGCCACCCAGGCACCCCTAAATAAATAGATCCTTAAAAAAAAAGGAAGAAATTCTGGATTTCCAATCTTTCTTTTTCCTTTCTCTCTTGGTTGTGGAGATAAAGAGTGACCAACCAACCACTATTTTCTTTTTTAATCCTTTTTTTTAAGATTAGCAACTTGGTGTTGCAGAAGGGGAAATTTCTTAATCAAGTGAGGAAAAGAGCTACTAAAGCCATGGAAGCAGGCAAGCAAACATAACAGGACAAAAAAGGACTGCAATCCTGTCAAAAGCTTGTCTTCATGGGTTGTTTGAGAGCACCATGGTGCAAGACCATGACACCACATTGCCTGGCCAGAAAGAATTACAGCAAATACACACAAAGCTTGTGATGGACTCTTTCCTAGAATTTTCTCACAATCAGGTAAACAACCCTTTCCTTGACAGTGCCATGTCTAAGGATTCCAACCGTTTGAAGTAGGAGCTATTTCTCTGTCTCCCAAAGTCCTGAGGTAGATTTGTAGATCTGGATGCAAGGGGCTGGCAGTTCCCAGACAGGCTCACATTCGTGGGCAAAAACATCAGAGAAGGTGTGCGGGGAAGATTTGGGGACTGCCCCCCCAACAAATCCCTTCTCTGATGGAGAGGTCAGCAGAGTACATGAAAACAGCAACTGTCCTAAAAGTAGTAAAATGAGATTATGGAAACATATATATTGGGGGAATGTGAAGATAAATCAATGAAAGAGATAGCTGGATATACCAACAGTGACTAATCTACATTTATAGAAAAGGTTCTAGACTTATATAACCATTGTATTAACAGTGCTTATCTCTGACCACTGGGATTATGAGTTGCTTCATTTTAGTTATTTTTGATTCTGTTGAGCATTTACTTTTTATATGTCTCTCAGGTAACGTTGGACAATCATTGGAAGCCCAAGTTCTAGGCAGTATCTTTCCTAGGAAAAAGATTAAACCAAATGATGAAATGTTCCTCCTGGATCTAGGATTCTGTTACAGAACACTTAAGAGGGAACAAAAACAAAACAAAAAAAAATCAAACAGGAATCTGGGTACCTTGCGAAGTACTTTTATTAAAAAGAAGAATGAGGGGGCACCTGGGTGGCTCAGATGGTTAAGCGTCTGCCTTCAGCTCAGGTCATGACCCCAGGGTCCTGGGATCGAGTCCCACATCAGGCTCCCTGCTCCTTGGGAGCCTGCTTCTCCCTCTGCTTCTCTCTCTCTCTCTGTCTCTCATGAATAAATAAATAAAATCTTTAAAAAAAAAAAGAAGAATGAGATTTTAGCATATATTTTTATAGAAATACTGATTTTATTTGACAATTACCTTCCAAATATTTACATACTACTTCCTTTATTATTTTAATCACTCTTTTAAATGAGACTATAAAAATTACAAATGAATTGCTTTACTGTAAGAACAACATTATAGCTTACATTAATGGAACTCTAAACAAGGAAGAAAATATTAACCCTAGTTTTATATTAGAGATATTTATAAACTTACATCTGAAATTCAGTGAAACCAACTGTTGTTCCAAGTTGCCTTTACTAACCTCAACCTCTAAAAAATGTATAATTGAGTACCATGACCTCTTGCAGAAATGGTAAGATAAAGCATTGCTTTATGGTAAATTTATTCAGAGATCTGATTCCTCACGAACAGCGTGTGTCATTAGGACTTCTGAACCAAAAGCCTATCCCTACCAATCAGAGGCACAGGCTCACAAGTACCCACAGCCTGGCAATAGGAAGCAAATGCTACATTCCCACTATCTTAATAATTCAGATTTTGTGAAATGTGCAAAGTGTTTGGCTCCCATCTGCCATAGGGAACTTGACAGTTCTGAAATACATAATGACTTCTTTCCTTGAAATTAGCCTCAAAGGAGGTTACATATTTCAACTGGATACTAACAAACCAATAACTTTGAAGAAATTCCTTCCTTTTCCTGGAAAGGTCACACTACAGAATGTTAAGATCTCTTAACCTCCAACTGTCGGGACCTCAACATTAGAGTCTTTGCCCAGTGTAAACCTGCAAGCTACAAATTTCTATTCATTTCTAAAGCAAGAACTAAAAATAAAATAGTAAATAGAGATAAATGTATGAATGAATGATGAACATAAATGCTCCTACATAAGAAGGATGTGGATCTAAATATTATGCTGGTTTCTCTTGAGAACAAGGCTCAGGAACTCCAACATGCTGAGTATTGGAGAGTGTTCGCAGGACCTGTGCTCCCAAGTCCCTGGTGATATGAGTGCTGTCTCCATATGTCCCTGTTAAGATATTTATTATAAAGGCTGGAACAGAGAAGGCTCTCTGTATTACAATACAATAATGTAAATATACTTAGCTGTAATAGGTAAGCCCCCAAACCCTATAAACCATACCAGGAGAGGTATCTAGAATGCAGGGCAGGAGGCAAAGCCATGGCATGCTCCGGTTTTTACCCCAGATCGAACTTTGAAAACTTCAGTGCAAATTCACTCCAAGGAGAAATTGTATGAAGCACAGGCTCATTTATTTTCTGCTGATGAGCACGGCCATGTGAACAGCTGATCAAGTCATCTCTCCCTGCAAAAGTGTGCCAGCAATGTAGTTATGAGTTTCAGTTCCAAATTTCAAAACCACCCTATTTGCTAATGCAATTGTAGGTTTGTTGCCATTGCACGCGGCTAAATATATAAGTGACTCCGTTCTATCTTTTTTTGTCTTAACAAGAATGGAAAGGAAACGTGCTCTGCCGACCAGGAAAAAAAAAAAAATGTTTGATACATCCATTCGGGAAATGAGTGCAATGCGAGGTGATATGAAAATTTCTGGAGAAGTGTCAAAAATCCTTAACAGAAAAAGAGGATGCTGACTGAGTATGTGTTTTGAAATCTGGGTGAGTGAGGAGGGCTGGCAGCAGAGTTTTCGGCTGGCACCTACTGAGGCTCTACAAAGAAGTCTCCTCCGTGGCCTGTTGACAATGACCCTGTGCTGGTACCATTTTCAGGGTCTCAAAGCCTTCAAGATAGTCACATAGGGTATGGCATCTATTACAAATTTTTGCATTCTAGCCCTGCAATGGCTCCTAAAGAGATGAAGCCTACAGACAGGACGGCATACATGATTTGCCAGGTCCAATGCAAAATGAAATTCTTAATAACTTTTAAACATTTTTTTAAAACAGTAAATTCAGAGCATTAAACCAAGCCCTGGATCCTTCTAAGCAGAGGGCCCTATGTGACCACACAGGTCACACACTCATGAAGACATCTCTGCCTATACTTCTCCCCAAGAATCCATTATGATTTCTCTGATTTTAGTCCCCTCTCAACTTCTTGCATAGAGACAATGTATGTTCAGGCATGCGTGTGTGTGTGCGCACGTGCATGTGTGAAGAACCCAGGAAATGCATTTTGAAAAAAGAAGCAGAGAACACTGACTCTCATTTACTCAGTCTCATTGAGCTCACTGCTGGATTTCCTGAGGCCTTGGACTCCTGAGCCAAAGCACGAGAGGCTCACCTTTAAATCCTTACTGTAGATTATTTTTCAAACATAAAATATTGCCTTAAGCATAATAATATCAAATGCTCACATTCATAATACAAAAAGAATATTGAAAGGAGAAATGTTAGCATTTTTACTTAAAGGTATAATAAAAATACAGGGAGGTTAGGCATGAAATATTATAAAATATGAAATGCTAGGAGTACTTTCATTAATATTAACAATTACCATTCTGAATTTAACAGGGTATGATTAGTAACTGAATTGTTTAAATTAATGCTACAGCATAATAGATTCAGAATCTATAAATAACATAAGTTTTTTTTTAATTATTGATATTTTCTTTAAAACCTAAATTACCCAAAGATGTTGCCAAAGATCCCATGTTGCTGGACCTGTTTTAATGAGGAGTATCTCCAGAACATTGCTTAGGGAAATTCTCTAGGAGTAAATAAATACAAAGAAGCAAAACTCCTCAGAGAAAGAATGCAAAGCAAATGGACATTCAATGACATCTAAGCAAGGTTAATTTGTAGCCCAGTTTGTGGCTTCAACACGGGCAGCTAGCGCCACCTATAGAAAAACAATGAAAAACTGTCCTGACAGCCCCTAGGCTGTTTCTGCAGCAATTGAACTGGATCAAACATCACAAAGGAATGAGTCAGCATTTTAGTGAAAAAACTGTGGTCTTTGTTCAGTAAACAAAGAGCACTTCTCTAATGAGCCTCAGCGCTGAGCTACTAAATATTTATTGGAAATGGAAAACGTGGTGTATTATCAAATCCGCTTCTAAGTCTTATCTCAGCCTATTATAAGAGAAAAACACAAGTGAGACAAGCGTAACAATTCTACTGGAAAGGGAAAGAGTATTGAGCCTTTTACTGTAATTAAGATACCACACTGCTTGTCCTTTTCTTTTCTGACTCATTTAAACATATTTTGGGGACATCGGCTTTCTGCCAAGTACTTGAAAATAAAATACTCTGTCCTCAAGGTGCATTCAACCTAACTGGAATAATATACACATATGTATATAAATAATGGAATACAGTATAGGAAGTATTAAGTATCAAAGACTCATGGCTCAGATAAAAACTGTAGTATCTAGAGAAGGTACTTCCAGCTGGAATATCTGAGAAAACTGCATGGGAAATGTATGTGAGCTGGACTTTGAAGAAAGAATTTGATTGGGACAGAAGGGAAAAGTGGGAAGATACAATTTGTATATGAAAGAAAGCAGAGAGAGACGCATTTGGGAGGGTACCCAGGAGCCAGATCATAAGGAATCCTGAATAGCAAAGACTTGCATAGTGTCTGCAATGTGCCATGTACCAGTCCACAAGCTTCCTACAGATGAACTCATGTCATCCTCGGAACCGTCATGAACAGGTCGGTACCATATTTAGTATCTCAGTTTTACAGATAAGAAACTGAAATACAGTGAGGCTACCTAACTTGACAGAGATCACATAGCTAGGAAGGTTGGAACCATGTTCATCACCACCCCCACCACTACTAATAAGGAGTGCTAATTACTATTACTCTTGCTCAAAAGGAGTTTGGACTCAATTCTGTCCAAGATGAAGAAAAATGGAACAGTTCCTGGGTGAGTGTGTTTTTTTTAAGTAAATAAATGCTTTCATGAAAAAGGAAATAAATGCTCATTATAGAGAATTCAAAAGATGGAGCAAAAAGAAGGGGAGAGACAAACATTGTCCCAGAGACATTGTTCACATTTTATTCTGCTTTATTCCAATGTGTTTTAAAACCTCCTGATAACAAAGTAAAAAATAAAAGAGGGTCACCTGGGTGGCTCAGTTGGTTAAGCATCTGCCTTTGGCTCAGGTCATGATCCTGGGGTCCTGGGATCAAGCCCCAAGTCAGGCTCCCTGCTCCCTCTCCCTCTGCCCCTCCTCCCTGCTCATACTCTCTCTCTCAAATAAATAAAATCTTTAAAAAAATTTTTTTAATAAAAAAAAATAAAAGAGCTTAGGCTGGAAAGAAACAGCTTACCTCAACACCCCTGCTCCCTAGTCCCCACCCCTCAGGCAGCCTAGATCTAACAATTGGAGACAAAATCTATGGAATTCAGGTATGCTATTCCTTTTCTCTTAATGTCTGAAAATTACAATATTGCTTTTACATCTACTATTAGTTATCTTAATCATTTTCAATAATATAGTAGTCCTCTGCTTATTCTATCAGCTTGAGATGGCTCATTCTTTCCTTTGCAAAATGAGAATATTAATACCTTATTCATCCCTTCAACTGGCCTCCCTTGACCTTCTGCAACTGCACTTTTCCTTTTACAGTACAAGGCTGTTAACATTTATGTTCTCTGCTGCAACTACAATCAAGTCTTTTATTCTTTGTCTTTAGGTTGACTTCAAGAGCTAAAAAACCAATAAACAGCATTTATATTAATATGACTCTAAATAATTTTTTACTGCAGGGCCAAGTATAATGCTAGGATTATATTTTCTTTTTTACAAGCCCAATGTCACAACACTTGGGCCATGGAGAGGAGAATGATCTTGCATGAAGGTGAAATGGGTTCTCTTACACTCTATCAATTGTGTTTAAAATCATTGCATATTGTGTTTTTCTTCAAATTTCAATCACAACAGCTTGTGATCCTATTGTGATTTTGTTTGAGGGGATGGGTTTTAAACTGCCTTTTTTGGAGCCTTCTATACTTCTGTTTCAAGCTGGAATGTTTGTCTCCAGGTCTGTGGCATAGCTCTTATCCTGGATTTGCCTTCACTGCCTTCTTGGACTGGATCCACTGCTCCCTCTTGCCCTCTCATGTGGATCCAGCCTCTCTCTTGAGTTTCTCCCTTGATTTTCTAGAGTATATCATAGTGAAACTTCCTAAGAAGTGAGATAGGGAAACTGAAGGACTCCACTAAAATCTGCTTTTTTCCCTCCCTTTCCTGCTTCTCTTCTTGCTAGGACAGGCACCCCCACTTTATACATACAAATAATGTATGTCCTCCTTGTAAGGGACAAGGTGTTAATGATTTCTTTGGAGTCTTCCAGCACAATAGACAATATCTAGGAAATGACCAGGCAAAGATGACCAGGGGAAGCCATCTTGTGTGTATTCCAGACCACCAGTGCTAGACATCTTGATGTCAAGACCCCCTGGCTTTAAGAAATAAGCGAGTTAGGGACGCTGAGTGGCTCAGTTGGTTAAGCGTCTGCCTTTGGCTCAGGTCATGATCTCAGGGTCCTGGGATTGAGTACTGCGTAGGGCTCTCTGCTCAGCCAGGAGCCTGCTTCTCCCTCTCCTCCCCGCTCATGCTCTCTCTCGCTATCTCTGTCTCTCTCAAATAAGCAAATAAAATCTAAGAAAGAAAGGAAGGAAGGAAGGAAGGAAGGAAGGAAGGAAGGAAGGAAGGAAGGAAGGAAGGAAAGAAGGAAGAAAGAAAAAAAAAGAAAGAAAGAAAGAAAGAAAGAAAGAAAGAAAGAAAGAAAGAAAGAAAGAAAAAGAAAGAGAAAGGAAGGAAGGAAGGAAGGAAGGAAGGAAGGAAGGAAGGAAGGAAGGAAGGAAGAAAGAAAGAAAGAAAGAAAGAAAGAAAGAAAGAAAGAAAGAAAGAAAGAAAGAAAGAAAAAGAAAGAAAGAAAGAAAGAGAAAGAAAGAAAGAAAGAAAGAAAGAAAGAAAGAAAGAAAGAAAAAGAAAGAAAGAAAGAAAGAAAGAAAGAAAGAAAGAAAGAAAGAAAGAAAGAAAGAAAGAAAGAAAGAAAGAAAGAAAGAAAGAAAGAAAGAAAAGAAAAAGAAAAGAAAGTTATAGAAGACACCTGGACCCTTGTCTTTGTTCTATTTCCTAGATGCCTGAGAGGACACATACATCAGACCACAATCCTTAACAAAAACCTAAGACCCCAAGCAAAGACAAGACTCTCTCTTCTTTCCTTTCCAAGTCTCCTGGATGCTCTGTCTGTGTCTGCACTCTCTCTGTACCTTCAGTAAACTCTGCTCTTACTTCCTCCTGACTCACATTTGATTTCTATCCTGTGCAAAGCCTAGGACCCTCTTGGCTGGTCCTGCAGGACCCCCCTCTGGGTCCTGGGACCCAGCCTGCCTATATCAGAAGGATTATGCTGTTGGTAAGCTTTCTGACTCCATGAACTCACTGCTTGAACCCAATCAGAAGCCAATAAAATAGGAGCCTGAGAAATCCAGCCTACAGAGCCAGTCCCCTGCAATTCAGAGCAGAGAGGGGCAAGGCAAGGAATCCCTCCCAGAGCAAACTCCTGCCCTCACTCACACTTTATTTGTTTTCTTCCTTGGTATAAAATTCTAGGTCCTCAGTCCTATTCCTTCAGAGCTCTGAAGGCATTACTTCACTGGCATCCAGTGTCCGATGTTGTGGATAAGAAATCTGAGGCCTGTCTGATTCCTCTTCCTTTCTATGTGGCTTGTCTTTTCTCCTGCCCATCAAGCCACCAGAGAAAGTGGAAGTCCCAAGCTTCCTCTTTGAAGACATTCCCATCCACATCTTTTCATTTCCATTCTTCCCTTCACCTTTCAGCCTATCATACTACTTTACCTCCAGAACAAAGAAAGAAAGCTTTTTGAGCAATTCAAATCCCTGGCGTTCGAGAGGACAGTCCCCAGGATTCCCCAGGAGGATGCACTCACTTTCCCATAGTCCACCAAACCTCACATGACCGTGTCAGAGCCTCCTCATAGGTGTTGAATAAATAAATGAAACTATCTGGAGATAAGAGACCCTGAAGACACTCACTTCTCTTCCTTGTTTATCCAGGTGCCATCAGAAACCCAAACTCCCCAGGTTCTTCATCAACATATCCCTATAATGATCCGGGCCCACCCAAATCTGATCCTATTTCCTACCATACCCAAACCTTCCATCATGACCCCTGGAATTCATGATGCATAGCCCATAAAAATTCCTTCCTCCTTCTGAAACCCCAGCAACATTTAAATGCCTGCATCCGGCATCACCCTCCTTAGTTCTCATTTACTGTCCTACCTCCTTCCCATTACCATCACTCTCCCTAATTCACTGATGACTCTAATATCTGCTGTTTTAGCTTCCTATTGCTAAATAACAAATTACCACAGACTCATTGGCTTAAAACATCAGAAATGTCTTATCTTACAGTTCTGGAGTCTAAAATAATTTCATCAGGGCTATGTTCCTTCTAGAGGCACTACCTTCTGGAGGGGAAAATCTATTTCCATGCCTTTTTCTAGCTTCCAGAAGCTGCCCACATCCTTGCCCATCATCCCACATTACTGCAACCCCTGCCTACATCATCACACCCCTTCTTGGACTCTGATCCTCCTGTAAGGACACTTGTGATTAAATAGCCCCTCCCCTGGTAATCCAAGATAAACTCCACATCTGAAGATCTTTAGCTTACTCATATAGGCAAAGTCCCTTTTACCATGTATGGTAACATGTTCCCAGTTCCAGAGATTAGAACGGGGGCGTTTTAGGGCACCATTACTGTGCCTACCACACCACCTCCCCTTCCAACCCTTATCCTAGTGCCATCCTTGGGGCATCTGCATCTATTGGAAGATCCATCCAACACTTAGACCTCTCAGCTCTTTGTCACTTTAATCATCTTCTACCATACCTCAGTCACCTATTCCATGCTCATATTCATGACCTCGACATTACCAATAACCACACTGCTTCCAAAATCTGAATTTCAGAATATCCAATCTTTTTTTTTTTTACCACCACCTCATTTCATTGAAATCACCAACTCTAACAAGTATTCAAATTCAAAAACTTCCAAGCCATTAACCATACCCGTTTCTTAGTTTCTCTCATCTTTCTCACATTTACTCTGATCCAGCCTAGATCCTATGGCCAATCATTATAATCCCTCCTTTGAAAACCTTTCATTTGTTCGCCATTTTCACCCTCCTACACACTCACCTGGAAACGCCCCATTCCCTGGTTAAATCCAATCAAGTGATTTAATACTTCTAGTGGTGGGATAACAGGGGAAAGGTAGGGTCAAGCCTCTGAGACCATCTTAGAAGAGTACACAATATAATAAATATAAAAGGGCCAGCGACTAGTAATGTCTGCCCATAGTAGAATTCAATAAGCTGTAGCTATTATTAAACTATTCTCGTGATCTACTTTCTGTATTATTGATAAAACAGTATAATCTTAATAGCTAACAAACCATTTTGCCATCATTATCCTTTTTTGAAAGATCCGTGTGGGCACCACACTTGTGGGTTTCTGATCATGTAACCCAGTACTGAAATATTTGGATGACAGTGCGTTACTACAAGCACACCACCATTTCAGTAAACCTAAATAAATCTCAAAATACGATTTTTTTATCTGAAAGGATTTTCATTACTTTTTTCAAAACTATCAGTGTGTTTGATGCTTGAAACTGACATATAAAATGACATAAAATGAATGCTTTCTGCCCATAAGCATTTATGTACTAAAAAGAAAAACAAGGCAAAATGTACAACACAGAAGATAAAAACGAAAATAGTGTTGGGTCTGCTGTTTGACAAGAACATTTTGAAACATGGCAGGTGAGCTTCATCAGGGACTAATACAAAGTAATTCACTCAGAAAAAATATATATATAATCTATATTTATAAAGTAATGAGCTCAGAACCATCTGTTATCACCCAGTAAAGAAGACATCAGAAACTGCTAAAATGAGACAATAATCCAATGTGCTACAGAGGTGGGGGGGGGTGGGGAACTAAGACATTTTAGAAAGCAGATTATAAATAGAATGTAAAAAGGTATCATAAACCACATATTATGTATAATGTATGAAGACCTATTTGGTTCCCCTCAAGAAAGATAATTGAAGCTCAAAAACAACAACAACAACAAAAAAACACAGCACAGAGTGGTATCTAAAAATCATAAAGTGAGGCTCTCAGTATTTAACTCTTAATACCAATAATGAAAATAATAAAGACTTATTGTACATCTACTCAACTCGGAAACTTCACACGTTACATCACTTAATCCTCATGGGAACCCCATGAGACACATGTTACAATCTACATCGTGCTCGGGCTGCCATTACAAACTACCACAGATTGGGTGGCATGAACAACAGAAATTTATTTTCCCACAGCTCCAGAATCTAGAAGTCCAAGACAAGGGGCCAGCAGGATTGGTGTCAGGTGAGACCTCTCTTCCTGGCTTAAAGGTGCCTTCCCAGTGCACCCTCAGTTGAGAATAAGAGTGTATATTCCTCCTCTTATAAAGACATTAGTCCTATCAGATTAGTGCCACACACTTATAACCTCATTTAACTTACCTCCTTGGAGGCCTCATCTCCAAATACAGTCACATTCACAGGTTAGAGCTTCAACCTATGATTCTGAGGGGACAGAAGTCGGCCTATAACAAATGAGAAAGTCAAGACCCATTCTCTACACTTCTCCACACACACCCCCCACATACACATGGGCCCTGGAAAACTAACCTCTGGGGACTGTATTGTCCCAGGTGCCTCTGGCTTAGAGCTGGGTTCAGGCATTGGGAGGCACCGGCCAATGATCAGAGGGTGTGAAGTTGGAGTGTTTATCCCCCTGGCTCCCAAACTGCCATGCCATGGGTTTAATGGTAGTCACAACTCCTGTTTGGTGATCCCTCTCCTATACGGGCAATTCTTGCCATGATCCACTATGATTATCAGCTCCCCCTTATCCTTCCAAGCCCAGGGTGATAACACTTCCCACTACTGCTAATTCCAGGTGCTTTACTATCCCCATGTGTGTGTTATCCCAGGATACACATTTGCAAATAGTGACTTCATTAGACTCTCTTCAATTGTCTCTTTTATATGCCATCTGTTTCCTACCTGATGCTAATACAGTAAGTGGTACCCAAGAGACAGACTCTCAAAATATGATTCTGAAATGGCTCACATATTTGATGAAAGCACACATAACCTCCTTCCCAGACATGAGGTGGCATCACAATTACTCAAATCATTACTGGTAGTAGCAAGGGTTGGGGTATGAGTCCAGGGACAGGAGTTGAGAGATAGCTATGGCATTTGGTTGCTAAGACAAAAATGTGGCATTTGTGTGTTAAAGTAAGTGAAGTCGTTATAAAGAACGTGGAGCCAGCTGGCTATTTCTGACTATCCTGCACAAAGAGGACATTGAAATTGAAATCCAAACTCAAGTATGAGTATAAAATCAAAATACCGCTATGAAAGGAATCTCTTCTCTCCTGTGACCACAGAACAAATATAGTTGAGGATCAAATTCAGGGCCTGATTAGAAGGATTATGAAGTTGCAGCATGAGTTGACTGGGGAAATCTGCCAAGTCCCTCACACTAAGGTAAGGGCATCGTTGCAGAGAGAATGGTGTGGCAACATCGGGGCAGATACTAACGAGCCTGAGAATTTTGAACCCCCAAGTACCCCTTAATCTTTTTTACTGGTAGCAGTAGCCACACACACACACACACACACACACACACACACACACACACACACACACACACACACACACACACACACACACACACACACACACACACACACCTGGCACTCATAGAAGGAAAGCAGCATTTGTGCCATTAAAAAGTAATAATAATAATAAGATTCAACAACTACTCCTGAAGCACTTCACTCATTAGAGTGGCAGAATCTCATCACCCAAGCTACCCCTCATTGGCTCTGGACCTAAAATAAGAGTTAGATTTCAGCATAGTCTAGACAGAGCAGTATAAATCCTGCTCCTGGAGAGACATATCACATACCAAAAGGAGTGATGGGATCTCACCAATTGATATTATCAGGAGTTCAGTTAGCATGTGTGGAGGTGGACATTAAGGGTATTACACTAAAGAAAATTAAATACATGGTTTGATTTTCAATATGGATGCACTTGCTGGAATTTGCGATTTATTTTTTTTAAAGATTTTATTTTTAAGTGACCTCTACACGCAACATGGGGCTTGAACTTACAACCATGAGATCAAGAGTTGTACGTTCCACGGACTGAGACAGCCAGGCGCCCCCAGAATTTGGGATTTAAATGTGTTAATGTAAGCTTATGAAAATGCCTTTATAGTTTTCTAGCTGGTCGCCTGAAGCTTAGACTCAACAACAGCGTAAAGTCTATGAGTACGAGATACCAAAATTTCTCTGGCATGCTGTAGAACAGTGATTTTTAC